>NC_087548.1:0-600000 GCF_963921805.1 Phalacrocorax carbo | reverse complement strand
TGATTACCTTTCATTTTGAGAGAGCTAGCAGGAAAATAGGACAGTATTTGAAGTAATGAGGTTTTATATCCTTTGTAAAACTGAATAAATATCAGATCTTAAAAATAATACTTATTTACTAATTCAAATAGTCATGACCTTTTTTGTTACTTTCAAATATCCTTATTCTAGTGTGGGGTTTTGTCCTCCTTTAATTCCAAATTAAAATGGATGGTGAGGAATACTTGTCAGTTTGTGATGTGGCATGCAAAATAAAAACAAAACTTTCTGGGAGTCTCTTCTTTACCAAGCAGATTGGTTCATCTTTTCACTGACTTTCTCCTCTTCAGAAGTAAATGTACTGAACCAACTAAACAAAACCCTCTGGCAAGTGGTCGTTTGCAACAGAGGATGGCGTAACTTTCCGAAAACTGCTTCGGAGTGTTACAGACTAAATAGGAGATTTGGGGATCGCTTTTGTTGTACTTTGTCTTAGGATTTGCAGCAAGACTTTTATAAGGCATCTGAGACGTGCCTCTACCCCTCCTGACGTGTGCCTTTCCTACCTTACCTGGCCCACACAGAAGCCACGCCGCAGACAGCACGGAATAAATACTGAGAGAACGATGGCATTTAAGCAGGGGTTTGCCCCTCGGACAGGCGGCGGGTGCTGGCGGGGTTCTCGTGCCCTTGCGGTCCTTCCCAGCTGCGTGGCTCGTGCAGGGCCCTGCTCGCAGGTTTCCCGGGGCGGGCGTGACAGCGCAGGCAGCACGCGCGGGGGTGCTGCAGCGATCCTGCTGCGCGCGGCCTGGCGCTGGTGCGCGAGGTGAGCGCGGGGCGGCTCCAGGCGCTGCAGCGCTGCCGGCGCATTCCGAGGGGGAAGTCGTTAACTGCTCCAGCAAGGCCGGCGGAGAGCTGCGACGGCGATCAGGGGGCTGGAGCATCTCCCTGGGGAGGAAAGGCTGAGAGACCTGGGCTTGTTCAGCCTGGAGAAGAGAAGGCTGAGGGGGGATCTCATCAATACCTATAAATGTCTAAAGGGTGGTGTCCGCATGATGGGACTAGGCTTTTTTCTGTAGCGCCCAACGACAGGCTGAGGGGCCACGGGCACAAGCTGGAACACGGGAAGCTCCCCCTGAACATGAGGACAAACCCCTTCCCTGTGCGGGTGCCAGAGCAGGGGCACAGGCTGCCCAGAGAGGCTGTGGGGTCCCTTCCCTGGAGACATTCACCCCCCGCCTGGACGCGGCCCTGTGCCCCTGCTCTGGGGGTGCCTGCTCCAGCAGGGGTGGGACGGGGTGAGCTCCAGGGGTCCCTGCCAGCCCCACCAGTCTGGGATTCTGTGAAGTCGTGTGTTGAGAGTGACTGTTTCTGACAACTCCAGCTGATCATTAAGATTTTCTCACAAACCTGAAACAATAAAACCGGCAGTAAAGTTTTTGCTGGCAGCTGCAGTCTCTCTCCAGTGAACTCACTTTTCCTTCCGTTTGCTGCTTGAAAAAATTAAATAACTGCTTGCTTCATATGATGTTACATAATAACCTATACAAAATAAACGTTATAATCGTACATATAAGCATCATTTCCTAGCCATCAGCTCCGAAAAATAATTAGTAATTCTGATTGATAAAATCTCTTTCAAGTTGTAGGTTGATAAGCATCTGCGTCCTGTGTCTTTACTGTCGAGAGTGGATTATGCGCTGCCTTGAGGGGGGGGGAAGATCAGACCTGAGCAGGAATTAGCAGTCTAGTATGCGACTGAACAGGCAAGCTTGTGGATCAGATAGCCCATTTTATTTTGGTGAGAAGGAGGTTCTTGGAACAGACATTGTTATAATGAGAAATGTGAAAAATAAGGTATTGGAAATTCCATACATGACAGAGCAGGAAAACAGTTCATGTGGCTTGTGAGGTGCTTTTCTGGAAGCAGGAAACCCCAACATGACAATGCCTAAATATTAGAAATGTGGCAGCCTGCAAGATAAAATTCTGTTCACAGAACAAAAATGTCCTACAATGCTAAATATACTAAACCCCCCCCCCAAAATAATTTTTCTTATAAATGTATGTGTATATTCAAGTGTTGCATGAAGATTCAGTTTTACAAGAACCTCACTACTGGTAAAAATGACCATATTCATGCCAGGAGTAGCTGAGGAAGTAATTTTTTTAAACTGTCACCGCAGCTCACTGGCAGAACTAGGCTAGAACTAAGGATTTTCCTGTTCCACTCTAAACCACAGACAAACAGAATCTGATGGTTCAGCTACTTGTAAGGCTTGGTTTACTTTTTACTCCTGAAATTTTGGTCTGGGCAGTTATTCAGTGTAGATGCAGCAATTCTGTTATTCCTAGATATGTTAAAATCAGATAAAGATGTCATATACTTACAGCATGTCTCCTTACAAAGTATATCATATACGTCAGGCTTGGTACTTGCATGTAAGTGACCTCTGTGTGTGTGTCTTGAGAAACACCCCGAGGAAGCTTTGTAGACATGTCTCTTTATGTCCCCACCATCTGCACCAGCCGATGGTGGGGTTTCTTCCCCATCTCAGGCGCAGAGGAAGGACCCTCTTCACCAGGTATATGGTGAAGCTGCATCATGTCTGCCCACCCTCTGTTTCTAACCAACCTGAAAACTTTCCGAGCCCATGGGTTGTGGTTTTCTTGAACTAAAAGCTGCACGAACCGATCTAGAAATAAGTATATATTTTCTTCTGAGTAGTTGATATTTCAGTAACTGTATGGAGCAGGAGGTGTAAGGTGCTTGGGGTTTGCCAATATTAAGGGAAAAATATGTTAATTCTCTAAAAGCAGTGCTTGCTACCAGGTTTTTCCAGTAGTTGCTAGGAGGAAGATTAATAGTTAAAATTCTGTAATGAAAAATCCATTAGCCATTAGCTATTAGCTTATTTATACTTAAATTTGGGAAAAATTGTAGGATTCTTTATGCAGATGTTCTTTCTGTGTTGGTCCATAGGCATATAGCACAGCAGTATATGTCCATGCTTTGGGGATCACGGAACTTTTGTAGAAACAGAATTCTTATTATGTTTTCATATAAAATATGAATTTTAATATTAAACTTAATGCTCTGCTATGAGAAATATGTAAACTTGGCTTTGGAGCAGCAGTATGCACTTCCTGGAATTCTGTGCATAGCATAGTTATAAATAAGCAGCAGGTTATTTGGGAATCACTCGGGCTGATATCTGGTATCATAAACAGTATCTGGGAGAAACTGTTTTCCCTGACAGTTGATTTTTGAAGAATGCAATATGCTTTATTTTGTAAATTCATATTAATGAATACCAAGTATACATCAAGCACAGTGACCAGCTCACAAAGCAAACACATGTATGCTATTTAATTACTTTATACCTCATCTGTTGCCAGAATTTCATTCCTTCAATTGTTGAATGTAACATTTCCAATCTATATCAAAATGCTAGTATTCATCATGTTTAGGTAAGATACTAAAATGATTGATAAGCTTAGGATTGTCAGGGTATGGTTTAAGTCTGGCTTTAAAATAAATTCATGATAAAGGGAGTTATCTTTTATCTGTGCATTTGTCTCTAGCATTGGAAACGTTATATATCTGTGCTCAATTAAATAGGCTTTTAGAAACCTTCAGAGAAGTATAACCTTTCACTGTTCAAGCTCTTAAGCTGCAAGAATCAGTGTTTTCTCCTTAATTGTTGTGTTTTATTCACTTACTGTTAACTGATGTATATCATCATGGTTATAGCGGAATTTGGGTTGGAGCAGCTGCCAGAACAGAACCACCCCACTCAGTGGCATCGATTTTAGATCCCATGTATCAATAAAACCTGGGTCTCATGAGCAGATGGTGGTTTCCTGTGGGAGGTTGGAAGGTGACCTGGGGATCCTGGTGGACAGAAAGCTCAACATGAGCAAACAAGGGCATCACCAGCAGAGAGAAAGAAGTCATCATCCCGCTCTACTCAGCGCTTGTCAGGCCACACCTGGAGTGCTGTGTACAGTTCTGGTCCCCGCTGTACAAAAAGGATGTGGACAGGGTGGAAGGGGTCCAGAGAAGGGCCACCAAGATGATCAGAGGACTGGGAAGCTGCCATAGGAGGATAGGCTGGGAGAGCTGGGTTTGTTCAGCCTTGAGAAAAGGAGGCTCAAAGGGGATCTCATCCCCGTGTACCAGTACTTAGGGGGTAGCTACAAAGAAGATGGAGGTTCCCTTTCTACAAGGAGTCCCATGGAGAGGACAAGGGGGAATGGACACAAGTTGCTCTTGGGGAGATTCCGATTGGACACAAGAGGAGAACTCTCCACAGTGAGGACAGTCACCATTGGAATAATCTCCCCAGGGAAATGGCTGACTGGGCCACATTGGGCACTTTTAAGAGTTGTCTGGACAGGGTGCTGGGCCATCTTGTCTAGACTGTGCTCTTTGCAGAAAGGTTGGACTAGATGATCCCTGAGGTCCCTTCTAACCTGTGATTCTCTGATTCTGTGGAGGTTCCTGGTGGCCCCCACATGCAGGTGTGCAGCAGGAGGCTGGGGCAGCCCCGAGGTGCCCAGGGCCGAGGGACATGGCCCATCTCCCTGATAGCCCACCTTTGCCGGGGTGATTCTGCTCAGGCTCTGTGGCCTCACCAGGGCCTCTTTCTCCCGGCTCCCACAGCACGCCACCAGTTGTCTCCAGGCGCGGGGCTCTGGCCTGTCACGGTGATTTTCTCCAAGTCGCAGCTTTTGGCAGTTCTACCACCTTCCTGCCTCCCTCCCTGAGGGCGTGCAGAGCTGTGGGGCTGCTTGCGGTGCATCCGTGTTGCCGTTCCCCTCCTGCCTGTGCTGCCACCTGGGAGCCGGGCAGATGCCCACAGCTCTCACAGGTCTCGCTGCTCAGGCCTGTACCAGCCTCGTCTGGTCAGTGAGACGTGAGCAGATGTGGCCTGGGCCTCATCCTGTCTGCGTGGTGCTCTTAGGTAGGTCTCCTCATGACAGCTGTCGAAACGGCCACGCCACTTCATTACCCTGTGTTCAGAACAGCCTCTGTATTTTCGATTTATGAAAAAGTATCTGCATTTCAGACAGGTTGTTTCTGGGATGGCCACATATTAGGCCAAAATTATTGTAAGATTAAAGGCTTTCTCAGTCGTGGGTGAATTCTGAAAGAGATAACAAGCACTGGTGGGAATTAAGAGTGTAGAGACAGCAGCACGACATCCCTGCTATTCCTCTTTTAATCCATTCTGTAAGGGCTCTCTGCTCTCCTCAGGAGAGCTTTTACAGCCCTGAAGGGCGTGGAGCAGGAGGTGGTCCCTCCTGGTGAGGGGCCAGAGGAACGGCTCCCTCGTTCCCCATGATCCAGCTGTCACTTCCATGGGGTCTCAGAAGTCGCCTAATTCCTCTGGAGATCTGGTTGCACAAAGGGAGGCTTGGGACTCTCTTCCCAAAGCCTCTCCCTTCCACAAGAAGTCGCCTGGGGCTCCGCAGTGGTTTTGTGGAGTTTCTGAGTTGTTAGGGTTTTTTGCTGTGTTTTTAATGGCTTTCATCACTGGAGGGAAGGAATGGATCTTAATCTGAATCACTAGAACAGCGAATTGCTGTTATAAATGAGCCAAGGACAATCGTGATCAATGAGTAGATTAGCTGCGGAGCTAACTTCCAGCACGTCCACATCACTACCATGTGGGCAACCTCATACAGCTCTGAAGACACTCTCCCTAGATATTCTCCGAAGTGGTACTGTGTGTGTCCAGTTCAGTTAAGTGCAAACATGTCAATGAAATCTGTCAGAAAGATGAACTGTAAAGGAGAAATTGGAACATTTATCTGGTGTCTGCACAGCAGCTTCTGAATGTTGTTGGTCCAGTCAGGACTCCTCTTCACAGCGCTTGGGAGCGCCTGAGCCAGGCACTGCAGGCCAGTACACTGCTGCTTGTGGTCTTATTCTCATTTCGAACTATATTTTGGTGGGAGCGTGTGACTTGATTCATTTTCAGTCTGTCATGCTCTGGGGTACTTCATAATACCAGTAAGCTACTCAGATGCCTGGCATTTTGAGGCAATGCGGTGCCAAGAGACAGAAAAGAATCTCTCCGTGCAGTGCCTGACTGTACTGTCTGCGCTTCTTATTGATTTTATTTCTGGGTTGCCCTCCATTACTTACCACCAGGGAAGATCAACTGATCCATGTGTATGCAATTCAAACACGGAGATGGCCTGCATTTTTGGTGTGTACAGGGATGTGTTGAAGTTGGATGGATAGTCACAGCCACATTTTAAAGAAAAATCACCCCTGAGATTTAGATTAATTGACAGTAAAAGGTACCAGTGCCGGTCTGCTCTTCAGGTGACACTGTTAATCATAAAAATTGTTAAATGCTGAAGTAGTTTTGAGGTGTCTCGAAGTAATAAAGATAACACCTGAGCAGTGCTTTAAAATTTACAATTTATTTAAAGCAATTGCAGTCCATTCAGTGTGGAAATATTTTCAGCCTGAAATGTTATATCTAGTGTAATTGAATATATAGATTGAACAGACATTATTATTTGGTGAGGAAATTGATGATAGCTATTTCTTTCTAGGCTTTATTGAGCTGAAAGTAAGTGATAACGATACATATTTTCCCTCTCAAAGTTTATCCTTAGTTTGTCCACCTCTGCTAATATTTCATGTTCCTTTTCTTCGGTCTGTCCTTGTAAGTGGATTGTTAGAAGTGTACCAAGATATCTTGTGTGAATTTTTGTGCTCTTTGAAGTGGTAGGTATGAGTGGGTGATTAGGCCACAGCATGCAATCCAGCCTGAGCATCTTCAAGCATCACTGAGTATTGCAAAGATCAGATTGGTCTTTGAACTTCTAGACCTTGAAGAGCTCTCTTTACCCTTTCATCTTCATAGTTGAAAATGGGTATGGAATACAGTTGGTGGAGTTATGAGTAATGCTTCAAATACCCAGTAATAAAGGTGTAGTTAGATGGAGACCAGGTCCCACAGTCAGCTTGTCCGTGGTTACCTTCATGGGAGATGGTGCCTTTGGATTGTTCGCTCTGAGAGAAGGTGGTGATCCAACAGACAGTGAACATGCAGGAGAGTGGTGTTTACCACTTCTGCATGGACCTAACTGTGCGCACGTGAATGTGTGATGGCGGTGCGGCCCGAATGTTGGTATAATCACATCCACATGCTTGACGTGAAGCGGTGTATGAATGGTCAAGTCTTCAAGGGGGAAATACTGGATTACTCAAAAGGCTGGTTATAAGGGTGCGTAACTGTTCCTCACAAAGTAAGCATTCTGAATTAATGGAGCAGCATTCTTTAAAAAAACACAAAAAGATCAAATATTTGGTTTCTGTTTGGTAAAGTGATAAAACTTTTATTTTGGGGAAAAACGTTTACAATTCATATAGTTCTATCTTCACTGTTTGAATGTTGGATTCTGCTCCCTTCCCTGTCAGAGGGTCAGAGGCTTTCCTTTAAAAATGAAAAAAGGAGAAGAGAGAGAGAAAAGAAAAAGTCACCAAGTTTTGACATGAGCATTTCAACAACATGGTGGACAGTAATTTCACTCTGCTTTTTAATGCATGGGGACACTTAATTCATGGAAAAAGTAGATTATTACTTTGTGCTTTGAATTATGCATAGGTTGTCAGAGGAAACAAGAACTTCGTCAGTACTTAACGTACACGCTGTGGACTTACAAGCCATTGTGGACCGTCACAGAAAATGCTCTGCTGAAGCAGATAAATTGTAACAGCAGATAATGTGCAACAATAAAGGGGTAGAAATCAGTAATTGCTAAAATAATGGTACTCAACCATCTTGACTTTTGCTTGTGACTGGATTGATGTTTATCATTTTTTGCTTTTCTGATGTAAAGATGACGTTAGAGGTAAAATTACTCCTTTTCTGCCTTTTTTTCCCTGTTTGACAGACTAGAGACGACTTCCTGGGTCAAGTGGATGTGCCACTTAGTCACCTTCCGGTAAGCATTGCTTTTGTCTTAGTATGCTCTTTTCTGCCATCACCAGATGTGCAAAACGCTGATGTTATGTAGAATTTATTTCCATAAGTTAAATTTTCTTAAAACAAGCATTTCCAGTATAGGATTAGAGGCTTAAAGAAAAATGTTACGGAAAACAAAGCCCCACCGTGCACAGGACTTGGGAGAAATGGTTCCCTTTGCAGGGACAAGGAAGACAGTTGTTCTCTGGTATCTGTCAGTAGCAATTTCTCAACATCCAGGATTCAATTCTCATCCTGATTTTTTCTTAAAATCCTTGTCTGGTCTGAGTCAGCTGATGAATGACGTGCCCAATAGACTGGTTGCTTTCTCACCATTGGTGGTCATTGTCCTGTTCATCTTCTGGCTTCTTCCTTTCCGTGATCTTCCCTCACAGTTGAAACAGTTGTATTCTCCCTTAGCAAACTCCATTTCCTTCAGAATTTTTGCTAGAACATTGAAAAAACCCACATATTTTGTGTCCTACTTTTCTGTCTGATTTTCTGTCTAAATAACAGCTGTTAAGGCTATGGGATGGCAGTTCTGTCTGGGAGAGTGGATAGTGCATTTTGATATTCCGTCAAACCTTGTAAAGCCAGTAGCCACAGACTGAAACCAGAGAAACTGCTGAACCAGCATGACAGGATCTTAAGAAGTTACAAAAATTCAGTTCTTCTGAAACTGTTATGAAATTACTCATCTTCGTAGCAAATTTGAGTAAAATTACTGTATTTATTACTGATTGAAAGTGAAATTATCCGAAAGGCTCCTAAGCAATAATGGAAGTAGTGTTATATATTCATGAATGGCATAGCACATACAACATTTGTTAGACATTGACGTTAGGCATTATTGATAATAATTGTACAAGCTGTGATATTGTCAGAGCATACATTATAGCTTTTAATATGCATACATATAACTTTTAATGTCTGTATGTGTATAAATAGATTTTTTCTGTAAGAGGCATATAGGTGCTTGTTGCCCTTCCTATGTGATAGGGAAGTATGTATGTTAGTTGTTTTCCCAGTTTTAAACAGCTTAAATACATTATATGCAAACAAATATGAATCGAATAACTTAGAAAAGCTGGTATTTGGAGGAGTTTCTTCTGTTTTTTTTTAAAGTTAGAGTTTAAATATTTGGGATAATGTCTGCTTTCAGTGTCATTTATTCACAGCTGTTTTCTGACACACGAAACATACTGCGCAGGTACCTCAGTTTGTTCTATACAGATAGGTAAAGTCTTAGTTACTGAGATACGACAATTTCATGCCTGGCATCTCTGTTACGCGTAAGAGATGAACCGTGAGATGACTGGAGCGCATCAACTGAGTGCTGCTGCACCGCTGTGTCGGGCCAGCGTCTGCCTGGCTGGTTGCTTTTCCTCGCGTGTTAAGAACTCCCACTAGGGAGGGAGAGGTTACGTTCACAGTAGACACACATACCATGGAAGCAAATCAGGTTTTGTAGGTACTGCCGTGGCTGTCCCCTGGGTATGTAGTTCAGCGGACTTGATTCAGCGATTGCATGGAAGACCAAAAGGCTGCAATAACTATGTGGTATATTAATTATTTTAGCTAAAATTGAATTACTTGGCAGCCGTGAGAGTTCTAATAGCAAAAAATTACAAGTAATTGACACAGAGTTTGAATCATTTTACTGTGAACAATCAAGTATTTGAGGTGTTTGATTTGAGGGTGGTAATGTTTTCTCTGTTTTTGTTTCTTAATAAATTGAGGAATGTAGAGCTTGTTTTGTAATTCTATAAAGCTCCAGTTGTCTGGTTTCCTCCTGGCAGCCAAGGTTCTGCATGGTCTTCACACAAGGAAAATTCCGGCCTAAATTAAGTGGAATTTCTATTTACTGTGTAACCAAGGGTGGCGTTCTCCTCCTTTAATTCTACAAGCATAGACTTGCCATAGCACTGGCTGTCTGTAAATTATGGTGTGAAACACCATCTTCAGGTTTTTATAGATTGTGCATAGAATCTATCTGCAGAAGGATGCTCAACATTCAGAGGCTAGCGAATACTGTCCTAAATGTAATCATAGTCCAGTAAACACAGTGGCAGAATCGGTACTGGCTCCAGTGCGTTCAAGCTTTCACTGCCAACCTCTCTCACTGAAAAAGTCTAAGCGAGAGGTCTGTGCCTCTGCTTTTAGTTGATGGGCCCTCATCAGATGTGTTTCTACTGGAAACTGCTGAAAAGGCTGAAGACATTGTGCTGGGTGGGAGATTCTGTAGGGATGCTCTAGTGAAGAAGACATCTAAAAATCAATATTTTTTTGAAATGATGTTGGTGATGTTGGGTATTTCATGAGGAATTATTTTACACAGAGCCTGTCATCAAAGAAGGTGAATTGAGGGAACAAAGAGGGCCCTTACGACGTTCTAATTGTATGAAGCTTGAAGTTAACCTCAATTTGTGCCCATGGCAGATACAGTCTTTACATTGCTTAGAAAACTTACTTTATGCGATGCTAGGTGTGTATCTATAGTACTGACGTCCTATGCTGCAAAAGCCTCAGCCAAAACGATTTTCAAAGATAAGTAAAAATGAATTAATTATTTCATGGGTAGATTTGCTTCCATTTCAGTTTTTCAGTATTCCTGTATGGTCTGTCTTGTTTTCCCATTAGTAGACAAAATTCCAAAATGAACTTCACAGGAAATGTTTGTGCCAAAAAAGCATTTCTTTTGTCTTTTTGTACTCATGTTGTACTTCACCCTCTTCTTCAAAGCTGAATTCAATCACTGATGAAAGAACTGAAGTTAGAAGGTCACAGGGCACAAAAAGAATGAAACACTGCAGTTTTTCTTCTTCTTTGTAAATAGTAAAAAATATACTTTCTACTTCACAAAGTTTTCTAATAAATTCTACATATATGCATATATATGCATATAGTTATACAGTGATTTGTTTATGCTTGGTATAAGTGTCATCTGATACTATATGATGTTCTGGATAAGTAATATTGTCTGGATGTAGTTAATATTTTTAAAATGTTGTATATGTTAATCTTACTTCCATGAACTTGGAGGGTTTTTTGTATTTGAATGGGTGAACATGGGAATGATGGAAGTTATTGAAAATGTTTACATCAAAATAAGGTGTCAATTTCAGCATGACTGTTGCTGTTGTGCCTGAATTTGACTTCTTGCTATTGATGGATGTTATTGTAGGAGGAAAATGGCTTATTTAGATATGCCTGTTACAGTTGATCTTGCGTCATAACACTGTTGTTGTTGGCTTATAAACTAAAATAGTTGAAAAATATGATGGAATGATCAGAAATGTCTTCTGGTGAAAAATGCATCATTCCATTCTCCTGTGAGCTCATGTCATATGAGCTGTATTGTGTAGTATTATCTTCTCCATATTTGTGTGAATATTTCCATTAACATGTGTCCATATGCACAGACATCTAAGTAGCCTCTACATAACTGTAGAAAAAGTCCTGCAGTGTTAAGCTACATGTGTCCTGCAAAAAACCATACTATGAAATATGAAATGACGAAGGACATATTAGTGCATGTCTGTTTTGCAGACAGGTAGTATTTTAACGTCCCTTTTCAGTAAACATTATTTTTAATAATTAAAGATCATCAAGATTTGGGATAGAGGGGTAGACTATCTCACACATTCTGTGAGCTGTTTTGAGGAATTAGCAGCTTTTTGTTTTCCTTCCATGCTCTGTAGGAAGAGAACAACTCTCCTTTCACTGGGAACTTATGTGGAACATGAGCGTGCATATCTCTTTCTAGCTCATACTTGAGTGGAAAGCTAAACTTTTTCAAATACTTTTAAAGTCTTCTGCCTTTACATAGAAAATCCAAGGTTGTAAAACTTCCTGGTTTAGCTACTTCACTGCCATTGAAGAATAAAATCCATTATGCTAAAAGGATGAAATCTTGCAGCACAGAACTTCCCGTTTCTTCTAAGCTCACTAGAAAGTGAGTGTGATTCCTGTACAAAATCCGTCCTCACTCTCCATCTTCGCAAAAATTTCTTGAGCTCCAGAAGCCACTTTTTTGTCCAAAAATTTCCTCTGGGAAAACTCGCAATACGTATCTCAGAAGGGTCATTGCTTCTATAGCTGTAACGTAGGAGTGTCTCCACAGGGCACTTACCTGCCTGTGGGTGCGTTCTCCTACTCCGTTATGCTTATTATTCCTTGTCCCTATTAAGGTGTGTGTACAAATTTGATGCTCAGCGAAACATACTGTATATGTTCTAATCAATATTTTCCTCATTCATCCTTCCAGTACCTTAATAAGAGACATCATGGTGTATTTATTAACAAATGTTTGCTTTCCCATTCTAGCTGTACTGCTGCTTTTTTTGTCAAAATCCGTTTTCTCTGATACTACCTAAATACTATATATAAAATTTCGTTAAAATACACAGCTTCTTATTTTATGTAGGTTTGTTACAGTTGAACTCTAAAAAGCAGTACTACTTAATCATGCATGCTTCAATGTCCTGTTGATTTGGTTAAAACCTCCTACCTCGCCAAAAAAAATGGGAAGTCTGTCTCTCAGATTAAGTGGACTCTCAGTGCAGGAAATACCTTGCGGGACAAGAGTTCATTCAGTGTAAGTCTGTATGGAATTTGACATAATAACTGAGACAGTGAGTTTGGATTGATTTTTAAATTCTTATTTATTGACTTTGAAATACAACAGATGACAAAGCTTTTAATTGTCCAGAAGTTGGATTATCCTGCATTTAGAAAGAATTGGGTTTGAGAAGTATTCTTATGTGCAGGGATAGGGCTGGGAAGGGATTTACAGACGCAGTATCATTGTCTTTTTTTAGTGAATGGCAGGCAGATGCAACATTCTGAGAAGCACCCACTAACTTTGTGCTCGTTTTGAGGAAGTTTGGTGTTAACCTGATGTACTAGATCTCTAGTCTTACTGGAATGTGTATGATAATGTGCTTACTCTTTCAGTGTAACGCAGTTGCAGTTTTGTCAGCCCAAATCGTACGATCGATTAAAATATAGTACCCCAAACAATCAACAGATTAAGTATGTATATGGATTTTGGATTCAGTTATTTAACTTGTCTTTTTTAAATTACTAGTTTTGTACCTATAGTGTCCATGCTCTCGCAGGCATGAAGGATGCAATTTGATAAGAAAGCTGAAATTCTCATGTAATAGAAAGTGTTCAAGACTTAAGGCTTTATGAAACTTAGAATTAAATGGAACTTAGAAGTCGTAATCCATCAGCCTGATAATATTATGTACTTCATAAAGAATTTCAAAGTCTTAATTATTTTTGAAAGTCTCAACTATTTCGAAATGAAAAATGAAAGCCGACCGAGGAGGAGTTTTATTTTGCTTTTAACGTGGAAAAAAATACTGCTTCGAAATTAATGCAGCCTTTTCTGACGCTGCTGTTGGGTGACTGGAAAAAGTTGGAAGGGGTTTGTTTAGTTGGTCTTTTCCACCTTTTCCTGAATTGTGAACGTTGTGTACACTTGCGAGTGAGGCTTGGTTCAGCCCATCACTGATATTTGCGGTGACATCTAGTGGACTGCTTCTGCTGCTGTGCATTAGCACCTAATGGCAGCACACTGGCAGAGGTCTGTCTGCTGTGACGTCGTTATTCAAACGTCTTCTCTAGCATTTCTACCGCATCTGTGATGTGAATATTCTTTATATGTCTCTGTACTGGTGGGCAAGCCCTTTAATTTGCCATTTTCTTAAACGCTTACAGACTGAAGACCCAACCATGGAAAGGCCATATACATTTAAGGATTTCCTTCTCAGACCAAGAAGGTGAGCGAGAGGACCTTTGTATTTTAAAACGTTTCTTACTTCGAGGTTTGTTATTTGCAACTATTTAAGGATCGTTGAATGAAATGTGCCTCCTTGTCTTCTAGCCACAAATCTCGTGTAAAGGGTTTCTTGAGACTGAAGATGGCTTATATGCCTAAAAATGGTGGCCAAGAGGAAGAAAATAGTGATCAAAGGGATGAATCTGAGGTAAGGCTTAATGCTTGTGGAAGCATTCAAGTTATTAGAGGATCAAGTATAATTGTAGAACAAGTTGTACCTTTGAAAGATAAAACCCTGGTAGCAGTCTTAGTAGCAGCTTACTCTCCCCCGCCCATCCGTGTCCCCCACTTTTTTTTTTTCTTTTTTTACACTTTTTTCCTCAACCATTTCAAGTATTTCGAAGTATTTCAGCTGCCACAATTAACTCTGAAGTCTGTCTGACTCTGTCTGTCAGCAGATAAATGTGGAAGTCACACCAAGTAGAAGAATTCGGAAAATCTATGCAAGTAATTTATAAACATAAGAATCTGTACTAGGTACCTCTTCTTTAGAGGCCATTTCAGAGCAGGTGTTATAACATTTTTCTTTATTTCCTTGGCAGCGTTGACTTTGCAGAGAATAAAGCTCATGCAAGGGCAGCACATTTAAAGGCTTTTTAGCACTTACCAGCCATCATCCGTTTTAAAAATTAGCTGCAGTTAGAGCTGACAGTGAATGTAAGCCCAAGTGTGCCCTACCAACAGTGTGCAGCAGTCATCTGTACCTTGGGAATGAGGGCTCTCATCCGAAGCCAGGCATCTCTGAGTTCAAAAAATAGCAGGTGGTTCTCTTTGGCTTCTGGACTGGGAATCTGCATCTGGCCACCACTAGAATGAGAAGCCACCCAAATATGTTTGGGAATCCCTGTTGTAATAGACTGATGGGAATTTAGGGTTTTTGTCATTGGAGTGAGGTGCACACGTAGTCATGGAGTTTATTCTATTTCTGTATGGTTTACATTTACGTAGTTTTGAACTTCTCTTTGGAGAATTTTCAGAATCTGTGCCTATACACTAATGTAAGCAACAATGAAATAACTTCTCTCTAACTTGAATTTTTTTTTTTTTTAATTCCTAAGCACGGATGGGATGTGGTTGATTCCAGTGACTCCGCATCTCAACGTCAGGAGGAGTTACCACCTCCTCCGCTGCCTCCTGGATGGGAGGAAAAGGTAGACAACCTGGGGCGGACTTACTATGTCAACCATAACAACAGGACTACTCAGTGGCATCGACCAAGTTTAATGTAAGTGGCACTGTAGTGCAACGTTATGTGGATGTGTGCAAAATTATCAGTAAGTAGTGGGTTGGTTTTTTTTCAACAAACATAACCATTTTGAGTTTACAAATTCAACGCTGGAAAACATCTTAAGCAAGGCTTTTACAAAGCAGCTTATAAAGGCATACTGTTCTTCCAAGTAACAGATTAATTACGATTTTGGTGTTAACTGTGTTACAGATCTGAAAGTATACTTTATTAATGGAAAAATTTTGACAGCTGTGCTAGAAAATTGAGAACCAAAATCTGGAGATCTTCAGTTAAAAAGGAAACATCTATCTTTCTTCTTCTAAGAATGAGAAGAGACTTCCCCACCCCCAGCAAATCAAATATACTCATAGGTATTCTGGGAAATTCTAGGAAATCTGAAGCGGTGGGAGGGAAGTCAGTGCATTAACAATGTATTTTAGAATATTGCAAGACAGATGTGGTATTTTTAAGTAAGTAATAAGGAACAAACGAGGAATAAATTACTTTCTTCTCTAGAGACTGTTAAAAAGGTAAGGGTAAAAATAACCAACTCCATTAAGTTTTAATTAAGTAAAACTGATTAACTTTGAGGAGATCCTGATATTATTCAGTGTATAGACTGCATTGCATATATACACTGGGTGTGCTTATGTGGACTTCCTGTTCAAGCCTTCATTACATGTTTAAAGCTGTGGCAAGCTTACATTTTAAAAGTATGTATAACTGACAGTGTTAACAGTTATAATGAAATAATGTATTAAGTAAACATCTTGTATTATTTTTATGTAGCGACTATTCTTCCACTATCGCTTATTACAACAGCAATGGTTACTCTTTCTTGAATATTCATAATCATAGCTAAATTAGGCAAATGTGTTGTCACTATTTGTTCTTCATCTGATGCCTTTATCTTAGTAGAACTGAATTAAATTTTGTTCTGTATGTTTTGAACTATTTACTGTTGAACTATTTGAGCTATTTACTGAGCAATGTGTATTTTGCCAAGTAAACCTCATCAACTACAATTGTTAAGATTGGTAGTGGTTAGTAAGTGTCTACAAAAAAGCAGGTTTTATAAGTTATTTGATTTAGCATCTCCTTGTAGTACGATTATGCTAAATGGAGTAAAGAGTACGTGGATTCAGAAGTGTTTGACTGGTGGATACCAAAACGTAATCATCACCAGAAAGCGTCACGGTCAGATGGGTGTATAGAATGAAGGCCTGAGGGGTTTGCTTTTAGCTAGGTGTCATCACAGGTAGCTTGGAAACAAATGCATAATTACTACTGATAAACTTTACGCATGACACCAAGCTTGTTGAAGAGCGAAGACTTTAGAATGATGCTGTTTAACCTTTAAATTCAATAAATTTATCAAACCACTAGGAGTGGAAGGCCTCATGAGGTTGAAAGTAGGATACATAACCTCTGGCTTTTAGGCCGGTAACTCAGACACTGAGTTGATCACCAAGGAAGAGCATTGAGTGCTGTACCGTCCGTGTCTGCAGTAGGAACAGGAGAGTAGTTAATTTCTCATAGTTCTTTAAAATAAGCAATGATAAAAGTTTGCACAAAGTTTTTCCTGAACCTAACCATCTTTCAAAGTTACAGTCCCTCATCCAGAAGGCGAGGTTCAAATAGAATCATCAAATAGAATAGAATCACAGAATCATTAAGGCTGGAAAAGACCTCTAGGATCATAAGTCCAACCGCCAGCCCAACAATACCATGTCTCCTAAATCGCATGTTACCTCCTAACAACATCTGCCCATTGCCTACTGTAATAGAGATTTTGGTCTAGCTGTGAACGCTGAGAAGTCCCACGAGTCTCCATTAAGGGAACTGGGGTATTTCCATTTTCCTTGTGTGAGCCAAGCTAGTAGTTGCAGACGGTTCAAAAAGTCATCTGTACTGCAGCAGCTTACGCTTGCTTTGGCTATCTAAATAAAGAAGGTAATCATTGACATAAAAACAGGGGCAAATGTAAAATCTGTGTCAGGAATGATGCTGGTCATCGCAGGGAAGGACGAGTAATGATGGTTTGTAACTTTGAGTGTGGACTTCCATTGGTGCTCACCCAACTTTGATGTGTGCTATTTTTCCTTATTGCATGACATTGGTCAAGTGCTTCCAGTTGTATTTACTTTGGATTGAGGGATTAGTTGGTCTCCTATTTATGAAGCCACACATATGCAGGAATAATGATTTTTACAATCCAAAGCATTAATGAGGCTTCGAAAGCAATGGACAAAGTAGGTTTAGTTTAACATTCGTTATTTTCTTGTTCTTTTCTCTTTCACATGCTTTCGCTTCCCCACTATCCAGTGATGTGGGATCTGATTCGGATAACAATATCAGACAAATAAACCAAGAAGCAGCCCACAGGCGGTTCCGCTCCCGGAGACACATTAGTGAGGATTTGGAACCAGAACCTATGGAGAGTGGAGACATTCCTGAGGTATGTGAAGGTCTTGGCTTTAAGAAGTTGACTAAACTTGATGTGGTTCTCGTTTGTGAGCTAATTACTGTACAACATACGTAGTAATGCTTTTACATGGTGTTTATTGAAATTATATAAGTAAAACAGCAGTGACAAAATAAAAATCCTGAAGAGAGCTGTACTTTCAAGGACCCATGTGTTTGTGGGTGCCTGATAACGTATGCACAATATTAAATACTATACAAATGCTGGAAGAAACATTTATAATTCCAAGCATTACTTGTTATATATATATTGATAGAAACACTGTCAATATTCTGCTTTGAATAACAGTGGAATAAGCTGTAAGAAGAGGGGAAATGTACTGCCTGGCAGGCACTGTGCTTCAGTTTTCTTCAGTGCCTTGATTTAGAGGAAAGAGAAGCTGTTAGGTTTTTTTCCCCCAATACTTGTTTTTAGTTAGAATTCTGAGATCTTATTAGTCAGGGTGAGTGTTTATTTAATTTATAGCTAGACTAAAATAAATTTGGTAGATCTTTGTAGGCCTAAGTGAGAGTTTGTGCAAAGCTCAAATCCCATTCATATTTAAGGAATATTTTATTATGTGAATCACAGACAAAACTCTTTGTGAAAGATAGTTTTGTTTCACTAAATGTTATTCAGAGCAACAAATAGATTGCTGAAACTTTTGTTGTACTCGTCACCTGTTAATATTTGATTTGCAGATATTGAGTCCTTTCTCTAATGCGTTTTATTCTAAATTACAATTATCACTTGTTTCTTAAAAGTTTTTATTAAGAGTACAGAATTAAGTTACATTTTGAATGAAATCTAAAATAGAATTTATTTAATGAGAGCTCTTTTTATGCATATTTTCATCTGCATCATTTTCACACTGAGTGGAGTGTGTATTTGTGTTCTAGGGATTGGTTTATTTTGTTAAATGTTAAGGGCGATTATCACACCTGTGTTTGCCACAATGAGGTGGTCATATCAAAGGCAAAGAAGACTCAAACTGTCTTTATAAATCCTTAACGTAGTCTCTCCTCTTTTGTTAGCCTTGGGAAACCATTTCAGAGGAGGCAAGTGCAAGTGGAGATTCCTTAAGCTTGTCAATACCACCTCCTCCTGCATCTCCAGTGTCCCGTACCAGTCCTCAGGAGCTATCTGAGGAACTGAGCCGACGACTTCAGGTCACTCCTGATTCCAATGGGGAACAACTCAGTTCTTTGATTGTACGTGACATGCTGCTCTTTCTATATAAGCCTCTGTGACTGTAATCTTCTGTTAGTGTGACCTAATCTGAATCATTGACTTGGATGGGTAGTAATTGCTCGTCTCAGGAAAACCTGAGCATATGGTTAAAATTCTCTTCCAAAAAATGCATCATAATTTCACCATTGAGCAAACTGCCTTGAACAGCAGAACTCCTCAGTTTAGACTTCATGTTTTCTTGTGCGTTAGTTTAACTTCAGACTCTGCTACTGTTTAGTGAAACAAAATACGTAATACTAGAGAGTATCAAGCTAAGAATTTCCAAAGGAAAGAGGAAAAACTGTTTCAGTCATCAACCGTTTTACTACATGATAATTTTTCTTAAGTTCAGTATTTTAACTGTACATGTTTATATTAAAGCATGTGCTTTCTTATATTAGGATTTTATAAACCCCTCATAGTTTACTGGATTAACTATTATAAGACTGACAAAGGTTAGAATTGAGAGTAGGTAGCGCTGGTGAAATCCTCCACAAGTTTGTAAATGGCTAGACTGGAAAAAAATTGTCTGTCACCATAACAGTTTACTTGAGGTAAAACCAAAAAAATGTTCTCTGTATTTGTGTTATCCATTAGTTTGTCAGACTGATGATACCACAAAAAATGCAGATAATACAAGTGGGGGAATATCTTATGTCTCTTTGAGTACAAAAAACAGTTGTAAATTTTAAACAGAGCATCACATGTGATTTATTAATTTTTTTATTCTTTGTATATGCCATCAAGGTACCCTTGCAATTCGAGAGACAAGAAATTGTATTTACTCTTGTTCTGATTAAATAGAATCGTGATTAGGTGCAAGTTTTTCCCAAAGAGCTTATGCAATAGGTGTCTTACAATTTTTTGAATGTTATCTATAGGTTAGTTAACAAATTATAGCTCTGATGGCTAACCGTCTGCATAAAGAGTCACTTGTGCTTTTGTAGATAATTGCAGCTTTTAGCAGACCTTCAGGCCTTAGTAGGCCTGGAGGGCAGGAGGTTAATCAAATAGTTTCAGTGGCAAGATCAGGACCTACATTTTTTTAATCCCCAAAATAATAAATGGTATAGCTGCCAAGTTATCTTAATTAAAATAATTCAATAATTATGTTCCTATACAAACTAGCTCTTTTATGAGTCATTAAGTGATAGCTTTTTTTTAATCAGTGCAATAAAAATTATAATCAGACCACACTTGCAAAGTAAGAAATTGGCAAAGCATTGAAAATCTTTGTTACTCTGCATTATCCAGTGTAAGAGGGTGTTGGGGTACTGAAAGTAACAGCAGAAACCAGACAGTGAAATGACTCTAAACGCCTTGCGGAGGCACCCGAAGTCTGCACGCAGAGACTGAGCGGGTCAGCAGTGTTTGCTGTGTAGCCGTCGTGTAGCCGTCAAGGCAGCTCCTGTCTCTGAACTGTGCCTTTGCCACAGCTCTGGCCTCTCTGAGGGCTCACTGGCCTGATCCAGCACCTGAGTCTGAGCTGGTTCCGTGTGAATGAACAGTGCTTACCCTGGCCTAATAAATCCTCCCAATGTGGAGGCTGGCAGACACAGTACAGAGACATCCAAGAGCTTCATTTGGAGTGAGCCAGGTAGGCAGGAAAAGTTTGGCACTTCCAGCTGAACACCAGCTCTCATCCATGTGCTCAGGTGGGTCCACGTGACCTTTCCTTTTGATCCAGATTCCCTTAGGCTTATGAAATCAGCTCCATGACTTTGCATGGAGGAAGCTTGGATCCAAGGTTTTTTCCCAAACCCACCAGTTCTAAACTGGCTTTACATAAAGCTGGCTCAGATCTGTAGGTTGTGGGCTGAAACCTGGAGCCCTTGCAGTTGCATTTCCCCAACAGCGTGCCTATACTGGTATATCCAGCCTGACCTTGGACTGTTCTGCACAGAGACAGCTTCCATGTCTCTACATCCATACATAGTTAATCTACAGCACACCTAAATTGCCAGCAGATAGCTGGGGAGTTATTGTATGTGTGTGAAAGTATTTTGTCACTCTCCTCATATATCTATGCAATGCCAGAAAACACTTCAGACTTGCTGGTCAATACATTTGTGAGATAAATCGTTTCACGTTAATCTCTAGCAACACAGAAGCAAGGTGTAATTACATGTTTTTTCTGTTTTTTTAAACCCTAATCTTTTAACAGAACATGCTCTTAGGACTGATGTTTTCAAGTAAGAGTTGGAGTTTGATATGCCTCTCAAATACTTTGCTTCACGGTGTTGCCTCGTTATCTTTCAGTGGTACATAAGGGTGCCCATGTGAGTGGTTATAAATAGGCTAGGTGTTTGCTTGTTTATTAGTGCATTCATACCCGTACCATTAACACCCGTAACAGGGTAATGCTAGTTACTCATTGATTAAAGATGAGGTATCAGTTATGCAAAATAATAAGTTTAAGGATTACCCAAGGCTTGTTTCTGTACATGGAACTTCCAGCCTCAATCAAACCACACAGAAAAGATGTGTGAGAAAATGCATTTGAAGTGAAATGCTATTTAGAAGCTGATTGATTTTACCAAATACTGTATAAATATTGTATTTTATTGAATACTCATCAGCCCTGAAGTGGCCAGGCAGACTAGATGATCCATGTAGGTCCCTTCCAGCTGGAATATTTTATTTGTGGCTTGCTTTGTTGCCAGCTCTCATGACTACAGTATTTGTATATTTTTTTCATTATATGGAACTTCTCATGAGTAACAAAAAATTATCGCTGATGCCATGCCTAATGCCTTCTAGATGTCTTGGTACCAGTGATGGTGATATTTCAGAATTACTGTAATACTGATGTATTGCATATGTTGGACTACACCTTTTAGACAAGACAGTGATTGCTAACTGACATAGGCAGGAGAGCATTAGTTCCTTCATAAGTATAAAGAATATTAGCATGGCACATTAGTTCCTTCTGAAACAATTTTAATTGGATAGTAAATGTCTTGTTATCAAGAAGCAGAAGCTGAGATTATCTTTGGAGATCTTCCTTCTGATTTTGGGATGCGAAGAAACCTCTGTGGCTGAGAGTCCCCAAAGCAATGTCATAGCAAGAGGAAAATGTAATTATTGATCCTTGTCACTTTCTCAGGGGCTGTCCCTTTATAATCTGACCCTGTGCTGTAGAGAACGAATTCAGGTACTTGGCACGCCTCTGCTCTATCACCTTATTTTTGATAATTATCACAGGTTTGTGATACCTTTTAGTATCAAGCAGGCGTGCCAGCCTGTCTGCCTCTTTTAGGGCTTTTTTGTTTCTCATTCATGATCACGAAGGGTGTGTCTTGGGAAGTTCAAAAACTAGAAGGCAAGGAGGAAAATTAAGACTTCAGTTCTGTTTTTAAAGGAAATACTGTATATTTTTAAGTAAATAAATTTTTAAAAGTTTGAGGTCTCATCTATAGTATTTGATTTTGGAACTCTTTTTTAATGCCAAATGTGCATGCCATCTGTGAATTTCATGATGAAGTAATGAAAACTAAGGTGAAGCATGCACTCCCTGAAGAGCTGTATTACAGCTATAGTTTTTATTGTTTTATAGGTTTTAAGATGTGTCATCTGCTTAATTTTTGTAAAAGAAACAATGTTCTTAGCTTAATTGCCCTTCCCTTTCATAATTTTTTATTACTGGATAAATTGGCCTGCTTTTACGTTAAGATTTTCCATCACTTACAAAATCATGTGGGGCAGAGGATTTTTAATGAGAGTTGCCCTTTCTGTTTGACTTTTCCAAAGAAATTCACAGCAATTCACCTGACGCTCACTGAGTTCAAACCAGAATTCCTGGAGTCAGTATTTTGACCTGGGCTGATACTGCTGCATTCTGCCACTGTTTTTATGATAGCACGGGCAGAAATACAGCATCTTTTTTCTGTCAGAATTTGTTTATGTTGACATTTCTCCTTTAGAAAAATGGATATGAATTTTATTATAATATATGAAAGGTTACTGTCAGCAGAGAAGTTGTATATACCACTACGTGGTACAAGAGATACTAATTGTTTATGAGAGATTTTGCTACAAAGAGTTTGTACCTGTAAAACCTAAGTCATCTGTCTAGTAATTGGGTATATTCTAATGTCCTTTTCTTTTGGAATTATTTATGTTATAGTTGTAGGTGCTTTAATGATCATTACAATATAGAGTTCTGTCTTGAGCAGTTAGCTTGGCTTTGTATGAAATTTCTGGATTAACTCCAGCCGCAAACTTCTGAGCATTTCTCTGCCATTTGTTAAACAGTAAACTTTAAAGCTGTTCTTGCTGTTGTTATTGAAGAGTAAGCTAAGCATCGTGTACTAAGATGCCAATTTGGAAATTTTGTAATATGCCAACAGATGATCTCAGCAAGGCTCCCACTGTGGCTGTAATCCCTGTGAAAGTTCTGCAGAACTTGCTGCTTTCCCAGCCACAGGCTCAGGATGTCGTAGGCAGAACCACCGCATAATTGTCCCCTGCATAGGGCTGGCATCCTCTCGTGCCCCTGTGCGAGTAGCAGATAATGGGATTAACTCGTGCAGAATGTAGAGATTTGTTAACTCTAGCCTATTGATTCTCCAAGGACTACATTGCCAGCATTCAGCCAGAAGTTTTAAATTTACCTTTTACCGCTTATGGTCCCTCTAGGTTCTCTAAAATGTCTTCCAGAGATACTTGAGAATAGCTTCTCAAAAGTTCCATGGCATTTTCACATCCCATTATGTCTTTAGTTAATCTTCCTCTTTACTGCTGACTCCACAACTGTTCATTTTCCCGCGTATTTTCCCAGATGGGATGGCCTATCCTCTTCTCTTAGATTAGGTCAATAAAACATTGTAACTTGGATGCTAAAGATGAGTACAAGATGTGTATCCAAGTACTTTCCTTTATCAGTTAATCTGAAACAGTCCAGGATGGAATGTTGAGAATTCAGATTTTTCATTGCTTGCCACGTTTCTGTAGAAGTATTATAATTAAAGACACTGCAACGTAAATATTATTTTTTAGGGGTTTGCATTAGATGGGAGAAAAGTAAAATTACTGAATAAAAGTGCATTTTAAGACACGTTAACTTAAAGGCATCTCTCTTTTTTTTTTGTTTCCAGCAAAGAGATCCTTCTTCAAGATTAAGATCTTGCAGTGTAACAGACACAGTTGCTGAACAGTCTCAATTATCCTTGGTAAACCAAAGCTAACTTCTATTTCCTTCTTTTTGTTTCAACATTCTTTGATTTCTAATAATATCTTTTCTTAGGTCAGTTCTAGTCAGCTGTAGGTCAGTAACCAGTATGGGCATATAACTATCCCAAACAGTACTGGATGCCAAATTAATATCGTCATGGTCACCAACTAAAATGAGGACATTCATGAGAGAGAACTATGTTTTGAGGCTGCGAGCATAGTCACGCTAACTTTAGTTATCTAGCATAGACAGGTCGTTTACTAAACTGTAGATATATAGTCAGTGGAGACAGAAAATCCTCCAATGGGTGTTTTCCACTGGGGTTGGAGAGGGCAGTAGCACCATCAACGCTTGGAACTAACTGTAGCAGCTACAGGACTCTCCTATCAGGTATATTTTTGTGTCCCGTAAATTGATTCTACTTGGAATCTGTAAATCTGTACAACTTTAAAAAAGATTGGTGTTTTATCTAGTTGTAGTTAAATGGAGCCTTTTTGTCGTAGTCCTTGTACGATAGAACTGATCTGTTGTAGTTTTTTAAGCTAAGTGATTTAGGTGAGCAGCAGCCTGTGCGATTTTATTTAAGTAGAGTCTTCAAACAGGAGAGGATACAAAGGGTTTCTTAGGAAAAGATTCTTTCACATCATAACCATGCACACGATAGGAAGTTCTACATATTTTGTCCTACAACCCAAGCATGAGGATTGCAAAGGTGGTAAGCTAGAGGGAGACTACTTAAAACAGGATTGTGCAAGATATGCTTTTGAAGAAAACTGTTCAAGTTTTCAAACTGATTTAATATTTTTTAAAATGATACTTTTCTCCCAGCAATCTTTTTTTCGAGTTTTTTAGTAGAAATATATTACAGATGAATCTACAAAAAGCAAATTTGTGTATCACTTTTATGGAAAAATTGAGTAAACAGAGTGTATTGATAAGTCTGTTATTGAAGCTGATGTCTCTCCTTTGCGTGTTCTTTCTGTCGCTATTGGGCAGACATTTACAATAACCATAGTGTTTTTCTCTTTGATTTTTTCACTTCTTCTAGAAGTTTAGTCTATCTATCTTTGCTGATTACAGACGCATGTAATAGCTGTTGTAATAATAATGTTGTAATAGCTTCTGAAGTATTATCTGCCTTTTTACTTTCTCCTCTGGGAAAACAATGGTGTGGCTTCCAGCACGATTACACCTTAACTGTCTTTCTCTGCTAGGCAAAGCTTTCTCCTAATGCAGCCTGTTCCAGAGGTCCTCTGCTTGTTGATTTGATATCACTTTATGGAGACTGGTTTTCTTGTCACCTTATGGAGTCTGGGTTTCCTTAACTGGTGTAGTCAGGTTGCGATTGGTGATGTCTTTCCTTTATTATTGTAGAACACTTATCTCGTTAGCAGATGTGCACAACAGCAGAATTGAAAGCATTGCTCTAAAACAGGGATGTTACCTGATCTTAACCATATTTAATCCTTACTAAGCTAACGATAATTTATCTTCTAGCAACTAAATACATATTTGCTTTCTACATACAGTGCTGTTCTTGACTGTATTAATCCTTACCAAAAATACAAAGCAGCAGTTCCATCGTTTTCATCTGACTACTTCTGTGCACTCACTGATGACCAGAATGTATCCGTTTTGGTTTTAAATAGCGTGTTTATGGGCAGAATGTGCAAAATTTGTTTGGGGGTGAAAAAAAAAAGTTACATTTAGAGTACCTGTTCTTATAATTATCATTAGCAATACTGAATGTATTGAATTGGATACAAGAACTCTCAAAATTGGTTCCCTTGATGGTTTTTATATGAGATCCTGTCTTGGTTATCAGTGATTGATGTCTCAGTTTTTTGCTATGGTCTAAAACATTATTTCTATCTAATTGCTCTCTTTTGATAAATTTGAGTGTCTGTGATTCCTGACTCCTAAAGATATGACAGTAATCTGTGACCTTCATCACTAAATATACTTACCTGTAACATTAATTATCATTTAACAGCAGAGTGGTCCATCTAGGAGAGCTCGCTCTTCAACTGTCACAGGTGGTGAGGAACCAACGGTAATAATACTCTTTATCAAGCACTATCTCTAAATAATATGTGGGTAGATTTAGGTCTTGTACAACAAGGAACTTTTTGTCACAAAGCAGCAGTGCTTTGAATGAAATACAGCCACTGAATCAATAGTTATGTTTTTTGTTGTTTCAAATTTTCTCAAAATTTCTCAAAGCGCTGCAGTTTCACTGTCATACTAAGCATGTTTTCATGATGTGGACATGCCACAACTCTGAGCACTAAGGAAATACCACAGGCTTCTGAAAAATGAAAGATTCAATATGTAAGTCTTTAAAGACTGATACTGAAATCATCAGGGATTAGAGACATCAAATGAGTATGCATGTAGTTCTGTCTTCCCATACTCTCCATTAGACTAATTCATTTTAGTTCTTAGTGTTGATCTTAATTTGAGACGTGGAGGTACAGTCATATATCATATAGCTCTTAATGGTCTTATTTAAAGCCAGTTTTAATTTTCCAGTAGTCGTTCAGCAGACCAAGGCTGAATTTTTACTTTGATCACCCAATAAAATTCTGGAAGTGCTTTTCTGAAAGTGTAATACTAGGACAGTGGTTTTAATTTATATTGGACTTTGTCAAAAACATCCCATTCTTTTTTAACCTGATTAAATGTCAGTCTGAAGCAAGTTATTCCATAGAAATCATTTTACAGTAACTACCATAAATAGCTTTTATGAATATATGCGCTCTCAGATAATTTGTTTCAGGGAAAGAAATATAATTAAACTTGGTATGTTTCCTATTTGTATGTGGTAATGTCAGATCTTAATTCGGGTGTTGATGCATCATTCTGTAACACTGTATATATTTACTGGGTTTTGGCTTTTAGAGTCGGAGGAGCTTACTTGTATTTTGTTCCTGGAAACAGCAAAATTTTTTGTGTCCTTGAAAAACCTGCTTGACTTGTTAGTTGTTAGTTAAAATGCATGCTGTGTTGAACTGTAATGTAAAGAAGAAGGTATTTTGTTAGCATAGCATCTCGTCTTGATTACACTTTTTAGTGCAAAATATTAATATTTTTCTGCAAATAACTGAGTTCAAACTTCACTGACTCATAATTACTACATCTATATCATAGATGTTTTATGTAATGATATTGCAGCTTACTAGTGGGAGCCTAACCCCCACTTTGTCTTCATTCGGCGTGCATTTATGCTCTGAAATCAAAATCTGCAGAGGATTTAGGACTTAAATAGAAGTCGTGCATTTAAATCCAAAAACATTATCTTCAAAGGTTGCCATTTTCTTTGTCCTTTAGGCACCTAAAGTTTGTAGGCATCCAGTCTGTCAACATTAGAAGTTTCTAGGTCCCTTTAGTGTTGCTTTCAGAACCCCTGTAAAACCCCTTGTTGGACTTGGACCCACGAATCGGACATTGCTCAGCCTCAGGCCCTAACGAAGCATAATTCTGCAGGCGTGCTGAGGGCATGCCTAGCAAGGAGGCACGGCTGGACCGCACTAAATGCGATGCTGTGGCGTCTTAGGAAGTGATGATGGTCCTTTTCGTAACTGGCTTAGTTGAGTTACTTAAGAGCAACAAGCCCGTTCTGTGCCCTCCTACGTACAAGGTGATTCAAATCCGTGTGGCTCTTTCAGGATCAGTCCCAGTGCAGGAATGTCTTTCCTCCTGAGTCTGCTTTGCAGTGAGAATGAAAGCACGTTGCGCTGGTGAGGGAGGGAGAACCGCGCTGGCTCGTTGGCCCGATGACCGATGTGCCTAGTGCACTGAGCCCCTTCGGGAGCAGCAGTTAGACCCAAGAGCTGGCACATCCTGATGGATTGCTCTAACTACTGCTGTTTTGTGCGAGAGCTGGTATTACCACGTGGCCCCACCCTGTCTGTTTTAGAGAGTGACTCAAGTACGAAAAACTCTGTTGATTTGTGGTTTGTCTTAGCAAGCTTTGGGGGCTGAGGAGCCTATTAAAGGGTGCATTCGTACAAACTGAGTGATTCCTCCCCCCCCCCCCCCCCCAGCGTGGGTCCAAGTCTAAGCATTTAGATACCTCATAAGAAATGGATACACTAAATATTATGTATTACTGTAAAAATGGTACATCTGCCCTGGTTATAGTGTGGCTGACTTTATATTGTCAGTGACAGAAGATGAGTAAATTTGTTACTTGAGTGTGTGTAATGAAGTAGGTGTTGATGATTGTAGATAAAGTGCATGTTTGGGTAAACATAACTGTGGTTACTAACCACTTTGCTTTTCAGGATTTATGTTTGGTTTTTTTTAACTCCCCAAGATTCTTTACCGTTCCTCTGTGAAGGCCGCGTTGTAAAACTCGGCCGAGCAAAGCATACGTTAACGCATCATCTCCCAGCACTTCCATTCTCCTGACATCTTGTCCTTAACCATAATGCTTTCCCCCCCGCTATTTATTGAAGGCAGTTGTTAAAAAGTATTCCATTTGGAGGGGGGGGGAAGGCTCTTGATAAACCCCCCAACTTTCCACTCTGTGTGGTAGGATAGCTTTTACGCTGGTATCTAACATACAAGAAGGAGGCTGAAGCGCAAACTCTGCTTTGCAGATTGCATTATGGGTCGCGTTAACCCACAATGAATAGTAAGGAGAAAGGCTGCTGATAGCTGGATTTATCTTCGTAGGGTGTTAAAGAGAAGGGAAAGAAACCTTTACAAAGCTGCCTATTTCTAAAGGAATTAATGTTACTGAAGATTAATTAAAGCACTGCACAAATTGATCAGACAGTACAGTTCAAGCACGATTTTTTATTCTGACATGATGAAGACCTTTGGGTTTCATCACCCTTCTGCTGTCAAAGCAGATATTTTGAAAAAGTGAAGCAATCTCTAGCATTAAAGGCGTCTGATAATGAATGCAGGACTGTATATTTTAATGTGATTAATGATTAAACCAAATGCATCTTGAACCAAAGATGTAGACACAGATATTGAAAAGTACCTTGCACGTGCCAAAAAGCACTTGTTAATACACGGGCTTCATTAGAGAGCAAAAATACTGTCCTGCAGAGTATAGCAGTTTGCTTCTATCTGCTGCGAATGACAGAAATTCCTGTATCGCTCCAGCTCTTAGTATTTACATCAATTACTTGAGAAAACCACCTATCCTCAGTTTTCTGATTTTCTTGTTCGCTTCACTGACAGCCAGGATACCTGTTCCTGATCTGTTACACAAGCAAGCAATGTCTTAGGAGAGTCCCAAACTGGACAGTGACTAAGCTCAACAAACATGTAGATTTATGTAGAGGGTGTGGTCTGAAAACTCTATCTCCTTGGGCATCCTACCCTTCTAAAATACATATTCAGTTGCAGACAGGGTCGGTGTTAAAAATTCTCCCTAGGCTATTTTTTTTCAAGAAGCGTGGCCGTTTGTGCTGCAATGCTTCTCCTCCCACCATGTCCCAGGAAAAAATGTCCAGTTGGTTTAAGCATTGGATATTTTCCTCGCAGGAAGTACTCAAGGCAAGACCAGCAACACGTAATAATATAATTGTTGTGTTGAATAGTGACATAACTTGTTTAATGGCAATTAGTGCCTTTGGCACTGTTATCGTTATCTGTATATTTTCTTTAGAACAATGTTTTTCTTGTGCAAGTCCTCATATAAAAAAAAAAAAACTTCTCACACCAAAGTCTGGGCGTCAGTCTGGGTGTATCTTGTGTCTTCAGGACACCTAACCCTGAATGCAACATTTGCAACTCTAACAAAATGGTTGAATGCCAGTTTTTAAACCCACAGTAATTTCTTGCAACTGATTCAAGACACCATGTGGTGAAGAACAGAACTTAGGAGATCTTAACTGCACAGTTATTTCCATTCTTACCCTTTTATTAATAAACGGAAAAAACATCCACCTTTTTAAGGAAAAATCATTAAAACACAAGGTTTCTTTTTGTCATTACGTGTAATCTACAAATTAAAAAGTTGGAGGGCATATAAATTTAGCTTTTTTCTGAACAAGATACCTGAATCTGTGCACAAGTGAATCAAAAGTTCTATTGTGAGAGAAAAAATAATTTGACTCAAAGGTATGTGAAGAAGAGCTTCTATTAGATGAAATCAGAAACCGTACTTTCCTGTTCGTTGTGTTTAAAAATGTTCTTTTTTCTTAAACAACAGACTTATGAGATTTTATTTTTTAGCTATTATAAAATAACAATACAGTAATTTCTTGCTTGAACAGCCTTCAGTGGCCTATGTACATACTACACCAGGCTTACCTTCAGGCTGGGAAGAAAGAAAGGATGCGAAGGGCCGTACGTATTATGTCAATCATAACAATCGAACCACCACATGGACGCGGCCCATTATGCAGGTATGAAGATCCGTTGTAATGCTCAGTTTAGATGGCAAGCACTCAACATGTGTTGAGTATAACGCCAGTTGAAGCAGCTCTTCAGAACTCTGAAATTTAAAAAACAAAAAGCCTATGCATTGTCATGAAAACTCGGGATAATCATAAAAATTTGCAATGACTGGGATTTTTTCTTAATTCTTTTAACTGTAATAAGGTACAGATTAAGCTGATTGCTACAGCGGAAGGAATTTACAGAGCGGTACCTATGAACTAAGAAAAGGAGGCAAATGCATTCTTGGGGTTGAATCTGAAAGTTGTGTTTATCTATTAATAGTACCATACATTATTTGCCCTTCCTTGATCTATAAGAAAGTATATTTAATAATAATACGTAGTTTTTTAAGTGTCCTAACTCTGCATGAACTGTTTCTGGCAACTTGCTAACTTGGTTTTGCTTCTGAAATAGCTTGCAGAAGATGGCATGGTTGGCTCAACAGCGAACAGCAGCAACCATTTAAGCGAACCCCAGATAAGACGGCCTCGTAGCCTCAGTTCACCCACAGTAACTTTATCTGCTCCACTTGAGGTGAGACACGCTGTTAACAGCAAAGATCACTTCTGTCTGACTTCTCCTTCATTGCAACTTCTTATTTCCTTTTTAGTTACGCAACACAGCTGCTCTGCCCTGTTACTGACTTTGCCATAATATACTGCTGTTCTCTTTAGCAGTCTTCCGTCTGGATCTTTATGTTGTACAACAGTATTACACAGCTTTTATGGTCATTGAACGATGTAAGAGATATATGATTATTCAGTTTGGTCAGCTAAAACGTAGTCTGAAACATACATTGTTGCAACTCCCTTCAAGTGCTCTGAATGTATAAAATCAGAAATAATCTTTTGAGTTGAAACATTTAATGCGGTGCTGATAACTTCAGAAATTATACACGCAACTGAATTGGGAAAATCTTTGAATTAAGATACTGATTACATTTTATATTCCTTGCCTTTCGAAAGGATATTTAATTTCTTTAAGTATCTTTAAAAGTAGTTCAGAATACTGTTGAACGATGTTCAATGCAGCATATCTGGAGGATACCTGAAGTGGCTTCTTACGCAAAAACAACAGGTGTTTTATATCTGAAAGCATGGTTAAGACTCTTGAAACAGTTAAACATGGCTGTATTGAGGAGAGTAAATTCATAAAAATGTCTTTTTCAAACTTGAAGTAAGGCACCTTATTTGTCCTTCTCTTGCACCATCTCTTTCCTACTTGTGTCCCCTTTGGCCCTGCAAAAGTTTGCCAACCATCAAGTGAAGATTGTAACATTTAATTCATTTTATGCATCGTTCTTCTTTGTTCTTTATACTGAAAAGTACTCAAAATATTGAGCAAATTGTTAAAGGTAGGATTATTGGACAGATTGTAGTGAGGCAATTATGGTTCATATTTAAAATAAATATCTCCACTTCTATGTAATTCTGATAAACCCTTTAACAATGAACTACTTAAACCTGCCCTTGCCATTGTTAATTTTGAAGACCAGATTTACTGTAATTTAAATAAACTAAATTAAAAGATTCTGAATACCTTAAACTAAGACGTTAAGGGCATTCCTTCCCTACTGACATTTTACACAGTTGAGCTAGTGGAAGTCACTGACTGAGCATCTAAAATGTGAGTTTCTCAGGGCAACAGGCTGGATTTCAGGGCAATAACCTATTCCATAGCTACAAAACCCGTATTCACTTAACTTCAGAATATTCAGCTAATCAATTTAGTTGTTGGTTTGTTCAGTGCTCAGAAACCACAAGTGTGCTGAAGAGCACAAACGTATTGTCTTATACCCACCTCTGAATTATTTAAAAAAAAAAAAAAAAAAGTGTAGACTTACTAATATTGAAATCTTAAAGGATACAGCCACAAGAAACAGATGAGTTAAACTTTTTAGAAGTTACTTCCTTAGTTTAAATAGTTATCTTATTGTAAAATGTTCAACTTTTTGTGTACAAGATATGGAAAGGTTTTGTTTAATGCAAGTGGTTTTAAATGCTGCTTTCGAACACTAATCTAACTGCATTTGCCGTCCAAATGTAGCTCAAAACAAGCCACAAAAAAGGCTAGAATAATTTTGTAAATATCCGTGTTGATGCCTCGTTTTCTAATATAATACTCAAAATACAAATTAAATATAGGCTAAGTTAGAGAATTGCCAAAATAAGCACGCATGGATTTACTGAATCTTAGTAATTAGTAAAACAAGAAAACAAACTGTTATATCAGCTAATGAGAGCATGTTTTCGGAAAGTAACTGAAAAGTACAAACGCAAACAAGATTTAAGTATAGTACTTAAGTCTTGTTGTCTGAATGTGATCGTTTGTATTTTCAAAGGTGAGTAAATCTGGATCAAATTTTTCAAGCTGTTTAGGCATCTAAATCTGCAGTTGCCTAGTGAAATTTTAAAAAAGAAAAATCCAAATACGTCATGTAACTCCTGTTTTTAACCAATAGGCATTGCTCAGTGAAGCTGTTCTGCAGCTGTGAGCATTCATTAAAAAAAAAAAAAACAAAACCAAAAAAAACCACAAACCAACCACCAAACCAAAAAACCGCACAACCTGTCAAAAATCTGTAATTGTAAACCTTCATTTATTTTAGGAGCTTGTTTTAAGTTCATATTTAAATGTTTTGTCTGAAGTTATATTTGGGAAATACATTGAAAAGTGGGCAACATTGCCTCTACATTTAGGATACTCTCTCGTGGTAAAGTGAGATACATTGAACCATAAAGCACCAAACAATGCTTTTATTTTTCCCTTTGTAAAATGAAACATTGGCATGTACAGGGCAGCTGCAGTAAAGTGTGTTTTGTATAAAAATGTAAGTACTAGGGACATTATCATTGCAGAGGGAAGTGATAAAACACCATCCTTCACAGCAAAAAGCTTGGTACATTAGAAGGAGCAGACTTTAGCTAAATAAGTTCTAGGAAATCAGTCCCAGCAATTAAGTCTAGTATTAATTACATCTGCAATGACAAACTATTTGCTGTGATACCAAGTTTTATTAGTTTTGCAGTATCAAGTGACATTTGACAAATCTTAATCTCTTCCATTTTTTTCAGGGTATGAAGGACTCCCCTGTGCGCAGAGCGGTGAAGGACACCCTTTCCAATCCACAGTCTCCACAGCCCTCACCTTACAACTCTCCTAAACCACAACACAAAGTTGCACAAAGCTTCCTTCCTCCTGGCTGGGAGATGCGAATAGCACCCAATGGCAGGCCCTTCTTCATTGATCATAATACTAAAACTACTACGTGGGTAAGAGAAATTCTAGATAATGAGTTTTAAATGAGTTGCCATCTTTTAAATGTTTCTGTCTTTGTTTTCCTGCCTATATACCCCCCAGTTTGTTGTGGCATTTGTCTTGCCTTTAAGGGGGGATTTGTCAGCCTAACTTTTCATAAAACTGCTGTAGGAATCTCGCTGAATCCTCCACGCAGTCACATACAGTAGCAATAGACTGGAGTAGCTGATTTCGTGAAATTACTATAGTGCTGCCATTGCTGCGCTCAGAAGCAGGAAGCCTATTTGTTCACATCCTCTTAGATTTCGGTACATTTCTACATTGTATACCATGCAATACTGTTTTGCATTTTGTATTTGACCTTTTTATACTCAACAAATCATTGCATACAAGTACTGTCCTTTAAATTCCCCAAATTTGAGTTTTAGAGACATACAGTGCAGTGGAGATTTGGATAGTTGTTTAGTTTGAGACTATCCGTAATTGTATTTCACTGTGACCAGCACTGCTTTTTTATTAATATACTGTGTGTTCATCACCTTCAGTTAACATAATCCATTTTATTGTTCATGTCATGAGGATCCATTTTCAGTAATTGTGCAACTTTGGTCAACAAACTGAAGAAATAAAATTACACTAGGAAAAAATGTCAAAGACAACCCAGCATTTCACATCACCGTTGAAACATGAGTTGCACTTTAATTTGTTAGAATCAGAGAATCACAGGTTGGGAGGGACCTCAGGGATCATCTAGTCCAACCTTTCTGCAAAGAGCACAGTCTAGACAAGACAGCCCAGCACCCTGTCCAGACAACTCTTAAAGGTGTCCAACGCGGCCGAGTCAATCCCTTCCCTGGGGAGATTATTCCAATGGTGACTGTCCTCACTGTGGAGAGTTTTCCTCTTGTGTCCAATCGGAATCTCCCCAAGAGCAACTTGTGTCCATTCCCCCTTGTCCTCTCCATGGGGCTCCTTGTATAAAAGGGAGCCTCCATCTTCTCTGTAGCCAGCCCTTAAGTCCTGGTACATGGTGATGAGATCCCCTCCGAGCCTCCTTTTCTCAAGGCTGATTCAGACTCCCAGTGACCACTACTTACATGACATGTTTAATGGTGGTTCTTAATGGTGTTGCCAGGTGCATGTGGGTGAAATCTGTGTGTGGAAATACCAAGCACTTTTTTTTGTCTCGATTTGTCTTCTGTGACCGATTTTACTTGCCCCTTTTTGCCTCATTTGGACATTGATGTAATAACAGCTGTGCATTAATAAAAATGTAATAAGCTAATTTTCATCCTTTCTGAGCCTTTTTGTGATAGGATGGATTGTTTCTCTTATGTTTTTAAAAGCCAAAAAATGTGCATATGTATCTAAATGCCACTTATGGGAGTGCATGTACCCCTAAGAATAGGGTTGTGTGTTTTTGAAGCGTATTTCTGGATAGGGCACACCCTAATGGAGTCAAGGTCTTGTATTACCCTAACTAACACTTCACAGTGAAAAAATCTTTTCAATATGTGAATCCTAATAAAGTATGTGACACAACCAAATACTAAATGTTCTATCACTTTTACGTTTTGCTTTATATGTTTTATTCTCAAAAGAAAAAAACCCAAAAAATGTGTTGTAGGAAGACTTCTTTTCCAGATAATTCTGTGTTTGACTTAGTATGTGGATCTAACTTGATCTGTTGGGTTTACAGTTCTGTATTTCTGTTACAGGAGGATCCACGACTGAAATTTCCAGTGCACTTGAGATCAAAAGCATCTTTGAACCCTAATGATTTGGGCCCTCTTCCTGTAAGTGATAATGTGTATGTATTTTAATATATACCTGCTATCTTATGCGATCTGATCTACTGTTGTGGTAATATATTTAAGTGGACACACATGTTGCTTTCATCACTTTTCTGAAGATACTACAGCTATGTTTATATATAGCACCAAAAGCTTTCTTGTGATCTGTGAATCAGTCAGGCTCTTTGAAGCCAGCCCATAGTATTTCTGAAATGACAGGAAGTTTCTTTGCTTATGTAAAGCTTTAAGCTTTGAAGAAACTTACCTTGGTTTTATCTCTGTCTTTGTGCTTTTAGATAATTACCTGTTGCTGGAGCAGATTATTAAAAGAGAGTTCTCTTAATGTACCAGCATATATTGGCATTCAGAAATCTAAATAAATATTAAACTTTCAATGAAACTTCCATATTCTGCAGAGAAAATTATAATTTTAATGTCAGAAGTTTTGTCACACTTGTAACCAAAGTACAATACTGATTTACAGCCTTGTCAAATGCAGAGCTGATCTTTGCTTTGTTGTAAAAAACTGCATCCTTAAAGGCAGAGGCTGGTCTATGAAAGCTAGCACTTTTTCAGAGTTGCTGATTTTTATAATGTGGTGTTAATTCAGCTTATTGCCTCATATATACTAAGCATACTTTTGGGAAATTGCTATTAAAAACTGTGACAACAAGCCACTAATTGTCACCAGCACTCTCAGTGCTCCAGCGTGTATTACAGACAAGCTGGCTGCCAACAGCAGTTTCAGCAGGGTCCACCCTACAGGACACAGCAGGTTAAATTATTTTAGTTTTAAACAGTTTGAATAATGAGTCTTTAATCCTACTCATTTTCACTGAGCTGGGTTACAGTTTACTTAGATGAACCACTCTGCCAGCAAACCAAAAAATGCTGCTTTCGGGCAAGAGTGGTGGCAAATGCTACCTTTGGCGAGGGGTGATAACCGCTGTTACCACCTATGACCAGACATCCTCCTCTAAAACATCCTAAAATCTCACTGCCCTCGTCTTGCTTAGCAAAAAGTTTTGCCTTGTATTTAAATCAAACTAGGCCATTTGTTAGGCCTAGTGCCTTGAATTGCTGATTAGATCGACAACTATGTGCAGCTGAACATACTATGATGCGTTTTCTGGTTACAACACAGCAATAATGCAGTTTGTCTCTAAGAAAATGGCTGTGGAGGTAGCAATTCTTCAGATACATTGAGTATGCATTAATCTTCGAGGACACATTGCTTAGATAGGAGGCACTGCATGGGAGCAACTGAAGAGCCAATTTACAGTTTATGCTGATAACTGCAAGAGGTAAAACATGCAGTGAAATCAGGATAGCCTGACACACATCACTGGAAATATATCATTAGTAACAGAGTTAAACTCAGCTAAACAATCCATTTTTGAGTGAGGTGAGAATGACTACAGAATTTAACAAGAGTTTCTCTAAAAGATTAAAAAGAAGTCATTTTTCATCCATATTTTATAAAAGTCTCAACTCACATAGAGCATACAGGTGGAGCAAAAGGTAGACTGGACAGTGCTGCATATATTAACAGTGTGCCCTTTATTGTCCTTTCTACACTATAGTCATTTGGAAGATGGGAAAAGGGAATGGATAAAAAGGGAAGAATTGAGGACTGGTTAGACATTCTTGTCCCACTGTAATGGGATCCTGGCTTAGGTATTTACAGTAAATAACCCACACGTGGTTCAGAAGTAGAAGCAGAAACTCTCAAACCTAACCAGTGACGGACACACTGTTCTTTGTGTTTCTTTCCTCGCAGTAGGAAATGGGTATAAACCCTGATGCAAGAAGTTTCTGTTTCCATGCTTTAAAGAAATATTTACTGTATTGGGTACAGTTACCAGTATAAATAGCCGGTTCTTTGAATCTTCCTAGCTTTTCAGCCTTGGCATAATGTGTCTGTGGCAGTTTTGTGTTCTATACCTCACAAGCATCTATCAGATAATTTAAGTAGGCATGGATAATGTATTGCTTCATGCTGTGTGAGAGTGATAGTATATCGCTTATTTTCTCTCTCTTTTTTTTTTTTATTTCCCATTTCCAGCCTGGCTGGGAGGAAAGAATACATTTGGATGGAAGAACATTTTATATAGACCATAGTAAGTAAACACTCAGGTACTACAGCAAATAGACAAAGGGAGGTAATAAATATTGAAGTGAAAGCTTTATAATTTTACTCTTCATTTAGGAAGCCAGGTGTTGATATGTGGAGACATTGATACCAGAGACTTAGTGCCCTCATACGGTACTGTATATTCACTGAAAGCTTGCTTTTAATTGGCTCATCAAGCTTTGTCCCTCTCTGACTTGTGAAGCATTAACATTTCCTCTTTGTGGTTTCTTTTGTTCTTGTTGATATTTTGGATTCGTTGTTGTTGTTGTTGATGATCCCATGGCTTATTTGCACTTAATAAATTAAAATACACACTAGGAATAGAAAATAAGATGAGAAAAGATCATATAGCCACAACTCCACATACAGGCAGTGGAGAAATTAACACTGATAAGTACTCTTTCCTCTCCTTTAAGGAGGTCTTGTGGCAGTGCTGATTCTGATCTTATTTCCTATTTATAGCATGTTAAACTGCACCCAGCCCATTAATATTATTCAGTTCTGTTAGTGAAGTTCTAGTGTAAGTGATGTTTCATTGTAGACTTGTCTTATTACAGCATCTCAGAACTACTGTGTGAGTTTCTGTTGTTGTTTGAAAATAAAGCAGCCCAGAAAGGTTGGGTGGGTTGGTTTTTCTTCTTGGGGTTTGGTTTTTTGTTTGGTTTTTTGGTTTTTTTTTTTAATACTTCAGCGGGACTTTTTGAAGAGGTATTTCTAGTGAGGGCATAATCTTCAGAGAAATAGATAACTCACGAATCCATTAGAAGAGGGTACATATGCAAAACGTAAAGAAATAAAATCTTAAACTATTACACATATTTGATAGTGTTACATTTTTTCCTTCAGTAACACTGACTCCTACGCTTATCTGTAGTTGTATATGACATTAAGTCGTTACTAAAAGACTGCCTAAAGTAATACCAATTTTGAAAATGTATAAATAGTTTTAAATTAAAATTAGAGGTAATACACTCATCAAACACAAGATTAACCTCTTTCAACCGTCAGTACAGAATTATTGTTCTTTATACCTTCTGTAATTGTTTTTCTCAACAGATATCTGGAAACTTAAATATGGAAATTAGTATAAGCTGCCACCACTGAAGAGTCACAGAATAAAACTATCTTAATATATCAGTATAATTGTTGAGCCTCCCAACCTCCTTCAAAAAGTTTTAATTTTTCAGTCTCCTAAATCTACTTAAGCATGTGTTAGTCCCTAGAAGTAAATGGAATGTTAAAGTTGTACATTAATTAGAATTTCCCAAAGAATTTATAATTGCTATAAAACTAAATTTATTTGCATCTGAAATCTATCTGTAGTCCCTCTTTTGATCTGAGGGGTTTTTTTAGCTTTTTATATAGCAGTTCTTACAAAAGTTCAGAGGGTTTTTTTAGATAATGGTGCTTGTTTCCAGGAAATATTCTTTTGGTCTCAACCCGCTGCCGCACCACTGCAATTACAAGGGGGCAGTAGGAGCAGAGGTGGTGCCGGTGGTATCGCAGTGGGCACGGTGCAGCTCCGCTGTGCTCCCTGTGCAGGGAACGACTGCAGCAGCTTTCGGTGCTCAGCCATCTGGCTTGAGCAATCTCAGTAGGAGCACTTGTTTTCAGGGTACCGATATGGCAGGGCGATGCCCTGTGACCATAACATGGGCTTGTGACAGAGCCTGCCAACTCTGACTTGTTTCCTGACTAACTTGAGAGCATACGCTGAAATCAGGCGTGGGTGCATCAGCTGTGCCCACCCTAACTGTGCAAGTCTCAGCAGTCCATTGCTGTGATAAGCTGGCCATCATTTCAGCCACCCTCTGCTAAAGCTGTTAGCTACAATGCAACAAACATAGCCAGTTTTGTTATTAAAATACAATATAAATGTACAAAGTGTTAACAGATTCAGCTACTGTTAATCTCCTGGTTCCCCAGATACGTTTTGTAGTTGTTCTGCAGAGACTGCATTATCCAATACTGTCATCCTATTTTAGACATGTTTTTCTCATCCCTGAGAGAAACTGTACTAAAGTCTAATGCAACCAGCACAGAAACCTCCTCTTGTGGACCAATGCAAACTGCTATTAAGCCTGCCATATAAACTAGTGAAGTACAGCACTGCTAAAATAATCTAGGTATTGCTTGTATCATGGTAGCCTGAAAATACAATATTTTTAGATTTTAACTGTAAATAGTCCTAATTTCTGCAGCAGCCAATCTTTTAATAAAAAATACAGCCTCTAGTTCTCCATGATTGTTTCTTAGCTGGCTTAGTCACCATTATTTACCATCCATGAATAAAGTAGTGTTCTCTATTCTCTGTAGCATGCGTATAGTTCTGCATTTCCTAGGAGCCTTATAGGAAAATATGACCTACCTGTTGGAAGGTATCATGAAGGAAAACACAAAGGTTTTCCAGCCATATGCAGAACAATTGTCAGTGGTTCACTGACAGGTGGATATATTAAATGGGTTCCCCTCAAAGTCTGTCTGGGATTCACCATTTCTCAATATAGTCATCAGTGATTTGAGCAATGAATTAGGGGGAATGTACTCATTAGTTCAGCAGAAAACAACAGTGTAGGAGAGGTGAGAGCTGCTCACTGGAACAGGATGAGACATCAGAATGAGTCTGGCAAATTGCTGCTGTAGTGTGAAGTAAGATGCTGTTTAATAAGAACTGCGAAGTATTACTCAGAATGGGAATAAGTAGCAGAATTTTGGTTGAAGAGGGCATGAAAAGTACCATCAGCTGAACATGAGTTAACTCATCCTGTGATGTATCAACAGGAGTGTCTTAAATAAGACCTGAAGTAATCCTTCTAATCTCATAAGCACTGGTAATGTCTTGGCTATGGCAATACTGTATCGAGCATGACGCCCCAAACTTCAAGAAAATAGTGGACCACTTGGAAAGGGACCAGAGGAAACAGAGGAGAAGGGGGGGTTCCTCAAAGGCCGTAGAGCCGATTTATGAAGAAACACAGAGTATTGTATTTGTGTGAAAACTCAAGAGAGATGGTAGGTTTTCAAAAACGTGCTGCAAAAGGAATTTGTTACCCACATCCACTCTGGGTAAGACAGAGAATCTTGAGCTACGATTCCAGGTTCAGATTAGACCCTTCTAATTGTCGGGGCATTTAAGCCCTGGAACAGCATTTGTAATATGAAGTCTCAGTCACTGTAACACTCTGAAAAAAATGTAGACAAAGATTTGTCAGTAACATCATGCACTTTTAAATATGAAGGGCAATGACAAAGGATTGACAAACTTGCAGTCATTTCCAGTTCTGTTATCTTTGATTTCGTAGAAAATGACCACCGTGATTTGTGGCTGTCAGTTTCAAGTAGGTATAAATAAAAGCAATAACTTTGTAGACAGGAATTTGACTAAAGAGGTTGAAGCAAGATGAAAAGGGCCAGATCAGGTGTCATGCCTTTATGGCAGGCTCTGGTCTGTGGATCTGATGTGGTTTCTGGAGCTGTCAGTCTTAACAGCCTTCCTCCATAATTTCGATAAGCACTAAATAGACGTAATGTGTGAAGGGAAATAAAATAGTGTTTTAATATTAAATTAACTGATCAAATTTCTTGAAATGTGCTTGTGATCTTTTTCAACTTTCTTCAGTTAGCATTTAATCAATGTCACCTTTCAAATCCAAGTCTGTTTTAAAACCAGCTTGGGATGCTCAAAACTTACGGGCCTTTTCCAGCTGTAGAAACATGGAAAATACTTGTGTCGTAATACAAGTGGGTTTGGTTCTTTGTGTTTACCTACAGTAGCTGTAAAAACAATTTTCTTGAAAGCTAGTGTGTTTGTTCCCAAACCTAGCAATTACAAAACTTGAAATCCGGACTACTATCTTAATATTCAGTCCATAAATCAAAGCAAAGCATGTAACAAACATATATCATTATTATTATTATTATTATTGCCCTTTCAGTGCAGGAAATGGATGGCTTAAACCTTGCCATTGCAGGGAGCATCTGGTTTGGTTTTTGGAGCATTGTCTTATTGTTGCAACATCATCATTTTGTTGTGATTCTGTTGTGTTCAGAATCTTGTGAGGAGCAGTTGTCTGGAGGCAGGGAGAGTTTCACCACGGTCCTCTATGGCCTTACCATATCACCCTCCTGGTGCTCTATAAAAGCTGTAGATGAAAAGAACTGGATTCTGTTGTATTACTGCCAAAATGTCCTTTGGTCAAAACCAAATGATCTCTTATACCGTAACTGTATCATTTTGCCTCTCTTAATGGTCCTATAACCTTTTCATTAAATCAGTGTCTAGGACATTTTTTTAAAGAGATGTTATTCCCTCCAAATTTAAATACAGACTGTCTTGTACAAGTATTACATTTTGGCTTTCTTCATGCAAAATTTCAAAAAAAGTAAACTTTGTCTGTCATTTGACAAAGTTTTTGGGTTCCTTCACCTTTCAGGCATGAAGTCTGTGTATTTCTAATATAAGTTGAATCCCAGATTCAAATAGAACATGTTCAAATAGAACATGTTTACTACTCCAGATGTTGAAACAAAAGCTGTGTAAATACACTGGATTCTGTCGTAGTTTTGCATTTTTGAATGAGTGTTTTCAACTAAACAGTGTGATGGGGGTTTTGATGCAGATGGGTGAATGCAGCCTTTTCTAACCCTGAAATACTAAGTTGTGGAAATGGTAGGGGAAAGAGCTGTAGGGAGAAAGAAACCACATAAATTCAGAGTGTGGTAACAGAGAAGTAATGATATAATTTCTTTTGTTATTTACAGATAATAAAATTACCCAGTGGGAAGACCCCAGACTGCAGAACCCGGCAATTACTGGTCCAGTAAGTACCACCATGGGGTTTTTTCCATTAAATGCTGTGACTCACATACACTTGGTATGGGCAGGATCAGGCTCTAACAGACCAGGAAGCAGGACCTCTGCCTTGCGCTGCCTTTTCCTGACGGACACGGGAGGCTCAGGTGCCAGCTTCTGTGGGTCTGCAAGAGCAGGGGGAGCTGCCACTGTGTGACAGCCTGCCAAGGTGCCCCAAAACTGATGCCTTGTCCCCACCATGCCAATGGTCGTACCACTCTGGGGGCCCTGTTCGGTTTCGCGCCGGCTAGAGTGCCCTGGGGACTCCCCAGCCTGCCAGCTGCCGGTGGACCAAAGCACTAGTGGGCCACTCAGGAGTCACCGGGACATTTGGAACTACAGTGCTGTGCACACTATTCCCAGGTCAGACAATAGGTTCGATTTGGTGGGTTTGGAGGCTTTCCTAGCAGTAGTTACCCAGCTAGGGGATTTTTCCAGTGGTACAGTATGATTCCCGCCTGGCAGCCTTTAGCATGTGAAGTTGGCTTCTGGCTCGGAGCATCTAGGAAACATTCTTCAACAGTAGATATGACAGTAAATCACAGAATGCCTCTGTTTCAGCAGGGAGGAAGAGAAGGCTCTGTCTTCAGGACAGAGGCTCTTTTGTTTGGCTGGTTTTAATTTTTTATGTTGTGTTATTTCTGAGGGAAGCACCATCCATTTGGAAGCTGCGTAGCTAAATAGTCTGAATGGTGTTTCACGCTCTGAAACACACAGAATCCCATCATTTCTCATTTGTTCCATTCTCCTCCCCCTGCAACCTGAAGCTTTCTGCACTAAGCAATGATGATGAATGTGGTTTCTGAAAGAGATCCGTTGCTGATATCCCTGGCTGAAAAATAATAAAATTAAGATTTCAGCATAGGTTTTGCTGCTGTATTTGCTGCTTATTGTGATGATGAAATAGCAGGAAAAAAAATAGTAGAGCAGTATCTTCAGCTTACTTTTGACATCCAAACAGATGAATTGTGGGGAAAAATGCAATTTTAAATAAGTTACATCTAAAATAACCTAAGTGTAAAATATTCTTCAGCTTTTTTCTTTCGCTACACTTCCTGATACTATAAACCACTTAGTGTGAAATCTTTGCATCTTATCTTTTATTCCTCCATTGTATTAAAATAGTATGTTTCTCTATTAAGCTACGTGAGGGGCATATGTCTGCTCTGAATCGTAAGTCAGAAGATCTTGGGAATTTCAGACCAAGTTCTTTGTGCTGAATCCTAGATTGTAAGGTTTTAGGGGTGTGTGTAGGAGAAATATTCATATTGACCCATTATCTGGGTCATTACTGACGGTAGAATTTTACGGAGCTGGGACACTGTGCTACTAATTTCTGAATTTCTGGATAATAAGAAGCTGTTTCCACTCAATATGGGAGAGTTGTGACTATGTGGATTCAGAGTGTAAAAAAGACAAAATTGGCTCTATCAGTTTTAAGAGATACAAAACTTACTGCAGATAAACTAAGAGATTTCAGAATATCAGCTGTAGAGCCTTAGAAAAAATAAATACATGCTTTTACTTTAATACCAAATTATCAAAACATCAACTATATGGAGTGATTCTTTGACCTTTTTAAGCTGGTTTATGCCATTTTATGATATTCTGAGTGATCAGACTTCAACCCTAAGAAGTACCAAGAATACCTTTTTATTTTAGGTAAAACCTCAGGATTTTTAAGGGTCTCAGGACACAACAGATTAACTACTGTATGGTATAATTCCAGTTGCTCTGGTTTATTAGTAAGATTAATAATAGTTACTTGTTTCAATATAATTGCTTTTGGAGTGATTTACCCATTTGTCATGCACTTAATGCTTGATATACTAATATACAGTAGGCTATATAAATTCTTAATGTTTCTTTTCCCAGAAATGTTAAGCACAGATGAGAAAGACTAACTGGGAAGTTTTGTTTCAAGATAATAAGGGTCAATCATGATCCCATTAAGTAAATAACAGTTATTTGTGTGTGTGTGTGGTTTGTTTTTTTTTTTAAAGAGAAAGCAAGATCAAATCCATTTTACAGCCATATAAGCACTAAGGATTCACCTTAATGCTTGTAATAGTATTTTTGGTGCTATGACAAAAACAAAGGACTACTTAAATTGCATTTCACATTGCATTTAGACAATGGAGACATGTTGGAAGATTATTTAAAGGCTGTAGTAAAGTCATATTACCATCAGAGTAAAATGATTTAGTTTGATTTTTTTTTTATTTTTCATGTCTCATCGTCCACAAAAGAACTCATATAGAAATATTTCCACCTCCTGCTCTCACCTCTATCCAGCCACGAATCTACTTCAAGACCAGCCCATACCTTTCCCCCCCCCCCCCCAAATCCCAGTCCTCACCCAGGAACTGAACTTGAACCAGAGCTTTGCAATTTGTGATTCAGCCTTCAGGGAACAGAGAACGTAGCTTTTGCAGTCCTGTGGAATTCAAAATCGTTCTTTTGCTCCCAAGAAATGACACTTCATTTGTTTAGCTAGCTGTTTTACCAGGTCTACTCTTTCATCCTGAAGGAACAGTAGAGCAAAGGAAAGTAGGGATGTAGTTGGAAAATACAGTCAAGGCCAGGAAGCCCTTATTTTTTTTCTTAAGGCACTTTCCAAACCCTGATTAAATTGATCTTATATTATGGTGTCAAAAAAACCATAGAATTAAGGATTCTTAATTCTCAAAAAATTAATTGTCAAAAAAGCCACAGAGAATTAAGGACTCTTACTTAAATACGTAGCAGTTATTTGTTAGGATCAGACTTGTACCTGTCATAGTATCACGTCTCCAGCCTATTCCTGCTCGTTAGTTCAATTAACAACTTTGCTATGGCCGTTCCATCTGAAGGCTGAACAGTGGTGGGTTGCAGTCCTAGGAATGGCAGTCGGGACTATGGACGGCCCTTACCTGTACTCCCGCCTGATGGCTGGTGCACTTCAGTGCTTTTGTGTCCGGTACTATGTGGTACCTTGAGCGGCTCGGCCTTTTGGGGCGTTTGTGTGCATTTCCTGTCTGGTGCTAAAGCAAAGGAGTCTGATAAAGACAAGTAAGTAGCAGAAAAGAACACTGTCGTCTTACTGACTGCTGTGATGGTCAGCGAGTGGCGTGTGGATTGACATCAGACGAGGCAGAGTGCTAGCTCAGTGTCAAATCCGTGCTTACCCATACCGTACGTTAGCAGGAAGGAGGGGCACCATGTTAACAGAAATGTCTTTCAAAACTCTGAACAACAGAGCTTATGAGAGCCTTTGGTGAACCTTGATTTGTGCGTGCCTGGAATCGTTCTGAGGGGCCTTGCAGGCATCTGGAAATCCACGTGTATGTTTGAGACCTGTGGCGTTTGTTAAGGGGTGTTTACATAGGCCAGAAACCAACTTCCAGCTCTGCTGATCAATGTAATTCTACCAACTTTCACTGTGCCTTTTTTTTTAAAAAACTTCTGAAATTGTTCTGTTATGCTGCTGTTCCTTAAAATTGTGGTCTAACTCACAAGCAGCTGCACTGAGTGAGTATTCAGATAAATATTACACAGCAACTTGTACTTGGTTCAGAAGAATATTAATTTGTCTATGAAATGCTTTCAGATTCTGGATTAAAGACATGAAGGTGTATATTTTCATCAAAGTAATTTACAAAATAGTTTTGACATGGTTTGATAACTATTAGGAATTAGGTTCATTCACATTGGGCTGAAAAGATGGTTTCTACCTGTGGACAATCCCCTGCCTAGTTAACTCTGCTGTGTAGGTATGTACTGTGTCCCGCATTTTCTAGAAGGCAAACAGTGTTTGTTGTCGATGTCAGAGCTTTACTGGAGCCCCTTAACTTGTTCCTCGGTTCATTGTAAAAACTCTTTGAATTTTGTGCCTTTTGAGTAGCACCTAACAATGCTTAGCACTTTCAGCTGTGCAAATCCGTATTCTGTGGTAACACTAGGAATTTTTAAAATTCAGTATCGTGTGGCATGCTCGTTGTTTCCTAATGGGACACATGGATGGCAGCAATACATTCCAAATTCTTTTGTCTCTGTTAAAAGTTGGTTTTGCTCTTCTCTGTTCCTAAAAGAAGAGAGGGTAAGTAGTTGATACACAGAAGAACTGGGCTGAAAATTTTCATGCCTTTTAACTCAGATTACACACTGAGAAATGGGAAAATCCTGGCTGCTGTACTTCATGCACGGTGGAGTTTATTAGGTGACCTATGGCATACATACTTGATAGCATGTCTTTAAATTTCTTTTTCGTTTAAGTAGTGTTGGAATATGAAACTGCTAAATAGCTGGAATAATCTGTATGTTTGATTCTCTCTCTGATAGGCAGTTCCATATTCCAGGGAGTTCAAACAGAAATATGACTATTTCCGGAAGAAGTTAAAGAAACCAGTGAGTAGAAACATGCTGCTTTTGTGTTGGAATCAGTTACGTCGGGGAGAAACATCAGACTGTCCCAAGCATAGATACAGAATGGTGGTGTATCTGGCTATAACGCACTTGCCAATTTTTCTTCATTGTGCTACTCCTAAAGAGGTTAAATAGGAACCCAAAAAATTAAGAAAAGTTCAAATTTGATTTCTCAGTAAAAACATTTACAATTTTACAAATTAGTGACCTGACAATGTCTTTACCTGTTTATGGATAGCTCCTTGAATTTTCACCTTGAGTTTGACCAGTGGTTGCACACAATAAGCACTTCATTTGTCAGGAAAAAGAAAACCTGAAACAGTTGTTTCAAGTCAATTTTATCAGAACAACTATACGTGGCTGTACAGCCACGTTTATCCGTCCAGTCTTCTTTCTACAAATTCTTAACTCAGCTCTTTTCTGTGTGTAGCTCCCTGGGCGTTATCTCCCTCCTGCTTAGGCAGAGCTTCTGACAGATTCTGGCAGCCAGATTCTCTCTTGTGTACATCTTTGCCCTCCAGTTGTGTGCTGTGTATGGTACTATAGCTGTTCGTGTTGTGGAACTGTTCTGGCCTTTACAGATGTGCGAGTAAAGCAGTCACATAAATCTTGTGCCATTTGTTACCATTTTAAGCTAAAATGCCCTTAAAATAGAGCATAGTAATATCAATAATTTTCTCACTTTTTTTGGTTGGTTTGTTACTTTTCTTGTTGTTTTCATTGTTTTGTCAAGTATCTTCGCAATCTGTGAAACACCATACTGGAACTTACCTAGTTCAACATATGCTATCAACCCGTAGACTTAGAGAGCACTGCAAAACAAAACCACGCAGAAACATTACACATCAGATGTCTAATCCGTAATTTAGCTGTTACCACTGGTCAGTAATTTGCCTGAAGACTTATCTATTGGCTGACAAGTATAACATAATCTCCTTTTGCATAGGCTGATATACCGAACAGATTTGAGATGAAGCTACACAGAAATAATATTTTTGAGGAGTCCTACAGAAGAATCATGTCTGTGAAGAGACCCGATGTACTAAAAGCCAGGCTCTGGATTGAATTTGAGTCTGAAAAAGGACTTGACTATGGAGGTGTGGCCAGAGAATGGTTTTTTCTCTTATCCAAGGAGATGTTTAACCCTTATTATGGTCTCTTTGAATATTCAGCAACGTAAGTGTCCATTAAAATATTTCCATTCATAAGGGATATATGTTAGGTTTTGTGTAAGAGGCAAAGTTACACTGGAAAATAGCTAGATCATCCTTCATGGTGCATCAGCATGCGCTCTTATCAGGCAAATCTCTCTGTTCTGTACTACAATTTCTTGCATTTCAGAGAATCTTTCAAATTGTCATTGAAATGTCATAAAATATTTTCATTATTAAGGTAGTACTCGGAATTGCCTTGCTTGCAGCAAAACTGCAATTTTTGAGGATACAAATAGTGACAGGAGCGATGTCAGACAAAAGACTCCTGTGCCCTCCCATTAGATTGCAGAACACCTGCCGTCCAGAATTATAGTGCTCCTTTATAATTAGCTCATAAAACAGCTTCTCATTTACGTTTCAGTAGTTACACAGCAGTGGCCTTACATAAGTTTAGATTTGTTTTTGTCCAGTTTTAAAACCTTTGAGCAATCCATTAGCATAACTGAGAGAGCAAGTCTCTTGCTCAAAGTACGTTCGGTTTAATACACTGTATGTAATTCCACATTGTGAACTTGGCTACAGTGAGAACGGATTTCTTAACTGCAGGCAGTAGTTTTGATGGTTTTATGTCAATATCAAGCTCGCTCCTTTCTCTAATACTCATTGACTAGATTGTAAGGAGATGAACAAAGACTGCCTAATGAGAGTTGTCTTGCGTTTGTGTCTCAGAAAAGACACGTCCTGCTGTTGAAGGGAGGCGCAACGTGAACAACGCTGACTAGTGCAGAATGCCTCTGTGTTAGTAGAGTTCGCTGGATAAATGTTTGGTCTGAAATGTTTCTGCTTACAGGATATAGGTCATTGTAGATGTTCTAAATATGGCGTTACTTCATTTTAGGTTCAGAAATCTAACCAGGTATTTTAAGAAATAAGAAAAAACTCAACTTTAAAAATCCCTCTTTCTTCACAGATTAAGAATATACTGCAAATTAAAAATACTGCTGTTGCACTAATGCCTTATTGCGGCACATGCTTTCACGCGAGTCTTAATGCTTCATTACCCAGTTAAAAGATCTTAGTCCTTGGGTGGCTTTTTCCAGTATCCTGGGGACCAAGCTTATTTCGGAGATGTTCTCCAATATGTGCAGTTTTAGAAGGTAGTGAGAATGCATTCTCCATCCTAGGGCAGTTGGGCAGTGGGCCTGTACTTAATTCCTCTTCAGTACCTTCAGATATTTCAAGAACTAAAAGCAACTACTGCAAAAGAGAATCCTAAAATTTTAAGCCCTGAAATTTGGCTGGAAAGAGTGAATGATCAAGCTTGGCAGAAGAGAGAACTTAGCTGAAAATCTCATTCCACTGAAGCTGATGGCAAAATTTTACCGTTTTCAGTGATGCCAGGCTTTTATCTTTGGAAGAGGTCAGCGCAGCCCTCTTATCCTTGCCGCAGGTGGAATCAAGTTATCCCACAAGCAGGAGTTTTAGTTACTTTGGTCAAATAATCATTATGGTCGTAGCCAGACAGTTTTGGTTAGGTCAGCCTACCCACAAACTGCCAGACGCTTCTGTTGGGGAGCATGGATAAATTACATTACTACGCTCTTGCAAAAATGAACAGGAAATGGCCCTAAGCTCAAATTATTTATTAACATATCTGACTATCTGGTTATTTAAAGACTTGGTTATTTAGATTGGTTTTTTTCTTTCCCCAAAAAAGGGACAACTATACACTTCAGATTAATCCTAATTCAGGTCTTTGTAATGAAGATCATCTGTCGTACTTCACATTTATTGGTCGCGTTGCTGGTCTGGCAGTATATCACGGGAAGCTATTGGATGGTGAGTTATTATGCTGTATGGCTATGCTACTCTTACTGGATTTTTATTAAATGAAATAAATCACTTCAGTAATTCATGTAGTTCAGAGTGTAGAGTTTCTGGAGACAAAGTCTGAGAGAAAGTAATGGAACTTAACTGCTGGAAATTGCATTCCTGGTGTGAATGGTGATTCAAAAATTATAGTGTCTTAATCAACAAATATGTTTCATATAAAGCTTTGCTCCTTTTTCCACTTGTGTTAAAGCTACAGAATCAGCATTGCTAAATAATCACTATCCCTAAAGGAAAATCACTCAATTTGTATCAGCCATTTCCATGCAAACCTGCAGCCAAAGCAGTTGTGTGGGTGTCAATTGCAACATATTTTGATCTGTAAAAGTATTACTGAATGATTCAATGAGAAAATATGATTTCTGCCAAACTTTGAAATCCCACAATAAGCAAGCAAACATAATAAACTGACTATATTTTATTTAGCAATATGCAGCATATTAGAAGAGGAAGTTCACTGTCCTGTTTTTCTAGCATCCTCTTTGAGGGAAGAATGGCAATTCTAAGTGGGATTAGAGTACCCTGAGCTCAGTTCCCCATCTTTTGTGTGTCTCTACCACTTTAATGGTATACAGTTATTAATGGCATAATTCTTGTAATTGAAAAATTTGACTTTCTGTGCCTAAATAAAAAAATGAGCCTGCTGTGTTAACCTGAGCTGTTGCAGCGAGTTATTTCCAGGGGGTGTCTTTCTTGCTGGCACACTCGGAAATATAATGGTGTATTATCCCTGAGCAGTCATGGCTTTATGTAAGGTGAAAATGCAGAACAGTGGAGGTAACACTCTTCCCTCTCTTCTAGGCTTCTTCATCAGACCTTTTTACAAGATGATGCTGGGGAAGCCAATAACTCTGAAAGACATGGAGTCAGTGGTAAGATAACGTTTAAACCGTATCAGTGTTAGCAATAACATGATTTTTTTTTCCTCTGGGGAAATCTATAAGAGCTAACAATTCCAGTACACTGCATGGTGGAAAACACAAGGTCATAGTTGCAACAACTTTAGAAAGATATGTATGTACTTTAATGAACAAAATTTTCCCTGCTAGACAGCTGGTCCAGTACCAGTGCACTGGCAGTGGTGAGCAGGATGGGGGAAGAGAGACATGGATAGGCCAGTAAGGAATGCAACATGTGGAATTATACCTCCAGGTTTCCCCCTGGGTCAGCTTTCTCCCTGTTACAAGGAGCACCACCGACACCCCTACAGCTTTCTTGTCATGCTGTGGAGTAGGAAGAGGGAGATGCAAGGGCTTGGTTCTGACCTGGAAACACGGGAAGTTGCCTGTAGTGCTGGAAGGAGAAAGGCTTGCCAGATGATGAACAGTTCTCTCCAAAATATACTTAATGAATGCAGCACAGCTTACGCCCTTAGATCCATTTTGGTTTTGTTCCCTGCACTTCTGCTACTTTCACACCTTCTGTGTTAGTTGTAGTCAAGTACTTTTGTGTTTGGCTCTCCCTGGGAGAAAAACAAATTGTTTTACAAGTCAGCAGTCTCTAACTTTGTATTGTAAAACAAAGGACAACAGTAAATAGGATGCGGCAGATGCCCAGTCTAGATGTGTAGTGTACCAGTATTGAAACACAGCACACTTCAGATATGTACAATAGCTACATACAAATGGTTTCCATTAAGCTAGCAGGATGATACTTGTTTCTGTCTTTTTAACCTTTTGAGGTCTGTCCAGGCTTTCCACTGCTGTGGACTTTGGAGAACGTTGGAGCTGTTACTTTTCCCCTTTCTAACGTCTTCCTCTGTTGCCAGAATAGCTTGTCTGGTAAGACTGCTCCAGATTACCTCTGCAGGGGCAGGGCTTGGTTGTCAGCCTGGCCACTCATATCCTGCTCCTTCCCAGGACTGTCTTCAACAGCAAAGTCAGTTACCCGCTAGCCCAGCACAGAGGCCAAATTACAGGGGATGAGATGGCTTGAGCCAAGTACAAGCTTAAAGGCAAGCTCAGGAGATACATATCCAGAAGGATCTTGAAAGGAAGCTCAGGCTTTTTTATTCCTACAAGTAGTTGGGAAACCTTTTCCTCTTACTCTTCGCTCTGCAATAGCTGCCCTTGGTCAAAAATATAGTCGGTATGAGAAGAATAAAATGCAGTTTATTCTTTTTGATGTTTTAGACTTCTCCAGACTTTCAGTTACTGCCATAAATGTTGGTTCAGCTGCTTAATCTCTCCTCCAGCTCCCACACTATCATAGTCATCAAAATTTGGCAGGTCATTCTTCTCTTGAAGCACACATGAGTAAATAATGTTTTAACTTTCTTTTGAAATTTATTTATTTTTGCTCTCTTGCTTGGAAATATTTAGTGATAGCTACACGTACTATTTTTTTTCTTTCTCTTTTTTTTTTTTTCGGGTCACTCTAATTATGAACCTAATACATGATGAAGATACAACTCTATCAGGAAAGTAGAGGGGTGATTTATTCAGCAAACTTCAAGGCTTTTACTAATAACAATGCAATCAGTTATTGTATAATACATTCTCAACATAATGAAGTGGTATTTAAATTGTGTTGAAAAGAATGTACAGTTTTATTGACAAGGCATTTTCTAACCAATTATTTCACACCGCTATATCTATAGTTACCAAATAGATATGTGGAGTCAATTTATTGTGTTGTATAACAATGCAATTACAAGTCAATTAAGAAAAGTTACATGAATCTAAAAATATGGCATCTAAGAAAAATACGTATGAACAAAGTAATCCATCTTACCCCGCTTTACAGTAGCTGTGCAAATAAATGAGTTCTCATCTTTGCAGTCCCTTTGGAGTTCTAGTTTTAGGTGGTTTTGTTTGTTCAATTTAAAGGTAAACTATACATTTAATGTTCACATTTTCACACTTTATTTAATTATAATCTGCTGTAGGATAGCGAATACTACAACTCTTTGAAGTGGATCCTGGAAAATGACCCAACAGAGTTGGATCTCATGTTTTGCATAGATGAGGAAAACTTTGGACAGGTATGCAAAAGTCCGTATTTTCATCTTAGTTATTGCCAAAAAGTAATTAAATACTGAGCAGTGTCTCAGGGTTGTGAGCTCGATCGGGTCTGTTGAATGTTGATGATCAGTATAGGCAGGCTGTGAATATTAGCCTCTCTTTCTGCCTGAATTGTCTGAGACTGGGGATGCCAAAGAAGGAAATGATGTTCTTGGCAGTGAGCAATGTGATGTCTTCATGAAAAGCAGTACTTGAAGCTGAGTAAAATGCTTGTGATGGGGAGTAGTAAAGGTGTTCCACAGCCCGTCTTAGAAAATAGTCTCAGCCTGAGACTGCTTGGGCTTTTATAGTTTGAAGATACTCTCAAAGGACAAAGTAAGTGGCAGAATTATGATCATCGCCCTGTTTATAGTGTCTTTTAAATAACGTGGGCAGATGATACAACAAAAACAAGCATGCCTATTTTAAAAAGGTTCACAATCTGTGGATAACTTTCTCCGTTACAAATGAAAAATGTCAGATACATGTTTAAGAACTGAGAATTGAGTAGGTGGGAATATAATTCATCAGCTGAAATCGTAACTCATTTTGTCATTGGAAGCTGTAAGAACAGCTTGTGGTACAGTTTGTCTTGGATTTACAGTCAGTCTTTGCAGAGAATCGTACTAAAACTTCAGAGATCTGTATCAGTTTCTGGATGGAAATAACTTGGGTGCACATAAATGTCTTGTACATAAGTATCTGTGTTGAATTTAATGTGAGGACTTGAAGGTAAATAAATCATTAGTTCACTTACATGAGCTTGGAATTTACTTGCCTGCCGTGACTGGGGCTTTTTTATTTAGTTACAGGCTATGGAGCTGAACCGTTTTGTAATTGTGCACACAAGTAATGGCTAAGATGTACTGATTTTGTACAATATTGGACTCAGTAATACTTACCTGTGTCTCTAAAATTAATTTGCTTATAGGTTTTTACGCCCTTTTTTAGTATCTGCACTTTGTTTAACCTTCAGACCTAGATATCTTGGCTCCAGCTGCCACTGCTATTGTGGGCTGCAGTGCCTCTTGTAAAAGCTGACTTCGAAATTTCAAAACATACGCAGACAATGTACTGTCAAGAACATTCTGATCCACTTCTCAGCGCTTACTGCTTTTTTCCTGAAGCAAGATAAGTTCATTGGTTATGCAGAAAATTAGGGAGAACATTAAAGCCACAAGATTAAAAGTTTTTGTAGCACACTGGGTTGGTTGTTGGTAGTTTTCATTATGTTCTGTTCTGTAACAACTTAGCTTGAAATCATTGATTGCTTTTCACTGCCAGCTGTCACTTCTGCTGACAGAAGTTTGTTCTCTGACTCAAAGCATAAATCAACTTGGCGATACTTTCTGCTTTTCTCCTAACTCTTTAATACCTGAAATAGCTAATTCTGGTATCGTCAGGAAGATTGATTTTTGTTTAGGTTACAATAGATGCATCTGATTCCAGAAGAGGTTAATCTTTCAGATGCCATTCTTCGGCAGGTCAGCACTGTATAGGCGAGAAGCAGATCACCTCTAAAGTGTGACACACAATTAAAAATGCTGCAGACTGTCAGGGAGTGTTTATGCTCTCAGGAAGACTTTGCAAACTGGTGCTAAAAATAGCTGCAGCTGAGGCTGACTGGTTCATTTCTCAGTGTACCTTTTTATTAAACCCCTCCCTGTGTTGGTTCTTTATATCATGGGTGCCAAGTAGTTAATGGCACTTAGGGTTTCTTCTGTCTTGAACAGAACATTTTACCATGTTCTTACAGCATGTGTGGGGCTTTCTGGGACGTTCCCTTGACATACTGGTAAGAGTACGTGAGGCAGGGTTTGTCCTCTTCAGAGAAAAATATTGAGGGGGGTGGAATAAAGGCACCAAATCCATCTGTCCTGTTGTTCTTGACATTTCTACTCACCTTCTGACCCCCAGAGTTTTTGTCCATAATATGGCAGGTATTCATAGGCTTTGGAGATTGACGTCGTTGTTGATGCAGGAATCCACAGGAAGCTGCTGCAGCTGTGCAGGTGGTTTGGTTCTGTACTCTGCTGATGCCCTGGTCCAAGTTGGAGGGACCCGCAATGACTAACCAACTTCATGTGCTCATTTAGTGCCCAGTTTATAACAGAAATAACAGGTCTTGCTCTAATTATCGTAACATAAATTCCAGGCATTGAGCTGATACCGCAGCCTTCGTGTGTCTAAGAGGGAAGAGGCAGTTTTGGCTAGCTCTGCAGCAGTAGTGGTGAAGGAATTTGAAGTTCTTTCGGCTAACTTCTGGTTCAACTTACATATAAGCTCACTGAGATACCAACAAACGCCAACAGTAGTAGATATAATAATACTGTTTCCATCGTACTGCTGATGAGATGCAAAATTGGCAGGACAAACTTTATTGAAGAAAAGCCTGAATAAGGTCAGTAGCACAAGGACAGGATATGCTGCAGTGAGGAGGAATTTATCTGGCTAGAGATTGAAACACCTCGCCTGTCCAAATGCTTTCTGGCAATGCAGAAGTTACGGCAGGTACTCACTGCATTGGCTTTTGCTGCGTGCAGCACTGGCCATTGCCAGCACTGTGGGGACTACTAGGAGTCAAGGGTCCCTGACTCGCTTTGGCTCTTGTTTTGCCTCATCTACTGCTAAAGTGCTGAAACTCCAGTGCCCCCAGAGCCTGGGTGGAAGGTGATACTGCTTCCACAAGGACATTGCGCATGTAAGAGGGAGACGTTTGCGCTGCTCTAAGCTTCTGTATTTATTTATACTTCATTTATCACCAAAACCTTTTCTGGAGTTTGAGAAAAACAAGAAACCTCTAATAAATCGTATCTTCTTATTACCCTTCCTTACTTGATAACCGAAACTATGGTTTCGGTAGTTGTCACAAGTCAGTAAGAAATATGGAGTAGCTCTCTTTCAACATGTAAAGGATGGAGAACTCTTTTCAAAAAGCAGAGAAAGAAAAGGTCTGTGGTTCTCCAAAGTTCCTAATGGCTCTGGAATGCCAGTTCTCATTTCTTAAAAGCAATATATCTTCTGGTGGTGGGCAGGAAGAAACAAGCACCAAGCTGCCTTCTTGTGCCGTCGTGCTGTCAGCTTCATAGCTTTATCCTATTCAGCTTTGACAGTATAGCAAGCCTTTTCCTGATTAGCTCTGGACTGTCTTCCCTGGCCTTTATGGAACAAAGAAACTACTGTTTCAGAGGCGTGTAGGTTCCCTCTTCATTACTTTTCCTTCAGTCACCTTTTTTTCCCGCCATGCAGTAATTGTGTACATTTGTTCAAATAGAGCTACTGTACTGTTTTTCTCCTTCCTGAAGCGCCTTCAGTCTTAATCCAGCCCTGAAAAGAGTTTTCCAGCCTCTTCCTTTCACACCTCCATTTATTAGCTGATGAATCTACTGCCCTACTGTTCCTCAAGCGCAACATCTGAGTTAATTGTTAAAGATTAGTAACAGCTTTGAAAATAGGCTTGGTTGAATGCGGGTGCACAGTCACGTCTTGGTTCCTTCCACCAGAACCGTAGTTTCAAAGCGAGGGAACAAGTTGACTGGAACAGAGCGGTGACTTACAAGCACCAGAATACTTGACCCTCCTCCCATCCTACCCAGGCACGCACACTTTACAAGACGTTAATCCAGCCTTGTGCCCGTGCTGTATCTAAACACAAAGATCCACAGTCAGAAAAATGCTGCGCCTTGGCTGCAGCTACAGAGCGTACGGTTTGGTGGCATTTTTGTGTGGGCTACCAACTTCTACCTTTCCTGGTACCTTACCCAGCATTAATTCTGTGAATTCCTACTGATAAACCACTTTCTTTTACAATAAATACATTATTTGGACTTGCTGCAGTTTCTTGTGAACTTTAATGAATTTGGCTTATTCAGTCTTACATTCCACGGTGTCACTGTCCTTAGCAAATTTGTACTTAAGCATTTCTTGATTTGTTTTTCTACTTTCACATTTTTGCCCTTTTTATGAAACAGTTTCTCTGTGGATCTTAAGTAATTTTTTTTTTTTTCAGGCATTTTGAAAAATTTAGAAGGAATTTTTCTACCCATATGAAAATGGAACATATGTTTCCTTCACCTGAATGACCCTGCTGTTCAGGACTAAAAGTTTGCTTTTGAATGGCTTGCTCACTTGCTAATGACAGGAATTCATTCTTACAAGTGATCATATAATAGTTTGTTCCCGATGATGCCATCTTTAAATGTGAAATGTTTTGATGTCTCATTAGCTATTATGGCATAGTGATTTTCTAACACTACTTGTAAAACGATGCTCAGGGAAAGTGGATTTTTTGAGAATTGTGTCCCGAAATAATGTCATGTGTTGTTTCTGTTTTTTTTTTTTTCTTTCAAAATACAGACATATCAAGTTGACCTGAAGCCAAATGGGTCAGAAATCATGGTAACAAACGAAAACAAAAGGGAATATATTGAGTATGTATACATTTATGGATTTTATCCTGAGTGTAAGAAAGCACAGTTGCGCTTGTCTTAGAATTTACGCCACTGCAATGACTGTAGTTTGTACCACAGACCATCAGAGAGCCTTTTAAAAGAAAATCTTATTGTTAACACAGTTCGTTTATACCCTAATGCTTAGAAAGTTTTAATTTTAACCTCTGCCGTTCTATGAATTACACTAAGCACCGGAGTCTGTGACATAATAGGAAGCTATTTTCTCGATGGGCAGGCATGAAGAACATTCAAGAAGGGGTGGGTTTGCTCCAAATGACAGACATGCGCATCTAAATTACCCGATGAAAAGAAACGGCACTTCCTGCATGCAATACATGTCACGTTAAAGCAGACATACGAATTTCGCCCAGTTTCCTGCCTGCTTTTGTCTGTTGCCCAAGGGCCTGGGGTAACGAGCTCTGCTGTGCGGGTCTCCAAAGCATGGTGAATTCCCACCCTGAGACTTAGAGTTTTTCCTGCTGAACTGCTAGGGCACAGAATGCAAATCAGGAGTGAGTGCAGATCTGAGCGCTAAACGGGACCTAGAAAAAGGAATGAAAACAGGATGTCTGTGCAACTTACCGAGTTTGTATTTGCTTGCCATTGTGGTCTTCATTCAAGGACGAACTCAGGAACTCTGTAAATGTTTAAGCATTCCTCTAAGAGGAGAACTTTGTCCTTGTTAATCTCATTCACAATCTTGCGTTACAGCAATTTGGCTGTAATGGTGAACAATAAGAAATTTCTGCTTTTATGATTTTTATTCCCATTACTTTGTGTGTAATATATTTGCACTGTCAGCTCTTTAAATTTTCGGGCATGTCTTTTCAGTTTTCAGATGCAAAATATTAGACATCATAAACCTTTTTTATCTCCATCATCTCAAAACAGCGCAGAAATGAAAAGCTCTTTGAAAACGTGTGGGCTAAAACTCAGAACCAAATTAGGTTCACAGCTAGATAATTCTTTCATGGCTAGTCACAGTATTGTTGTTACTTTAGAGTCACCACTTCTGTGCTCTCATTTGCAACTTAATGCAACTTAAAATTTTTCAAATGTTTTTTTCCCAGAATTCCAGTTGTTATGCTTTAAAAAAAAACCTAAACAGATACATACAAAAAAAACCCAACAATAACATAAAAAAACCCTAAAACAACAACAAAAAAAGTTCCCTGCTAGACTGCAGGTGTAGCCACAAATGTAAATTATTTTTTTTTGCTTCTGTGCCTTAACCTAACATCCAAATGATGCATTCTCATGCATATGTAGTGCTTACGGGATATCATGGCAATAATGAAGAACCATTGTCTAATAGAAAATCTGGTGGTTGCATTATTTTATTATGTAATGTTTATTGCAGAAACGAAGGAAAACAGATAAACTGGCTAAATAGCTGCCCGTTAAAAATCAGTGTTATTTCTTTAAGCATAATGAGAAAAAGCATAGTAGGAATTTTCTAGATCTTCCCAAAATCCCCACATAGGAAACGTGCTTCTCCAAAGTGTGGCTCAAGGCACCCAAGTTAAAATGAGCCGAAGGCGCTCCACAGCGCGGCCGTCCCGTTACCCTTCCCTGCTGGTTGCACAGGCCAGGCCCATGATGTCCGTACCGCCGGTGCTCTCAGAAATTGGCCAAATCTAAACAGGCTGTTTAGGTTTAATTTTAAGCTTCCTCTTTCCTGCTTACCAGAATGTGAAATAACAAACTCAACTGCACTTGCTGGCATTTTTAGTTAGTGCCTCTTCAAAGGGGAGGAGACATTATAATTGCTGCATCCATGCAAATGAGGAACGAAACATGCTTCAGTAGGAAAGGACTTGAGTTTCTAAAGCATTAATCTGCAACCTGGAACGTATTTATGCTGCAGGTGCTTAGCATTGAAATACAAGCCTTTCCCTTTGATAGTGCAGGTTTTATTAATCTATTTATTTATTTACAGGCGGGCTGTTATATGTAATTGCATCTGTCCTCAAATTTTGTAGAATCCCTTGGGAATTGTTAATTCCTCAGAGCTCTGCAAGAATAAAATGTCTAGTCGTTTAGGTACCTGATACTAACGGTAAATACATCATCCAGAGTCCAGATTACAGCCTCATTTAGAAAGAACTAAAGCATAGTGAGGAACTTGTAGGCTGTTTGACCCACAGGCAAGCCTCTTTGCCACGTCCGTCCTTGAATTAATCTCCATAGGAACAAAATGGTTAATATCATGTCACCTGATAGTGTTACCTTAAAAAATTCTTGGTGAGGTAGAAAAGTCATAGCTGTAAAACATGGAGGTGTATGTGTAGAGTTTGTGTTGCATGCTAAGGTGAAAATATTCGTACTATAACTTCTTCATGGTCACTGATTTTTTTGTCAACATTTCGATCAGTCACACAAGGTAAATTTGAACAACTAATAAAAAGCTGCTCAGTTTCCCTAACACGGGAGCGTGGCTGGGAGGCGGCTGAAGTTGTAAGCGAGAAACCAAAACTACCAGCGTTGCTTAAATCTCTGAGCACTTCACTTAGTTCGTGGTTTTCTAATGACTGTGCTTATGTGTTTCTGTTTATCACTGTAGCCTGGTCATCCAGTGGAGGTTTGTAAACAGAGTTCAAAAACAAATGAATGCTTTTTTGGAGGTAAGGTTCTTTAGCTGCTTTCTCCCCCCTTACCGCCATAATATTTCTTTAATGAAGACTCCTACACATCAGTGTCTGCATTAAGGGAGTGGGGAGCTTTGCATAACTGCGCAAGTTCTGGAATGCTTATGTTTTATGATGTCAGAGTTTTACCTCGTGTAAGCATGTATAATCTTTCCCTTATGAGAATAAGGTCATTCTTTTTCAAGCTTAAATTATTGGAGCTTGAAATGATTTAGTGGTTAATTTTTTTAAATTAGGGACTCACTCGTTCTTCAGCAACTGTGCATTTCATTTTCTAAACTCCTCTTTGTCCCCTGTCCCCTTTATTTAGGATCCCTGAAACTAAAGATCCTGTTAGATAAAAACTTAATTTTACATGGTACGAGAAGTTTAACTTTGCTTTGTTTCTTTTAGGGATTTACAGAACTTCTTCCCATTGATCTGATTAAAATTTTTGATGAAAATGAACTAGAGGTGAGTTTGTTAATTGACGTCCAGAGACAACAGATCAGTAGCGCTCATCTCAAACAGATGCGTTATGTTCTAGGCTTGTCCTTCACCACTTACTCATCGTAAGTGACTGTGCAGGTGGAGATGCTTTGCTTATAGTGGGAAATTAGACTTTCCTCCCTAACTAATTAATCTATTGATCACGTAAAAGCACAAAAAATTGTAATTCTTCAGTGAGGTGGTTGAGGATGCGCATACAAAGCATGTTAGTAGCTTACTGAATTAATGCCATTATGCCTACACCAATCATAATTGAGCAAAACGCCACAAAGGGTGCTGTCACACAAAGCGTACATACGTCAGAGCGTACAGTCTTTCTCCAGTGAGAATATTCCTGAAGAGCTCAATTCTCCGTTACGTTTGCATTTATATTTGCACTGCTTACCTGTTCAAAAGGGGAAGCGTAACCTTGTTTTTGTGATGAAGCGGTCAGGATTACACAGTGCCGCCTTCGCGTAACTCCATAACCATTTACTTCCATATGTAGTTGCTGATGTGCGGCCTTGGCGATGTTGATGTGAATGACTGGCGACAACATACGATCTACAAAAACGGTTACTGCCCAAATCACCCCGTTATCCAGTGGTTCTGGAAGGTAATATTGTTTACCATGTTTGGCTCTGACTAGTCCTAAAAGTGAAAGTTCCTGTATGGTTTTGCAGAGTCTGTTACGAAATCTTTCTTCTTCATGAAAACTGCTGAAGAAAACATCTGTATGTGTTGGAAATGACAGCTGTGGTACTCGAGAGGCTATACTATAAATAGATCCAAGATAGGAAGGCCGGATCTTTGGTTTTATCTAAATTGTCTTGCAGTATTTCTGAAGTAAACTTTTATATGTCCCCAGAAAAACTACTAAAATACTTTTTCCCCTAAGAGCCATTTATTTTTTCAAAGGGGTGTCTGGTTTTCTTAAAAATGGTGGAATCTTACAGCCTCGTGTATGCACTTCAGACTTTGTTTCTGCATTTCTTATATCATTTCCATGCCCACGGGCGGCATACACGAAGACTATGTACTTGGATCAGTCCAAATGGTGGTACGGTCCCAAAACGCGGGGCTCTGAGGACTTGCTGCAGCACAACACTCATCCAATTTTCCATGAACCTTTGCAGTTGGTGTGATCTTCGGGGCGTTGCTGTCACCTCTGTTTCCCCACCCCCGTCTCGGGGCTGTGTACAGTTGCAGTGCCCCGGTGGTGCCCCGTGCCAGCACGTGTCACCCATGGCACCGAAAGGCAAGTCACCCCAGGCAGGTGAAGCGCGCTCAACGCTCCCACCTGCGGCACCCCATTGTCGTGGCCGGTGACAGCTGGAAAAGGAGGCTCCATGTTTAATCAGAGATAACCTGGTGTGTGACCTGTATCACATCTTTCAGAGTTACATGTCTGTTACAGTCTCACAGAGAAAATTTACTAAGGTTTGGTTTTGTTTCAACAATGATATCTACAGCTGTGAACGTGAAAAGACAGTGACTGTGTGTTTGTCAACAGGCCGTTCTACTGATGGATGCCGAAAAGCGGATTCGATTACTGCAGTTTGTTACTGGGACGTCACGCGTGCCTATGAATGGATTTGCTGAACTTTATGGTGAGGCTCCTTTCAGCTGCCTGCAGATTATGCTCACTGCTAGAATGGCTGTGCAGACCACTTCTGGACAGGAACAAGCAAACCTGGGCGCGACTGAAACTCAGTTGTAGCCAACCTGTGACCCCCCACCAAGGAATTCTCCTCTGGATGCCAAGAGCCCTGGAGAATGTGGGCGGGGGGGGAGGGGAGCACACTGAGAAGGAGTAACGCTCTGTACACCGCAGCTGCTCTCCTAGCTCCCACGGAAACAAATTTCAGCTGTCAACATGAGTGATATTCATGTCGTATTGAGGCGAGGAGAATGCATGTTTAACCAAGCACTTTGTTTTTCAGAGTTCATGGCTGAGCTTGCTTCTTTTGCATTATACATACCCAATGCAAAGGTAGTTAGATAAATTTAACAAGCTAACTGGACTTGGCAGTAACTAACCACGGTCCTATTGTTTCCTTTAATGTAGTTTTAATTGAAAGAGTTTGTACCACATATTTTGTACCAGTTGCAAAGTCTAGCCTACAACTTATGCAAATATTTAGTTTTTAAAATAATATTGGGGAAGTCTTTGTAGTGACCAGCAGTTCATATTTCATATGATTTTCCTTTTCAACCAGGTTCAAATGGTCCTCAGTTGTTTACAATAGAGCAATGGGGAAGTCCTGATAAACTGCCCAGAGCTCACACATGGTAAGTCATGACAGCATAAAATTACATAGCTTTTCTGTATTGTGGTATTGTCAGGAAAGGGGGAGACAGATGACTGTGCTTGTCGCTAACATACTTCAGCTCTGGATCATATACCTTTTTATAAAACAGGATACTCTGAAACCTGCACCTGTGCGTGTAGGTGTGTAGTAAAAGGCCAAACCAGTCGGTGCTGGTCTGCTGACACACGGCTGCAGCATTCCAGGAGGGCGCAGGGCTCAACCTCGCCACCGTGCCCTTGCTTCTGGCAGGTTCTAAACAACGCTTGTTTTGCCTTCTCATGGACATGTGAAAGGCTGTGGTAGTAGAGGAAGTAGGTGTAGGTGTTCTGCAGCAAACGCAGGTAAATGAATCCAAAATAAATTCTTTCCATCACAGCCTTTCTGATAAGGACTTTTTAATGCTATTTTCTAATTGTATTCCAAGTAACCCTTTCACCTCAGGACTTTTCTTGTAGTACCTGCTTGCATGTTAAAATGTGTGTTAGGAGAGAGAGATAGCTTTTCCCCACTTCATTTTATACTACATGCAAAGAAATTGATACCCATAGTTAACATCTGGTATCTATCGTATTTGAAGCCATATAGTAGCCTGCAGATTGCTTTCAGCGCTGGCCAGTTAAACATTCTGGCCCCATGGAAGCACCTTGAATCCCTCCCGCGAGACTTTTCCCTGTATCACCTATGTAAGAATCTGTTCACGTAAGGTACTTGCAACAGGATCCAAATCAGATCGCGTGAATCACAGCACAGAAAGGGTACTGCAGGCTTAAATGTTGTGCCGAGCTTGGCAGTAGGAGCCTCAGTGCCTGCTGGGGAGGGTCCCAAGATCTCACAGCTTGTCATCGCCTCTGTCCCCCCGGCTGCAGTCCCTTCAACCACAAACACCTCATGGTTTCCCAGTGCCTTTCGCCTTCTAATCCTGCCCAATTTCCTGGGAAATGACAAGCGAACATCACAGGTTGGGGTACGTAGTCACAGAGAAGGCCAATGACTCCTCAGTGTTACCACAGAGTAGTGGCAAAGGCAGGACGGGAGCAGCTCTCCATTTCATGGTTCCTGTCAAAACTGGGATAGGGAAAAACAGCAAGAGGAACTACATCTTACGCTTGAGTAATTTTTCTGTGATTGTCAAAACATAGGCTCTATTCTCCTCTGTTCTGTCAGCCAGGCTGTGAAAAATATGGGACAGGCAATAAACTGCAGGAGAGTTTGTTGAAAGGGTAACAAGAGTTTAACAGGGTATAATGGAAGGAAAAATAGTGCCTTGCCTTGTAAGACTAATACTATTCATTGCTGCCTTTTAAATGTCTTAGAAATTAGCACCAGTACCTCTTTTCCTCCAAGACTGGCACGTGTACAAACAAGGGTGGATGATGTTTTCTTGGCTACGTGAGTCAGGTGTTGCCACGCTGCAGGCAGCATTTACCCCGTTCTCATTTTCCATTCTCTCATTTTTCCCTCATCCTAGTAAGCAGGTATAACGAACTACAGAACGTCTGACGTAACAACATAGGCACAGAAAGCCATGCTACATAAAGGCCAGAAGTTGTCGGACAATTCACTAAAACTGTGAGGCCATAGTCCAGCTGACTTTATTTTAATCTGAATTTATAGAATTTGCAAATAGTTGTCGTGTTCTGTTGCATAGCAAGAGTATGGCTTTTTTAAGGTAATTTAATTTTCCTATACAGCACAATTTAATTTGTAGAACATTAGTACAGAATGGTGATTTTTCCATAAAAGTAATCATTCTATAGAATAAAAAGTTTTATTTAAAAAACAACTGACAACAAAACGTTCCAATTATCTGTTAGATTTTACAGGACTTTCTTTTGGGTGTTTTTTATTCTTTCCCCCCAGAGGGCTGAGAGCCTGGCCTATAGCTTCGGAACTCCTCTGCCAAGTCTTGGGAAACCAGCGTTCTGACACAACGCAATGTCTTCAGTTGACTAACTGTGGTGGGGGGGTTCTGCTGGCTTTTCTCCTTTCCTAAGCATTTTTTAACAAATCCCCACACTGAGCTCTGAAAAGCAAGGAGGTGCGCGGGTATTTCCGAGAGCTCCCTCTGGTGCAGGCAGGGTTGGTGTCAGGCGCCACCTGCGGGGACACAAGCACCGCTCAGGTTTGCAAAGGGCACTGTGGAGATTGCCCCGCTTTGCACAATAGGATACACCCTCTCTTAAGGTCCCCAGTTATTTAACGTTTTCTATTTCTTTAAAGTTACGTGTATTTTTCCATGGATTGTTAAATGGTTCTTTCCCTTCTACATTTCAGCTTTAATCGCCTAGACTTACCTCTTTATGAATCTTTTGAAGATTTGCGAGAAAAGCTACTTATGGCAGTTGAAAATGCTCAAGGATTTGAAGGAGTGGATTAAAACATCGACCTTCCCCCCCTTCAAGCAAGTTCTGCTTGCACTTTTGCATTTGCCTGACGGACTCTGAGCAGTGACTATGGCAGAACAGTTGCACAGCGTTGGTTCATGGAGCAAACCCTTCGACGGTGCAGTTGCCTGAATCCAGACGTTTGAACTGTGACCTGCGGGTGGCTTTTCTGACGTTTCCACAGCAGCGTACCAACTGCGTAACAGGAACTCTGATCACATTTCAGCAGGACTTACTCTATTTATGTTGTGCCTCTGTAGGCAAAGCCCTTAATAAATATTTTACATAATTTCTAATGACAATGAATGGAATTAATCATTTTACAGGTATAGTATTACAACTCATGTTTACTTTTTAATTGACTTAGACATTTTCCGATTTTATTTCATTACAATTAAATATCATGTACTTGGAAAAATGAGCATTTTTCTTAATTTCATACCAGACTTGATGCCAGTGTCATTTTTTCCAAAGCACATTTTGAGCCTTGTGTTCCCAAACCGTTACGAAAGTAGGAGAAAGCTATGTTGGCAATTTTCTCTACGGGGGCTGTATCTCGAGAGCAACTCTTTTCATTGAGCACATAAATATTTTTCTGTATCCAGAAGTATGGACTGGATGTTGCGTTTTTGTATAAATATTAGAGTAGTTACAAGTCAAGGGAGAACCATAACATAGCATGCCAAATCTCATGTTCAGTAAAGAAATTGCCTCATTATTGGTAATATTTACATGTACTATAAAGCATTTTGGGGTAGGGTTGGCATTAATCATTTTTAGGAACATATGCTTAACCCTGTCATTATCTTTGTATAGTGATACTTTTATTATCCTTTCCTCTTTACTGTTTGCAATGGAGGCATTTTGAATGACACCTGGCACTATGTGATTTGGCACTATGGAAAACAGGTCTGTCGTGTCTCCTATTTGTATGCATTTGCTAATGATATCTAAACAACGATGGGTTTTTTTGTTTGTTTCTAACTGCACCAACTCTAAAGGCACTTTATGTAACACATGGAAGTCATATCTGTTTTTTACCATAAACATTAATGTGATTATATTCCTTCTCACTGCACATGTCTTTCTGGTGCAATATCTATCAGTTGTGAATTTGGCTGCTGCTGATGTATAAAAAAAATGAACAGATGTAGAGCTGAGCCTGCAGACATGTTCCTCAGCAATTGTTTTTGTGATTTATTTTTTACTTAATCACAAAGATTTATTTAATATACACTGCTATCTAATCAATTTTGTTACCTATGACATGTTGCATGCTTAAACTATAATGTCTGAGTTGCATCTCTTGTGACGGATTAAAAGTGAAAGATTTGTATTCAATCCACTGAAGTTAAATGGGTACAACTCCACTGGAGCAGGCTCGAGGGTATGGCGTCAGCAACTTAGCATTCAGTTTTCTAAGTTTTGCCCACCTATTTTGCCTATCTGTAGGCTTTTACCGCCGAGAACCCATTTAATGCTTATGAAGCAAGAGGACACCGCATGCCAAAAGAAAATTTCACCTCATTGCCACCAGCCTGTTTAGCCCTGCCCTTAGCCCTCCCCAACACCCCCTAGCAAGTGCAAGCTACAGCTGAGAAAGACCAGCCATGCTGCAGAAACTGTAATATTTCAGGCAAAAAGGCTACTGGAAAGAGCCCTTAATGCTAATGACATTCAGTAAATGGTGGGGTGCTACCAAAAAAAAGGTCAAAGCGTGGTGCATGAGAAGGTTACTCTATTATTTGACCACAGGAGTGCGTGATCCTGCTTTGGTCCCTTCCCTCCCCTCACCCTCACCTTCTGAAACAGGCTTACCTAATACTTAGCTACATCAAAGCCCTTTCAGTTAGCTAGAATTACATAGGGCCATCTGACTAGAAGACAAAGTTTTATTGGATTCTTTTTTTAAAAGAAAACATAAAATGACTTAGCTTATCTTTTCAGCTCCACTTATCTCACAAACTGATAGAGAATGCTTTTGGAGTGTCTAGGTATTAAAATAGCGAGGTGAATTCCGCTGTGTGAATTGTAATCAATGTGCTTTTGGACTGTTGTGGTTTACACTACTTTAGCGAGGGGCGTTTCATTTTTCAGAAACAGTTCAATATTAACAGCAAGCCCGTGACTCCCAAGGTGCGTCGTTAGCGTGGCAGCTTTGAGTGCAGCGCACGCAGCGCCCTGCCCTGCCCCAGGCAGCGGTGACAGCAAGGAGCAGCGTGCAGTGTCCTGACAGACCTGTACAGCTTGTGCTGAAATTACCTATTTTTGGCTTTCTTATGACGACTGCAAAGCGTTCTAACTATTTGTGCTTCTTGTGCACTAGAGGCTGCAACCACGGCTCCCACCTGTGCTGCGAACCTGCCACGGCTGCAGAGCCCGTGCAGAAGCACGCACAGCTACCCGAGTTAGCGCATGCTTTGGAAGCAGTTTGCTCACCACTCTGACAGAATTATTCCTTCCAGCTCGTTTCCCGAGTTCCCTGTGCCATTTGGACATGGCCCTGTTTTGCCTTCACAGACACACCTCAGCTCCCTTTGCTGTGGGAGTGAAACTGTCCTTTTCTGGTTGGGGGGGGGTCCATAAGCAATCCAGAGTCAGCATTCACAAATGCGCAAGACTGCCTGTAGGCTAAGCTGAGGGGACACACGCAGCCTGGTCCCATTGCTGCGTAAAGTTTTTGTTGCCGGGATCGGCAGCCCTCCTGTTAGCTGCAGCTACCGTGCTGTTACTGACAGGCTTGGCATCACGGTAGGCACAGGGACATAAGTAAGTCCCAGCTAAAATGCACTATACCCACGCAACTCAGATTTTTGTGATTGGTGGCCATGGTGATGACTAACCCCTTGGGCAGATACACCCTCTCTCAGCAGCCAAAAAAGTTAAGACCCTCTAGGCTGTGACAAAACATAGGAAGTTACCTTCAGTTTTGCAATAAAATATAAGAGACTACGTAAAAGGCATTAGCTGTGCAAAGCAGCAGCTGCAGAGGAAATAGGTTTTCTTCTGCAGGCCTCTTTGCAGAATGCCTTAGTGCTCTTCCTGAGATTCCAGACCGCGCATCTAGGAGACCTTCTGGAGCTCCTGAAGCTGCATCTGAAAGTATCTGTCTAGGAAAAAAGGTAGCTAAAGGTCATTTACTTCAAATAGCTGAACACAAAGCAACTAACACGCCCATGGGCCAGGGCCTGTAGCATCGTGCCTTTCCTAGCACAGCATGTTCTTGTGCACTGACAGGTCAGCTCATTCACCACAAAATGGCCCAAGAGTATTTTAAAAAGTCCTAGTCAGCCACTTCTTTGGGTTAATAAATGGTAAGGGTGGTACCTAAAGCAGCCTTAAGGCAAATAATTCATAGAAATTTTAGTCACAATACAGGTCTGCAGCCATTGCCTCCTGTTCACAGCAAGGCCAATAAATCTGTGCCTCGTGAGGCTGTAGTTAGTGTACACCATACCGAGCACATTACCTCCCGCTCGCGTGCCTAGCTGCTGGAAACCAGAAGGTAAATAAAAATAACCAGAAACCCCACCCCACCCCCCCCACCCCCCCAACGCCTGTTACCACAAGCGTTAGCTTATTTCTGTGTCGCTCACAGTGACCTCTCCCGCTGCTCAAAGGCGTGCGAGTGCCGTGCCAGCATGGCCTGCATGCTGACTAGCTAGCAGAGGATGCTGCTGTAAGACCCCACCACGCAGCCAGTGCCTGCCCTGCCCCCACGGGGTGCGCTGCTGCTGTCGCAGGCCCAGCCCCATCCCACAGGTAGGCACGCCTGCAGCCTTCACCCATCATCTGGTCCCGAAGCACTGCTGAAGCATTGTACATGAGACTAAAGGGATGGCAGTTGTGAAAACTAGGGCGCCAGAGAGGGGAAGGTGGGTAGTTAGACTGCACTTCTAGGGGTTAAAAATAGGTAATCGTGCCCATGTGACTGCAAGGGCTAATTACCTTTTTTCCTTCAATACATACTGATAGATTACCAGACTGGCCAGCTTAAAGTGTACATTAACCTTATCTTTCTAATAAAACCGTTTCCTTTTGTATGTAAAGTTACAACAACAGGGAAAAGCCCCTACGGCCTCCACCCCTCTGTTACGATGTTGCACTAAGAAGTACTGCATATTTGCAATGCGCCTGGACCTTCCACAGCTGGAATCTAACCATATTAATGTTGCGTACCCATCGGTCTGTCATAGCACACCTAGAACCCTGCCAGGTGCCATCACCGTCGGTGCAAGGCATCCTTTGTCACAGGTCTGCCGATGCACGCTGCCAACGCTCTGTGTCCACATTTATCCTCTACTTAACGTGTTGGGTTTTTTCCCTTTCCCGTATTGTCACACAGACCTTGTTTCTTTCCTTAATTTTTTAATATGTAGCTGTAAAAACACACACCATATGCATCCACAAACAACAGTACGTGTTGCATTTTTCTACTTTCATCCGTTCCACTGGATTTGGCAAGGCTCGTGAGCGGCCTGTCTCCTGCAGGTTTGCCACAACCATGCAGCAGCGATAGGTTATGATTCTCAGAACCCAAATGGGGAACTCCAGAAAACGATGTTGCCATGTTCTATGTTTGTGAACATAAATTTTAAATCAAGTTTAGAATTGAGATATTAATATTTCCAAACATGCAAAAAAGTGTCAGACATTCCAGATTAAATTCACACTGTTTAGTAATAATTTTTTTTTTTTGCAATATCACCACTTCCTAGAAGGCTATTCAAAATTAAACTACCTTAACATTGATTTTAAATGTACTACTTATAAATAATGCTCATTTTCACAATTACTACAGCTTTGAACTGTGGTTGGATTTGATACACTGTGGGGAAAGGATTTGTTTATGGACAAAGTGTCATTTTTTTCCATTTATTTTCTGAGGAGCAGTGAAAGAAATTGTAGTTTGTTTTCCTGACAGCAAAAGCTCAATGTGACAAAATGAAGTTGTTGTAATGAAATGATGCAACTTAATTAAATATTTAATAAAGAATTATGGAAGCTACAGCATTTTATACTTCAAATATATTTTTTGTCTAACTGAAGCTTTGTTTTGTTTTGTTAAAAAAAAGCAGCCTTAAGGTCACAGTTTGCAGGAAGGCTTTAACAGCCTGGGATGTGGTTGGGGGAGCCTATGTGCAGTCACAGCTGTACCTGGTGTATTTTCAAGCATTAAACACACCATCCACATATTTCAGCTTCTGTAAACGTCACTCCCAAATTTTTCCCCCACGACCCTCACTGCACTCATGGAACACTGGTGTCTTTAGCGTTTGCAGCTACGAACATACCCCGGGGAAAGGTTTACAGTGCATACTGGTCACTGGGGCACAGCTGCCTTCAGAAGGCACGATTCAAGGTAACTTCATAAGGATCTGACTGATTAATACAAGGTTAGTGATTATGCAGTGTTCTCTAAAGACATGTCATTCAGTAAGATACCAAAATTGCACCTCTCCCAACTTCTTACCAGTCTCTCCTCTGTTCCATCATCATTTGTAATACAAGAACTAGTACTCCCTCAGACCTCCACGAGAAGTTCTGTCTTTGAATTACCCAATTCTGCAGTGACCATACAAAGCAGCACACTTACAAATGTTTCCTGTTTAAGCCATACCTGAAATAAGCATGAATGTCTATTGTTTTATTGCATACTTTCTGTGCTTTCAGCAGAATTTTTTGCAGCCCACAATAACGTATATACTACAAACAAAATAACCTACTTGCAACAAACTCAAAGTTGAGTTTAACACTGCAAGTCTACACATTAGTAAGTTTGGGTTTTTTGATGTTACAATTCTGATGTAGTACTGACAACAGTGGAACTACTGTTGCCTTTTCTGTTAATCAGTGTGAATGCCTAGAAAAAAAAAAAAACCAAAAGAGACAAAAACAAAACAAAAAAAACCAAACCACACTTACCACACACACAAAACAAAAATCAAGGACAAACCCAACAAAAAAAAAAAAAACAAACCCTACACACCCAAACCACCAGAAGCCACATTTCCAACTTAATAGCTCACTTTAGGAATACAGTACATTCCTCCTCAGCTAGCATCAGTGCTTAAGAGTTGCTGATGGACTAAATTATCTGTTAGTCTTAAATATAGACTCAGTACGTAACAAATAGTCCCCTAGATTTTGAGCTTCACATGAAGCACAGCCTACGTGCAGCATTGATCTGACTTGCAGTAATACACACCAAGGGTCACATAGCGTGTTCTTGCAGCTACCTACAGCTGCGGTTTGCTAAAGAAAAAAAAAAAAGAGGTATCCCCCCTCACCCCCCAAGCAAGTGCCCAGGAGTCTGGGAGCTGGAAGAGAAACCAGAGTGGCCAAGGCAAAAAAAAAAATTAAAAAAAAAAAACAACCACCCAAACCACACAACCTCTTAATATGACCCAGAGACACCATCTGCCATGAGAAACACTGTTCAGCTTACCAGTAGATGTGAATACCTTTTATGAGTTAAGTTACCAAGAGCTCAATAAGGCTGCCATTGACTTCTAGAAGACACCAAACCCCTATTGGACTCAGCCTATTATGCTTTGCAACCGAGTTATTTTTGTGCATGCGTGTGATGTCGTGGTACATCATCTCAACTTGCCATTGCAGCATGACTTACTCTTCTTCATTAATCAATGCACCAGTCTCTACTGTTCAGCTGTATCAACACCACAGAGCAGCAACCAATTTACTCTGTACAAGTTTTACTTGTGCCCCTCTCTATTTTCCTCCCTTGGGCACTGGTTTCTGAACGGCTGCCCACCTCGACTCTTCCTTCAAGCTGCCACCTCTTCCTAAGCTAGAGCAGCCAGGCAACATGTTTCAAATTCAATTCCATCAGCTAATATTGCAGCCCCCCTTGTGCTGGAACTAACTCAGCTGAATTGTTAATGTACTCCTTTACATCAGCAAGCATCTTTGTACTGCAAAGCGAAAAACTGTGTAATGCTGAAACATACAATGAACCAGCACTCTCTACAGCAAATTTAAAAACAAACAGAAGATACCTCCACACACCTCTCTTCCAGCAATACCTACATGTGTGTTATTGTTTTGGCACAGTTACAACCAGCAGATTTAAAAAAAAAACAAACCAAAAACCACAACAACACAGGAATTCCATTTGTGTTTTTAATTGGAAATGAAAAATAGTGTTCTAAGTTGTTAAAGAATGTCTGTGAAAATCCTTACTATATGCTGTTTGTATATGGCTAGTAAGGTTTTGTTGCCCTTGAGACCCAAGCAAACAAGCAAAGTAGAAACCCCGTGTCAATACATTCAAATCCCAAATCACCACCTATGCATCAACACTGCCCTGTCACCACCCATACGAGACGCTGCAGTAACTCGTTGGTGCGAACGCATTTGCATTTCCAGCCCTGAAACTTCCTACCCTGGCATTTCCTACTCCCGACAAGGGAAAAATCCTACGCTATCCAAATTAAGTCCCTTTCTTTTTTAAGCTTGCTGTCATTAATAAAAACAACCATACCAGATCAAATTAAAAGTCCGGCTGGACAAGTATCTGATTTGCAGATTCTGCCAAAAAAAGCTTAAGATTAGGGCAAATCATAATGCTCCCAGCAAATGCACTTTGAAATACGAGTGACATGCAGCTCAAGGACCTACTACAGTAGTGATGGCTTCTTTTTCTTTGCACATATATTTTATATATACATACATAAATTTTAAATTTTTTTTTTTTAATAGTCTCTGGTGTCATGGGAAATTCTAGTATTTACAGCTGCTTGAGCACAGCATCTGTTATCATTTTCAGCGTGAAGGAGAATCTCCAATTGTTTTGAACCTGACACCTCTTATCTTTTATCTCACACACATTCGTCCTTGTGCTCCTTCGACACCTCTACCCTACCTGCTACCTCGGTGAATAGAGTCCAGAGGGCTCCGGTGTCCTTCGCTTGCCATGGCTTCCGATCTGGAAGGCTGTCAGAGCAACACCTCCTACAAACTCACACAGGCTCTGACATTCACCTGCACCTCACACAGCATCTCTCAAGTGAGGGTTGACTATAGGCCTGCGACAGGAAAGCCTGATGCAAGTGGCCCCTGAAGGTGGCTCTTTCACATGAAAACTAGTCCTGGCAGTGGTTCTGGACCCAAGGGGAGATAAAACCGTCAAGTACAGACATACTTAAGTCACTGGCAACAACCTGAACAGCAAGTCCATCAACTCCGCAAGCTGGCAAAGAACTTCTGGTAACGCTCAGAATTGCCTGCTCCAGTTCTGGTGCAAAACAACTTCCAGGCGCAGCTAGACAGAAAGGACACGGGAGTGCCAGAGAGAGCACCAGGCGCCCACTGTAGCGTTAACTCCTTGTGTTTGGCTGCACTTCTTCCGCTCCACAGAACGGTGGGAGGGACAGACCTTGCAACTAGTATATGCTAATGCCCAGAAATTCATTATGTATATTAGGACATTAATCAGGTAGGTATAATGCAGTAGAGCAATTGTGCATGTGAGAATTACAGTTATTGTTGAAGACTTAGTTATAACTATGTTTAATGAGTATTTTGGCATGGAAAACCTACTGGCAATCACAAAAGGCTGAAATGCCCTTAAAAATGTCTGGCCCATATCCTCTTTTCAACGCCAGCCTCTTCTCTGTGACAGCAATCTTCAGTGTTTTAAATCCAGCTGAATGACAAGCTAAATTTCATGCTTTTCTTTCCTTCCCAGGTTGACTCTACACACAACCCACTATGATTTACGTTCCTACAGAAAGGCAGCCAGGGTTTGCTATGGCAACACAACAGGAAATGCTCCTGTTTCAAACATCTCCAACACAAGGATCACAAAGATAAATGATCTCTTGATGATTACCATTTATTATTTTCCCCAGCTTTTGATTGAGAGCCTTGTTCAAACTAAATTTATTCTTGCTCAAATGCATCTGCTATTTTTACCCAACTTATTTTCTGCCATTTGCTGTGGGTGTTTCATTAGCTTGACAGGTTAGACTCTTAAGTTAATATTGTATTGCACTTCAAACTTAAGATATATTCATTACAAATACACAGATCTATTATCTTTTATCCTGACCATCATATCTAACCCTTACTAATACGCATTTTACTTTAAATTTCAGTGCATTCCCACCTTTGATAATTATCTATCAATCAGTAGTGTGTAAAAATGCAACTACTTTAAAATTTTATTCCTGTAGCTATTTTTTTCAAATTCAAATATTTTCACACTTTTAAGTGTTCTAATAATTTGGCACAACGTTTTTTTGCTAATAACCCAGAAGCTGGTTGAAACACCTACCATTTCCAGCAAGTTATACTATGAAAGCAAAGAGGAAGACAATAGCTACCTCACTAGCAGCTGGATTTTCCACTGTCTAAGCCGAGATCCGCCGGGGTATGGAGGTACCCAGCTCTCACTGAGATCTGACAGTTACGAACACTTGCACAGGAGACAGACACGTGAGGGTTTGCAGGTCTGAACCTTCAATGAAGCTGAAGGCTTTGCAAAGAAATTATTGGGCAGCGTGTGGTGGCTGTTCAGTCAATCGCCATTGACTTTGTTGAAGCCAAGGAAGCCTGGTTTCTGAGTTAGGTCCAAGAACTGAGACTCTGGGAATATAAAATAGGGAATGATATATATTCACAGGGAAAACAATCTGGCTAACCACGCAAGTTTAAATTTAATTTTTGCCTAGCTTTTAGAAGCTTGGGCCTGATAAAATTGAAATTATCCTTTGGTCAAAGGAGGTGATTCTCCCCCTCTAACTCTGCTCTGGCAAGACCCCTCCTGGAGCACTGCGTCCAGTTCTGGGGTCCCCAGCACAAGAAAGACCTGGAACTGTCAAAGCAGGTCCAGAGATGGGCCTCAAAAATGACCCAAGGGCTTGAACACCTCTCCAGTGAAGAAAGGCTGAGAGAGTTGGGGTTCTTCAGCCTGGAGAAGAGACAGCTCCAGGGGGACCTTCTTGCAGCCTTTCAATATATAAAGGCTTACAATAAAGATGTAGAGGGACTTTTCACCAGAGCCTGCAGTGAGAGGACAAAGGGAAATGGTTTTAAACCAAAAGAGGGTAGGTTTAGATTGAACATAAGGAAGAAATATTTTACAATCAGGGCAGTGAGACCCTGGAACAGGTTGCCCAGAGAAGTTGTGGATGCCCCATCCTTGGAGGTTGGGGTCCAGGGCCAGGTTGGATGGAGCTTTGAGCAACCTGGTCAGTTGTCCCTGCCCATGGCAGGGGGGTTGGAACTAGATGATCTTTAAAGGTTCCTTCCAACCCAAACCATTCTGTGAGTCCGTGGTTCTATGACTTGAACATGGTGAGCTTGATCTTGTGGAGTGCTGAACACACTCACTTTCAGCTAACAAAAAATTCAGCAGTACTGGACATTTACACAGCAAAGTAAGCAATAACCACTGCCTCAAACTACTGCAGGTAACTTGGGTAGCAAAGTCACAGCAACACGTGCAAAGATACAAATACAACATTTGACCTCGGGTTTCCAGGTTTTTTTACTATCTACTCTTGCCAGCTTAAGCTAGCACAGATGCAATTGCACAGGTTACAAACACAACTTCATTTTTGCTGCCTATGTACAGAAACAGGTGGGACAAACCTGGGGCTTCTGCTTGTTCTGCAAATTTGGACTAATTACTAGCTCCATTTGGTCACTTTTTCAGGCTCACTATGTACTGCTGCATTTGTGGATATGTACACATCTCTAGGCCACAGAGGTTTTCTACACAGGCTTCAGAGCTTTCCTCCAAGTTGTGGTAAACTCAGTTTTCATTCTACAGACCTCTATTACTACTTGATTAGCTAGGGGACACGACCCCCCTGTGAAATCAGTTTTTAAACAAAAGGTAAACTTTGAACCTTGGACTAAAGTTAAAGAATAACAGAGATGGACACTAGATCAATACTTGGTAAATATCCATCACATACAGCGGACAGACACTTCTCTGCTGTACCTCTAAATATTTCAGTATGCTGATGCAGAACAAATCTTTAGCTTTAAGCATTTCTTTATGGAGAAGAAAAACCAAAAAACACTTTGAAACAGCTAGAGGTTAATATTTTGTGCAAGTCTAGGAATTTCCTTCCTCTGCAATTCATCTAGAGTTCAGGCTACTTGTTCCCACAACTGACAACATTTTCCCCTACCATTCCAGTGATTTTGTTTGCTCCAGTGCTTTACTTCTGTGGACAACAGCTTTTGAGAAAATTGTCAAGTTTTAAGCAGTTCTACTTCCTAATCAAGTATGCAGATGGTTAACTGTCTCCAATTATTTAATAATCATGTAAATAGAAATTGTGATTACATGTTGTTATCTCAATGGCTTGTTACAACATGCACATCTTGGACTTAATATTTCCCAATTGTGCCTTCATATTGAAAAAAAAAAAGAAACAACATATTAGAAGCATGTAGTTCAAATTACAATTTCTTCCCCCCCCCTTTATAAAGGAATTTGTTATTTGATAGCAAGGCAGGAAACACCTCTCTATCACTCCTTTCTGCCTTTTATTTGTAACAACAGTACTGCCCCTAATATGAGTTTGCAAATCATCCGATATTCAGGGAGAATTAACCCCCAGGACAGAAAGGCAGGTAGTGTTACATTACAAGGCAGCAGCCCAAGACAAATCAAAGTCTTCCTCTGAAAACTAGATTTGGCAAATGCTCTCGTGGTCTATAGGCCCACTACACGCATATACTGTGTCCAGTTCTGGTCCCCTCTATACAAAAAGGATATGGACAGGCTGGAAGGGATCCAGAGAAGGGCCACCAAGGTGATCAGAGGACTGGGAAGCTGCCATACAAGGGTAGGCTGGAAGAACTGGGTTTGAATCAGCCTTGAGAAAAGGAGGCTCGGAGGGGATCTCATCCCCATGTACCAGGAATTAAGGGCTGGCTACAGAGAAGATGGAGGCTCCCTTTTTACAAGGAGTCCCATGGAGAGGACAAGGGGGGATGGACACAAGCTGCTCTTGGGGAGATTCCGATTGGACACGAGAGGAAAATTTTTCACATTGAGGACAGTCACCGTTGGAATAATCTCCCCAGGGAAGTGGTTGACTGGGCCACGTTGGACACCTTTAAGAGCTGTCTGGACAGGGTGCTGGGCCATCTTGTCTAGACTGTGCTCTTCGCAGAAAGGTTGGACTAGATGATCCCTGAGGTCCCATCTAGCCTGGGATTCTGGGATTCTGTGTGTCGGTGGCACTGTACCAGAACACCATGAACCGGAACAGTTTAAGTGCAGGTGCAAAGGCTCTGTGCTTATCTGCTCTAACAACTACAGTCTGGCAGCATACTGGCATAGAGGAGAATTAGTAAGAACTCTAGTAAGATTAAAAAATTGCAACTATCTTTAGATTTTTTTGGACTCTGAATTCTCAGAATAATAGAGAAGCTGATGTACTGCTTGCTAAGAAAACCTTCCATGGTGAACTGTCACCAGCAGTGGCTTTTAGAACGCAGAGAAATTAGAAAGGACTTAAATGTAGAGACAAAGATTAAAGAGAGTCAGTATCAGTTCTTCTAAACTAGAAGTTTGGGCCAGAATTTTAATCTCTCCCTGTGCTTATTCCTGGAAGAAAGATTTTGCTTCATCTCTAACTTAGATGAAAAACAAATTATGAAATACCCCTGCTTCCCAAGGAGACCCCTTCTCCTTAGAATTTTTAACAGTTGCTTTTGTGTCTGCCCCTCTCATGTCTTGAATGCAGGAGCCAGAAAACTCAGACCAGTTCCAGTTCCCAAACCTCTGGCCTCCAATGCATTTACAGAGCACTTCAAAACCCTGAAATATGGTTTGGTGATACATGCACAACATGTATTGATAATTTTACCGTAAACATTTATAGATTTGTGAAGTATACGTTCATCATTTAAATTTCTGCTTATTCTTACTACAAAATTATTTGTTGCATGGCAAATACAGTCTTCTAACAGCATCAGTGTGAGTACCTCAGGTTTTTTTTTCCTTCTGGTGATAAAAGCATGATTTGTCACCCCCAGTAGTCACACTGGGCAGTAAGCAGAGAGTCAGGTTTGGCTCTGAGCAATACCGATGGGAACATTCCTTCCAACTTTGTTGCAAAGATCCATTTTCTTAACATTTCCTTACACAGCTTTCACTTGCCTCTACAAGAAAAGAAAGGGGTAAAGAAATTGTGCTACATCCACTCCTAAAATTCTTTTAGCTCCTGTTCACAGCGTCTGAATGTACTGCATCCCTTACTCTTGCTCCTTTGTTCACACAACAAATAACTCTCAAAACCAAGCCTATCACTAATATCTAAACTCACAGGAAAAAAAAAAAAGAATGGACAGCAGCAAATCACTTCTGAGGGCAGTTATAATATATTTACCACAGTTTAGGAAGCAACAGTTCCTTACATTTTGTATTGAATGACAGCAACTTCTATGGAAATATTTCTGATATGGACCCATGCATCATTTGCTCAGAAAAAGAAACCAGTCAACATAAGACAGTATTGGGTGCGGGGAACAGTATAAGTAGCAGTCCACATCAAGCTGCTAGGGAAACAATTTACGAGGGAAACAAACACGATCTTCAGGGGAGTCAGAAGTCTTTCTACACCTACTGCACACACAAGTAAGTGTTACCTAAGAAAAGCCAGAACATTTTAAAACTTAACACCACACAATACCAGCATGACTGGCATTTAGCAGAGAGATCTGAGACTCATTTGATTGTCATAGCAACTTTAATTTAATCTGCAGAAAGATTTGTCATCAGCTTTTCCTGTTGGACAGTTACTAATTAAAAAAAAAAAAAAGCCTTTTTGCTTTCCTTTTTGCCTCTAAGGCCAATGTATTTATGCACATATATATCCATACCACCTTTTATCTGTGCGACTGACATCTGTTTAAAATAGGTTTGTTTGAGCACATCTGTCCATATCCTGAAGGACAGGAGTCCAATGACCAAACAGTCAGTTCATGTGGTCATCTACCGAGCAGCTTGTTTGTTCTTGGCTATCAGTTTCTATTGGCAGACCGAAGTGTGCGGGGGGAAGGTAACAACATCCAAAAAGCTCAAGCCAGGGATTCAGCAAAAGCTTTCACATTGTGAAATATGAATTATACCCTAAAACACATTGAAAAGCCCACTTTACACGCAGAGGACATGGAATCGTTTAGTTTGGAAAAAACCTTTAAGATCATCGAGTCCAACTGTAAACCTCACAATGCCAGTTCATCACTAAACCATGTCCCTAAGCACCACATCCAAAAGTTTTCTTAATACCTCCAGGGACTTCAGATCCTTGAGAAACTCCTACGGACAAAACTGACAACTACTACCTTCACTTTGTTCTCTCCTATAGCTTGGTTTTGTGAAGGCTTCCCCTTTCACCCCATCAGCTTCAGTTCTTTAGGAATTTGTTAGATTCCTTGCAAATACAAAAAGCCCCATATCAAGCAAATTTCCCTTGCCTGAATGACATGACATCCTTCAGATTTGGGATGCATTATTTTTTCCATATAAAAGCATTCCAGCTCTTTCCCAGTATCATACTTTTTTTTTTTTTTTAACTAACTTCTACACTTTACTACAGTCTGTCAGACATGACATAACTAGGCACCTACATTCATTCTGAAGGTATAGCTAACAAGATTAAAAAAGTCTTTACACTGTCACACCACCAATTTTAATATGCCAATCAAATGAGCTTGTTAAAATGGTTATGCATGGATCACAAGGTCCTCTGGATCCAAAAATTTGTCCTTAAAATAGCTGAGTTAAAAAACCAGATGGAGAATGTTCATTTTTATTAAAAATTAAGGACTTAATCCAATACCCACCACTTCTAATTTGCATCACTCACTTCAATAGGTGCTGGATCAGAGAACTCAAATAAGCAATATATAGTACCCTTCACTGGTCTGTGCCCAATTTCCTCCTGTTCTCCCTCATGCTCCCAATCACAGTATCTGAAAGCTGGATTTAAATTAAAAAAAAAAAACACAAAACAAAACACAAAACCCCCAAAACTTCATGCAAATAAAATAAAAAGCACAGTAATTGTTATTTTAATTCAAACTGCAATAGTCATGCAGCTTTCAAGAAAAAAATGAAAACACGGTTACAAATTAAATAGAAACTTCTTTTAGGTTTGAGATTTCCACTTGCGTTAAAACATTTTGTCAAATGATGCATTTCAGGAAAATTTTATTTGAAGAAAGCCTCACTCTTTGGGGCAGACGTGATTCCACCAGTTCTCACGAACCTGTGGTTGACACTGCCTGACTTAGCGATAACTGCATCCCATGCTCCTCACAGACGAAGTCTTTAATCTTTATGCTTTCCAGCAAAATCCTTTAATTCATACAATAACTGTCTGTTGTGATAGTATGTACTGGGTGAAATCCAGGCCTTTCCGAATTCATCAGGAATTCTTCTGCCAGTGCTGCTGCCATGTGGTTTTCCCCAGAATATCCACAAACTTCCGTCACAACCAAGGTCACAACAACTGGTGGCAATTCTCTTCCCACCCCACGTGCTCTGCTGTGGCGCAGCCAGGTCCCGACAAGGAGCCTCTGGTCAGTCCGTCAGAGTCCCTGGTGCTTCCCCGTTACATTTCTGGAGCGCTTCTGCAGTACCTAGTACTTTGTTAAATCTGTTACTCTCAAAGAATCACTGTAAACTATGGCAGTGCAGATCAGTTTGAGAAAAAGGCCTGGAAAGCCCAAGACATTCCCCCCTGGCCTTCAAATTTTATAAACAACAAATCATGCAACTTTGAAAGTCCCTGCAGTCTGTCCTGGAAAGGAGATATGCTGTCCTCTGGACTATTTTGCTGTTGTGGGCATGTAACATAGTCTGAGATAGATCTGAGAAAAGTTATAAGAGTAGAATTTTCCCCCCCTCTTAATGTCTTTTAAGACATCAACTGTAAAAATACAAATAATTAGCTTCTCAGTCAATATTCATCAGATTTTGAAATAAGCCTCAAAGTAACTTCAGAAAATGGAGTGCGTGATATGCTAATTACTACCTCTGATCTTCCTTTTAATCAGTTTTCACTAACAATTATGTTATTTGACATTTCCCCTTTATGGCCCCTAAAAAGCAGTATCACCACCCTTATTGCAGTAGTGCCAAGGAACCTCCTAAACAGCAGGCTTAAGATGTAAAATCAAGGAAAAACTGCTGCTGAATGTTGTTTCAACTATTTCTCACCTGCTGCTGCTTTGAAGACATCATCTTGCTCTTTGAAAATCTTCTCAAGTCCAAGTATGCTCTTCCTCTTCTCCAAGCCTCTATGGCCTAGCCTCACCCTAGCTACCCACTCTCGTTCAACACTGAAGTGTCAGCTCTGCCTACCATTTGGCAAGGCAACTAGCAGCTGCTCATTCAATTTTAATGAAGTGCTTTCATTCTTTCACACCTGAGAGAATGGATACTTGCTTTTTGAGTACTGATGTATTAGCAGCCTTCAAAACCCTCTTCATTGTCTCTTTCTTCAAGAAGCAACAAAAATAAACATGCTACCTATCCAACAGGGGCAGGGAAGGCAAAACACCCAAACACCACAAACCACAACACACCATGGCAGGTAGGCTGCCAGTGTTTTTAAAAGAATGCAAATTCACATTGTTTCCTTGTGCTTCTTCATCAAGTTATCATTCATCTTTTACTGAGACTGTAAAAGATGGAAGAAGCCATCATTTCCACTGCAGGCACTTCAGACATTCTGCTTTTGTTCAACCAACAAACAGAAGAATGTATTGGCCAGTGTGACCTGCCCACAAAGCTGACAAGCTTGTGGAACAAAGCATGCAATTCCTGGTCACCCAGGCCTTTTGCCGTTGCCCATTACTTCTTGCAGACTTCCAGAGGAATGCCTCTGCACCTGCTACATTCTGTAGCAAGCATCCCTTGATTTGACTAGGTTGCCCTTTGACAATGCAGGTCACCTGAAATGGTGTGACATATGAAAGTTGAAAGAACTGATATAGGTCCAAAAACAGGCAACTGCATCACCAAGTTCCTAGGGCATATTTCACATCAAAGAGCAGTTGTTTTATCTGATGTTCTTTTGTTCAATATCTGGTAGTTACACAGCTCATCTACAGGATGTTTAAGCTGGGAACGTGTGACTCGGAGAGGCTGTGCAGCCTCCATCTGGGGTGGATTTCAATATCCAGCTAGATAAAGCCCTGACCAGCTTAGTTTGACCCTACAGCTAATTCTGTTTTGAACAGGAGGTTGGACTAGAGACTTCCCAACAGCCCTTCCAACCCAAATAATCCCACGATCATATGATCTTACTGTGCAGCTAGTGCTCAGTAGTCCGACCAGCTGACAGAGCGATGCTATTTTCTCATTGCTTCAATAGAAAGAAATCAGACATGGTAAGAAGAGAAATAACTAATCCTGCTTGGATTTTTTCAGTGCCATTCTGGGCACAGCTTGTTTTCTCAAGATCACACTATCACACAAATTCAACAGAAGACCGTCCCATTTTTTCTTACTTTCACTTAGTGCACATTACAATACCAAGGTAGCTTGTGCACAAACCTTTTAGAAGGAATATTTCAGCTGGAAGGCACCTACAACGACCATCTAGTCCAGCTGCCTGACCGCTTCAGGGCTGACCAGAAGTTGAGAGCATGTTATCAAGGGCATTGTCCAAATGTCCCTTAAACCCTGATGGGCTTGGGGCACCGACCACCTCTCCAGGAAACCTGTTCCAGGGTTTGATCACCCTCTCAGTAATGAAATGCTTCCTCATGTCCAGCCTGAGCCGCCCCTGGCTCAGCTTTGATCCATTCCCAGGCGTCCTGTCCCTGGGTGCCAGGGAGAAGAGCTCAGCCCCACCCTCCCCATGTCCCCTCCTCAGGAAGCAGCAGAGAGCGATGAGGCTGCCTCTCAGCCGCCTTTTCTCCAAAAAAGATAGACCCAGAGTCCTCAGACGTGTGTCGTCTGCACACATTCAAGGACCTTAACAACCTTTTTAAACCGTGAGGCCCAGAACTGCACACAGCGCTGCAGGTGAGGCCGCACCAACGCTGAATACAGTGGGATAATTGCCTCTCTTGACCAGCTGGCTCTGCTGCATTCGATGCACCCCAAGGTGCTGTTTGCCTTCTGGGCTGCCAGGGCACACGGCTGGCTCCTGTTGAGCCTGCTGCCAACCAGCACCCCCAGATCCCTTTCTGCAGGGCTGCTCCCAGGCCACCCCTCTCCCAGTTTATACTCCATCCCCGGTGCAGAATCCAGCACTTGGACTTGTTCAGTTTCATGCCACGGATGACTGCCCAGTGCTCCAATCTATCTAGATCCCTCCGCAAGGTCTCTTGTCCCTTGAACCACAGCTCCCAGTTTAGTGTCATCGGCAAAATTCTAATGGTGCATTCAACTCCTGCATCCACATCATTGATAAAACTGGCCCTAGAATTGAGCTCTGAGGAACACCACTAGCAAACCACAGCACTGTAATCTTCCTGCAAAGCCTGACCTAGCTTCCAGAGATCATCCAGAGGAGTTCCCTGGTCAGCCAAGCTAAGCCTGCCCCACTCATTTGACTTTTGATTCAGTGGGATTGCCTGCTCCTGTGCAAGGTTCTTATTCAAACCAACCTACAACCACACACCCCACCACACCAAAAACCAACACACAAACACACACCCAAAACATACAAAAATGTCATTCCTAAAAGCTGACCAACACTCATGGACCCCTAAGCCCTCAAAAGCAGTTTCTCAGGGGACATTGCTAACTAGCACCCTGGGTAGCTTTAAGTTTGCTCTCTTGAAATCCAGGGTAACAACTATGCTGACCTTTTTTCTCATTACACCAAAAATTTTAAACTCTACCATTTCATGATCACTGTGGCCAATACAGCCACCTACCATCACACCTCCCACGAGTCCTCCTCTATTCACAAGTCAGTTCTAGGAGGGCATCTTTCCCAGTTGGCTCACTGACTACTTGTGACAAAAAGTTAATTTCTGCAAACTTCAGGAATTTCCCAGACTTGCTTGTCACAGCAGCATGGTACTTGTGTTTGGTTGAGCTACCCACCGATCCTAAATTGAAGTGGGACTTTATGTTCCACTACCATTTAAGAATTGTGAAACAGATGGAATCTTGCTACACAACCACTTAGTTTCACGAATCGCCCCAGAGCATTTGTTCATTTACCTGAAGTTAAAACAGAGCACTGGCTTACTGCTTACAGAGGGCAGATAAGAATGATTAATATTTAACATTCTCAAGTTCACGTATGTGACATAGCTCCAACAAGCTATCCATGAGAATATCATACCTTAATTCACCAGTCACACAGAAAATGCACGTGCATTTTCCTCACCAGAAGGCACGTTTCCCGACGTTAAAATGTACATCCCTTTCTGCATCAGCGACTGCGCAGTATTAGAGCATGCCTTGGTTTAGCACACTGTCAGTCTGCTGAGAGAGTCAGAGTATCGCAGTCACCTCGTTTATCCCAGAGCACCAAAGCACAGCGCTGTGCGCGTGAAACCTAACAGCTGTAACAGAACAGGCTCCTACTGACCGAACCTGTTGACAGGTGTTGAAACTGCAATGAATTTTTCTAGAGGATGGACCTTGCCAAATGCCACCTGGAGAAACGAAGCCCTGTCACAAGGGTAAACAACAGTCCAGACTGACAAGTCCTAGAGAAACAACACACGCAGTAATAACCAAATCTCAAAGAAGGCTTGCACTTGATACGTTTCAGACTGAGTAATCTTTAACAAGGCCAAGCTCCACGGAGAGGGTCCGTTCTGACCCCAGAGCAGCACATGCAGTCTGTGGCTTTGGCACAGCAGATACAACTGCCACCTTTGTACGGTGCCATTCCTACCACACAGTGTTAAAGGCAGCTGCACAACACAGACAGTAGGATAGCGTTCTAATGTGAGTTGGAAAAACATCAGCTAATACCTGGAGGAAATAACCCACCTTCCACTGGGGATAAAGATTAAGATGTGTATATGTGGTGTTCTGTTTTTTCCAGTCATAATAAACTTCCTCAGAAGAAAAACAAGTTTTCAGGAGTATTCTGGGAACAGCAGGTGAGTTCTAAATTTCATTTCATAAAGAATTTAGCCTGAAAGCATAAAATTAAAGACTTTTTTTAAACTCTGTAAGCAGAGAGAATAATCTCCCAATCCTGAATAAGCCTTGAAAGTAAATGATGTTGAAATGACTGCAAATTGCATAGTTTAAGAGTCTTCACTTGGACATGAAAATAACTAATTTTTACTTGATCTTTATACAAATTCAAGCCTGTCTTCTATTTAATAAAAATAAAGTTAATTCACTGAGATTACTAAAACAAGAATTGCATGTGTTGAATTGATTTCCAATACAACAGAAAAATAAAAAGAGGTTGGAAAATGTTGTTATATTTCAGTGCCAATAGAAAGTTTTAGCTTTTAAAATAAAAACACCCAGAAAATTTAGGCTTCTTCAGCTGAAGACAACTCCTCTGAGACTAAACACATATTTCAAAAAGTTCACGTGACATAGAGAAAATTGTAGCGTAGATATATATGTTGTGTTCTGAGAAACAACGGCAAGATTATATGAATGATTCAGCAAAAGAGGGGTGTTGTATTGCATTATGGGGACTGTACTGTGGCTATAACGTATAATCCCTATAGGGACTATTATAGACTAATACAGCAGATACCTTAGACCAAAAAAACAAAATTACTGAAACATCTCAGAAGTATCTCTAAATAAAAATGTTTTCAAGACACAGATATTTAAAGTAGGCATTTGTTGAAAACCAAACAGAATTTTCCTCCCCCCCTTTTTTTTGTTTTTTGCTTTAAAGAAAGCCCACCCCTTTCACAAGTGGATCTTCATTTCTCTATTAAAAAAAAAAAAAAGGAAAAAGCTTGACCAGCAAACTAGTTCTTCCTTCAAACACTAATACCAATGCAATGAGATATTAAGAAGTAAAGCACAGAAAAAAAGGAAGTCTCAAATTCCTTTTTCTTTTAGCTGTTCTGAGCACAACATTGTATAACCTGGAAAACTTGTGAGATCGTGGCAATAGATTTAAAGCTCTGGTGATCTGAATGGGTATGTGATTACATAGGCAGCTGTTCCCTATTATTTGCATCCAACATCTAACAGCTTAAAAGAAGCTGGGTGTTTTTCTTAAAGAGCTCATGCATTCAACCACTTAACTCCCCTCCCCCCCCACAATGAGAAACTCTTTCCTTTAACACTGAGCTCAAGCTCTTTCTTTTGAAAGCAAGCCCACATTTGCAGTCACGTATAATGGCGTATTATAAGAATATGCACAAGGAACAACCATGTTATTGAGTGTTTTTGTTTTCGTGGCAGATATTTCACGGTGAGGTAGAGAATAGTATGGTCTGTATTCTCAAACACCAGCAAAAGCATGCCCTGAAGCTTTCTTGAGAATATTTAAAAGAAAAAAAAAATTAAATTCCAGAGTCGTAGGGCACTACACCAAAAAAAGCATTTACATATGCTACCGCCCATTGCCTGGTGGGCAGGGTGGCAAGCCCATTAGGTTAACCGTTACACCATTAACGGTGCCCTCCTAGACAAGCCTCGTGATCCACAGGGCGGCACAACATACCCCAGGACTCCGGGTGGGCCCTGCCATTTCTTATGAATCTGCGCTACCCCAGTTGTAGTGATGCTCAACCACCAAACACTAGTCTTCAAAACACTGTATGGCCTGTAATAGCTCCTCAGCAAAACTCAGCTGAACATAGCCTCTTCCTCAGCTTCACCACACACCAGACCACATTTTGACTGTGGAGCCCTTGACGCCTGCGTGAGATCTAGCATTCTGCAGCTATCCTCCAAGCTTTCAATAAAAGGTCTCCAGTCAAGGAGGACTCACAAACAAAGGAAAAGATGGCCCCTTGGTCTCAGCTACCGGGACGCCAGGGTTAACATTCCCGTTTCACGTACAGTTAGGTTCAGTGCATATGCTGCAGGTGCTAGTGTGAACATCAAATGCGTATTTAGTAAGGCCTTGACCTTCTAAATTGATGGGACATGAATGTTTTACCCTAGTCCATCAACACTGTCTTTGATATTACACCTCAGCAAAATAGGTCTGTGCCACACTGCTTAATAGACTGCAAACCCACCAATTTCCAAGAGCTGAATTTGAAAAGGCCCTGTTATTCCGTCCTGAACAACCTCGCCCAGAAAGCCTCCCTCCCACTAAGAACACAAAAACCACAGGAATGGCAGGGACCCAGACACTATCACACTTGCCCAGGCCAAAACACAAGGCCACCTCTGATTCCATTAACCACACCCCTTTTTTTATTCTGCCCTCAGAGGTAGCATGAAGGTGGGAGGAGCAAGTTTTATGATGCTTTACTTCTGATCCAGCTCATTTCCCACAGATGTGCATTCTATAAAGGACATCAAATCTAATACATGCCAAGGGAAAGACACTTCCCATTTTAATTGCTGAGTACTGGAACCTCAGAGTCACCCCATTACAACCAAAGATCAGAGGTCTACTTACTCATCAGTTGTAAGCTTACTCTAGCTGAGTCAGTCCAGATGAGCAGTCTCAAGAACTCCAGAGCTGTTACTATCCAGTAAATTAACACCCAGTGTAGCAGGTAAGATTCTCCCATTTAACAGAGACTATTCTGAAGACCTAGCCACACCAAGTATCACTTTACAGGCTCAAAAGTCTCTAGAAAGGTCCCTGAGCATCCCTCACACCTGCTCTTCGTGAAGACTTACTAATTTCCTATTTGTCTAAACACCTGTGTAACTCCCAACCCTGTTTCTCTTGTAGTTATTGGTGGCCAGTTAGCAAATGTTATAGCCTTTCAAGCTTCCAGCTGAAAGCAGGCTTCTGCTTACTGAAAGGTAATCCTTTCCATAACATTAACAAATAGACGTTTCTTGCTGAAAGAGGGAGAGAGTTCTTCAACTCTTTTACAGGACCAGCTGTCTTCCTTTTCTCCCTGCTTTAGTCCTTCTCTTTTTACTGTAGAACTCTCTTTTAACCCATAAAAAGAACTTATGATGCCTGATACTCAGCACCTACATTAATCTGAGCAAATAAAGACTAGCTGCACCCGAGAAGCCTATACCCTGCCCTACAGACACATTCTTTTGATACAAACAGTGATTACCTGTAGAGACAGACTAGAAAAAGAAACAGCAGATTAATTTTCTCTGAGGTCTTGAAATAATGGTTTTGTGAAAAATACTTCAGTTCAGCAGACCTATGGCATCCAGGTCTGGAATAACCATGTGAAATTCAATTTCATGCTGCACAGGATAGTAAATGAGTTAGTAAATTATCTGATTAGACTAAATATGATATCTGTGTAAAGCTTACATTTAGCAAGGAAAGTGTCTGCAATGTCACATAAAACACTTGATGACTAATTTTTATTTATTTTGTCACCATATGCTTTGTCTCCAAAACACTGATATAGCCGCATTATTTTTCTGTTTAACTGGGGGGATAGGTGCAGAAAAATATAGAAAAGAAAGAAAGAAAACCCGACCCTACCGAACTGTGTTTAAGTAGCCTTATCTTGGTTACTTCTTGGCTTTTCCTTTATGCACTTCTAGTACACAGGCCAGCTGTAGGGAGCTCTTTTTCCAGTCACTATTTGGCTGAGTCAGGGCAAACTGGCAGAGGAAGAAGAGGTTAACGGTTCAACATGGAGTTATAAAAACATTGTTTTAATGATTTTCTCAGGACACCAAACCAATTTTTAAGCCTGCAATTTTTATCAAAAGATCAAAAACAACAAAAAGTGTGTGAAAGTCTATACTGGGTAATTTTTAATGGTATAAGCTGAAAGGTTTCACTTGAAACACAAGAGGAGGTGGGGGAAAAGCTCATTGTGACTATTCACATCTAGAATGAACTTCACCAATGACTGAGAAGCTTAAATAAATACTGATTAATTATAGATGGGTACAGCAAGCAAAAGGTACCAACCACCCTTTCCACCCTACTTCTAATGCCTTCTACCACAGTCTTTTCACTAACTGCTTCGGTGATGGCCACCAGAGCTGAATTCACCTGTGCAGCGCTTCGTCCCCACAGACGGCCTGACCTTTTCCTTCTGGCAAGGGGCACTTTGGTTTCGGGTGCTTGGGCCAGGCTGGCAAGGACAGCTCTGCAGCCTCCGGCAGCACCTAGCACGCACAGCAAGCGGGCACCATGGCCCAAACCGCCTGCAGGGAGACAGCCCCAGGCAAACAGAGCGTGCGTCTCCTCAGTGAGGCCCAAGCCCTACCCCTTCCAGAAGGTTCTGCTGCCCACGGACAGCCTGCAACTCCTCAGCAGAGCCCTGCGCCCCTTCCAGAAGGTTCTGCCGCCCACAGACAGCCTGCAACTCCTCAGCAGAGCCCTGCGCCCCTTCCAGAAGGTTCTGCTGCCTATGCCTGTGCCCCACCCCTTCTGGAAGGTCCCGCCCACAGCCTACCCCACCCCACCCCACCCAGGCAGTGCCATTCCCCTTCAAAAGCCAGAGGTGGGACAGAGGGCTTAGTTGGCTGGCAATGCTACTCTTCATGGACCAAAGTGTGGGGGCTCTGCTCTAGGAGTATGTGGCTCCCTGGGTCCTTTTTGAGGTGATTAGACTGGTAATTAACAGATTTCAGGCTGCTAAAGTCTCTTAAGTTCTGAGAAGAGGATTTAAACAGGTTTTTCTGCTTGCAAATATAAGAAATTAATAAAGTTGCTTATCCTCAGCTGCATCAAAGACCTTTCTGTTGTGCTTTGCTCACCCTGTTTTACATGCGGCTCACATGGCATCAAAGCAAAGGTAGCAGAGGCTCATCTCAAACCCACTGTGGCGCATTGCTTGCACCATGGCTGCTCTGTGTGGTAGATCCTGCAGGCAAAGCTCTGGACACGCGTGCTGACATAGTGAATGGCTATTCTCTGGCCCAAATTCAGAAAAATACAGTACCTGATGTGGGGGCAGGGCAGGTTGATGGCCATGCCACTCAGTGCTCGCACCGGCTGTACATGGAGAAGGAGGCCTGTCGGCCTCCTGGTAAAACGAAGGAAGGAAGGGAAGATACAAAATCTTGGGTTCTTTGTAAATGTCCATTACTAAGTAGTTTATTTTGCTGTGGTTTGTGATTTACAGGATTAATGCTTTGCCTGAAATGTGTAGGCTGCAGCAGTGGTTGACAGGAAAAAGGAAGTTCTGTGCCTTTGATAACCGCTGATGGACAGTTAATTTCTCAGGCTAATGGAAGCGGTATAGCTGACCTGGGCAAAAGACTTAGAGCTAAGGAGCCAGATAACAGTGTTTGCAGAGGGAGTAGTTTTCTTGGGGGGTGGCCAGTTCCCCCCTAGGGACAGGTAAATAAACATAAGTTTTATCTGTTAGCCATCTACTTACATCAAAATTGCTTAAATTCTATCCACAGCTGTTTTGCTGGGGAAACAGAAGTTTCATGGATGGTACATTGTTAGTCAGACTTTACACCCTTATTCTGAAGATAATCCTCAACCTGAATTCTTTGTGCTGGATGTATCAGATGGTGAATCGTTATGGGGAATGCCAGGATGATCTAGAACTGATGTAATGAGTTTGATGATTGGGAAACTTAAATCAATTTCGTTTACTGAGCCCCAGTAGAAATCAGAAGAGATCATGGTTTCCAGGTTAAATACCTTTGCTCTACTTTATACTGCTCTAAGTTAATCTTTCTCTATCTAGTAGTCAGAATGACCAGAAGAGGTAATCTTTAACCACTAGCCATTGACTTACAAGGGTCACAACATTTTCCCTTCTGTGATCTAAGTTGTCCTAGCACTGCACATGCCTCATCTTAGTCTACTATATCATGGTATTATTGCTGCTAAAAGTGCTTCCCTCAATGTTTGTGAAGGTTGATACCCCTTGAATACTGTACTTATCTGGGATAAAAAGAAAAAACCCAGCTTTTCCCACTCTAAGCCCAAGAATTCCTGTAGCAATTTCCTCTCAAAAATTGTATGGTCATATCCTGAAGATATGTAAGTCAGCATAGATGCATTGAAATTAATAGGTCAAAGCAAAGGCATAAATTCAGTTAACATCGTTGGATGTGTCTGTTTTCTCCATAAAAGGATGCGGCCTAAATCTTTGACCCAGATTTGCTTGAAAGTTTTAAACACAGTAAGCCATGCCCACAGCTGGTGGACTGCGACAGGATTTTTCCATAGATGAAATAGCCAACCCCCAAATCAGTTTAAGAGTATTGATTATATGCTTGTGAAAGATAGAGCTGGAGTAGAGCCATAAAGATCAACTCAAGTTCTGATACATGAATGTCCATTAGTGCAACAGGTCTGCAGCTGGAATCTAGGGAAGGAAAATCATTAAATATCAGGGTTACAGAGGATTGCAGATCTGGGGTCTCCCTGGACTGGTGCCTCAGTAGTTCCTTTTTAAACCTCTGTACCTTATAGCATCAGATTTTTCAGATCAGAATCTTTTGCTCTAACTCCCTCCTCAACTGAGGGTCTAGGTTCCCATCTCTCTCAAAGCTGCAGCTGACTTCAACCTGAGGTTTGTAATAAAATAGCTGGATAACATGAGGTCTTAGGCCACCCAAATGAGGAAGAGAAAGCTTTTCCCACTCCACTCGCTTCCCCCCACTTACTCTACATGCACACCATGATCCTTCTCTGCGTTATTTTTCTTTTCATATGAACTTCATACTATTATGATTTTAAGTGTAGAGAAAAAAAAAAGAATGAGAACCAATTCAGGTGATCCTTTTTCAGGTCATGTAAATGAACCCTGGTTTGAAAGTCTTCAGTTTGAACTGAGTGGTGAAACTGGTTTTTGAAATCTACTCTAATAAACACAGTAATTGTGCTTTTAAGCCCTTTCAAACAGGCTTTCTAAATGAGCTTTGTTGAACACGTATTTATGATCAAAATTAACCAGCTGCAAAGAAGGTTTATTCTGCCAAAGGGGTTTATACCACTCACAAACACATGTAGGCCCATATAATTTAGAAACAGAATAAATCAGCTCTCCTAATACACTTCATGCACAGAATATTTAACCCTTTTTCTTGCCAAAATTGTTGTTCTTAATTACAGAATCACAGAATTAAGGTATTGCAGAGCCAAACTGTAGCTTCTTACTGTTTGATGTATCTTCCCAGTGTGAAAAACTTCCTAACATAACCCTGTTTTTGCCCCTGTGTGTAAATTATTATTGCTTCAGTTTTGCGTTGGTCTTTCACTGTTTTTACATAAAAAAGACCATTCCTCAGATTTCTATTTCACTCTTCGGATCCTCCCCATTTTATATAAGAAAAATGGTAGGAAAGAACTCTTGCATGGATCAAATTTCATCCTTTGTATAGTGAGACTTAGTCAAGAGGAGCTATGCACATAAAATGGAATCACAGAATTACAGAATAATTTAGGTGGGAAGGGACCTTTGGAGGTCACAGGACAGTCCTCTGCTCTGAGCAGTGCCAACTTCAAAGTTAGATTGAACTTCAAAGTTAGATAATTTTGCTTGGGGTCATATCTACATATTTTCAAGGGAAGAATTTGGCCCTCAGATGAATGTGCAATGTGTATTGCATTATTCGTCCTTGTGTCACCTTTACTAACATTTAAACAAACCAGTTCCTTTTTTTTTTCAAGAATTTCCAAATAATTTGGCATTTAGTTTCAAAGAATTGGACCCAAACCAGTCTGCAGCAGTAATGAATGTTGCAATGCTGTTTCAGACTCTCACCAGTGGCTCTGTGTGTAGTGGGCAGCACTGCACTTACAAGTGCATATCGCCATTTTGAGGAAGAGTTTTTTTTCCAAAATCACAACCCCAGAAATACCAAGTAAGTGGTGTTTCCTCTGTGAGTAAAAGCAACACATTTTAGTTCCTCTGCTGTTTTTGGACAACATGTCGCATTCTGTTTGTGGTTTTTTGTTTGGCTTTTTTTTTTTAATTTGAGGTCTTTTGCCCTCTTTTTATGACTAAGAAAATTGTCAGATACCTTCTGTAGATTTAAAATGCACATCCACATTTCCAGAGTGGCATATAGTGTTTGCACACAGGATTCTGATATACTTGTACAGGTAATTTTTAAGTAAATATTTCCCACAAACCTTGTTCTACTATTATGAGTACCCTAACAACTAGTACTACTACTATTACTATTACTAGTAATACTGCCATCTTTACACCATGTGCATGTACAAATCCCAAATGGGAGCCTTTTCACCAAAAACCAGGCAGCATCAAGACCAAATGAAAAGCAGTCCCTGCTTCAGGAGGGCTTTCTAAATAGACCAAGAGCAGAAGGGAACACAAAGGTTGAGAGCACCATGGAAAAGCCCTAACCACTGGGGCTCTAAACAAAGAAAACAGGCGAAACTGGGGAATATTTTCCCTACTATTACAGGAAGTCTATGAGTAGTAACAGTCATGGCACAGCCAGGCCCCACCGCACAAGAAGTCTCTGCATACACAAAGAATATACATTCGTGTAATGCTGTAGATGCTAGACTGATCTTTCAGAAGTTAGTGGAAATGTTTCTTTGGGCTTCAGTCAATCCTGGTTTTGTCTGACATTTAGTGATCAGCCAGATGGTGATTCACTCCAGAATTTCCCCAGCCATCTTCCTGTTAATGTCTTAATAAGGATAAAAAGTGAGACAATACCAGTGCATCCAAGGGGCTGCATAGCCAGCTGAGACTGATGCGTAGCCATGGCCTCCCTTCTTGTACAGCACCTGAAGTTAGGTAGCACAGATGATTACTGGCACTTTTAACCTAAAAGCAAGTGACTAGCACTGTGTTGTTACAAAACTCTTCATTTCACTATGTTTCTCCAATACCCTGTCACAGAGCACAGAATATGAAAGCTAAAACTCAGGCAGGTGCTCTTTTAGTTTTCCTCTCTCATTTAATTCTCTCCTTCCCTACTCAATGTCACCTGTTAGCATTATTAATTTGTGCTTTGCGCTAATAAAAATCTTTAATAGAACTGTAAAGGAGTACAGTGACGCAGTTGGATCATCTACATTAGGCAACTAACATTGCTTTTACAACTAAGGTTACAAAAATGAGCCATTAAATCCCTGAGAATTATAAATCCTGGAGTTTTTCATAAGGGGAAAAAAAGATTCTTGAACTGTATATTCAGTGATAAGACTGCTATAACCTATAAATATAGCTTCATTATTGCATCGAAAGCACAGTTCAATGCCTTCTTTTATTCATGACTGCTGACATTATTATTTGTATTAGTGGTGTATCTGAGAGTGGAGCTGCACTGTGATTAGAAAACAGCATTTTAGGAAACAGCAATTTAGGAAACAGTAGGAGATTGTTCTTGCCATGACAAATTTGCAGTCCAAATGCAAGGCAACCTAAAGGAGAAAAGGCATGCTATAAATTGGTAAAGATGAGGGTGTTCCACTGGCTTTGTAGTTCAGGTTTTTCTCCATTACACAGTATCGTGTGTTTGAATTGATTACATGCAGGACCCTTCTCACAAAAGCAGAGCTCTGACTCTTAGAGCTCATATATACTGGCCTCCTTCATCCCATCCTGGCAGTGGTGAGGGAAGGTATCTTAACAAGGACAGAAGTTTTATCTGTGTTCTACCAAAGGTCTAGTTATACTAAAGCTGGAAAGCAAAGAGAGTGCAAGACACAGAATTTTCCAGATTTGATTTCGCAATGGTTTTCTGCTGCTGGATGAACACAACCAGCCAAAACCAGTAAACTGACCTGGTTCCCCAGTTCTGTGATGTATTATATTGAAAACTTGGGTTGTTTTGTTTTTGTTGGGTTTTTTTTAAATATTACTTTTCATTAAGACTGTTACAAAATACTTATGTTCTAACATAATAGAAGCATGGTAATGGAAGCAAGCAATGAAATACTAATTAGTTAACTATCAGGGAGGTTATTGTACTAAAGGTGTGACTTTAATTTATGCTTAGAGAAATCTCAGGTTCAAATCCCATATTAGCCTTCACAAAAAATGTGAAATTTATCATGCCCTAAATTTGGGGCTTTATGCAATGGTCTAGTTGTTGATTATCTGGATTAAGTCCTGAAACATGAATTTAATTCCTGGTTTTGCCACTGGTGTTCAGGTAGGCTCAACTGAAGCCAGACTCTTTCCCCCATCTCGTAGGTGTGCTAGAAAGTAAAATCTATTAAAAATGTGACAGGCTCTTTGAGAGTTCTGAAAATTCCTATGCATAAAAGACAGTAAATCAAAATTAAAAAATGAAAAAAAGATCGGTAAGACCCAGCAGCGAACAGTAAGATTAGCATTGTGATCTCAGTAATTGATGAAATCAGTCTTGCTGGATGAAGCAAGCAATTAATATGAAGACAGAGTAAACACTCTTCATCTCAGGCTTAAGCAAAACAGGCAGCTGAAAAAACCCTATATTTTGCATTTTTCCCTACCCACATATGCTCCTTCTGAAGGGAGAGAGAAAATTGAGATTTCAGAGCTTTTTTCCATTCTTTAGCCTGTTTGACTAAAGGTGACTCTGGCTCCGTGCAATGAGGGCCACCTCCCTCCCCCAGATCAATATTTTAATATGACTTATCAGAAAGAGAATGAATTGTTTACTTTAAAACCTCAGGATCCCATAAAGGGCGAGAGGAAGGTGTCCAGTGGAAACTGAGGCTTTCAACAGCTGACCATTGCTGGGAACTCATAAAAGAAAACCAAGGCCTCCAAAGATCTGAACACAGTGATATTCAGCAAAATGTCACGCAAGAGAATCTGACAAACCCAATGACACACCAGAGGATCATTCGGCAGTTGTGTCAGATGGTAAGTACCTTCCTGTGCTTGATTTGTGTGAGGAAAAGGAAATGCTAAAATGTACTAACAAAAATAATAACAGTAGAAGTGAACTTTGAATACTAAGCACTTCAGCATACCAAAGTAACTGCAAATGCCTGTGGCCCATCTGTGTTAATTTAACAGGATTTAATGTCTTTTTTTTAGTGATGTCTGCCTGCTCTATTAAAGAGATTAGGCTTTTATCAATGTCAGCTGGCAAGCCTTAAATGTTGATTGTTAAAAAAAAGGGGAGGCAGGGAAGCTGACAGTAAGCATGGTTGGACTAACCAGGGTAACAGGAATGCTTTCGAGTCCAGATATACAAAAACGACAGGGTCTATGGCCCATATTCAGATACTTCTGGGAAAACCCTCTTGTTCTTCAGATCTTCTCAACTGGAACATGCTAGTAATTTTCTTTATACAAATGTCTAGCAGAAGAGAAGCAAAAAGTAGATTTTTTTTTTTCCCCTCTGATGTTTATACTTTGCTTTCACCCTGTACTGTCCAGTAGCTTCCCCGTTGTTTCAGGGTTTTCGCTCCACTGCAATACTAAAAACTAGTGGCCATTTTTCTTTCTTTCATACCTTTTGCCTTGGAAATATTCCTGTTGAATTGCTGGAAACTTCCATATAGTTGTGGGACTGTAGAACTGCCTGCTGGCAGCTGCATCGTTTGCCTGGCTATCTGCTGTCACACACATTTCACAGTATGGATCAGAGGCACTTCTGCCAGGGTTCCACTGCTCTTTGCACTGTATCTGCCAGTGATTGTTGGACTTTTCCTCAGAGAGCTTAATTAGAGTAGGATCTTGCCTGACCTTTCTTCTCTGCTGGAGAGAGAAAGCTGAGTCAAATGTGTATGAGGAAAGGTAAGGAGGAAAAACACTAATGTTGTGATGAATTCAAAAGCAATGCACAGTACTTATGTTCCTTTGGCATTCGTTTCGCATTATCACCAACCAGAACATGGGGATGTTTGTTAGAAACAGCCTCGTGGACCTCAGGTCTACAACTGCAAACTGCATCCTTACTAGACAGTATGTTCTGGGTGTGCCTGTGCATTTGCCATCATTAATTCAAAAAACTCCTGGCTGTTTTGATGCACAGGGTGTGCTGCAGCTCCTTTCTTTCTTTTAGAGGTGTCTCCTTCGTAGCTATGGTTCCACAGTGGCCTGACCTGTGGATCTGCAAATCTGCCTGACAGTTCTGTGTATGTGTTCAAATGCACAACTCCTTCCCACTACAGCATGTACAGACTCAAAACACAGACAAAATCACTGAAAGATGAAAAGCACTTGGAAGAGTCTCAGCCCTGCCCAAGCATTTATAGGCTTGCTTCCTTGAGAAGGATGGAAACGATAGAGCAGCTGTAATAAACACATTTGAGAAACAAAATTGTCTGACCTGGTAACCAGCCAGCGAAGGTTCATTTCTCTGCTACGTACCAGCCAAGGGCCACTCAGAACTCAGCTCATACTGCCAGTTCAGGCTTTCACTGAGGTTTGATGATACGTACTTGCAAATCAGTAGTTAAAATGGACCAGAGCCCCAGTGAGTCTGCATTGACTGATCAACACTGGTTGAACTAGATTAGATTTAAAAAAAAAAAAGACACAAAGTTGGATCAAAAGGTAAGGATTGCAGAGGAAATAACTTTTACACTGTGCAGAGTGTACCGGTGGTTGAGGTGTATCCAGTTTATGTAGGCAGCCAGGTAGTTTGTGTGTTAGTGTCTCCTCTCTGCTGGCACCTCAACTTTTAATGCTGTAGAATCGAGTGAGCTAAATTTCCTTACCTGACAATCTGCATATAAACACCTGTATTTGGGAACCCTGTGACCTCATCCTTAATTACTTCCTGTCACAGCTCCTTCCACTCAAACCAGGGCTGCCGTTTCTGCCGTAGCCCTCAACCTGCATCTTGTCTGGAGAGCAGATTATTTTCTGCATCATTTCCTTCAGAGACCCATGTTTTCCTCCCCACAAGCTCCAGTGCTTCAGCTGACCTAGTGGTAGTTGCTCACACACAATCTCTTATTCTGGGGCATGCAGACCTGTACTTCTTACAAATAGCAGCGTGCCCTGATTCAAGCTAGGGACTGCCTCTCCTTACAAAAGCTGACATTTGAAACAGAGACCACTTGGTCTCAACAAGTACAGAAATGTGACCTTGCTCCACAGCTGCACCACATTCAGCATACATACCTCAAACGTTTACATTTCACAAACAGCTGATGATAGAGATTTGTGCCCCTCTCTCTTGTTTCTCAGCTGGAATGCACGATGCGAGTGCTGACAGCAGACTGAGAATAACGCAGGGGCACTAAGGCTATTAATGCGTGGGAGTGACACATCACCAGGGCAGTGAATTAGGAAAGATAAAAAATGAGATTGACAGGAAGGCTAAGCCCTTAGGAAGAGTCCTCTGGGGACCTGAGAGTCTGCCTTTTGAATGCTTTAACTTGCTTAACAATCTTTTGATAAAATGCAACCAGATCCAGAAGACAATTGGAAAGTCTAGCCTTATTACATATGAGTAGCAAATGCTCCCGAATATGTAAAAATGGGAATGCATTTACTGAGCTTAAAAAACCATGACAAGGATAGTTTAAAAGCAGTATAGCAAGATGTTCTGTCCTCATCTCTTGGCGCAAAAGGACAACTCCATCCTTCTCATAGTGCTTCTAACCAGCCCATACAGCATTCTTTTTTGAGTCAGGAAGCTCAAGCAGCTACAAAAAACATTCCAATACTCAGCATATACAAAACCTACACAAATTCACACAAAATGGAACATTAATGTTTAATGTAATCTGCTCTGCTTGAAAGACTTTCACCAGTTCCAGGGGAATAAAGGAATTCCACTCTGTGGTCTGTCTCTTCTTTTTTTTCCCCTTCCTTTAAGTTAGCCAACTTCATTACAGTTATCAATTGGTTACCAATACTGTTATTCCTATTAATGAATATTCACTAGCTGGCTTGCACTTTCACAAAGCTACATTCTATCTACACAGGTCAGTGTTTCTTCCAGTTAATATCCAATATGATGGATGATCACACTAATTGACAGTCTTTATAGACTGAGGAAAAAGTGGATACATGGAACAGTAAGATACAAAGGGTACTGCTATTCACCCAAACGCTGGTTTCTAATCTCCTCCCATCCCTGTGCTCCCTTCTCTGTTTTCTCTGCTTCTCTGTAGCACTCACATGTGATGATGACACATAACCGAATTTCCATGGCTTTACAAATCACTGTGCATCGTGTGACCCACAGTGACTGTTTGTGTGCTCTTAGTCCGCTCCTGATGAACAGGATCTTTTATGGGATTTTACTATACTCACTGAGGATGTGCAGAAATGTTATTAGACCTGCAGGCTAAACAAACACAGAAGCACAGTCTGTCCTATTAAACTGAAAAAACTGGCCTGGGAAGAAATTAAACAGCACAGTCATGTGTATGTTAGTTACACTGCTTAATTCACCATTGCATAGGTGTTGGCGTGTCATAGAAGAACTTGCACTGAACAAAACGGGTGAAGTGAGAATAGGAGTACAGACCAACTTGCTGTCTTGTAAGTGGGCCAGCTCCAAAATGCTGGTGAAAGCAAGTATATGGAAAACAAATGTAATCTTTAGCATCATGATTCCTCAGATCTAACATAGCTCTGTGAAAGTCAGATGCTTATTCTGAGCTGCCTCCATCAATAAGACATAGGTCCTTGCAGAGAATGATTCATCCCCCCCTTCATAAATTAGGCTCTTAGGACAGGATCGATTACTTTCTCAAGGTGTCCGTCCATCTCCTTTGCCTGTACAGGCATGCTTAAAGCTACTTAGCTTTTAGATCACTACAGCTAGCTAGGAAAAAATATTCACCTCAAAGAAATTCTGAGCCCTGTCTCGCACTTCCTTGGTGAGAACCCTGATGTACCACGTATAAATATGCATAAACATGGTCTTTTTCTGTGTTTTGCAGATCTTTGAAGCCCCCATGCTGAAGTCTGCAATGTGTGCATATTACTTCTTCCATGGACTAATGATCTCCTACTACCAGAGCTGTGGAGTGTGACAATGGTGTTTGTGTCCAGTCTATCAAACGCCATTATCACACTAAATAGCTACTGATAGACAAGACATCAATTCAGAAAAGTACGTGAACTGCAGCAATATGTTGTCCCACTGTGCTGAGGAATAAAATAACCTTTTATTCATGTATGTCAGGATCACTATGCTCTTTCTTTTATAAGCAAACCCACCATAATATGTGGGAAATACATACTCTGCTACGTGCATTCCAGATTCCCATTGTAAAGCACGCAAGTGACCCAGGAGGTGGAGGAGAGGTGGGAGTGCAACAGGGGACATGTGAGCACAGAGACAAAGTGGCATGGGAAGCCAAGACCTTGAGCATGGTGCCAGCGATGCAGCCAGTCATTCACCTGCTCAATTCGTCTCCTTCTTCTTGAACACCCTTCTCCCACCGGGAGGATAGAGGAGAACACCACCTGCGCTCCCAATCCCTTTAACATAATTCCAACGGACATAAAGTGTCTTTTGAGAGACTTGTGCCAGATGCTTCTCCACTGCTGTCCCTCTTCCCTGACATCATCCTTCTGCTATATATTGCACCCGTTGGCCCCCTCTTCCCTGGTCTGGTTTCGCTTTCAGGAACAATAAATGTTAATCTTGACTACCAGATAAAGCATGAATGGATGGACAGAAATACCCTGATGTTATTCCTCCTTTCTCATGTTTCCCACAATACACAGGAAGCTCATTCAAACACATTTCTGTAGCAGCAGTACCAGCCTTTCGGTGTGTGTCACGAAGGCTTTCTGCTGGGTCCTGATGATGAGTCCGTCCCTGTTATGTCACTTGATATGGACCTGTCACATCACCAAACTGCAGCTGCCATGTACATGGCTCAAATCTAGCCACAGCAAACAAGCAGCTCTCATCACCTGATCCCATGTGTCACAAGAGCAAATGCATATCTACTGTGTGTTTGGGGCAACATGAGCATGGCTTATGGCATAAGTGAGCTTTTAGTTGTATAAAAAGAAAAATGCTGCAGGTCCTTTGTGAAAAGGGTAGAAAGAGAAAGGCGAGGGCTGGGCTGCCCCATAGCATAAGGCTAGGACCTATATTTTGTCTGAAAGGAGCAGGTGATGAATTGGAATGACTGATGTAGTGGGCCAGATCCAAAACATCTGGCTCAGACTGGGCATCTATAAGACCACTAGGAGTTAACACTAACAAGGGACATTGTCCTGCCACCGCTGCAAAAGAATCAACCTCAGTCATCCATAAACACAGCCAGAATCCAGCAACAGAAAGGCTCCCAAAGCCAGTATTCTCCTGCTGTCCAAGACTCAGTAAATCACAGTAACTTCACAATACTCACAATACACCCACAATATTTTATGGCAGACTCACAGTGATGTCAGCAAAGCTGCAGATAATTACGGCTTATTCTTCAAAAGGTCTTTGGTGAGAACGAGCTTCTAGCTGAGGGAATCTTTGTGCAGGTAAGTTGGGGGCTGGGCTGGGCAAGACAGCCTAAACTCCTTTCTCTTTTCTCTGGCTTTGCAGGAGGAAAGCAGAAGTGACCTTGTCTGCAAGGCCCTTTGTGTAATGGTTTAGCAGCAGCTGCTTTTCTTCTCAAACTTTGATTGAGAGAGAAATGATGAGCCTTCCCTCCCTTACCACACCCACAGTGCTTTCTAGGGAGCCTGTACCAGTCCCACTTGCCCTTCTCCTGATTACTTGCCCTGCGATTTTTCGTATTTGAAGAACATCTTATGATGTTTCTCTCCTCCCACTCAGTAAGCCTCATGTGCTGCTTGCCTAAGCACAATATCCCTATCATATCAACAGAAAAAGCCGGAGATTAGGTCTGTTATTTTGGACTTGCCCTACAATTCGCAATGTCATCACAGATTATTCCATGTCATTCATTCTGTTAGAGGTGCGAAACATGAACCACCACTGCTGGTACTCCACTGGTGGAATGGCAGTACAAGCCCCCCGGATTCTACTTGTAATGTTATTGAAGGAAACCCATGTAAAATATTCAGTGAAACATCCAGGAGGGCAAACAGTTCCGAACCTTCCCCTGGTACTCTGTGGCAGGACAGCAGCGTAGATTAATTCTCTCTCCCTATTACTTTCTTACCGGTATTCTCTTAAAACTCAAAAAGTTATTCACTGCGGCTTGTAGAGCAACATGATCTTTACAACACCCACACAAGTATTAGATAGACTGAAGTTTCCTGAAGAGAAAAAAAAGAAATTAAGGTGTAATGGGGCTGCATCCCTGCTGTTCACTGTTAGGTTATGTGAGGTTAAGCTGCGGGAGTTTTACTGAGAAGTTCCTCCAATAAGAACTGGATACAAATTTCTCTTGCTGTGTGGTATAGGGAATGGATTGGGAAACATACTGCCTGTTTTCTAACGGGGTCCTCCATCTTACATCTCCCTGAAGTGGATAAATACTCAAGGCATTCAAACTACATCAGCTGCCTTCTGAAGTTGCATCCTCTGGGGCCAAGCAATTTTTCAGTTTCAGAGAAAATAATTCTGCACTCCAGATATATCTCCCCAGATTTCAGGGCCAGGCTGACTGTTTTCTACACCCGCTGACTTTCTCTTTGTGGGTGAGATTGTTATTTAAGATCTAAAGCTGGAATGAGAGTCCGCAGCTGATTCCCAGCAACTGTGCACTGGCCTTCAGAAGTGCAAGCTGTCTTCCTGAATCTGTGGAGGGCTGATGTGCTCTGATTCATTCATTGCTACCACTGAACTCTTCTGAACATTCAGGTGGCATTTTCAAACGTACTCAAGGTTCTATTTTGAAAGGGACTGAGGAGGCCAGTTCCACTGAGCAATAAAGTTCTCAGGGACACAGACACTTTTTGGAAAAAAGACCAACTTAAGAGTTATGTGCCCAGTATTTTGTGGACAGGAACCTGTACACTGAAATCCCTTAGATGTTTTTGAAGAACATTACCACTGGAGCTCACATGTTTTTTAAAGCACTTAAAAACTGCAAAAGAGCAGGTAGAATTATCAGTTTATCTACAGGGACACATACATCTAAAAACTCAATGCCTGTAGGCCATTCATGTGATTAATTACTTTTGAACAACAAGAAACATCCAGTAGAAGCTTTATTGACTCCATTCTTGAGTGTTTTATCATTGTTAGTCAGTGTAATAGAATTAAAATCACAAAGCATTAATGCTTCAGCCTAAACTACAGTGGTGTCCTGTGAAAAGCATAACATTTTAAAATTGCTATCAGGATGCAGTGCAATTCATTCATTCTGTGTGTGCTTAAGAATATTTATTAATATAATAATGCAACTGCTAGCAGGAAGAATTAGCCTCTAAGTGATCCTTTAACAAATGGATTCCAGTTTCTGCTTTGCTGATGTCTCTGCTGGGATTAGAGTACGTATTTATTTGACTTGCTCACAAAACCCATGCTTTGGTTGCCTTATGTAAATTAAGGCAAAAAGCAAACTTTGGCTCAGATTAAAACAGTCTGTAAAACAGGTAGCTGTTTCTCCCACTCATCTCAGTGGGCCATTAAATCTAGAGCCCAACAAGAATACTGTTTACTCTACTGATAATTATTATTTCACTCCTTACAATTTGGCAGACATCCACCTGATGCTTGCTGGTAACACAGGTACACCAGGGTAAAACCACAGTTCTACTAGGTGAATCTTTGTTCTACCAATGAAGTCAGCCAACATAAATAGGACAAAACTTCCTTTTCCCAGTCTGATTTCATGGTCTAGACCTATGTATGAAGTTCAGTTTACATGTACTCAGCTTTCATTCTTTTTCAGATAGCCAGGAAATACTTCCTGATACAGGGTACACATGTATTTTCTGTAACAGCAAGACTAAGGTGGGTAGAGTGGTGAGTTATCGGTCTACAAAGAACAGCAATTATTAGCACAGTCTTTTTTTTTTTAAATCTGACATGAAATTTGAGACATGGGCAGACAGTCTGTTAATCATAACTTCCCGTCAGTCTTTGAAGCGCACACTGGAGCTCTCTCTCCATCACTGTCAGACTATCTATATTTTAAACTCTTTATACCGTGACCCAGAAATGTCAGTAAAGAATCGAGGATGTTTTTGAGAGGGGCCTGCACGGACAAGGTATTCCCACCACAGTGTTCCTACCTGCCAAACAAGACAGAAAGGAAGGCAGAACAGACAGCTCAGCAGGTGTGAAAGAGGGTGGGGCAACAAGGAAACAAATAAAAGGCAAAGACTCAATTCTCTACTTCCCTTAGATATGCCAAAGAGCAATCATTTGAGTACCATGACAGAGCAAGGTTCTAAAACTTGTCAAGATGTCTTTAACCTGAGGTGATCAGTCAAGCATTTTCTATTTTAGGTAGCTATTAATGCATAATTATTTCAATGTAATTGCACATGTAGCTGAACTCAGGGGCAATGACAGAATTTTAACTGGATCATGTGACATTATTTTAACTGAAGCTTTTGTTCTGTTACAGAAAAATGACTGCTTTAAACCAGTGTACTGCAGGTTTTCCTATTATCATCAGTTAGACTTTCCCCTGACAGAAATTCAGGAACTGTGACTCACAGAATGTTGTAATACATCAGCAATGTAGTATGTCTATTAACAAACAAAACGTGTTCAATAAACTCCTGAGCAGTGGAAAAGCATCTATTTTAGCTGGGTGTATGTCTATTTAATCCAAATATGACGGCTTGTTATTATATAATGCTCCATGTACACATTTACTCTGTGAGATCAACAGTAAGAAAATGAAAATTAGCTTTTGAGTACAGCTGTCAAGTCTAGTTGAAAGTGTCATGGTTTTAGCTGGGATAAGGTTAATTTTCTTCATTCTAGCTGGTATAGTGCTATATCTATATCTATATCTATATCTATAGTAACTCTATCCCAGCTAAAACCATGACAGAAAGATAAATTTAAAACATCAAATCCATCAAAAGAGAAATATAACCAGAATGTGGCCTGAGTCCTTAATGCTCCATCAGTGGGCTTGGAGGACAGTTCCCCACAGAAGAAAACATTCTAAAAGGTTCACTCATACTCACTGCCAGGGGCAAGAATGTCATCATCTTTCCTTAGAAGGCAACACAGAGCACAGAGCCTTCCATTGTATCATGTTCCATATCATGGACATGTGGAGCACAAACATCCTTGTTCAGATCTATGGTTTCTGCTGTGCTTATTTTTGCCAACAGGTGTAAACAACACCTTCTCCAAGTTGTTGACTAATGGACAAGGAAGAAAGTTATGACTCAGTCAGCAAACAACTGCAGGGATAGAACTATGGTCACGGATGTGTGCTCTGAGAATCCATCTAAGCTTAGACACTTGCAGGATTGAGACCTCCACCTTTCCAGACAAGGATAATACTCATTGTCTCTGTGCCATCATCAGTATTGAACACACCAGGTAAATGCAATAAGGTGATGTTTTTACACAACCAGGAAATATCAACGAAACTAATTCTCTGAAGTTGTGGGGGTGGGAGAGTGTTAGTTTCCCAAACTCTGTCTCTTAGAGATCAGAAATATCAGGAAGCTGAACACTTAAAATGGGAAACAGGAGCAAATTTCCTTCCCAAAGATGCTACATGCCTCTATCATACTTGGTGTTTCTTGAACAACCAGAAACCACCTACTTTAGAAAGCTAGGGAACCTCTGTTCAGCTCCTACATGACAGACAGACAAGAGTACTGAGCAAGTGTCAGTAAGACCATCTGCCTCATCTGTGCCACAACTCCCTCTGCCTGCTGTGTTTGATAATTCCTTCAAAACCTCTGCTCTGTTTACTTTTCTACCTCCCTTCTCTTGTGACACTTCACGTTCTCTGCAGTAGCACAGCATCGTCATTCACTTTTACCTTGAAATAAATGGCTTCTCAGCCTCAATACATTGTAATTGTTTTGTCAAGGTTTCATTCTCAATGTTTTGACCCAGCTTTCAGACACACTCAAAGTTTTCACCTGTCTTCAGCATCTTCTATTTAAAAACTCATCTTTCAAATAGCCTTTCATACATTTAATTTTATGTGGACTGAAATACCATCCTAATTTCTGCAATACCATTTCACAGTTGGTCTCCTCCACCTAAATTAGCAGGAAACTATTAAAAACTCAAATGCTTCAGAACACCTCTGGAGAACTTCATCCCATCTAACAGTAGGAATTTAAAATGCAGATGCCTGTCTGACAGTTCGCTTCCTTCTCCCTCAGTGGAGAGACACAGGCACTATTTTAGCACAGTAAATCTAACCTATTTCAAATGTTTGTTTTTCAGATGACCTGCACTTTGCTCTAAATTCCATTGAGAAGACCTCCATTAACTGTAAAGGGAGCCCAGGATGACTAGCCTAGATGTTATGTCTACATTGCAGTCAGATGAGTTTCTGTCTCTAGTGTCAGCTTGTCCTCAACTGTTTATCTCTTATTTGGCACCTGCTGCTTATCAGTACAAAGCAGAACCTAGTCTAAAATCGCTTTTATCTTCCTCAGCACTGATGGGACTCTTACACACAGGTATTGGTTTCTGGCACCACCTGTTATTTAGTAATCACACAGGGATAAGAGATCTGACATTCAGTGTTTGTATTCTGTGCTAGGCACTGCAGGTTGGGTTTTCAACTACCACCTCCCGTAAACTTGTTGCAGTCCTCTGGCATGCATAGTTCCCTCCTCTGGCTGCAAATCCCCACATAAGCTACACTTAAGTTTAAGTTTAATGGAGCACAGTATCTTTTTTCAGTTCTGGCTCTACCTAGGCATTTTGGATAAATCATGACTCTTTAGCAGACAGGTACTGGCCCAGGGCACCTGTCATGTTCCTTCAAAGAACAACTTTATGCTACGCAGAAAAGTCCTTGTACTTTTTCTAGTTGAAAATGCTGCAAGGTACTGAAATACCCTCCACATGTAACCGTTTATTTCAGATCATGGCTGTTTGGCAACATGCAGACTCCAAACCTCTACCCTACAATAGGGTCAGTGCAAGCACAACAGTACTGTGCCATGGGGTTCACTGTAGATTCCAGGAAGCTTGCATGGAAAGCAAGGAATTCTATGGAGAATCACACAAGTTTCTCATCTTTTAGCTGATGACATCACTTTGTGAGGACCTTAAAGATGCTAGCTAATTTTGTAGGGGGCAGAAGACAGATATGTCCGACCATGAATGGCTTTGTCTTACATGAAAAGACATGTAAGTGGGAGAAAAAACTACAAGAATAGGATTATAGTAGGATTACTATATGCAAAAATCTGGGAGAGGAAACAATTTTTTTATAGCAGCCTGAGCATCAATACTGTGCAAAACTTGTACTAAGTGGCATCTTAAATATATTGACGTTTATGTAGCAGCTGAACCCACAGGGTCACAGGCACAGACACATAGAAGGGAAGATATTCTCCAGTGACCTGTGGTGCACTCAGTGTCCAAGACCCAAAATGTGCAGATACCAATTCGTAGAAGGGTTGTAAAATAATCCAGGCAGATGGTTTAGTTTGTCTTCAAAACCTTGCCTTGGTGTTATATCTTGGGTACCGAGACCATAGAATCAGCTCCTTTCTTTGTTGCTGGCATCAGCATCAGGATGACTCCAAAATAATGTCGTAAGGTTATGCATAACCTTATAAAGTTATGCCCCCACCAGGTCATTGGTGCCTATCAGTACTACATATCCACAAGAGGAGTTTTCACAAGATGGGACAGTGCAACTCAGCGCTCTGAAGAAATGAAGTCTCTAGGTTCTCTTGCTTTCTTGGGCAGTGTTTTATTTATAGCCGATGAGTTTGGTAGACTTTTGCTTTTCACAGATGTTGCTTTCCTCTGTTTTTGATGAGTGGTTCGGAGAGCTTTCAGCCCCAGCATCTCACAGTACTTATTGCACTGGTGGAGGGCTCTGAACTGCTCAATGAAGGAAATTGAGCAGTTGCCTTTAAAACCTTTGTATCTGTAGCAACAAAGAAAAAAAAAAGCCAAATGGGATTTCAAGATTCATTTTCAGCACAGGGAGGCAGAGCATGACTGTTGACTCATAAGCAACCTGAAAACATTAAGCAAGTCTCTTCCACCCATGCTGTTTTGAGACACACTAATTCTGTCACAGAAGTCAAGCTGAGCCATTGAGAGGTGAAGGAAACCAGGCAATAAGTAGTGACAGAAGAGGGAAAAGGGTTAGGGAGGCATGGTTCTGCTGTCTGTGTCCTGGCTACTGTTTTTAATTTTATTTAGTTGGGAATATAATTGTCTACTGGTTAACTTTGTCTCAGTAATATATAAATGAAATCCACATTCAGCGTCATTCTCTATAAACAGTTCTTTTGATTACCATGAAGAGGAAAGGTTGCCACATGAGGTGTTGTCAGAACCAGAAGCTGTTTTCATCCAAACATGTACATAGCTTCTCTGCTACGCTCCTCCCTCACCCAGGCTTGACTACAAGATGTCAAGAAGCCAAGCCTCCTGGGGAAGAAGGATGTAAGGAGCGTTCCTGTGGAAGGCAGTCTCATCCGGCCTTCAGAGCTCCCAAGCCACCACATCTCCCACAGCTACCTCTCCTTCTTCAGTGGGCTAGCAAAGCCACGGAGTAGGCAGAGCATGTACATCCCTCTTCTCCTCACCCTGCCACTGGTTTCTGACATTCCTTCTAGTGTCTGCTCTTTAAGCTCTATCAGCTTTTTTTAGAAGATGCAACTGGTTTTTAAAGGAGTAATTTTTGGTGAAATTACCAGGACAGAGAAGGGAGAAGAAAGGCCAAGGTGCTCCTCTCCTTTTCTGGCAACCTTAATAAATATATGTCCTACTCTGTTCTCTTGGTTGACTGGACATACAATGTCCTCAGATGTGAACTGTGAGTTATCACTGCACAAAACCCAAACAAGATTTAGCACTGAAATTAGCTCAACTTGCTCACTGCACAGCATTCCAGAGAACTTCTTTTCTCATGCAGATCGCTCAGTGCTAAAGAAAACACTGTTGCTCTGAGAAGGTCAAACTCTTTCTGACAGATAAGCATCTTTATTGCAACATAGTTTGCCAAATTTCCTTCTACAAAAGCATGGTGCCAGTGGTGAAAATATAATAAAATACCTTGCAACAAAAGGAGATGATATTTGCCTCCATTTATATCTAACTGACCTGTTTTGCATCTCCAGTGTTCCTCTACAGAAAAGAAATAGAAAAGTTGAAACCTTTGGCTGACTGCTTTCCTAGCATCAGTAATTCCACTCGGAAGGAAGAAGTCTTGTTGGTGGATAATGCAAATCTGAAAGTTTCTCTAGTATATCTAAAAGCTAACATTTCTTGCTTATTCAGGCACATACTAGAATGGTAATATGTATATTGGCAGTCCCCCTTACAGCCAAAAAAAGTCATCCATACATTTTGCTGCTGCTTTTAAACACTGTCACAATTGGCTAGCCATGGAGGATGGATACCAAATAATTTCAGACAAGCTATTGCAGCCATGACGATGAAGACTGTGCAGATAATTATAAGGTGAACAGCAGACCATGATCTTCTAAGGAATTAAATTATTGCTGGTGGTTACCTTCAGTAAGAAAAACTATTTTGGAGTTCAACTTTCTCAATGTAATATTTAGGAGTCCTTTTTTCTCTTCTCATACCAATATTTTATTTTCATATTCTTCTTTGAAGTCAGAGGTTTTGAATGTTAAATATATATTTTAATGAAATAGAGCTCCAAATGTATTTTACTATTACTTGTCACGTGAAGCTGTTCGTATCAGACAAGGTTATCCTTGAAGTTAAAGAGGTAGTAAGCCTGCCCGCTCTAGAGGCACTCAGTTAGCTTGCTATAAACAGCCAGATGAACCTCAAAAGGTTACTAATCTTTTTTTTCCTTTCCTCTCCAAGTAAGCTTTGTGCTTGTTTATGTAAAGGAAGTTTAAGAGGAGTGCCATTGATATTTCAGGACTGTACCCTGGAGCTCAGCAAGAGAATGAACTGTTCTCTTGCTCCTTTGGAGAAATTATAGACTTGAGACTTTATACTTGAGCTCCTTTACTAGAGCCATCAGGCGTACACTCCGGACACATCAGCAGAACATAAGTTCCACAGGCAAACATGCCTGCGCTCAGCAAGAAAACCTCTTTATATCAAGCACTGATCCTGAAGAAACTAGTTAAAGCAGAGCAACGCACTGCCAGCAAAGAGCAATAACTTAGACCGAAATATTTGGATTAATTTATTGTGAATATTCCATTAACCATTGGGTCTTTCCAGTGAGTGCCAGTGGCAATAACAGCCGTTAGAGCACCTTCCACTGTCATGGTGTGTCACTGCGGGATGCTGCAGCAGCGTGTGTAACAGATGCAGCTGCCAATGTCTGTGGAGGTAATGAGGCTTTGTGCAGACAGCCTTTGGGTAGCATCTGCTTACTCTGATATCTGAAAGTCTCCATTTCTGCTGCAAGACTGATTGCAAGGCTTCATCTTTCCTGCACTTTGTGTAGGTGTAACCTCCAGGGCTATCAATTAGGTGAGAAGTTTCGCTGCACTGAATGTTAGCTATTTTAATTTGTGGCTGCAAAATGACGTGCATTCTTTCTCTTGCTCTCCCTTTTTTATCTAGGTAGCCATTTTGTTGCAGCTAAAGAAAATGTCTTCATGTGGTTTTCTCATACTATAAAATTGTGATAATACTCATTTCTTTCTGGAAATAATATCAGAAAGAAAAAGCTGAGCTTAAAAAAATCCACTTTTTAAATGAATTAGTAGAAGACTGTCTCAATGGCTTTCCTATCTGTATTTGGTATTTGTCACTTCCAGTATGTCTTTGAAGGAACATCTAAACAAAGACCAAAACCAGCAGCATTTGCTCAGACGATACTACGAGTAAGAGACACTTTAAATGAACAACTGAATGCTCTGCTAATTAACTTTAACCTTAGAATTCAACAAACACCAGAAACATTTGCAGTAAAAGTAACAACATAAATATCTTATGAAGAAGACACGGAACATTTATATTAAAAACACATTATAAGTTTTGTTTTACTAGCTTTGCTCCTAAATCAAGCCATCCTCATTTCCCTTCTCCTAAAATAATAGGTTTGCATTTGATTTTGTGGCCACAGATGTGGCCAAGGTAATGTTCCTTGTCGATTTTGGAAGTTGAGAGGCATGAATGAGCCTAGTTTGGCTCTGCAGTGTGCATACAGCCCCAGGTCTTATAGCCAGCCATAGGAAAACCAATCTACAGATGTAAGACCAAAGTTTTGCATCTGAGTTCTCCCAGCTGTTTGCTGTTTGTTAGTCACTTCTTTCACAGAGCCCCCCTTGTGTGCTTCCAGACTGCATCATTTGTTCTGGTCAGACCTAATGACCATAGCTCTGTTGTAATTTGGCAGGACTTGCGGGCTTAATTCAAACCATTCTGTGCCGTTATAGCTTGTGGTATGTGTAACTGGGGGATGGTCTCCATTAGTGAAGGGCTTCTAAGTTGTACAGTCCGTGTTGCGCTCATATGTTTTGTGTTCAGTAACACCAAACTATCGACCATTCCAAGCCTTGAAAAATATGAAGCTGCTATTTTGCACAGCATGCACTGTTAATTCACTGACTACATGACTGGCAAATAAAACCCGGACAGAATTCCATCTCCCACACTTGACAGTTGGGGGTTGGCCCAAACCAAATCTTCCTTAAATCTGAAGGGGGAATGTTGGATTTGTCCCCAGGCTTAAACATCCCAATGCCTCTTGCTGCCACGTTGAGTAAAACTAAATTTGTCAGTGCCCTGAAACCAGACAGACTTTCAGATCCACCTTTGGCACACGGCACTCCCATTAATCATGACTGTGGGTCACTGTGCTCCTGATTCCTTCATCTTTGTATTTACCGTTCTTGGATAAATAGCTGGGCGCTTGTGCACAGCTTCGAAACCGGCTCACTGTTTGCACTTAGAAGCCAGTCACCGTGCTGTATTATTTTTGTATACGTATGCCAAAGAATCTACTAAGCAGCTTATTTAAGGGATCGATTGCCTGACTCTGGTGCGCCCCAGTGGCTAAATTAGAAATACTTTCCAGGCTCTTCGGTTTCTAGTTGGGCTTCGCCCTCTACTGACAGAAACAGTATTGCAGCTACGTCAGCTTCGGGTTCGTTCGGTTTCCAATTCACGGGCAAACAGACATAGAAGGGATAAAAGATCAGAACTACTTTGGAGAGTGCTAATTGTTTAAAACATCAATCTCTCCATAGCCTCCATAGGAAGGAGGGGAAAGTTAAAGACAAAGGGTACATGAATGCTTACCCAGAAATGTTTGTTCAGACCTGGAATATGAGTCTGGACCCCCCAAAAATCATTAACAGCAATGAGCAATGCTGAATGTAAGTACAAGATTTTAATATATGCTGATCATTGTGCTTGGTTGACAAGAAGCACTGGGGGGATAAATAATGGCCATGAATAATTCATGATAGTTGCCATATTGGCTTTTGCAAATTCATCAATAACAGCTTGTACTATGACATGAGACTGTCTGAAAGCTTCATTACACTATGACCATGGGGGCAGGGGGTTGGGGAGATGGGCTTTTTTTTCAGTTGTTTTTCTTTTTTTTCCCCTTAATCAGAAGTTTAATCTTAGATTGAAATTAGAATTGTATTTGATTTACATTCCAACCAGGAATAATATTAATGTTTTCCCATTCATCAAGGATCACAGAAGCATTTCCCAAGGATATTTTTGGTTTGCCTTGATGTGACTAGCCCAGGCTTAGAAGAATTGAAGGCAGAAGACCTGCCTGTGACCAGTGAGGTCACTACCTCTGCAAGGGGTGGTTGAAACTATGGGAATTTCTACAGGCAATTACACCAAAAAAACAGCTTTGTATCTTCTCTAACAATAGAGTTAAAATCATAACAGCATCATACTGTATTTTTTTAGTGAAGTAGGACTACATATGTTCTCCCCAACATGTAGACAGACAATTTTTCTTTGGAATGGCTGTACACTACCAAAACAGCAACAGCCGGTAATACAGATAAATTCTGTGTAGTTGTTTGTTTTCCACTTCCAGGCTTGTGGAATTAAAAATCGAACTTCAGATATTAATGCAGAGGTGCCCTTTCTGGGAAAGGAGCATGAAAGAAAAATACAGGACCAGGAAAAATCTGTGTCTTGTAGCAATATCATTAGCTAAATGACAAACAAAATGATACTGAACATTTTTAAGAGGTTGTTCATGAAGAGAAATTAAATTCCCTTATATATGACTGAGGTCATCCTCAGTACAGCTTGCACTGCATATTCATTTTCTCACTTCACCTTCCTCTTCCCAGGTCCAACACGTGTTTTTATAGGAGTAAATTCCCATAGTGAGCTGGACAACAACATCCATTAAAGCATTTCTATAAATACTCTGATTCCGGAGAACAGAGTTGCCTCAATAAAGTTTTTATGACTTCTTTGTCTTATAACAGGACAGTGCAACTTCATTTCAACAGATTTCACTTTGGATCCACAGCTGGAAGAGTAAATCAATATAAGTTTTGAAAGGATGCCAGCTTGCAAATGTTAAGGATTTTCCCAGAATATTCTGGGGTCAAATTTTTAATAATTTAAAAGACATAGTGAGGTGGTTTTTTTTCTGTACCATGGGTGCATAGACAAGATCCAGTTTAGCATAAAGACTGAATACATGTGTTTAGATTTGCTTTTTAATATCAGTTTCTCAAAAAAGAATATGAATTTAAAGCATTGGTTATAGGTATTTACCCCCATCCCCTTTCCCTTTCCAGCAGCCAGCTGATTTGAATGAGTGCCTGCACTGCCTATTTCTGTCAATGGCTCTTTGGGCTTGTGGGGTAACTAGAAGCTTTAAATTACAGACACTTAAGAGAAGTGGAAGAAAGTTAGAACATTAAAGGCCTATATCTTTACATACATCCCCAAAACACCTGAAGCTATTGCAAAACTACTAGGAAATAGGCCTCTCTGAATATTATAAACAGATATTTTGATATAGCTCAGAGTTACTGCTTTTGAGAGAGAAGGGAAAGCGATACCGTCAAATCCCCTAACACATTTTCTTTTTTATCAGATAAGCAGCCTATACAAAGATAAACAGGCATCTTCCCTCCACCCATGCAGCTGACAAGAACATGGTCTCACAAAAAGCTTACGGTCACTGCCTGCTATAGGAAGAAAAACTAACTCATAGAGTTTTAAACTGAGCAAAGAGTCTTTATTAAAGCTTGTGTCATGAAGACATATTCTGAAGCTTTGGCACTTTGCCAGCTGCAAGAGGGATTTCAGCTGTGTTCCCTTATGCAGTCCCTGTGAATTCCTTGCAAAAAGGGCAATACAAACTTTGGCCCCTTTCAGGACATCTCCTTCGCTAGTTCCCACAGTACTGTGGTAGATAGCCTCTCTTCTTCCAGTGGAAGAGTAGGAGTGGAGAAGGGTCACCTTGGCTACTGGCAGCAGGATCTAGTAATAGGGCTAGACAGGTATGCACTTGTATTTGCATTTGCTGGGGCAGGTGCTAATGAGTGTAAGCCCAGCTGGAGCTCTGGTTCCAACAGCATGCTGGGGTTCGAGATACTTCCTCCATGGTCAGAAGCTCTGGACAGCACAAACACCAGGTCTTTCCTTGTACTCCAGGCTGGAGTCAGTATTGGCCCTGCATTTTCAGCCCTACCTTCTTCCAGCTGATGTACCACAAAGTGCCTTATTTGCTTGTAAGTCACCAGAGACCTTGATTTCACTCTTGAACTACCCTTTGAATAAGCCTATTTTAAAGGAAGCATGAAGGAAAAGCAAAGACCAATCTACAGTGTAGCCCCATCCTTTTAGAACAAAATATATGTGTTTTCCTATGGGCAGGTTCCCATAAATATGAAAAAGTTAAAAGAGTCAGATGAGGTTTGTTTGCTTCCAAAGCTAAAGCAAGAATAGATTTCCAGTGTATCCTCCCCCAACATATTTACACTGTGAAGAGATTGATATGTAAAACAAAACCACGCTGTTGAGAAATAATTTTTCACTCACCCTTTGGCCAATGTTGCTATGCCAACGTCGGTTAACTTCATTCCGACACCTACAAGGCATCAAGGAAACAGAAAGCTTATGTTACACTAGAATTTCTAGGAATACCTTCAGATTCAAGAGCACCATATATAGAGGCATTAAATATTTTTTTATTGATTCATGTTCTTAATTTTAATTATTTGTCACCATTTTTTCAAATAATTAAGTACCCCAGTTAAAAATAGGATGTTTGTGCTCCATATCACTAGCAATTTCTAAAAGTCAGCCTCATACCAGTAGTTTACAGATAGAGAGCAAGATGACAAATAGAGCATAACTTGTTTCCTGTGCTAGACAGACAATGGGGGAGAAGGAGAGGTTACACTTTGATGACTGCATTTTAAGAAACATACAAAATCTTTGCTTATGCACCTGCCCTGAGATGTGTATATTTATTTACTGGTTTTGTGGTTTTGATGTTTTGCAAACTTGGACTACAATGTTTATCAGTAAGAACTGCATATTTGTTTTGCTAATCAAACAGCACTAGGTCAATCAACCTTGCTTTTACTTTTTGGGTGAGAGATCCAAAATCCCTTTCTTATTCAGTATTTCAAAAAACTTGGGGTTTTTAACCTGTCCCTTTTTCAACTTGTTCATAGGCAAAATCCAGTTCTGTAGTGTGCAATTTTTTCTGTACAGGAAAATTATGGTCTCCATTTTGCTTGGAGAATGCCCTCAGAAACCTCAACTGGTATGCCTGAAAAATGCAGCCTAGATACCCAAATGAGAAGATTATCAGAGAGGAAGGATGTTTCTCTTCAACAGCAGCAGGTATATTGTCCTTCGTGGCAGCAATTGATACGGAGGCTCAGATACCATTTCTGCTGTTGTGCCTCCCTCAGGCTAGGATTTTGTTCTTTCTTCTCCCTTTAAATTACTTCAGAGGTCTTGTTTAGATGTCTCATTGCTAATTTCCCTGCCTTCTGTTGTTAAAGAATATGGGATATTTTCTAAGATTCCACCTTTTTTTGGCTTTCTCTAACAAGGGTCTGTCTTTCCTTGTTTCAAATACATCTATGCATACTGTATTGGGTACAGGCCCAGCATTTCAGCAGTTAGAAGGAGTCACATGCATAAGGCTTAAGGACAGCATTTAGCAACTGCAAGGAAGGCATTTCTTCACCATTCTTCTTTTTTGAAGAAACATGTTTCTTCAAACCTAGCCAGGACCCGAATGTGGAGCACTCCACTGTTCAGAGACTGTTGGTAAGTATTCAAATACAAGAAAAAGTGAGGCACTAGGATGTTATTAACAATTTAACTCTTTTAATTCACAAGATATTTCATTAACCTCTGGGAGGTGAGACAGTAAGCCAGACTTGACTCATATCCTCTCATCCTCAGACTCCTCTACAACTACCTGAAAGGAGGCTGTAGTGAGGTGGGTGTTGGTCTCTTCTCCCAAGTTACAAGCAATAGGACAAGAGGAAATGGCCTCAAGCTGCATCAGGGGAGGTTTAGATTGGATATTAGGGAAAATGTCTTCACTGACAGACTGGTCAGGCATTGCCACAGGCTGCCCAGAGAGGTGGGGGAGTCACCATCCCTGCAGGGGTTCAAAAACGTGTAGATGTGTCCCTTTGGGACATGGTTTAGGAGGCCTGGGGGTGTTGGGTTGGTGGTTGGACTGGATGATCTTAGAGGTCTTTCCAACCTTAATGATTCTATGATTCTATGATACTGAGTGTCCTGATTTACTAAGGGGACACGTGGAAGAACAACTTTCCTGTTAAGAGTGCAAGATTTTTTTCTTTTCCAAACTGTTTTCTTACAAGAACATAAGCTAGGTAAAAATTCTTCTCTGCTGATTAGATAAACATTTTAATACTGTATAGGTTAGTACATGTTTGTGCCTGCTACCACAGTAGGCAATTAACTAATGTCTTCCTGTTCCCTAGGGTAACACCCATACAAATAAACACAGTGCACTTAAAAGTGATGGAAAATAAAATATCCTTTCTCTCTCTCCTATCGTGTATTCTGATCTGCATGAGATGCTGTATAAAAGAGGCACAGGGCCAGGGTACTGTCTGACGCATCTGTTGAAGACTCTGCCCATTACAAAGTTGTGGAAGGAGCACATTCAGCATTGCTAACAGGACGCTGAAAGCCAAGAACAACCTCACTCAGAAATAAGTCACTGGAAGTTCTGCACTTACGGGGATTGACTGTGAGAGGTCACCAGCCTGTATGATGGGGAAGCCATTTCATTGCCCCACTCAGACAACTCACCTTGCAGGTCAGTGACAAGCAAGCTCCCACTGGTCTTCTCATACACCCAGTGCTGGAAAGTGCAACACTTCTGTCCAGCCTCTGAGTCTCTTCTCAGGAAATTTACTTCCTTGCCATCCCTGACGGAGTATTTAACAAATTCCCCAACCAGCTCCTCCTCCACTGTCGCATAGGGGATATTATTAGCAGGGCGATGAACAAGAAAAACAGGAATGATTCTGAAATCAAGGGATAAAAAATAATGAAATCCAGAGAGTTCTGTCAATGAAGGAGTAGGAAACAAAGTGGCCAGTGATCTCAGAGAGTGAATGAACAGCTACTGAGTCTAAACCAAGCCAGGAGACATCTGGATAAGATTCAGATTTCCAGGTAGCTCTAGAAATAATCACATTATCCTCTATGCACTTATTTCTTTGTATGATTTACTCATAAAGTAAGCTTTTTCAAAGCATACTTTATAATGTTGTCCCACTATGTCCCAAAACCTAAACTCTGCACAATAAAGGGCGCTTGTTTATTTTGGAGTATCACTGCTTTTGCTGCTTTTTTTGACTGATATGTGATTCAATCTTTCTGAGGTGTTAAGCACCTGCAGATTTGATCCACTCCAGAAAAGTGCTTTGTCCAAGACCAGTGTAAGTGGAAGATTTCTCAAACTAGACTTCTAAACCTGGAATATTGTCGTGGTTCAGCCTCAGCTGGCAACTGAACACCCCGCAGCCGCTCGCTCACCCCACCCCCACCCCTGTGGGATGGGGAAGAGAATCGGACGAGCAAAAGAACTTGTGGGTTGAGATAAGCACAGTTTAATGATTACAATAAAATGATAATGATAAATGATTATGATAATAATGACAATAATGTTAATATAATAAAAGGGAAAAGGAAGGAAAGGGAAAACAGGGAAAAAAAACCACAGAAACACGAACGATACACCCGCTCACCACCCGCCGACCGACGCTGCCCGTCCCCGAGCCGCGATTGCCACCTCCCTCCCCCGGCCAGCCCCTCCCAGGTCGCACACTGGGCATGACGTTACATGATATGGAATATTCCTTTGGTCAGTTTGAATCAGCTCTCTTAGCTGTGCCCCCTCCCCTCCCAGCTTCTTGTGCACCCAGCAGAGCATGGGAGGCCAGACATGTCCTTGACTAGTATAAGCGCTACCCAGCAACAGCCTAAACATCTGTGTGTTATCTCAACGGGGTTTTTTTCCATGCTAATTTCAAAGCACAGCACTATACCAGCTAGAGTGAAGAAAATTAACTCTATCCCAGCTGAAACCATGACAAATATCCAAAATAGGCAAACACTTTCTATAATGAGAATAGCAGCCACTTTATCAAAAAAGTAAAAGGAAACAAGCCTCTGGAAAGATGATCAGATTCTCAAGACAAGCTGGCCCAAGTGAAAATCTAGACTCTGAAGATTCTTGGGCTTTGGTAAAGTTTAGATCCATGTCAGAAAACTTCAGCTAGTTCTGTATGAAGTTTTCAGGAAATTGCAAACTTGACAAAATTTGTCTCATTTTATTCATTTAGAAATTGAGCTAGTTTAGCCAGAAAGACTTACAAAGGTTTGTAGGAGTACAGACTAAGTTTATTTATGTCTAAAGATGCACCATGCCAGAAACTCACATCCAATATCGAATAAAATTTTCCTTGGGGTTTCATGGTCTTCCCAGAAAGACTGAATGTGAAGTGATAATGACAATAGTCTGGAAGGAAGCATCTGTCTCGCTGGCAGCATGAACTTATTGGTTACCAAAGCTCCTGCTGTCTGGAAAGCAGTGTTCTACCTCACAGATAGTCATCTTCTGTTTGTACTTATGCTGGAAAAACTCAGAAATCTTGTTTGGCAGCACTCTGATACTACAGTATAAATATCCAAAATTAAAACCTTAGACTAAGCAAAAAGTTACATCAGTGTATACTAGAGTGGAATTTAATACTGCTCAGAGATAAGGTCATTCTGGAAAGCCATTCGGCTGGAGCTGGTAACAGAACATAATGTATTTTATCAGTTAGCTCACAAGAACTCCTAGCAGTATCTCAGAACAAATGGGGGAAATGACTGTCACTGCAAAACAGGTTTCTAGTTACTTGATTTCTTGCAAACAGACTTATCTCTTAGAGCAACACTGCCAAAGAAGTGGTATAGTTGCTCCAGACATGCTTGTACTGGATTCTGGAAATGGCAGAATCATGAAAGAACATATGTGCTCTATATACACTGAAAGGAGGTCTAGAATAATCAGCCATGGGACAGAGAACCACATATAACCAGAGCACTTCTGTATAAGTCTTCCAATCCTGGTCCACAATAAAGCTTTATTGACACCATCGATTTATTTGTTGTTGTGATATTTTACCGTTAATATAGCACATGCAGTTAAACTGGTACAAAGGCCTTTATACCAGTAGTTATTCTTTTTCGAAAGACCAATCGCTGTAGGCACTTTTTTAGTTCTAAACTGCTCATTCAAGGTATGATATCAGCTTAACTCTAGCAGTATCATTGCAGTGAACAACTTTTATTAGTATGTCAGGCTCCATAGTTTCATATTAATGCACACTGAAAGTAAAATAAATGGGTCACTGGTTGACAGAAATGTTAGTACTACTCCGTTGAGGAAGTATCATAAGTAACGGCAAGACCACAGAATATCTCTCCCTCTCCCCGTCCTGCCCTTTTACAAATGTCTAGCTGCCAGGCCACTGACTGTTATAGGGCAGTGCTTTCCCTATCCTTTCCCCAGCTTTCTCTCACAGTCAAACATGCACAGATAGGCTACAGCTGTAGCTTTAAAGCTAACTCTGGAAAACATGGACAACTTTTCTCTTGCTCTACTTCTTTTATAAAATGTTGCAAGAAATACACCCTCTTTTAAATACAAATTTGGTCTGACAAGGGCTGGCTAGAAGAAAAGAATCTAGCCTTAAAATTTTGAAAGTAAAAAGCAAACCAAAAGCATATGCACATCATCTCTTTTTGCTCCTAGCTGCTCTCTTCCAGCCAATTGTTTAGAATAAAGCACCAGATCTGAACCTTCTGTGTGCCTGCTATTTGCACCAGACTTCTAGTTTTCATAGCATACATGCTCGCTCTCTCTCTCTTCAAAACTAGAGGTTGTATCCTGTGCCTAGAGAAATCTCTCAAACACAAATTTCACCAAAAGCAATATACTTCCAGAAAAGAAACTGACTTGCACAAATATTTTCCCTAAAAGATTTCACTGCCATCTCCATCGCTATTTCTAATCCTGAAAAGGTTGCGTTAAGGAATCATTCCAGAGGCTGTGTCTTAAGTGGTCCTTTTTTCGGGGAATCAGTGCTGCTGAGCAGATCTTGTGTCATTTAAACAGAAATGGAGGTTTAGCTTTCTATCAAGCATGTAGATCTTGTCCTTGAAACAAGACAGATGGAATTTCAACCATCCATTGCAAACTCAACTCTACACAGCAGCCTGACACTGGAACAGCAAATCCTGTGAATAGATCTATTACCAAATCTTCAAGGTGCCACCTCCCAGCCTCAGAGGTCGAGGTGAATCCATATCAACCTATTGGTCTGATGTACACATATTCGGGAAATAGAAAACTTTTGATACGAAATAAATCACTCTGGGAAAAGCTAGCATCAGAGTTGAGCTTTCTGGCTTAAGCCTCTCTTTACACAGAAAACTAGCCTAAGGAGTGACTTCATACCAGCCTCAGAATGATCATGATTTCTCTCAAGATTTCTTTTTTGTTTTAATGGAAAGTTGGAAGGCCTGACTTACCTGTACTGCTGCTACCAGATGATACTAGTAGTATCACCTACTGGTGTTACTTCACTAACATGAATAATTTCCTTTAATTTAATACAAAAATCATGCCTTTTGCCTGCTATTTACTGCCTTTACTCATTAGTATCCTTCTCTAATGGGAATGGAATCTCTCTCACCACCTTGATACTCCACATTATTTAGGTCTTGACTCCAGCTGTAACACTTTTCTCAGGATTCCTCCTCTTCTTTAGTAATTACTCCTAGCAGTCAGTGGGCAGCTGTTGCACAGGACAGTATATATACAAGCATGCATGTATATGCATATAAAAAGACATATATACTCACTCTGGTACTTCCCCAAAGCCTTCCAAGGGTTCAGCTTCAGCTGCATATATCTTCGCATACTCCCTTGCAGTATTCTGGACATAGCATTCCTATATTACAAACAGATATGCCTATGGAATATTATTCAAAATATTGAACAGATAATCTGTTTGAATATTTGCAAGACAGCTGCTTCCCCACACTTCTTGCTTACAAAGGACAAGGGAAGCTTACCTGCAGTGCTAGTTTGTAGTTCTTTTGAACTAGATCATCCTTGCTCTTGGTCCCATATGTGATAGCATTGTGCACTTTGAGAACGCAGGGGTGGCCAGGACTGAACACTGGCACAAGGCCTTGCATCACTTTACTTCGGAAGGCTTTCCGGTGCATGCCTTCACCAAAGTGAAGCTCTTCTGTGGCGATTATTCCATGCAGGTTCCCACCAAAATAGCTGTCACTGATGAAATCTTCTCTGAACATGAGCTGCATGAATTCAATTTCTTCCACACCTAAAACACAATGCCACTTTGTTCTGCACAACATCCTTCTGCAGTCACATGGAAAGCAGTGGACATGGGAGAACAAATGCATATCTCCATTCAGTATTAAAGAGAATGCTCAATGGACACAGAATATCTGACCTCACTTGTGGTAATATTGATTGGGACCCTGCTCCTCTAAACGTAGCTTGTTGCCTGACCGTTTAAAGCAGCATGGAGAAAGGTGGCAGTTCAGGTTCATAAGGAGAGAATATGGAGTGTAGCAAACAAAAAACAGGCGCCAAGCTGCATCAGGGGAGGTTTAGGTTGGATATTAGGAAGAGTTTCTTCACTGCAAGAGTGGTCAGGCATTGGAACAGGCTGCCCAGAGAGGTGGGGGAGTCACCATCCCTGCAGGTGTTCAAAAAATGTGTAGAAGTGGCCCTCTGGGACATGGTTTAGCAGGCATGGTATTGTTGGGTTGATGGATCATTGGATAATCTTAGAGGACTTTTCCAACCTTAATGATTCCAGGATTCTAAAGAACACAAAAGCTGTTTTTTAAAACTGTTCGGGGAGTTGTAAACTGGAGCTTCAAATGAATGTGAAGGAAGTCAAGCTGACTGAGAACTAAAGAGGCACTGAGGGAATACAGAGATCCTGCCAGCCCTGCTTTTTTGGGAAGACAGAGACAGTAATAAGGCTAATGTGCAGCAGTGTATGTAGATATGAATTTAAAAGCAGAACACAGTTCTGTGCCCAATGTGCTCAGAGCACGTTCTTCTGAAGCTACCCTGTCTTTTCAGAAAAGACAGAAGTTGCAGGTATAACCAGAGCTTGTTTCAGCTTTCAGCTTGTAATTTTTTCAGGGAGAGATTCTGCCGACATGTTCGTATAGGCACTCAGCTGAAAGAGGGCTCAGTCCTTATCCAACATGACCATGCTGGAAACATGCCTTTCCTAGTACCAACCACATTCACTACACCAGCTCCAGTGCTGCAGACCAGCATGTTAAAGTGCTTATTTCATTTCAATCTGGCAAACACCAGCTTAAAAACAGGTTCATTAGCAAAGGTAAAAGGAAATAACAAGATTTTTATTTCATAAAAATATTTTATGAATATTTATGAAATAAATATTCAATTTCAATATTAGTCAATCTCAACATTATGAAAATTTATGAAATAACTTTTACTTCATATTTTGAATAAGAGCCATATTTCTATAAATGACCATGTCAGTTTCAATCAAAAAGCAAATACATCAATTTTCGACATCTTTATATCAAGGAGAAATTGGTGAAATAATATTTCTCTTATGACCCCACCTGTGGTTTTTGAAGGTACCAGTAGCATAAGAATGTGTACCTAAGTTTGTTACAGCTGAGATCAAGCAGGATTATGGATTTCACCCTTTTATGATCACTGGAATACAAATGGGAAAAAATATAGGGGAAAAAAGGTGTGGTTAAGGTTAAGCACAGAGAGAAACTAAAAAATTCTAACTGCACTTCAAGTCTCTCTAATCACCGCACTTCAAGGGACATCAATGAAAAGATAAATAGGAGAACAAAAGGTGTATACTACGCAGCAATGAAGTCCTTCCAGCTCCCCTGTGTAGTTATCTCTGGTTTAGACTCTGTCCACTATTGCCTTTCTTTGAAGCACAGAGGAAACAGTGCACATATTAAGCAAGAATTAGAAGGCTCCTTAACTCCACCTAACATTCTCTGAGACCAGAAGTTATACAGTGCTGTTACAGGAAAAGCCCTGTCTTCATTTTAACTAGGAACTAAATGTTTAATTTTATTATTCTAGAAAAAGAGAGAAAAATCAAGTGATTGAATGAAGTACTTGATTAGTACCGTGTGTTCAGAAAAGATAAATCAATTTGCAATGCACTATCTTTAGCTGAAGCACAGCAAGACATATGCTGAGTGTGATTAAACACAAGTTAACATATGGGGAAAGCATTCCAAATCCTCATGCCCCTCTTTCTCTTGGAGTAAAGTTACATAGCAGGTGACTTGCAAAGAGCATGTGTTCAAACACCAGTGGCAAGTTATTCTGCCAAAAGAGCTTTCAGAACTCTGTGTGCATCTGTGTCTCTGTACGATGCGATGCAATGCTGTAACCAGGGTGATGAAGATAACCAAACATGGATGCTGCTCTATCATCCAACTGAACATTAAGTCTGGGGACAATCGGTGTATTCTTTAATCATTAATGCAATAGATAATGTGTTTCTGTCAGAACCCCTCTCCTATCAGGCTCAAAGCCTAGTTTTTAGATCCCCAAACCCTCACTCCCAGTGCTTAGGGTCCAAACCTCTGTTTTAAGGATTAAACTAAAGCCTCACTTTTAGGTATATAAATTCATGGTATAAATGGTTGGGAGTTACTAATACAATCTAGTGTAGCTCAACTAAGGCTGGGACACAGAGCCGAAACTTAGCCAAGATAAGGAGGTAGCCAAAACAAGAACAGCCTGCACGATGACTAAACCTTTTTGCTTTAGGGAGTCAAAGAGGCCTCAAGATTCGAAGTGCCTAAACAAAGTCACGATGACATTTGGCCTTAAGAAAAGCAGACACAGAGAGCCATAAAGGTAAGGAACTGCAGAGCAAACACTAAACCAGAACAGACCACCCCTCATGGGCAGCACGTGCGTAATCTCAGAACTGAGTTTGCGCGAACACAAGGGTTAACTAGCAAACACCGGGAGGAAGGGTATGTCCTTCATCCAGAGACCCCTGACGACCACCCGGAGACACCAATAGGCGTGCACAAATAACGTCTGAATATGTATATATTTTATCAGAAAGCTAATGAATATGTATATGAAGCATGTACTTAATTGGCACAAAGAGATCTGACGGTATGCACGTTAGGAGGAGCGATCCCCCGTGCATCCGGCGCCGCAAATAAAGAATGCCTGCCTTCTAACACTACACTGGTGTTACGGGGTTTATTCCCGATTTCGGTGACAATGCTATTTCACTGTTTACTGAATGTGAAGCGCTAGTGCATCAAGCTAACAAGAAGTTACACAGCCAAGTTCAGATCAATGGTTTGTCACAGCAGTTACTCCATCACCCTGCGCAAACCATTCCATCCTACATGAGGGTATTTCACCTACAAAAATCCCATTAAAGTGAATTTTATCTTTGATGGTACAGCAAAGGTGAGTGCAAAAAGGGAAAGACAGCTAGCAAAAACACAGTTCTGATTTAATGTCTTCAAAGGATTCCCATAGTTTCCCATGGGATAACTGTCAAAATGTCTCAGTCTGGTTATATTTTTCCATCCTTTGTTCTAGTTAGAAATCAGAAGGAACAAAAGATTTGAGCACGCATTCAAGCAGATACGTGTACTTACCTTCACAGTTCTGAAAACTTGAGAGGTGTTCCAATACTACAAGGAAACAAAGAAACAGATTTTGTAGCATTAAAAAAATATGAATGGAAACTGCCATTGTCATTATTATTAATTAAAATTATAAACTGGGATTTACCTTCAGAAGTCAGATTAAACTCAGCAGTCACCTTTCCATACACATTATTCAAGCAGCAATAATACATTCCATGGTCTTTGTTACTGGCTTTAGCTATTGCCAAAGAGACAGGAGAGTCATCCTGGGCACTGGAACAGAATATGTTAATTTTTCCACATTAACACTTTCAAAAGATCTTTCCTGATTATTTCAAGCATCTCTCCTCCTGCCCCTGGAATTTCTGTCCCTCACTGCAAAGACTGATTCAAATAGGACGCAAACAGACAAAATATTTTATTCCACCCTACTTAGAAGCATTCAGCCTATTATGTGTTTCACAGTAGATGATCCTACTACATTGTGAGAGAAAAGTACCTCTATCAAATCTAAAAAGAATTAAATCACACCAAAAGGCATTCTAATACTCCTATCAATATCATGGCCAATTATATAAAGCACGAATATACAAAAGCCCAAAATGTTGTACGCTGTTCCTCAATACTGAATCCTCACTCATCCTTCTCTGTTGCTTTGCCTTTTTCAAGGTGGGTATTTACTCTCTGATGTCTGTGTACGCAATTTCACAGTTGGATCAAAGGCCGATTTTATTAACAGGGGTGCAATGACATGTGAATGCAGTTAGAGTACTTGAAGACACAAGTTGGCTCTGGCAGCAATAAAACCACACTGAAGCAGTGCTATGCCTGAGTGAAAAGTCATCTTAGACCATGAAGGTTTTCACATAGAATCTTAGAAGCACAGAATGTCCTGAGTTGGAAGGGACTCGCAAGGACCATCGAGCCCAGCTCCTGTCCCTGCACAGCACACCCCAAATTCACACCGTGTCTCTGAGGGCCGTGTCCAAGGGCTTCTGGAATATCGCCAGGCTGGTGCCGTGATGCCTCCCTGGGGAGCCTGTGCCAGGGCCCCACCACCCTCTGGGGGAAGGACCTTCCCCTAATGCCCAGCCTAACCCTCCCCTGGCACATCTCCCTGCCGTTCCCTCGGGGCCTGGCGTTGGGCACCAGAGAGCAGAGACCAGCCCTGCCCCATCTCCTCCCCTTGGGAGGGAGCTGCAGAGCGCCATGAGGGCTGCCCTCGGCCTCCTCTGCTCCAGCTGAACAAACCCAGGGACTCCAGCCGCTCCTCGTACGGTTTCACCTCTAAACCCTTCCCCAGCCCCGCGGCCCCCTCGGGACACTCTCCAGTAGCTTTATACCCTCAATGTCCTGTGGCGCCCAACGCTGCCCACAGCCCTCGGGGTGAGGCCGCCCCAGCGCGGGGCAGAGCGGGACAATCCCCCCCCTCGCCCGGCTGAGATGCAGGGCTCGATGTCCCCCAGGGCACGGTTGGCCCTCTTGGCTGCCAGGGCACGCCGGTGGCTTGGGTTCAACTTGCCTTTGAACAGAACCCCCAGGTCCCTCTGCAGAGCTGCTCCCCAGCCTCTCATTCCCCAGGCTGCCTGTACAGCCAGGGCTGCCATGTCCCAGGGGCAAAACCCAGCACTTGCCCTTGTTAAAACTCCGTATGGTTGGTGATTGCCCGGCTCTCTAATTTGTCCAGATCTCCCTGCAGGGCCTCTCTGCCCTCAGGAGTGTCAACAGCTCCTCCTAATTTTGTGTCATCAGCAAACTTAATTAGTATTCCTTCCATTCCTGCATCCAAGTCATTTATGAAGAAATTAAAGAGCACCGGCCCCAGGATGGATCCCTGTGGATCCATATACCACACGTACCTCAGTGGATGTCCTTGGGTGTATTTATGAGCAAACCAGAACACCTATGCAGGGATTATGGAGACCTCGCTATTGTGCTTTAAAGCTTTTGTGAAGCGAATTAGTTAAGGTGTGCAGTTTTGTTGGCAGCATGAAGTTTCATGATACTTTGGCACACTGGAGAACGCATTTATCCAACAATAGTTTTGAAATTAAATTACTTAGCATATATTAATATTATTACCTATGTGTATTTTTCAATACACATGTTTCCATTTGTGGACAGGTAATAAAAATTTAAAGATTTGTTGCCTAATTTCCTGTAAATGCCCCCTATTGAAAGTAAAAGCTAAGATGTACGAAACAGCCCAGGTGATGTATTTCTGTAGACTGATGTATATTTCCAAAAGAAGAAACAGTGCTTGGGTACACACCAAACAATCAGTTGGATTTTGATTGTGATGGAAGGGAGATTTCCACTGAACTATACTGAATATTTTTGAAGTAAAAATTGCAGTTAGGAATCTCTCTTACTGTAAATCTCTGTTATATATTTCACTTTCATTCCAACATTTTGAAATATATTTATCCTATGAAGATAAAATTAAAATATTTTACGTTATCACATATTTTACTTATCACTGCAAAAACTGAAAAATTTTATCTCTGCACTGTTTATTTGTTAAAATACTGCAAAATTATGTAGCAGATAAGGATATGTACTAATATTGTAATGGCTATTGTAATACAATGATCACAATCAGTACAGTTAAAAGAACAAGAATCAGAATGACATGGGAAGTTTAACCAATTCATGCAACTTTTTCTCTCCCCTTAAAAGAACATCTTAGAAGATGCCTTCCTACAAAACTTTCTCATTTTCACAGAACTGTGCATTCTGGTGGAAAAATATTTTCTTTTTTTTGCTTTGGGTAATGTTAATTTTGTATTTTTGAAACATTATGAACAGATTCCAAGAGCTATAAGTTAAGAATGTCATTACTGCTATGGAACAAAATACCACTGTCCCTTATCCTGTCACTACAGTTCCTGGTAAAAAGTCTCACTGATCTTTCTTATAAGCCCCCTTTTAAACACTGGAAAAATGCAAGAAGGTCCCCCTGGAGCCGTCTCTTCTCCAGGCTGAACAACTGGAGAGGTGTTCCAGCCCTCGGATTATTCTTGTGGCTTCCCCTGGACCTGCTCTAAAAGCTCCATGTCTTTCCTGTACTGGGGACCCAGAGCTGGGTGCAGCGCTCTGGGTGGAGTCTTGTATGAGCAGAGTAGAGGAGAACAATGACTTCCCTTGACCTGCTGGCCACAGTTCTTGTGATGCAGCCCAGAATACGACTGGCTTTCTGGGCTGCAAATGCATGTTGCTGGCTCACACCCAAATTTTTGTCCACCAGTATCCCACGTCCTTCTCTGCAGGGCTGATCTCAATCCATTCATTCCCAAGTCTGCATTGCTACTGCGGAACAATCACACCAAGCTCTACATGACATGTTACTTGTTTCAGCAATTCACTTCCACCACACAAGGACAGACAGCCTCCCACATATTAACCAAGCATGTCTATGTTGTTTGGCTGGGTGCTGAGTTTCAAACTTCATTTGATCTTTCACAGTACTTGAAAGTTGGATGAGACTGGTTATGAACTGGCTGAGTGGAATTACTGGTGATGGAATGCAAACTATGACCAATATTAATGCACTGTGTGAAGATATGCTTCTAAATTACCCTATTAAAACTTGTTTTTTGCACCTACCATATTAATCGTCTTAACGCACACTAGAGTGAATCATTGCCATATTTTCCCCAAACCTATTCAGAAACTACCAGTCCTTCAGAAACGTTCACTCACCTTCTCTGCAGTCGAGCTAGTAACTTGGAATCTTTAGTCCATGTAATGGTGGAGTCACCATGAATGTTACCAAATTGACAGCATAGCTTAATATTTCCAGAGCAGTCAGGGAACAACTCTGCTTGGATTTTCTTCAGCAGCTTGGGAGCTTGAAACAGAGGAGCCACAGTTTAGGATTAAAAGATAATTATATTGTTTTGGCATTTTAAAGGAATCCCAGAATGTTTTGCAGGTGTTAAGAATATGAATCTGGCAACACTGGTAAATAATTATGACTTCTTCTGATGCAGAAACCAAGGTTTTAAAATACAGAGGCTTTAAAAGACTGATTCAGAGCCCCACACAGTCAATGGAAAAGTTTTCAATCAAAGACATTTTGAATTTATGGAAGAGGACCCAAGAGAAGTTCTAGCCTGAAAAGGCATCAACATAAAATAATTTCTTAATCAAAACTCATTCCCTCTGACTAAAGGACCAGCTGGTTTTATCAGTAAAAAAAGACACCACAAAGGTACAGCATACTGTATGGTTATATAATGATAATTTGTATTAACTGACTACTTGTAACTAGTAGATTTTTTTAACTGATCACAGCCTTCGAGAGAAAAGACTTTAAATCCCAGGAGATGCTCATTCTCCAAGATGTTCTTGGAACATACCTAACACACAGTGCCAGGATGAGACTCTTTGCAAGATGCAGTGATGGCACCATTTCCTTTAAAACACAGCTGGAAGAAGGAACCCACACTTAGTCGTTAGATATTTGCATTTGGTGATGTCAGTGGCATTCGCTTCTGTCTCCAGTTTCAAATGATTAATTTCCCACCTCTAAAGAAAGTCCCTGCCTTTCCAGCCGTAGGACACAGTTCTTTTGCTAAACACTGACCGTGCGCAGAACAGATCCAAGGATCACTCAGATTACAGAAAAAGAGCACCCTCCCCAGCCTGGGGAAGGTCCTGATAACTTTGTTCTCTGCTAAGAGTTGTCTTCTGGCTCAAGGAATACTCCAGTGTCTTCTGCACATGGGCATGGCATGAGCGGGAGGATGGAGGATACTTGAAAGGAAAAGGAATCAACATATACTTAGGGAAAGGTTTTGGGATCATGACACATCCTTGCACTCAAGTGAGATATTCCCGCTAGATGTAAGGGATGTAAAATGCAAGATGTTATGTCTCCTACTGATACCCTGAAGAAAATGGAATTTTTGGAATTTTCCACTAAGCCATAACAATGAACTATGTGAGCTTGGCAAAACAGAGTTAGACAGCCCAAGACGGGAACTGAGAGATAGAGAAGCACTTGTTTTACGACTGTATCCTTGAGGAGAGCTGAGAGACTGATCAAAGCAAACATCCCACCTCAGAAGACTCTGAGAACTGGTGATAAAATGTATAGTCAAGGAGAACAACTAATTGGGATGTTGATAAGAACTAAAACGAAGTGCCCATTAGGGAAACTAATGTCATTATAATACTAAAAATCTGGCCCATAGGCCAGGAACTTCCCCCCCTCTAATAAGTCCCTTACTCTCTGAGCATGAGTGGTAAATTAAAAGTGAGCTGAAACTTTACATCAAAGCGAGAAAGAAATTAACTAATTATTAGTTGAGGCATGTAAATATTAGCTGTGAGTGACACATTTAACTGTATAAATGCCTCATAGTTTCTCGGTGCAGGGTGTCAGCTTTGTGGGGTTACCACCTAGCACCACTTTTGCAAAAATGAATTAAATAAAAGTGAATTAAATAAAATACCTCCGCTCTGTGTGTAGTTTGGCGTTTTGCACAACAGGCGAACGAACCTGCTTTTCAGGATAACACTACTGTGTTAATTCTGAGCTGCTGCACTCTGAATGAGCTGGTATGACACATCTCCCTCAGGGATCCCATTCCAGCAGTCTAACTTTCCCCATCTAATGTTGAAGGAATGCTGGATCCAACTCGGTCAGACACCTGGAATTCACTGCTATGTTTAACGTGTAGTCACTTAAGTCCTTAGGCCTAAGAATCTTGCTGAATCAGCTGTAAAATGACGCAGACAGTATGTGACAGAACTGTAAATAGAACTAGCAGCTCCGGATTCCCTGCCCCTAACTACAAAATCATCCCTCCTGCAGCTGAAAACAAGACAAAAGAGAACACTGAGTATATACCAGGCTAACCATACCAACCTTCCCACAATGCTGGGCAAACGTCCACACAATTCTCTAAAGTACAAACATACATTCACTTCAGTCTAGACTAAAGCAGATCAGAAGCAGCTTAGAGAAAATACAGTCTTATCTGATGCAAGCCTGAATGTTTAAAACATTTTCAAGCATAGCCTCAGGTACATGGAAAAAGATCAGGCATTCCTCAGTAACTGCAGTTTGCTTGCTTTGCTTTGAAGGAATGTGTCTCTCCTCCCACACATTTGGTTCTCTGCCAAAGGACACATCTTCAGAGAGAAGTTTGGGTTTTTTCTAAATGTGATTGCAAAAGTGGAACTCTCACCAGACCACACTGCAATTAGAATCTCTGAAGAGCTTCTTAGTTGTGTAGCTTACCTTTAGTCACTGTTCAGACCTATTAAATTGTTTTATGAAATGTAATGTCAAGAGGAAAAGTAATACCTTGGTCCTTCCAAAGTACCCATAGAAACCACAAATACCTCACCTGTCTAGCTGTTACACTGTTGCTCCTCCTGCCTGCATTTTGCTTTACTGGTTAGCAACCTCCTAGAGACTCTGACAAGCAACCTGAATCTCATTCCAGCTGTATGTTTTCTATGTCAGTTTAATATTGCTAATTTCATTGGTGTCATTTATGATCAACAGTAGTGAAAAGGAATGCAGAACTAGCCATCAGTCATCAGATAGGACTGCAAAGCCTTATGTTTATCAGTGGCACTCTACTAACAACAACAGTACTTTGCTAGCAATAAAACTATTTGGTAACCAAGAGAGGGAAATGGCATTTGGGAGCCACAACATAGGAGCATAACTAGGAACACAGCCCTGCGGGGAACATAACAACATGCAAGCGCTGGGCTTGCAGTTGCTAGATGGTGTGTGGTTATGTAGTGCCGTTACACTATACATCCCTGAACTCAATGAGACAAATGAAGATGTAATTATGTCAAACAGGTTAAAAAGTTCACAATGTAAGACATTTGCCAGCTAGGAAAAGGACATTAGGAAGGGTTCAGCTCTGTGGCACAGGCACAGCACTAGTTACTAAGCTCACAGAACTGGAAACAAACGCCAGTGAGGGCAGGACACCTTCAGTTGATATGACTTAGACAAAAGGAGGCTTGCACTGTGTTTAACGAATTCGAATTTCATACTGTAGCCAGAATGATGGGAAAGGACAGAAATGAAAATCAATTTTCTCTTACCTTTGCTATCCTTTTTCGAAATTAGTTTCCTTTGCTCTTTTCTATCTTCTTTATGAATCATGCCTCCCTCACTCTTCACAGACCTTTTAACACAGCTAAGATCCTTGCTGACATTTCCTCTCTCCTCCAGTCGGGGTTTTTTTGACAGTGTTGCTGGTGGTAATTTCTTCTTAGCTCCAGTAGCTAAATGCCCACTCTTTGCTGTGTCTTGCTTACATTTGATGAGCTCAGGCTCAGCAACAGTTGGTGACGATTGGCAGGATTTTGACCCTTCTTTATTTTTTAGCCTTTCTGTGTTAACTGGGAATGGATCACATGCAGTCAACGCTAAGGAGAATGGCTGAGTTCTGCTGCACGGTGGTTGCTCTTGAAAATACTGGTTGTTCCCTGAATCAACTGGTGGCAAATTAACTAAACAACCTGCTACGCTCTCTGATGTCACGGCTTCTTCATCTTTACCATACCTAGTAGACTTAATTGAATTACCAACCTCAGTTAGCTTGCTGGAAGAGATCAAGTCAGGACAGGACTGATTAGTGCTAATATTCATAACCTGTCTCTGAGCCTTGGAACCAATGAGGGTGTGCAAACGAGACTTAGCTTCAGCTTCATCTGGGTTATACTCAGTAGCTCTTTGAATCTCTTGTTTATTTTCATACAAGACTGCTTCCTCGTTTTTTTCAGGTACCCTGTGGAACTGATCCTGCAATGCTTTGCAGAAAGTTTCCAGCGTACTCCAGTTTTCATCTCCTTTGACTACAGTTTGTCTGGATTCAGGTCTTCCTTGACTTCCTGTGCTGGGACACCCCATTGCTGGTACACTGGTAAGAAGGCCCTCTGACTGCCCTACAGGTGTGATGAATGGCAATGTTTCTTTTACAGTCAGTTGTTGGATACCTACCTGACTACTGATACCTCTGTAATCCTCATTTGCTATGCTGTGGTATTCATTTTGAGCCTTTCTAGGCAGTGGGGTACTAGCTGATGTTACACTTCCAGATGCATATGTGTGATTTTTTGAAGAATCTGTTTTAAACTCTTCATCAGACTTGAAGGTGCTGTGAACAAAAAACGCATGTTGTTCTGATGTGTTATGAGGGGAAACTGCAATCTGTCTATCTGAAACATGACTAATTCCTGAGTCACAGGAAGTTTCAGCCCTTTGTTCATCACCTATGCAAATCTCTCTCTGTTCTCCTGCTTTACATGGTTCATACCTGAGCACTTCTACATAAAAACCTCTTAAAAACGGATCCTCAGAAGGGGGAGTGAATGCCACTTCTTGTTTTTCTATCTCTGTCAGTTGGTCTATATTTTGGGGTAGAGTCTTACATATTATGGTTTCGGGAGTCTTAAATAAATTAGGCAATTGTGTTTGGTAACTGTATTTCTGTGCATTAGAAACAACTTGAAACTCTTGACAATCATTACTTTTTGAAAGATGACAACTGTCAGAATTAGTGTCATTTTGTGCATTCAAGTCTGAGGGATTTCCTTTTTCTTGTAAATTCTTTTCATAACTTTTGTGTAGGGTGTTAACAGAAGAGTGTTCTTCATGTGTAAACTGATTGGTATTTTCACTGTCTTTCTCTTTGGGGAAATAAGCCAGCTCTTTTCTTGCTGGATAACAGTCTCTAAAATTACACCCTTTACCCCTTACAGACTCATTTATCAAGGATACATTGTGCTCGGTGTGAAGTAATTGTCCAGTTGTCCCATGCGACTTATCTGACATGTAAGCTGGGTTTTCTTTGTCATATGCTAAATTACTACTCTGAGCATTCTTCAGTCTTTGAGGAGAAACTACATCACATGTTTGGGAAGTGTTATTAGTGGTAAGCTTTCCTTCCCAAGCAACAGTCATTTGAGTAGATCCATTACTGTCAGTTAACATTTGATTTGGCTTCTCCTCCAAGCACTCCCCTGTGTTTAAGGTGATAGTATTTGCTGAAACACAAATGGATGGCATTTCTGTTTTATTTCCAGTGCTAGAATCTAGACATACACCATCTGTTTCTATCACTTGTGCAAGACAAATGTTTCCTATGGATGCACTGTTACATGCTTCATCTGTTTTAAGTAGGCTATTAGAAACATTGCAGTCTTCTTTCTCTGTTTGTTGTCTGCTAGTTGGCTGTGTAATAGGTTTCTGCTCTTCCATCAAATTTATTGGCAAAGGATGATCAAGACAGGTCTGTACAAAGTTCAGTTCTGTGACTTTGATATCTCTTGGCCTAATTTCTAAACTTGTGATCCCCCGGTTTTCAAGTGGGATTTGATAGTCTGAGTCATCTTCATGAAGAAGTTTCCACAGCTTGTCATGCACTGCAGATATATCAGCACCTCCTTTGCACTCAGGTTCTCCAGATTCCAGGACTGACTTGGTATTAGCTTCAAACAGAGATGCACCACATGACAGACTGCACAGAATATCTGTGTCGTTGCTATCATGTGAGTCAAAACTATACCGTTCCTCTCCCTCCCTTGGCTCATCACATAGCTTTGCAGAAGAAAGAACAGCACATAAGCATTCTTGTTTATCGGGAACAGAGTCCACATCCCGTAAAGGAAAAGGTGAAACATGATTCTTTGATTTGCTGCCAGTACTAATAATATTAATTCCTTGTTCACAGAAGACTTGTTGGTGACAACCTTCTCTTTTATCACAAGGAGCATGATGTTGAGAATAGGTCTGTAACTTTGCATTTTTTGCTTGTAATGTCTTTTCAGCACAGAGCATTTCTGAAGCGGGCTGGATGGTTCCTGCTCTCTCACAAGTCATGAAGATGCCTTCCTTTTCTATATCAGGCTCCATACGTAGTCTCTCACAATTCTGGGTAAAGATTTTAAGATTAGCACCTTGATTCTACAAAGAAGAAAAAAAAGAGAAACGTAATTAAAAATTAGAATTGCTGCTTGGCACAGGCCCGAATTAGAGCCCTGGCTTGAAAGGTACATAACTTATTATTATTATTTGTCAATAGTCAATTTTCTGACTTGTAGCTACCAACCTAATGAATTGAAATCAAACTCCTGGGCCATAACAGCCCTGAACCCTGGTAAGTTTCACATCTGGATCCAAATCCTGAGAAATATAAAATTTAATCGAGATGAAGACCAAGGGCTGATACAGTCCAGCTAGTTTAAAACAGATAAGATAAATAAAATAAAATAAAATAGTCGTGTCTATGTCTTTTGCTAACAGTCAGAGTGTCCCACCATACTTATGTAATTATTATATAATCCAAACTGATGAGTTGCTGGAAATACCCAATTAGTTTTTTGGGAGCTTGCCTTCCCCTTTGGTTCCATCATGATCATTGTTACCTTAAGTTTCACAAAGATGGTTTCTTAATATCTATCAGTCTTGAAAAGTTTCAGAGAATGCACCCCACATCTGCCGTGCTAGGTACTTCAGAACAAGACTCCTACCAAGAATTGAACCTCTCTGGGTCAGTTTTAAGCCATCTTCAAAACCCATCTTTGGTCACCTCTGACCCCTTGAGGTGACAAGTCTCGCTTCAGAAGGGACTGCCAGAGATCATTCCAGATCTTGGTAATTAATTGCTCAATATAAGGCATATTCAGCCCTCCTTTAGCAATGAGACATGCACTGCAACCCTATGGACACTGTGGGAAAAATTGGGGCAGGAAATAAAATTCCATATTCCTCCTGCATCTCCTTTATTCTTCTATATCAAAATATTCCAAATCCTCGCTTTACATAGAAACAATTCACTCCTCAATGAAACTAAGCCAAACTGAACTGAATTTATGCAAGGAGTGCAGACCTTATTAAAGAGAACAACTGGTTGATGTTTGGGCTTGCATGGGATGAAGAAAGTGCTGCCATCTGCCTGGCATACAAAATCTGTTAAACTGTTCACCATTCCCCTCAGAATTGAGCTTTCACTCTCAAATTCCTGTTCCGGAGTCCCTGCCAAGCTTTCGTTCTCCAAGAGTTTCTCTAGTCCTCTTCAGCTCTAAATCAATTCCACAGAGGTGGTGAGCATGTTTCACCCATAGCAAACCAAAGATGGAGAAGCCTACAATTTTTTACTAGACAAAAACGCATTTTTTCCTAAATGAATTACGCTTTTGGTTACCATTCATTTGCCAGAATAATCTGTAAAAGCAGAGAGCAGTTTAGCAGTCAACCTTTGAAAAAAAATTTACTTTCAAATAGCCATTAACGGGCCATAACAACAGAGACCTCATGAATTAGTTTGTATATTCGACCACGTATCTTTCTAGCGTTTCTCTGAAGCTTTGCACCTACCCCCAACGGAAATTTAGAAATGCTAAAAAACATCAGACTGAATTTAAAAAACACCAATATTTGCAGACATTTTACATTTTTTAACTTTGATGCAGCCACAAACTCAACTTCATATCTGTTTTGGGACTTTTTTTTTCCTCATGAGTCCCAGTTCCCTCCACAGCTATTTGTTAACTTGTAATGATGTGCTGGATGGCTGAAATGAACAACTGTGATACATAATGGGTGAGTCCTCTGGGTTACAGCAGAGCTGTAAATGCGTAATGAGTGCTGGCAGACACATAATTCAGAAAAGCGATTCTGAAAAGAAGCACGTATTATTACTTAGTGAAGGATATGTAATGAAGGATTTCCCATGAGTTGCTGTGTGCTCAGGTAGAGGCAGGGGCTGCTCAGACACTAGGTTCTTAGTTTCCATAAGTTCATGGTAAAAGGATTACCGGCTGTAGTAAATATTGCTTTCCTTTGCTGCAAAAGCCACCCACTTCAGCTGCAATTCCTTTCATCCTTCCTGTTTCTCCATTCAGCTTGAGTAGGATGTGGAGCTGACTACGTGCTGTGGACAATGGGGAAGGAAGAGATATAGAAAATTTTTGTCAATGACTTTAACTGCTGTTCCCACCCCAAGCACCATGCAGTTGCCACCACACTGTCTTCAAAAATCCTTGGCCAGTGCATACTTACCTAGAAACCCTGAGCCTAGGAACCTCAGCTCAACAACTGCTGTCCCCTCGGATTCCCAGTGCCGTGGTCTCCTGCTCAAGTCTGCTCTGCAGGAGAAGATGCTGGCCTCTAGGTCTCTGAGCTTAGACGCACACCTTCTCTGAAGTCAAGGGGGATGTGGGCCTGGCCGTGTCTCCACAGTCAGTTCCAGTTCTCTTCTCAGTCAGTTCTGAGCATTTGGTCTGAACCTAGTGCTCCTTCTGCCACTTCCACTTCCCCCACAAACCTCTGGAAAGCAGAGTTTATTTTTCTATTCCTTACAACCACAGCAGCCTCAATAACAGCTTTTACTAAAACCTGTGGAATTCTTGCTAAGTATGTTAGATGTACAATCAGCCAGTCCCTACCTGCCGCTGGTAAGAAACTGAAAATAGACAGCTCTCTCACACCTGCTGGAAAGGGGGCTGATGATTTCAAGAACCCTTTTATCTATCTAATCTGTGTGTCTGTCCATATTGGCACCTGTCTGTCTCAAGCATTTACAGACAGGCAACACTGCAGAGTCTAGACACGTTTTGATGGCGGGAAAATAAACAGAATGACAAGAGGGCTTGTAATGGACAGCCTTACCTTGCATTTGACAAAAGTAGGTCTGAAAGCAGAATGCAATTTGAAGCCTCATTTGAAGACATTGATTGATTTTTTTTTTACTGATATTTAACAGGCATATGTGCTCCTAGGGTATGTGGTAACCAGCTCCATGTTATTTTTATTTGAAAGTGTTTATATCCCAATCCTTTTAACATGTTTTAGGAAGCCTTGCTGGCTTTAACTTTGATATTTTCTTAGATTAGATTTATTTCAGCTAAAACAGTCTTAGAACTAATCATCTTGATTTGGTTTTTTGTTCCCTGTTCTCACAGAAGATTTCTACCTTTTAATGCCATATATTTTAACAACTGCTCCAATTACTGGACAGTCTGCTCGACTTCAGGAGTGACAGAAGAACGGTAATAAACTAGAGCATTGACTTACGTGAACAAGCCATTTTTATTTGTGCCTGTGTAACAAACTGGCTGGTGCATGACAACAGAAAGATGAAATAACAATTCTGTATTTAAACTCATACATGAAATATACAGCCCATGTACCTTCATTATAAAACCATGGTTACTGTGAATAGGGAGGTAAGTCAGTTACGTAATAGCTGCGTAAAAGGAAAATGGAATCAGCCACTTCAAAACCAGGGCTTTCTTTTTAATCTATTGTAAAATCATGATGTAAAGAGGACCTTTCCTTGTTTTTTTTGCTCTGCTAACAAGACCCATTGTGTTCCAAAGCCTGACAGAAACAATTAAATGAAAAGCAAAGAAGGACCTTAGGAGTAAGTGAGCACTTTTGTCACCACTGAGTTATGGAAGGAAATAGGGGAGAACCTGGAGAAAAGAAGAAGAAATGTAAACGGCTCCTACTTCTTCATGGCAATCTGGTATCAGGAACGTTTTCATCTGACAGTCTCTGTGGAGATCTAGCAGACACAGATGACCACACTGATGACCTACAGACCTGCAAAATGTTTTACAGGTGAAGTGAGCTTCCCCCAGAATGTTTCAAGTCAAGTCTTGAAACACCTCTTGCATATTTAAAGTCACCTCTTCAAGCCACCAGGAACAGAGGAACAGCACCCAATCTGTGGCCTCAAATGTTATGGCAAAACTGATCAGTCCCTTCAGCCCAAGTTGGGCTGTTTACTTTTCAGTTCTGGAGATATATTCAATCCACTATGTTATCCAACTTAGTGGTCAACACATGACTTTTTTTACTCCTTCTTTTAATGCTTTTATTGCCATTTGTAGATTGCTGAGTTACTATGCAAGCTATGCGTAAGTTTAAATCTGGACTAGATCAGAAATATAATTTTCTGAAAACAAAGCTCTGTCTCTGAAAGCCATTGACTCTCTTGTGGCAACAGAGAGAGATCCATTTATGTTTCCTAGTTGGCTTGCACCCTACCTCTTGTTTTGGTATTTGCATTGGTATATCCCATATTCAGTCTTGTTTTTATGGGTTCCCATTTTGGTGGGAATGACAACTTCCCTGAAGTTAAAAGAGATAATTTCTGGATCTGACCGGCTCTTAAGCTTGCAAGCTGTGGGCTGTTCGGTGATTGGCTTTAAATATCACTGAATTAACAAGCAATAGCAAATACCTGGGGGGCATTCTAATAAATGTTGTATAGACTGGCTGTGCATCAACAGGACGCAATCCTACGTGCTGTGGTTCCAGACTTGTGCCTGGGCCGAAACTGACCCAAAGTCAAAGACAGCAGTTACTTATGATATAAAAGTAAACTTTGATCTGGTGCAGCCTGTAGTGTGGTGGTTTTTCATTTTTAGCTTGTTTTATGATTTTTAACATAAAATACTTCAGCCTGTGGAAGGTGATGAATTGATACTCAGAGATCCACATTTACAAAGCAGGAAAAACAGCACAGGAAGCCTGACTGTGAAGGATTACTGTTGGTGTTCAGGGGAAAGTTTAGGTAATTACCTCCATCATTGTTCATTGTCATTGTTCGGGCCATCTAATAAAACCATCTGCAGAGAGGCCAAGTGATATTGGATACTAAGGAGGTTGGGGCAGTTCAAGAACGTGAACAAAATACAATTAGTACCATATCTAGGAGGGTGTAATTAAATAAATACTCAATTCTTAAGGAGAGCTTTCAATGTATGAGGCATGGGAATAAAGCGCCCAAGCAAGCTGTTTTATTTAATGTTATTACTGAACTGGAAGAAGAAAGAGTAAGCACGCTTGCGAAAACTGCAAGTGCCAGCTTCTGGAACAGCATAAAGGAACTCAAGGACCACACAGACCCAGGCAGCCTGGGAGAGCTCCCAGTTCCTGGGACCCAGTGTGCCCTGCAGGCACAATCCAGTCTCATTTCAAGACAAAGCGTGGGTTTCCATTCAAAGAAGGAAGCCAGAGGAGCCACTGCATCTCAACAGGTGAGCCACACATGCCTTATATATATACAGAGAAGCCCCCCAAAATATGAATCTGAGCAGGAAACAAAACAAAATTAGATTTTGAAAAAAGCAAAGTAATGCACTTGGGAATACCATACATATGCTCCAAGGGGAAAGGTATTGGGGTAAGCTACACTGCTGACCAAGACATATAGATAATAGAGGGGAAAAAATTAAATATGTCAGGTAATAATAAGGTCAATGGAGGTTGTGGTATGATACAGTAACAGAGCTACAATTTCCCCTCTTGACATCTCATATGTCACAGTAAATAATGTTCAGAGACTTATTAAAAGAATAAATTATATCATTCCAAACAAAATATTTTGATAGACTGAAGGCTGAACAGAAACACCAGTACAGGTACTTTGATTTGGAATTAAGGCAAAATTTTAAAAATATACTTCTGTTCTGCAGAAACTCTTACATTGTTAGCTAGAGTCAATAGTGATATTGGCACTACCTTTACTTATCGGTATTTCTTGATAATTATGATGTGCCTGTCCATTTTGTTATCTCCTAAATAAATATATAAAGCTGGGATCTTCAGAATATGACAAAACACTAAAGAAAGGCCAATACATTAGATTGTGATAGAGCAAAGAACAGAAAGGCAGCTAAATCACCTTACTCCTGTGTGATAAAAAGGTATGAGTAAAGCTGGAGCTGAAATGACCCTTTTCCACATGATTTTTTTAAAGACACCTAGAGCACCAGAGGAATCTTTGCAGTACAATCTGAGTTAGCTGCTACTCTCTGCTCCCTTTGCCATACCTGAGAAATGGACCATCTTCACCCAATGGCAAAAAAGTTTGTTTCTGGACTGAGTGACAAATTGTCACATTCACATGCAAATAAACTCAGTAGGAATCAGTCAAGGCGAATCTGGTTCTCTTTCACCTACAAAACGTAGGGATAATTTATACATCAGACTCTCCCCTGATCAGCTGAACCATTTCTGTAATGAAAGCAAGTTCATCTCTGAAAAGAGATGATTAATTTTACCTCATGGATTCTCACTGTTTTTAAAGACAAAATAGTTTAGGAAGGTAATTCTCCACTGTAAATAAAGTCTTCATGTGACATTTATATCCCTCTATTTGTACAAATGGACTGTAACAAACCATCCCCAGAATACAGACAGTAAGTATATCACTGCCTCTGGATCAGAGCTCCCCCAAATCCACCACATTTGGAACTGCTTTTAGTTTACACTGTTCTCCAGCAGTAGCTTAGTGGCTCCTTCTATTTCCCTGTTTCGTGCAATACCACTCAAATTGCTTTTTCATAAAATGACACTCTGCATTAAATGGCACACCTGCCTTGGACTAGCTAAAATACCTGTAGTTATTTCAACGGCTTCAGATACGTCAGAAAGACATGTCAAACATGTCAGAAAGACATGAGCTATATTTTATCCTGCAGATGCTTACTGACAGGCGCGCCCTGCTAGCATCCTGCTATTCCTGCTGAAGAGGCAGAAAAAGAGGAAGTTACATAAGAACTATAGCATTTCAAAGGACAGAAAGCATGTTCTCTGCCTTTGGCAACACAGAGTAACAGGCTGACCATGCACAGCTGTCATGGGTTCATGCTCTGAAGTGGTGAGGATTTTCCGACAGACAGGGTTTTTGTGTGTCTCCCAGGAAAGACTGGAGCCAACTATAATACAAGTGAGAAAATGGGATGTTATCTGCCGGCAGGGTTGGTATCACAGCCTGTGTGAGCTCTAGTTATTCAGACTAGGACCCTTTTGCTCTGCTGCAGAGCTCCTGCCCCTTAGCACACTACTCAGGCTCGGACCGTTCAGCTCTCATCTCAGCCAGACTCAGAGCAGAAGTCTGAGACAAGACCACCTTTTCAAGCAAATGTACCAATCGCTCTAGCCTATTAGAAAGGATGAGGTGTTGCCTCTCAAACTCTCCTTTTAGATCTGTAGCATATAATATGAATATCGTATTCAGAAGCAAAGCATGTTAACCACTTGAAAGAGAGTTATTCTGCACCCAAGGACTACTGAAGTATTTCATACAGAGTGCAAAACTTTCCAATCAAGTGAAAAGCTTTGACAGATGAGAGACCTAATTTCTGCTAAGATTCCAAGCTGGAGCAGATTTGGATCCCAGGTTCCTCTGCTGTAGGAATCAGATTTAGGCAAACCATTTTTTCAAAATTCCAGCAAAAGAACTGTACGTGGTGGCAAGTTGCACCAAGGGGGAGCAAGAATACATGCCTCATGAGAAATTATAATTCACTAGGTTTTGAGCTCAGATAAGCAACCTTCATTTTTTTCCAGCAACTATTCACTCAAATGAAACAAGAGGCAGAGGTGTACTTTAAAAACATTTGAATGAAAAATGAAACAACTATAAGCTGATTGAAAATGATGCATTGGGCATGCCCAGTAATTCTTCTTCATTACTGTTTTGGAACAGAGGTCCTCACCCATTTTGTATTCAAAGCCAGCCATTAAACCAGGTCCCATTCAACAGCTGTTTATTGGCCTACATGAAAGCATTTGCTGGGTTTCAATCTAACTCTTCATGGGCAGAGTTAACCCATCATAACTGTTCTTACCCATCATAACTATTCTTACACCCTTTCAAACAGTTGCCTTTTGCTCTTCCTTTGTTGTGTAACCCAACTCTTTCCTCCTCTCTTACCTTGCCACCCTTTTCTGACATCTTTCTGCATGTTGCTCCCAGCACACACCCTCTCCCATCATGACAGTGCTGGAGTGCAGTGCACATGACTAGCACCTGCATTCCTGTACTAACTGCAGAGCAGGGAGCTCTAAACTTCAGAGTTCCCAGCAATGAAACGCTCCAAATCACAGTTCTCCATTACACATGGCAGCTTCTAAGACATCCCACACAACAGCAGGTTAACAGCATCTTAACATATTGAACATGGCCAGTGGCCCAAGAGATGAACAGCTCCATTGGCCTATGCAGTCCTGTCAATTTTGGCTACCCTGGAATCTAACAATGATGTGCTAGACGAAATACTTTCTGTGCACAACCAGATTACCTGATTACTTGGAAGTTCTGTGTCAGTTCTGCTTCTCTCCTTTTTCTACAATAAAATTTAAAATTATCTAGAAGTGGCATAAATTTATAGAATCATAGAATCATTAAGGTTGGAAAAGATCTCGAAGATCATCAAGTCCAACCACCAACCCAGCAATACCATGTCCCCTAAACCATGTCCCAGAGGGCCACGTTTATATATTTTTTTGAACCCCTACAGGGATGGTGACTCCCCCACCTCTCTGGGCAGCCTGTGGCAATGCCTGACCACTCTTGCAGTGAAGACTTTTTTCCTAATATCCAATCTAAACCTCCCCTGATGCAGCTTGAAGCCATTTCCTCTTGTCCTATCACTAGTTACTTGGGAGAAGAGACCAACACCCTCTTCCTTTCAGGTAGTTGCAGAGAGCAGTAAGGTATCCCCTTAGCCTCCTCTTCTCCAGACCAAATAACCCCAGTTCCCTCAGTCACTCCTCGTAAGACCAGCTTTATTGCCCTTCTCTGGACATGCTCCAGCCCCTCCAGGCCCTTCTTGTCCCGAGGGGCCCAAACCTGAGCCCAGCATTCGAGGTGGGGCCTCCCCAGGGCCGAGCACAGGGGCCCCATCCCTGCCCGGCTCCTGCTGGCCACCCCAGTGCTGACACAAGCCCGGGGGCTGGTGGCCTCCTTGGCCACCCGGGCACTGCTGGCTCATGCCCAGCCGGCTGTCAGCCAGCACCCCCAGGGCCTTCTCCGCCGGGCACTCTCCAGCCCCTCTGCCCCAGGCCTGGGGCGTTGCCTGGGGTTGGTGGGACCCAAGGGCAGGACCCGGCACTCGGCCTTGTTAAACCTCACACAATTGGCCTTGGCCCATCGATCCAGCCTGTCCAGGTCCCTCTGCAGAGCCTTCCTACCCTCAAGCCGATCTACACTCCTACCAAATTTAGTGTCATCTGCAAACTTACTAAGGGTACACTCAATCCCCTCATGCAGATCATTGATAAAGATATTAAACAAGACTGGCCCAAAACCGAGCCCTGGGGAACGCCGCTTATGATTGGCCACCAACGGGATTTACCTCCGTTCATCACTCAGGATTTAACTGGATTTAACTCCGTCATCACTCAGGAAAAGCAAACCAAGTATCTCAAATTTTATGAGAACAGGCTTTTCTGACATGAGCAAAAACAAAATAATGGCAGAATGAACAGTAGATCTAATCAGCAGAAAAAAAAGTTCTAGAAATATACAATCACCACATGCCATTCTTCCTGGGGTGTCAATGTAAATGTTAAGTATTTTGCTTATGCCCTGGAATCCCTCTGAACCTGCCAGTTCCAGCAGGACTTCACCAACATCGCTGGCATTTGACAGGCCATAGACATGGGCTCTGTAATTCAGGAGTGACACCCGCACCTTGTGTGGAGGGTGCTGGCTCAACACTAAACAGAGACCAGCTCTTGAATGACACACTGCGAACTTGAAGCCTCCTGGCTCTCTGTACAGTATGTAATATCATACAGCTGGCACAGTTGGCTTTTAGGACCTATTATTAATTAAACAGCTTTGAAATATTAGATAAATAAAGAATTTCACCTGGGGCTAGACCACGAGGCCATGAGAGGAGCCTCCCACACTGACCGTCTAATGGAAGGAGAAGTCACCCAGAGCAGCAGTTGCTGCACAAGACAGACTGCAAAGGTTGTTCCAGTTAGAGGCAACCTGGCACTAAGGGGAAGTGTAAATCCTTGGGTAATTAGTGCTGTGGTTCTCTGGCTGCTATGTACCTCTCAGCAGACCTGATTCACCACACAGAGAGCGAAAATGCAATGCTCTTCAAAAGCGGTCAGCTGTGGTCACCTTGCTCCTGGCAGAGCTGTCTCAAATGCGGGGCTCCACCTAATACCACCATGCACTTTTACATAAACCTATGTACAGCAATAGGAGGTCAATCAATCAAAAGGCTGATTCTTTCTTGCCTTTCTTAGGTTACACATGCAGATTGCTGTGGAGTTTCTGAGTTACTATATGGGAGCTGTGAGAAGCTGTCCACATTCTCCTTGTACTATCAAGAGCAGTTTCCAGGTGGGATGCTTTTGTTTGGCTCATTTTCAAGACCACATAATTTTGAACTTCCACCTAAATTTCATCTTCATTCATGCACATTTAAAACCAGGGGTTTGCTTTGTGCTCATCTCTAGCCCTTTTGTGTAGACCGATACTTCTTTCCTACTTAATTTTTATCTAATGTAAAGTTTTGGTCACGGACACACACGCAGAAGGAATACTGACTGCAGGTAGCAAGAGTCTAACTAGCCGATCTGAAATTTGGCCATGGCACTTACAGTAACATTATAGCTGCTCTTCGCTCAGAGGGTTCTGAAATTTACAATTTACAAGGGGTTTACGACAATGCCTCCTGCAAACCATGGTAATACACACTGTCAAGAAACTCTCAGTAGGTTAATTTCAATAGACGGGTATTCCCCATCAAAAGAACATTATCTGCTGCTAAAATGTGATTTGAATTTTATGTACTATAAAACCAAAGAAACCAATAGATGTTTTTCAGGCAGAAGAATTCAGTGATTTTTGACTGCTTAAGACACCCCAGTGGTGACATTAAAGTCAGTCTACTACCCAGAACTGGGAGACATTTTTGCTTAAATAATATAGACGAAAAAAAAGCACGTGGAACTGGAAAAAGTTTGTGCTTATTTGTTATAAATGTTTTTTTTTCTGTGCAATTAGCTATGCACCTTCAAATCAGTAAAGCTGGTGATAACAGGATTATTCATGATTTAATACTCATATATATATTTATGTATTTTCAGTCTTTACTATGTGAAATAAAAAGTATGATTCAATTCTCCCACTTATGAAAACTGGTGGAGCATCATATCAGTCTGCACAACTATACTGTTTTTTACATTTCAGCTGGAATGTCTGACTCTTTCATTGTTTTGTTTTTAAAAAGCAAAGCTCCATTCACCTCTGTAACATGAACTCCCTGGATTAAATTCCCCTCCTTGTTATAAATTCAGAGCAAGCCCCTGTTGATTTGTTTCAAATTTCCAGCATGGTAAGTGGATTACAATTTTGTTCTTTGAGTATAAACAGAAAAGAAAGTAAATCAAAACATTCCCTGCTCACAACAGGTAGTTGAGAAACTTTCTGGGCTGAAAGAAACATTACTTTGATAAGACCTGTGCCATAGCCTACATATCATATTTCCCTATCCAGCTGTCCAGAGTCCCATTAGTGCCTCTTACTATTATCAGTCTCCCTCTATAATTAGAACAGCTTATGGTTTATTTGGGCCTTTTTCAAAACCAGATTTCCTTCCCAGCCGTAGCTGTCATTCAGAAGTACATGAATAGTATCTTTCAAGTAATTTAAATTTTACATTATTTGGTGACAAACAGGAATAAAATGCATTCAAATCAGTAGAGCAGCTCTTTCTATTAAATGATAAACACTTTACTTACCCTGGGTGAGATGTTTTCTTTTGGCATCTGATTTTGCTCAGACAGGGCCCAAGTCCTTTTCCTCTCCCAATGACAGTCTTTATCTGCCTCGTCTGTATGACACAAACCAGCCTGCGTTTGCAAGCTTTCTGTCTCCTCAGGGATTTGTGTTGAAATGACACCTTCCTGAATGGGAAACAGAGCACTGGATTCCCTAACCTCTGCTCCAGTCACAAAAGACTGTCCTATATTACTTACATATCTGCAAAGCTCTTTAGGGTTTATCAACTTTAAAAGGTTTCTTCTTAGACTTTCTGTCAAGGTACAGACACCATGCCTTGCATTTTCCTCCGGCAAATTTCTTCCCCTCTCCTCTAGCAGCAATGAGCTTTCACCCAGCAAGTGAATATCCGTAATGTTTTCTGTCATTGTCTCTGAAGCCTGATTTGCCAAAGAAGCACCTATGCCACTAGTAGAGGAGTCCACCTTGGCACATACATTATCCTTGTTCTTTGATTTGTCAGTTGAGAAATCTGCAGCTGAGCAGCCACTTCCATTATTTTCTTCTTCAGTTCTGGGTTGGTCGTTTTCAACGTCTGCAGATGCAACAGGCACTTTACGCTTTTCTTTGTCTTTCAGACTGGTACTTTTATCTCGGTGGTGTCCAACAGTGAGAGTCATGTCTGCCTGCAACGTTGACTGGCTGTACATAGAGGGGTCTCTCCTTACATTTACTCCTTTGAATTTTGAGTGATGACCACAGAAGCCAATGGTGGCATCCATAGGCGTAGTGTTATCTGACACTTGGAACAGACAAGGCATTTCACTGAGGAAGTAAGCACACCCATCACAATCCTTACTCAGTTTTAAATCATCTTCATCATCACTTTCTAATAAAAACTGTAACTTCTTTTTCCAGATTTCATTCTCATGCGCTGTCAGCACATCTGAACATTCAAAACAGTCTAGGTCATCATAAGAAAAGTCACCACTTACACTTGGAATTTCCTCTGCATAAATCTCCAGAATAGTGGCAGAATTTTCAGAATTATCTTTTACAAAATAATTGTCATTTACTACAGGAGTATCTGCCTGCTCACTGGCCAGGGTATTCATGTTTAGATTGCTACTGAGCCCAGCCTTTTTACACACCTGGACATCTGCCAGAGACTGACCAGATACAGAGTCTTCCGTGTTAAGGCAACAGTTGTCTGTGTGGTAAGTGACTACATTTGAAGGGCAGGAATGCACCTGTCTGATGCAGCATTTCTCTGCTTTTCCAGCAGTGACACTGACTGTACTGTTAAAATTAATTAGGTCATCACCATTCTCTGAAAAATCCCTCAAGCAGAAAATATTTTCCTGGGTTTTAAATACACTTTTTACATCCGTGTTGTCTTCCATGTTAGGCAGGCATCTGTGGGATTTCTAGAATAGGGACAATACTTCCACTTTTCTGAGCTTCTCAAGCCATAAATCACTGATTTTTGAAGAGTTAGAATCTGGTGAAATTAACATGGGGTCACCCTCATAGGGGTAACTCTTGCATGCGCAAAATGTTTCTCGTTCTGCATATTTTACCCTGAAGTCTCTTCACACTGTCATTTAGGTCAACAACAAATTCTGGGGAAGTTTTGGTTTTTGTATGTGATTTCACTTCAACCAAAGTTGAACAGCAGGACATTCTAGCTGTCAAACCGTTTCCAGGTACTGTTCAACAAAGTGTAGATCTTGCTCTGTGCATCTGCAAAGAAAAGAGATCTGAAGTTTAAAATTACTTCTAAAATGGATATACATATTTTCTAAAAGGTGGTCAACTGACACGTAATTGTAAGCATTTTCAAAAAAGAGAAATCATTATTTTAAAATCAAGATCAAACATTAAAGCAGTAACTATAACCCAGCTATCCATGCAATGACACTTACTGGAAAGACACTGTAACTGTCTGGAGTGACCTGTGCTAGGAAAACAATTTTTAAGCATGCCTGCACATACACATAGCAGCACAAAATAGGCTTTAGCACATGTCATTTAGACATTTCTAAATGTAAATAGTAATCTGCAGGCAATGTAAATTTTCACATGTGCGTGATTTTTGCAGATACTGAGTACCTGCTGATTTTGGTAGTCACATTAGCACAACAGTAGTCTATTCCTTGAATTGGCATCATAGGGACATAAATTCCAAAAATTTGTTTGTAGAAGTACCTGGAACAATCAGTCTGGTTAGATTTTATATGGCTATTTCTGTTTAAAGCATTTCTATTGTATTTTGTCTTGATATTTGTAATTTCTGTGGTGAGAGAAAAATTAAATGAGGCTCGTTAGCTTCAATTTCCTGTTCGTATTGAGTCTTACTTTTGAACAGCTGTGCAGTAGCAAAATGGTGTGGCAATGCAAAATTTACATAAAACCAAAGCAAAATACACCAAAAGGCTTCCATTCGCTGAATTCAAAGACATATGGATTCATTTCTCTCTTCTTGTAAAAAAACCCTGTTTCCTAAGCATTCCCAAATCTTAGGATTTTAGATACTTGCGATGTTTTTGTATACTACTTGAGGCACTCTGAGTCATTCTTCACCACAGAGTACCCACACTAATCACAGCAGGACTCTTCCACAGTCCAGGGATCCACTCGTCAGGGAAAGTAGCGCAGCAGAGCTGAGCTTCAAGTAAGTTTGAACTCATGTAGGATGCCAGTCTAAAAGCTCTGAAAAATAGTGACCTATTTTTATTCACAGAACTGGCATGACATGAAGAACAGCAGGAAAAAATTTCTTGCCATCCTGCTCATCTGGTGAAGCCATTTAAAGACACCTCTAGTCATTCTCCTTTTCCTCCCTGTTGTTTCTCCCATTGTGACCTTTTTAGCTAATGTCCCTCTCCCGGCTGCAAGATGACCAGCCCCGGCACCCTAGCACAGCAACCTTTCCCAAGACCCTTTCAAGCACTTTATAGCGCTCCATCTGCTCTCTGCAGGGCCACAAGCAGAGCAGTCATTGGACCTGTCAACACCCAGCTTCATGTCACAGTCCACTGCAGACACTGATCAAAGTCAGTAAGAAAATATGTGGGAGCTAGATTAGAGCTGAATGGCTAAATAGCAAGGGCTTGCTTCGAATCTGCCCCTCATGGAAAGAGCATGAAGCAGATACGATAATTTTCACTTCATTTGGGCACACCCTGCCACAGACGCCTTTTCCAGTTACCTGGGAGGAAAAAAGCAGGAAGAGATACTAGAAGGGACAATCTTAGGTTGTGTGATAAACAGCTTGATTCCATGCACACAAAAGGGTGCAGAGGAACAACAGCTGACTTGGAACCAGACCAGCACCCTCTCCCAGCACACAACATAGGCGTGTGTCGTACACATGCATGTATGTGCCTTCTGAGTACACGTGCTCAGCCTCACTGGCTGGAGTCATGGGCATGGAGCTGCAGCAGCCTTGCCATGAGGCTGCTGGCTTTGGCACCTCCTAACAGGCAACCCAGGTCTGTGCAGAGCCTCTGGAGTGCATGAAGGGCTCAGAGAGAGGAGAAGAGAAGAGAGAGTTCAGGATTTGTGAGTGCAAGGAGGTAGTGAAAAGGCAGCAAAAAGGCAACGTATTTTGTCAATTTCGTCTTGGAGCAAATTGGCAAAGGTCCAGCATACAAGGAAGTGGAGGCCAAGAGGAAAGGATGGTCTGAAGAGCAAGCCTGCTGTGCCACGAAGGTATACTGTCAGCTCAGAGTTGTAGACGGGAAGTTGCCACAAGACACAAAAGATGACAAAACAGCTTTGAAGTAGGACAAGCCAGCCTGGTCACAGTGGCTTGGCTAGAGATGCTTTGCAGCAGGAAACTCACAGGGGGAAATGTGCACTGCTGTATACAGCGCTGCTGACATAGAGAAGGTTTCGGGTTATCCACACAGGAGGTGCAGGGCAGGAAGCTGGTGTGCAGCCTTCCTCAGACTCCACCTTTGAGCCTGAGAAGCAGCCTAGTTCAAAATCCCTCATAATGTGGGCTTCCCTGCTGCAGATGAAAAGAAGAGGATATTGAGAGGATATTAGTGCATACTGTAGTGGTTTTAAATAATCTGGACACCTGTCAATGGGCCCTGGGCCAATACTCTATACTTGCTTCATGCAGGCCTTTGAACTACAATCTAGACCATGTACCCAAAAAGAGCCTGGAGAAAAAAGGCATTGGAACCCATTATCTTCAGCCTTTCAGATCTCTGATCACATTTTGCTTTCCATTTCAATTCTAAAAAATATGAATATTTACGAGAAAAAAAAAAATCGAGCAGTAGAGATTAATCTTTTCCTCATCCATTTTATCACAGTGCCAGGGAACTACCCCCCAGCATTCACCCATCTCCTCTTAAATATGTATGTGCCTAATGTTCCCTGTTGCATTCTTTCAAATCTGCTTTCATCTTTGTTTTCACAAGACCAGATGCCTCTTCCCTCTTTTTTGGAGGGTATAAGTTATTTTAAAAGCATGGTAATTTTCCCAGCTGAAAAGAGCCTTGGGAACACTTTTTAATGCAGATTGACTCATGAATACTCCTTACTAAAGCAATTGTACTATATAGTTATGATTATCTTAGTTCAGCTGCATTTTGACATTGAGGGGAAAAGAGCTGTCAGGTTTCTCGATATGAAAATTAGATTAGATTGCTGGGCATTTTGTCAGATCCAACAATGGAAATTAAAGCAAAATAATGTTCCATGAGGAAAACTGCAATAAATGCTGTTTTTCCACCCAAGATAGAGACTTTTTTTTTTTTTAATTGGGGAGAAAATGTAAGATATTAGATGAAACCATAATTCCAAGTATTGAATTTAGATAGCAATTGGAAAGAGAACTTTTACCATAATGCCCTCTCAGCTCCTCAAGACATCTTGTGATAGAAGATGCATACCAAAATTCACTGAGGAAAGAAGAATGGGAGACCATGATAACTGACCACCAGCTATTGACTAGGAACCTGAAAATAAACTCAATTCCAAACAAACTGGGTTTTGAACATTTGGTAAAAAGACAACAAGAGAACATTTAAATGTATAAGGGTGTTCTGGCTGCTGGTCTCAAGGCTTGCTCTGGAAACCAGCAATGCTACTTGCTGAACTGGGTACTAGCTAGTGGCAGGAGGCCAGTGAAGCAAAGCCATGCAGGAGAACTTACCACCACCAAGTCTTAGCAGGTAATGGTAAGGAAGATGCCTATTTTGGTTATCTAATGATCTGCAAACCTGTTTTCCATCTCCTACTGATTAGAACAGTGGTGATTGTTGGGGAATTTTTATGGTACACCTTGAGGTGAGGTAAACACATGTTTGTGCTTAAATAAAACAGACAATATTTAATGAGCAATGTGTTGGGCAGAGCCCTACTGCCATAAGCAGTTCTACAAGGAGTCTGCAAAGATCGTCAGCAGCCCATTCCTTACACGCACTGGCACCAGCACCAGCACCAGCCCATGAGGGGTTGCGTGGGCATCTCTGCCCGGCTGTGGGTCCATCCCCCAACCCAGCTCTGCGCCCAAAGGTGCCCCCTGAGCGCTCACATTGCAGGATGGATACCAGACCACACTCTGGCTGTTTCTTATCACCAAGGGAAACTCCACTCCCTTACTGGGAATGGTTCGTCTCTGGCATCCCTGCTTCCAGCCAGCTTAACCCCTTCTGCAGTTGGGCTTTCTTGCCCTCCATGACAGACCGTTCCTCAGCCTCAGATTACCACTGCTGAGCAGCTACAGTTTGAATTTCCCCTTCACTATCCCTGGACGTGTTGGCTTCCCCTTTCACCCTCCTGTACCCATCTCTCAGGTCTGCCTCCGCTCCCACAAAGGGAACTGCACACGTACCACCGGGGTCTGATGTTGCCTAAACTTAATGCCCTGGGAACTAAGAACAAGGGAAAACAAAGCTGGCAGCAGCATGAAAACGGTAAACTGAGAACTGTGGTTGGGTATGATTTAGGAGAAATATAGAACTGATGAAAACCTGGAATGCTCAGATTAACAAGGCAGCAACAGGCAGTAAAGACATTTGTAGATACTTACCAAAATCCTTTTATGGCAAGAAATAAACAAACTGTTTGTGAAAAACAATCTGTTTCAAATAATATTATGCAAAAGAATGGCATCAAAATGGCTGCAACAACTACTCAACGTTTCTCTGAGGAAAATATATAATACAACAAATTCAAGAAAATTTTAAGAAAAAAAATGCTTTTTTATTTAAAATTTATGCTTTGTCATATTCCATACTGATTTTGAAAAACTTATTCATAGCAAAAAAGTTGGCTGAAATTCCAATTATAAATAAAAATTTTGATGGTTCAAACTTATTTTCATTCAAATGCCAAACATTTGCCATTTTTCCCAATTTGAAACATATTTTTTAAATAAAAGATGTTTAATATTTGATCATTTATTCCAGTTGTGACCAAAACATTTTTGAAAAATTACACTTTAACATGGAAGGAACAATGTTTAAATGAGTGTAATTTTAGTAATAGACATTTTGCAGGTGGTTTTGGACCCAAAGCTGCTTCTAATGATTTCAGAAGGAACTGTGGACTTAATCCTAATGTCAGCAGAAAAAAATTTAACTGACAGATTTGATTAAACTTAAAAAGTGGCCATTAATTTTCCTCTCTTGCATCACATTTTTTTCTACTTTATTTGATTATAACCAAAATGGAAATCTTCCTTTGTAAGCAATTTTACACTCACAGAATTTATTTCTACGGAAACCTAATGCATTTTACAAGTCCAGGATGGAACTTGTGTCTTTCTGTAGGGTTCATTTCTTCTAGATTCAGTGGAAAAAATTCCCTTTACTTCCTCGCTGAAGTTTTTTTCTCTTATTTGCTATCTATTCATCACGTAATCTCTGTTCTCTGTACAGTCCTGCTCAGCCCACACCCTTATTCAATAGGATTTATTCCCGTCTTTCATATGCACTTGCTCCTCCCCCTCTTTCACAGGGCCTTTCAGTCTATACCCATGTATTGTCTCTGTCCTTATCATTAAGGCAGCAGCTTTCCAGGTCCTGGACCATTCTGCGTATTCACATGCAGCCTGGCACAATGGGCACCTGATCTATGCCTAAACCTTTTATAGCACTGCAGGACAATTAATACATGTAAACATGTTTGACAACCAAAGCATTGTCTAGGCATGTTAAAAGCACCGCATCAGTGCATAAATACTCCTGTACAGCTGTAGGTGTTCTGCAAATGCCCCGCTTCACACCCACGTCAGCGCAAAGGAGTGGGAAAGAACCCGCATTAGCCCGCACACAGGGTTATCTTAGCTAAACACGCAAGAGGGAAGAAACTGATAATCCTCCTATGTTTCATATTAAGAAATATCCTTCCATTAACTAATATTTTGGTTTCTTTATACCAAGTTGACACTGGGTCTGGGATACTTGAAAACACAAGAAAAATTGATAGCTACATAAATAACGTTTGCTTGTAACAGCCTTAGATAACACAGACCCTGTCTTCAGTAACTCACCTGCCATTGTCCACTCTTGCAGGGCCACTCAAAGTCTGGCAGATCCCAAGGACTAACTGTCACTGAGCTTCTACGCTCAAACCCATAAACATGTACGTCCATCTGCAATGCAGATATTGTTTTTTTATAGTCCATTCCTATGAATAATATAAAATTTGTGGTTGAATCATTGAGTATTTCCTGCTGTTTTTTTCTACAAAAGGATTATAATCAATGGTCCACTCCCCATTAATTAAAAAACCTGAGGAGGTATTTCTGAAGGTTTTGTGCATCAGGTAAGAATATGAAAATCTCTGTTTTCGGTTTCCAGATACATAAAACTCTAAACCACCAGCCACGACAATAAAGAAAAAACCTTGAAAACATGAAAAATAAATGTCCTAAAATAGAAAGAAAAATAGGAAGAGGCTTATCTATTTGTATTTTTTTAAGCTACATGATTTTCAAGCCAAAGCTCATTATTTTCTTTAGCCCTGGTGTGGTTTTTGAACACTGCTTGACGAGAGATGAAGTGCTAGCTCTCTCAGACACACCAGTATTAGTCCAGCAATTCAACAGTTCAAGCACTGCAGTTCAGAGCAGAGTCATTCTGGGAGATCTTAGAGACTCCCTGTGCAGCTTTCGAAGGAGGACTTCTACACCGCTCCCCACAAATCTCTCATCGTCTTGAGGACACATAGTATTGACAAAAAACTGGTGAGTGTCACAATTTTCAGAAAAATTAATTTCATAGAGTGTCTGCTAAAATTTTATGAAATGAACTTGAATGCAAAATTAAGTAACATATGAACATTAAATAAAATCTCACAGGCAAGGTGATTTTAAATTGTATGTCATGAAAAAGTATTTAAGCTGTGCACAAAACTGTTGCAGAGTCCAACCTTAGCTCTGTAATATTTCAAATAAATTATTCTTTTATTATCAAAGAACATGTACTAATTAACAAAATTATGCATGTGAATGTCTCAATAATTTATCTCATATTACCTAGGAAGAAGCATTATTTAGATAATTATATTTATTTGGGTATAGTAAAGTGTTATTATATTAAATTCAGATAACTACATTTATAATTACATCAAATAAAAATTTATCATGGAATGTCCTGAGTTGGAAGGGACTCGCAAGGACCATCGAGCCCAGCTCCCGTCCCTGCACAGGACACCCCAAATTCACACCGTGTCTCTGAGGGCCGTGTCCAAGTGCTCCTCGAATATCACCAGGCTGGTGCCGTGATGCCTCCCTGGGGAGCCTGTGCCAGGGCCCCACCACCCTCGGGGGGAAGGACCTTTCCCTAATGCCCAGCCTCACCCTCCCCTGGCACATCTCCCTGCCGTTCCCTCGGGGCCTGGCGTTGGGCACCAGAGAGCAGAGACCAGCCCTGCCCCTCCTCCTGCCCTCGGGAGGGAGCTGCAGAGGCCATGAGGCTGCCCTCGGCCTCCTCTGCTCCAGCTGAACAAACCCAGGGACTCCAGCCGCTCCTCGTACGGTTTCACCTCTAAACCCTTCCCCAGCCCCGTGGCCTCCTCGGGACACTCTCCAGTACCTTTATACCCTCAATGTCCTGTGGGTGCCCAACGCTGCCCACAGCGCTCGGGGTGAGGCCGCCCCAGCACGGAGCAGAGCGGGACAATCCCCCCCTCGCCCGGCTGCGATGCAGGGCTCAATGTCCCCCAGGGCACGGTTGGCCCTCTTGGCTGCCAGGGCACGCCGGTGGCTTGGGTTCAACTTGCCTTTGAACAGAACCCCCAGGTCCCTCTGCAGAGCTGCTCCCCAGCCTCTCGTTCCCCAGGCTGCCTGTACAGCCAGGGCTGCCATGTCCCAGGGGCAAAACCCAGCACTTGGGAAATAGTGGGAAATAGTTATGAACTAGAAGCTGTTTCCATGGGCAGAGGGAACTTTTATATCAGGATCAGGCTCTTTACTGGGAAGTTCTTTATTTCTTTGTCATCGCTGATATTTGGTTTTGCCTGGCTGGCTTTGTTTGGTAGGAAAGAGAGAGCTGAATGTCATCACTGTGATAAGAAGACAGACCTACACTACTTTAAATGAGCTTGGAGAAAGACTTGAACATACCGAAAGCACAATCTTTCTCCTGCGTTCATATGTGTACATGAGGAGGATATGGATGCATGCATAACACAGTCTGCTCACCCACTCTTTTAACACTTCTCTATCAGACTGATCTTGTTTAGAAAGTCTCCAAATGCCAGCAGCTTCCTACTATCACCTCCACTCCATAGGCCAAACTTCGGGATCTGGGTTTGCCCTTTGTAAAAACAACTATTATCTCCTAGACTATCCTCCTAAATTTGGATATAACCATAGCTCCTTCTCCATTTGCCTAGGCATACTACATACATTTTCATACATCCCTTTTTAGAGGTGTTATATTGGCAGGTAGCTTAACCACAAAGAAAGCTGGTGGATATAATTAGACTTCAGTTAAGATAAACATGAAAAATCTCCAAACCAAAATGCCAATAACCAGAAAACCTTTTTTTAGGATGAGTGGAAATGGTCATATACTATGCAGATCCAATCAGAAAGTGAGCTGGTACGGACAGCAGGATGATATAAATATTATATTGATTATAGGCAGAGCAAGCAGCAAAAGCAGAACAGAAACAACCAGAAGGGCAGAAAGGAATCTCCACTAACCACATGATCTCACGGAAGCTCTAAAAGGAGCAGTATCTAAAAGGTGGGACTAGGCGGAACTTCCCATCACCTGGGTCTGTATCCATGCCCCTGCCTCACGCTGGCATCATGTTGGAATGAGTGCTGCATACACACTATTCTTCTCTTATACTGTATTTGGCACAGAAAACACAAGCACACGGGATATGACGGAGTCCTGCTGCAACCCGGCTAGGTCCTCGCTCTGCATGATCGAGTACTGAGGCAGTACTGAGGAACACAAAGGTGATTTAGTCAAGACATGAACAGGGAAGTTTGGGGTGAAGCGCTGGCCACAAGGCTTGCATATGTAATTATTGATTTCTATAATGCTCAGCCAAACAGGACTTTATATGCATTTCTGTCAACAAATACAACTGTACTGTTTAAGATTAGGCATGAAAAGCCACATACCACAGACAGAAAGTCATAGCCATTCCTTAGCATATATATATGAGAACTGAAAGAATAGCATTTACTGCAATAGCTTGCAGAGCAAATAACTTGACATAGCAAATGTACCTTAAAATGAAATATTACTGCTAACAAAGCTTGTGGTTTTATGACCCTGACTCTTGGGTTGCTTGCGTTTTTATGACTCTGACTCTTGGGCTGCAAAGATACAAAGACGTCATAGACCTAATCACTCAATCTTACAGATCCTTTCCAGAATGACCAACTATGGCACTGTATGTATAACACACATCCTGTCAGGCAGTTGTCAGTGACATCTTACTGTTGTAAGGCAGTTATGTTCCAAGGGTAATGCTAATTCCCTTTCCATTCTCCCTGGAAATACTTCTTAAAGATGTCTAAATTTCTTGCAGAAAGGTTGCATGTGGTTTGTAGAGCTGCAACGTTCCTCTAAGAAATCAATAGCTGTAATTCCATCCACTCCCCGTTCCCAGCCTGCCAACTGTTTTGCCTTTGGGAATACACACATTTTTTCAATTCCTCATACAGGGCATTTCTCAACTGAGATTTTTTTATTTTGCAGCAAATTCCAAAAGTTTAGTATTTTTCTACTTCCAAAACAAAATAAAACATAGACTTTTCCTGTTATGCAATAAGCTCAGACATTACACACCAATTTAGATTTCTTAAATGAAGTATCATATTCCCTTTTGGAAATACACACAATATATTTATATTTACAATCGGAAACGCACAACTTCTTGTTTCCCAGAAAGGTTGCCATGCATGTTTTGTCATATTCAAATGCTTATTTTCATGTTTTCTTTTTAAACTTTTCCTTTAACAGAAATCAAATCTTTCATTAAAAGCTTTTTTTAAAAAAGTTTCACCAACATTGGCATGTTTCTGTGAATCTTTTTTTTCCATGCATCCATCAGTACTGCTGGAATCAAATTCCACATGAAATTTCTGATCTGCTTTCCTCCACTGCTAATCTATAGAAGCTTCCCAAAGCGATTATGCTAAACAGCCATAAAAACATTTTCCAAAAGTGTGGTGATCATGCCTACATTCTTAAATGTTGTTACCTTGTAAAAGTTAAAACCTTCACAACAACAGAAACTGGAATTCTAGAACTCAATCATAACTTTGTGAACTCCATTCACAACAAGGATGTACTAAGTATTTATACTGCAGTTTGCTTACTATAGAGTCTAACATTCGATGGGGTAAGAGTAGTGAGAACCCATGCATGCAGATTTACAATGACTGCATTTTCTGTTTGTTTCTGTACCGTACAGTAGTTCTGCCTGACTCAGTCTTGTCTGGAATCCTAATGGTGGAACACAAACAATAGCTATAACCATATTATTCTTCTATAAATCCCTCAAGACACTGCAATCAAATCAAACATTTAGAGCAGCATACTTGTCAAAGAGCACGTGATGTCAGAATCAAAACTAGCAAAATACTGTATTATCTAAACCCATTATCATATATCTATTGTATTAACAAGGTTTGGATAAGAAAAACATCAGTGAAGTTTTGGCTGTTCAAAAGGCAGATATCTGGAAAATATGTCCTTCCCAAATATGCCGTCATATATTTTGTTTCTTCAACTTCCACATCCAAGGCTTTTTGACAACTTTTAACATTAGTGTACTACTCGTAAACAGCACCACAGGTATAATCTGTCGGCTAAATGTAAGGAGAATAAATGACTGGCTCTGCACATCTCTAACAAAGACCTTAATCTAGAGTAATTAAAATAAGCAATCACAGCACAACTCTTAACGCTGATCTGTCTTAATCTATTTTTAACATTCACCAAGCATCTGACACTGTCAGCATGAGCAATTAATGCATCTAGCCTGATGATCATCTAAATGCTACCAAGTGACCAGATTTTCTTCTCAGGAATGGAGGAAATTTTTACCTAGTGAGCATTAGGCCGTGCAATATATGTTTAGAAAGAATAAAATGCATATTCCAGGATACCTAGCATCACTTACACATTCTTTAGAAAAGGAAGACGACTTTTGCAGTATTGTTTGTCTTGCTGAAACTCAGTGGAAATAGTATCAGAGTGTAATTTCAGACATATTTAGCAGAATTCTAAGTGCAACATTTTAAAAAAAAATCTATTAAGACAAGCAAAAATTACTATACTTTAGCAGAAGCTAATAACAATTCATATTTCCTGTTCAATAACCATATAAATCACTATATTCGTATCATGCATTAAGACTAAAGTAACTTGCTTTTCTTCATTTATCTTTTATGATACGCATTCTATCTGCACACAGGAAAAAAAAGTAGACAAGTAATTTTAAAAGTATAAACAATTTGACCTCTCAAACCGTACATGTGCACTTACCCTTGAGTGCTCCTTCTTTAAGTTCTAGCAGTGGGCCAGGCCTGTGTTTTGACTCTGTGTTACAAGACAAAGACATTTATTTTATGCATGCTGTTTCAGAGCTGAGAAGCTAGCTGAAAGCTTCAGTGTTGTTTTGCTAGTGTGACCTTAGTATAGTGAGTCTAATCACGGAACAGTTTGACTTTTAAGAGAGACTATTTCATTACATGCAGCAGATGGCTCTTCCTGGGAAAACCTCAGCCAGACAGAGTGAGAGAGTTGGCAGTGATGAGAGGGTACATCCTACTTCCATAGAAGTCCACGGGAATTTCCTCATGGCCTTGAGAGGGAGGAAGTGTTGGCCTTAGCTTTTCATAATAAAGTACCGGGTTGTTTTTTAAAGCATATGCTTAAGCATGCTTAACTGCTTTGCTAGGCTGGCTGGGAATTTCTTGCTTGAAGTTAAGCACACAAAAGTTCTGCTGAACATGCAAAAATCTGCAATTCCTAACAAGTAGGTTGAGGAAATCAAAGGTGGATAGTGAACTTTTAACAACCACTACACAAAAATTCACCTAATGGTTCATGTTCCTCAAAGGCAAATAAGTGAATCCTGAACTAATTAAGTATTCCCACTCCCAGTACCCAAGAGGCCAAGTCTCACACAGGAGGAACTGGAATAAATTGCACAAACTGCTCCGGGCTCAAGATCTAGAAAAGGCTGAAACCCAAGTTTTCACCAACCAAAGGTGGGTGAAAGGCACCTGCCTGATTTTCTAGCAGCTAAGCTATACACAGCTGTGTATAACTACATACACTCAGGAAGTCAAATTCACTGTCTTACCTGTATCCATTTTGCCATGCAGATTGGTTTTGCACCGAAATTAGAAGAGGAAAACTATGGGTTAATGATGCAGGGAAAAGCCACTCAATGCAATTTCTTCAAGTTAAGTCTAACTAAATGGCTTATTTCTCGGAGATTCTGGACCCCACAGAAGTCAGGACAGATGCTACACTGCGCTCTGCAGGCAGACACGTTATTTCCAAGCAGATGTCAGCCTGTTTTGATTAGAGCAGTGCAACCCATGAGACAACGGACTCTAGCGAACATCAGTGCGTGCTGGTTTGGTCTCAATGCTGTGCTACCGCAGCCACCTGACCTCCAGCTTGCTCACTGCGAAGGCAAGGCAAGCTTGCAGTAGCATGAAAGAATACTGCAGAAATAGAGGCAGCCACATCTGAATGCTTGATCACTGATTAAAAGGGTTAGCAAAATTACTTTCCAAGGCACTTTCAGTCCACTTTGAGCAAGTTGTAATTCCAGAGATGAGTATTCCCGTTAGGTCATGGCTGCACTCATCTGTCCATTAGTGGTGATGGACAGCAGTCATGGAAACATCCCTGCCTGGGAGACCCTCTGCGTAGTACCTCCTCTCTCTCAACAAAAGGCAGGTAAGGCGTCCGACCCCTTAAGCTGGGCACTTGTGTGGGAATGGACAGCACGCTGGAGGGGGACGTGTCACAGACAGGGGTCCATGGCTGTGTTGGCTGCAGCTTCTCCTCAAGGCGAGCCCCCTGCCCCCATTGTATGATTTTTGCCCGGTTTATCCACCCGCCCAGCTCCTCTCCCTCTCACAGGGGACTGCTCCCTGCTCTCCGGCCATGTCTGGCCTTCTCAGTGCCAGCTGCCTGCGCTGGCAGCAAGCCTCGGCCTCGAAGTCAAACACTCAACTTCCCCATTTCAAAATGGATAAAAGGAAACACTGAGCGGTACCCTCGCGCTCTCAGCAGCGCCGGAGCGCGCACTCCCAGGCCGAGGGAAGGCCTTCCCCTCCCGAAGGTGGACAGGCGCTCTAGGCGCGGACATGGCGCCGGTGCCCTCAGGGGCGGGCGGGAAGCGGCGCCGCGCCGGGCCCAGCCGTTCCGCGCTCGGCCGCGCTGTACCGTGCGGCTGCGCTCGGCGCGTCCTTCCGGGCGGGAGCACCGCCCCGGGCGGGCCGTGGCTCGCAGCCGCTGGCGGGGCAGGCGAGGGGCGATGTCGGAGCCGGTGCGCAGCACGTCGGGGTCGCTGCCCCTCAGCCGCCTGGCCGAGCCGCTTCTCCGCAGGCTCAGCGAGCTGCTGGACCGGGCAGCGCCCGGCAAGGGCTGGCGGGACCTGGCGCAGCGAGCGGGGAGCCGCGGCAGGGTCCGGCTGAGGTGAGGGCGGCCTGTGGCGGCGGGCTCCGGCGGATGCGGGGCGGCCCGCGGCCCTCGGCTGCGGGAGGGGCCCCGGCGGCGGGGACGCCGCGGGCTGAGGCGGCGCAGCCCGGGCTCAGGTGGCGCAGCCCCGGGTGGAGCGGCCGGGCGGCGGCTGAGGGCGAGGGGCCACCGCGGGGCCGAGGGAAGGGGTCCGTCCGGGGGAGCATCGCGGGAGGGCTGCCGCCGGAGGCCGCGCTCTGGCGCATCCGTTGCCGAAAGCACACGGGAGGGTGAGCAGTGGGGCCGAGCTGTGGTACCGTCCTGAAGCCGGCGGCGGGGGTGAAGCGGGCGTGGGTTCGTCTTTGCTCGCCAGCCCCTTTGTAACTTGGCACCGCAGCGAAGAGCCGCCGAACGCTGCAGTTGCCTTTTTGCCGCTCCTGCCTGAACCCGGCGTGGGCCGGCCCGTGCAGGCAGCGCTGTCCCTCCCCGTGGGCCCGTGCTTCGTTTGCACAGAGGGGAGCAGCCCCTAACCGAAGCCCCTGTGCTGGGGCAGACGGGGTCGAGGACGCATCGCCCGTCTCTGGGAGTTGTGTGCTTAGTCCCTCGCGAGGGCTGCCAGCGAAGAAGTAGCAGGGTGCACGTAGTATGGCTTTCTGCTTTGCTGCCTTTGCATTTGGAAAGCATCCCCCTTGTACCTCACCTGACTTTCCTCAACACGAATGCAGCCAGCTGCTTGCCCTAGGCAGGGAACATGGTAAATGTTTGTTGACCGGTCCCTGTAGCTCCCTTTGTCTATATTAGCGTAAACAAATTCATTTTCTTGAACTCCTTCTTTGTAGGTCACATTCTCTAGATTGCTTCCTGATCGTTTTACTTCCTGTGGGTTTTAAAGATCTTTCTTTAGAGGGTCACATCTCAAAATACCAAGGCATTTCAAGTGCAGCACTGAATGTACATTGTGAGGATGTGTCCTTTCTCTGTTATGACTGTATTAAATAAATACAGGGAAATAGAACCTGAGGACTACGATATGACCCGTCCGTAAAGCCTGTGGCTATGTTTGTTCCTCTGTATTATCCAGTAAAGTGCTACAAAGGCCTACTTGATAAGTGAAAATATCTTGCCTCCAGCCTTGCATGGCACTGTGATTCAGTGAAACATTGATGAGTCTTTTTAGTGGCAATACATCAACTTGCATTGCCTTTCCATAGCTGTATTTATTTCCATATTATCTGTGTTCTTTTAATCTGCTGTGATTGAAAGTGCATCAAGACTTTAACACCAGAATTTAAAACTATTCATGTTTATATCTGGAGGTGAATTTATGGGAGCAGTTAACTGCACTGTAGCAGTACGTGTGTGTATTAGTTAAGCTGCAGCAGTCACTAGTTTTAGCAACTGCTCTGAAAAATCTAAGTCTTCCTGGACTTTTAAGTTAGATTCTGACTCACTCTTTGCCACTTCTGAATTAGGCACATGAAAATGAAAGGTGCTGTACTTGTTCTTCTGCTGAGACTTTAAAAAGTGAAAATTAGAACATTCCTTAATACATTTGGTCAGAATTGTTAGGTACAAGCATCTCGTTTTGTAGCATTCAGCTCACTAGTACCACTTTCTGTCTGTGGAGGTGTCACTGTACAATCTCTGAACTCCTGAAACTTGAAGGAAACACTGCAAGTATGTCCAAATCAGCTAGGAATTTCCCATCTCTTTTTTAATCTTTTTGTTTGTCTGCAAGTGATTTCTAACTCAGCTCCTTTCTGAGGAAAAAGTAGTAAGAAGGTCTATGGCATGACTTTTTCCTATCATTTTGTAGCCCTCTGGATTTAGAGCAGTGTTCCCTCAAAGTGCTGGAGCCAGAAGGAAGTCCCAGCTGGAGCCTCCTGAAACTGCTGGGAGATCGGGGTTGCACTGTGGTGGAGCTTGTGGAGTTCTTGCAGGCCCTGGAGCATACAGAGGCCCTCCAGTGTCTCAGCCATTCAGGTCAGTTCTGGTTTGTGCTTTCACTGCAACTGTTTTACACTGGAAACACTGAAGTATTTCTTTTCTACAGGAAGTAAAAACATATTTAGAGTTTGAATTCTAGTAATTGGCATTCATATGATTACCGTAGTAATTGGCTCATGTGATTCTGAGCTTAAACGTAAGCCAAGTAGATAAGCAAGCTTAATGCAGTATTGTTGTAGACTTGGACTTGGCTGCATGGATATGACAGGAGCTGTCATTCTCTCTGCTGACTTGGGTTCTCTATCAAACTATGCCTTTGGGAGATGCTTATAGAACTGAAATGGTTGAGTTAGAAAGACATGTAGTGTTGCCAGCCATCTGTTCGGGCTACAGGTTTCATTAACTGCATTTCATAGCTTACCCTAATTGAAGGGGAAGGGTCCAATTAGTGCCAGTTCTGGTGCATGTTTGATTTAGTCCAACTTGTTAATTGGACAGAAAAACAGACTAACTTAGGATAGAACTAGATTATTTTCTGTTAACACATTCAGCTTGCTTATTCACAAGAAGTCTAGGAAGTGGGGCAACACAAGGGAATGCACAGGTAAGACCATGTAGACGAAGTGCTTCTTGCTATAGTACAAAACCAGGACCCTTTTTTATGTCCTCCTTCTTCAGGATGTGGTGAGATTCAGCCTACTAGGAAGTTGCAAAAGCTTCTCTTCAGAGCGGGGAGTGGAAATGAGACTAGCAAGCTCCTTGCCATGGTGATAGCTGTCCTATTCTTTGGATAGTGTGAGAAGAGAAGCCATGGGCTGAGAACCATTGTCAAGACAGCTCTGGAATTTTTCAAGTAAATTATAGTAATGCTTTGCAGCCGTTTCATCTAGTTAAGGCTGCTTCTTCTTCCTGTACTAGGAGGACCATGGTGTGTTGAACAAGGTGTGATTGAGTTACATGACAACTTAGCCTAGCTGAAGCATACCACCGTAGACTTGGCAGGGAGGGGGGAATTGGTGTTCTATCAGTGTGAGTGGATTGCACTCATAGAGGCAAGAGCTGAGGTGGAGGCATAGGCAGTAGCATGCTGTCCTGCACTGTTAATGCTTGTTCCTTTTTATTGTTCTCCATATGGTGGTTACTGGGGGAGTACTGAAAACAAGAATTGTCCCGGTTCATGTTTCTATGAGAGTGCCTGCACAAAGCCAAAACGTTGTGCTTGCTTGATCTGTGATAATTTCAAGTATCACCACCATTGAATTGAGGATTTTTGTATGGCTGTCAGTCAAGTTACATTTTGAAATATGTAATGAAGACTAAATCCTGGGTAAAACAGAAACTTGCTACACAGCAGAATTGTGATATAGTGGTATCAGTTAGGGAACTGGATAGATAGCTCAGATATCCTTGTATTGAGGATATCAAGCCAATAAGTAGACTTTTGTTAAGACCCCTTGGAACTGCAGAGGTGGTGGTGTTATAAATTAATCCCTTGTAGAACAGTATGGTCTATGATGGAATGGATTAATCCTCCTCTAAGGAGGACTGGGTAGCTTCATAGAGACTGAGAAACTGGAACCAAGATAGACCAAAGCAAAGGGTATTTGAAGAAAGTTCATGTCAGAAAGAATTTTAAACTATTTAACAAGAAGTGGTAGGCCTTGATATTTGCGGTGGGTTTATTTAAATGTTCAGGGGTGGTTGATGCTTGAAGTTGAAGTACAAATTCATAACTGCCCATTTGTTCTAATCTACCAAAAAGAGCATACGTGTTGCTCAAATTCCTTTAGGAATGGGATTGTTTAATGTAAGACCTGTATAGCTGTCATACTGGTTTGTTAGAGTGTTTTCTACAAGCTTAGCTGCTGCAGTTAAAAAGACGTTTGTGAACCTATGAGTGTACTGGTTAATAAGTGTACAGTTTTGATGCTGCTTCGTGGTGTGTTTTGGCAGTGATACTACCTCAGTACCTTTATGGCAGAGGTGTATTGTTACAAGCTTGGACATCACTTTGTTTGCAGCAATACAAAGGATCTCTTGGAGAATCATAGACTCCTAGAACCAAGTTCCAGAACTTTTTTGTTTCTCAGAGCTTAGAGGCTTGCCTATCACATTGCATTAACTCCATAGATCATCTTCCTATAAAGACACAAAACAGTAATGATAATAACTTTAAAACTTCTCCTTGGTGGTAAAAAAGTCTAGGCATCTTGTTCCTTCGGTTACCTCTCTGTGCCTTTTCTTCCTTTTTTTTTTTAATCTTGTGATGTTGAGAACTTGCTGGAAATGAATGAAAGGCAAAGAGCTTTCTTCCAGTCTAAGAAGGAAAAAAAGGCTTAATACGCAACTTGTGGTATTGCAGTCTAGTCCTTGTGCAGCCTCACTGAGTTGTGGGGATTGAAACAAGAGCAAAGAGGTGTTTTTCCTCTGAGGGCAGGTCTCTTAGTGCAGCAGTTCAGGCACTTCAATCCAAATTGAGTAATTGAGGCTGGGTTTCCAGAAATGACTGAAAAGGTTTAACAGTGTGTAAGTTAAGAACCCAACAGTTGGATTATAGTTAAGATTATGAGTACTTAATTTGCACTGCATGCTTCAAAGTCTGGCCCCCATAAATGTCAGTTTGCCATCCTCAGTGGTAAAACTTGAACTTTGCATTTTCCAGGGCAAATCAAGGTTTTTTGTGTATCTTTGTAATCATTCAGAAAAATAAGCCAGAAGTTTCTCTTTTTGACCCATTAAATTCTGCGATGCTTGCAGGAATTAGCTGTATAGTGCTGAATGAATTGCAGGAAAATAAAGGAAACTGCAAAGAAATTATGATTCAGATTTCTCAGAACTTGTTTGTAATAACTCCAGGGAGTACAAAATACTAATCTTTCAGAGAATTAATTTTTCTTAACTGCTTTCGTAAGAGATGTTAGTGATGCAAATCAGGAGAGATTAAAAAAAAAGTGGAAGTCTTTGGAAAGAGCAAGTCTCCTTAATTTTTCTGTCCTTTAAATTGAAGTAATGTAATTCCTGTTTGTCTTGCTTAATGTTAGATGATTGTGATGCTCAAAAACTGTACTTAAGGCACTGCCTTTATGAAAAACAGTGGAGGAAGTGTTAAATGAGGAACTGAGGTAGCGATCTTTGGGGCTAGGGTACAGAGGGACGTTATTTTAGAGGAAGGAAGGCAGGGAATTTTCAAGTCCTATAGCTACTTTGGAGAAGCTGCCTGTGTAATCAACTGTAAGATTGTGCGTGGGGGAAGTTAATACAGCCCACTTCCCTGCTAGACAAAGATTATGATTTCCAAATGTCATATAATCTCTGTTTCAGTCTGACCACATGGGTTTCTGCTCAGGTTTCAACTCATTGATCAAATTGTTATGGTTTCTTTCCTCAAACATTCTCCGTTAGGAAAAAGTTCTGATGTGTGACTAAGCTGTTAAACACGAGGGGAAACAAAGCAGACAAAAAGAGAACTCCTGGCAGAGTGTAGTAAGAAGGCTTGGAGCGAATGGTAATCTTGAGTCTTGCACCGGGATGTCTGTGATCTCTTTGCAACTTTTTCTTTTTTTTTGCACAGCTTCTGGTTTACTCTGTACTATTCTGTAACATTATTCCCCCAGCAATATGGAATACTGCTTCGGTACCGGACTACGCTTTCAGATGCAATGTGTTTTCATTAAACTATAAAGAAGAAACTACTTTCTCCCAAAATAGGGAGACTCTAAAAGGCGAAATTTTTAGTATGTATACCTATTTTGGATCTGATTGTTCTTTTCTGAGTAATGAAATGGTGATAAAGTGCATCTGTACCATTCACTATTTCTGTGCTTTTTCTGTAACTAGTTGTACAGAGCCTAGCTAGGATAGAGTTATTTTTCTTCACAGCAGCTTGTATGGTGGTGTGCTTTAGATTTTTGACCAAATCAGTACTGGTAACACACCAATGTTCTAGTTTTTGCTGAACAGTGTTTGCACAGCATCAAAATCTTCTCTGTTTCTTGCTCTGCTCCCCAGTGAATAGATTGGGGGCGTACAATAGGCTGGGAAGGGGCACAATAGGAAGGGACACAATGGGGCACATGACCCAAGCTAACCAAAGAGCTATGCCATACCCTGTAACATCATGCTCGGCAATAAAAGGGAAAAAGAGGGAGTTTTGGAGGGCCTAGCCATTTTCTGCTTGGGAACTGGCTGTGCATCAGTCTGCTCACAGGAGGCGGTGAGTGGTTGTCTTGCATCACTTGTTTTGTGTTCCTCTCTATTCTTCCACTCATCCTTCACTTATTAAACAATTTTATTTCCTTCCTTAATTTTATTTTGATCTCCCAAGTTTTCTTCTTTCTGTTCTTTCTTTTCTTCTTCCCCATCCCACTGGGGGTGGGGGACTGTGTGGTGCTTGTCTGCCCACTGGGGTGAACCCACAACACTGGTATTGTAGCAGCTAGTCATTAATGTGTGGTATTGCTTGTGGTCCCACTGGGGTTGTTAAATGCATTTTATCATCCATAGCAAACAGTGCTTTAAACTAGTGACTTTTGATGGCTTATGAGTTCAGTATTGCTGAACACCTTGGTCCTCGGTCCATGTATTTTTTTGACAGCAATGTGAGGTTACATTTCCTGTTCTGCAGTTGACTCTCTTCCCCACCTACCCTTCCCCTCTTCTGATGACCTTGGTACGCCAGTGAGTGGGTCTGTGTTTGCTGTCATGCTGTAACTAGATCTCTGGAATGGTCTAGGTTAAGAAAACAACTGGATCGTATCAGACCGGTGTCATGATTTTGCTCAAGCTATTTCCTGGCAGTTAAAATTTGAAGTGGAAGATTCTACCTTGCAGACTGGCAAAAGAAAACCCCAGTCCTGTGTTCTACAGGAGTCAAAGGCATAAAGCTGAAACCAGTGTTTCAGCTGATAAGGTTGCGTGAGGAATAGTAGAAAAACGCACTATGTTGTAGTTGAATTAACTGACTGTACTTAACCTTAATCTGAAGATTAACAAATCAAAGTAGTTGTTGGGAGTGAGCAAACTCTCAAAACTGGGAATACCTATCCCAGAAGGGATCTATAATGCCATTGGAAGTATTACTTGGAATACCATTGGAAGTAGAGACCAAGAGGGATTGAAGTATCTTCAAATTAAAATGTCTGAATGATTTACTTTAAATCTTTGGTAAACTCTGCAGAGTACTGATCAATTTAAGCATGGATTTTGTGTAACGGAAGACAGTTTTGAATGTCTTAAAGTCATACAACTAATTGGAACTGCATGTGTACATAGTAAAAATTTATTTTCAAGTATATTTAATGACAGAAACTTTCTTTGCCCAAAGGACAATTTAAATGCAATTTTAAATTGTGGAATTGTATTTCTTAATAACTTTCCTATGTGTAAATTCTTTTATAAAGGTATAAAGATTGTTGTACAGCCAGACTCTCAAGCCGTGCATTCTGGTCAGGTCGTCAAGCTGTGCTGTTGGGCAACAGGACACCCATTCGTGCATTACCAGTGGTTCAAACAGGAAAAAGAGGTAACAGTTGATACAGAATACAGGGGTTTTTAAAGTGGTGAAAATAATAGGTTTTGGATGAGCCTTTTTTTTTTTTTTTTTAAGACTGTTACTCTTATTTCAAGGAGAGGAGAGTGCTATATATACTAACAAAAATAGAAGTTTAAGAAATGCGGCATAATGACCTATCAAAGTGCTAAAACAGTAAGGTGGTTCCTATAGTCAGACCACTTCATCCTTGGAGGCTTGTCTTGGAATGTGACAGTAAGGAACCTGTAAGTTTAGTTGTCTATAGCCTACTAAGAAGTTTAACACAGGCTACTGAGAAACTGCCATGCTGGAACAAATGCAAAACACTTGGTCTTGGACAGATGGGAAGTGGTTTCCTAAGAACAAACAGTTGAAGGCCTGAACTCGGTGGTGCCACAGACTTCTTCAATAAAATACTGGAATGTGTGTGAGCTGGTGTCACTGGAATTTGAATGGCAACACTTATGCCCGTCTTTCTGGTCCTGATTTTTTTTCTACAAGATGAATGCACTTTTCTTCTTAATGTTATTTTATTCTAAGTACTATTTTAAAAAATGCAGTAAGTTTATGATATTTTAAATCATAATAGTCTCTGAGCTACTGAATACCTAGAACAAGACTATCTCATAGGAAAGTTTCAAGTAAATGAATGAGTTGAGGCTGGTGTTATGGACATTGAAATAAATATTCTAATGTTAGATCCTGGCTTGGATTAAATCCATCTAAATTTAAATATATTTTTTGTTTCACCTGTAATTCAGGTTCCCCATGGTAATTCTCCAGAGCTCATTTTGAATCCAGTGAATGTAAATGATTCTGGCTTTTACATCTGTCGAGTGAACAGTGAGTCTTCCTTTGCGTTCAGTCGGTGGGCACGACTTGAAGTTTGTGATCTCCAGGGTACATCTCATGGTGAGTGGCAAAAACTGTCTTCTGAAAGTCTGTCTTCCCACTTGTTAGAGTAATTTGGGTCCCCATTGCTGTATTGCACAGATGTCTTGCAAAGATGTGTTAAAAATGCAGTATCCAGTTATTGGGCTCTTGCGCTAGTTGCAAACGCAGAAGAGAAATGAAGTTCCACAGTGGTGGATAAGAATAGATAGATGGAAAACACACAGTCTCAGATCCTTTTAAGTCTTAGAGGATTCTTGGACCAGAGAAGCAATTCTTTAACTCTCTTGTTGTTTACCTGTTTACCTCTTGTTGTAACTCGATAGTGACTGGACACACAGTCTATTCTGAATGTTTGCCCGATGCGCTCTGGCCCAATACTTGGGACTGTTTGTTTCCTCTTCATCTTTGTGCTGCCAGTCTGAGAAGAAAGGGATTTTGGTATGGGAGAATATAATGAAGTTCTCTGCCTTCCTAGAAAGAAGTCTTACCTTACCTAGAAGGTCAGAGCAGTAAACTAAAGAAGAGCACATGTGTGCTGGAAGCCTGGACACTTCAGAAAACCTAAATACTGTGGAATGAAGAGAGTGTTAACTGCACTCTGAGGAAACAGGACTGAGGTCTGGAATAAGGTTTGGCAGGTAGCAAAGTGATAGATCTCCCTTCCAGTCTCGTTTTCAGATCATAATAGGCTATCACAATCTTACATGTGTACCAGCCAGGAAAGATAACCCAGCACGTTCTTTTCTTTGCCAGAACGCCTGGGGAGAAGAGAGAGAGGCTGGGGCTCCATGGGTATGTCTGTTGCAGAATGTATGTTTGCTAATGCAACTTTTTCAACTTCATATAACTAACCCAGATAATAGTGAAGACACACCAACAGTTTTCTGAAATAAACTTAGAGAAGAAAAAACATGTGAGTTAAATTGAGTTTTTTTGGTGTGAATTGCATCTTCATGGGTTTTATAAATGGTCAGCTAACAGTCAAATGTGTGTTACCTGCATAATAAAAGACATGGTAATTCAACTGTACCGGTGTAAGTCCATATGAATTTATGGCACTGGCTTGAATGTACCTCTGCTTCAGTGATGTGTTAATCTCCATCTGCAGCATACATGATGGAACTGTGGAAGAAGACTGAGGAGAATGGAATAATAGCAGAAAGCAAATAAGATTAAATAGCTGTCTACTCAGCAGTATCAACCTCGTACTGGAATTTGTTAGTGGAACGTAAAGAAAATCTTGGAAATTTACTACTTTGATCTAGTCTATTAATACTGTGCGTTTATTTCTAGTTTCTGAAGTAGCTGGAGTAGTGTTGTCTTCTGGTATGTGTAGGGGTTGAGGGTGTTTTGTTTTGGTTTGGGTTTTTCTGTTTTTGTTTGGTTTTGTGGGTTCTTTTGTTTGGATGTTTTTTTGTTGTTTTTTTTTACAGAATAGTCAATTGCATTAAATAGGCATTGGCTCAGGCACTAAATCCACCACTGTTTTCAGACTGAAGAGTACTTATTTTGTCTTACGTCACGAGTCAAAGGTGTTTTCCACTTGCATCCCACATATAAAAATTATTCATGTCAGGAAGAGATAGATTCTCTCTATCTTCCAGTAAGAGATCAAAAGCTATTGCAATGTCTTTTGAGGTGACCTTTTTACATCTTAATCTCTGAAGTATTCTCGGTCCCTTATATAAGCGATTATTTATTCTGCTTTTCCTTTGCGCCTGCTTCAGGTTCTGTTAAGTTAGAAACCTGTGGTTTTAGTTCTTGCTGATCACACCTGGAAACTGAGATTAATAAGCTTGTAATGACTACTTTAAGAAAAAATATGAGAAAAACAGCAGTATGTTGTTTCACACTTGTGGCAAAAGTTTGATGATTAAAGGGCCACAGGTATCCACAGACCTGTGCCTTGCTTTATGTTCCATGAGTCTTGGCCAACCAGGAACCACCGTGGAAATGAATTTTAGTGTGTTTAGTCTTGGTGATGGGTAAAAGGGTAAGGGGCAGGATGGATTGCTTCTTCCTGTAGCTTTCCCTCTTAGGGTGCGTACAGAGAAACTTGAAAGGGGTTATGCAGTGCTTGCACTGAATGAATGCCTTCTCCCTGTAACGCTTGGCTTGGGATTACTGGTGTTCCAGTTGAACTAGATGACACTGACAGTACCATTTCTGCAAATGTTGACTAGCTATGAAATCTTCTATTTCAGCTGCTGACTGCCTTCCCCCCCCCCCCCCCCCCCCTTCTTTTTCTTTTCCTTTTCCTGTTCCCTTGGCTGGTTTCTTTTTTCAGATATTCTTTCCTCTTCTCTTTTTATTGCTTTCTGTTTGAGAGCTTGACCATTCTCCATTCTGTAAAAGCTGTCTTCCACAAGCTGTCTTGTGAGCTTGAGGTCAGTGAGGCAGCCAGACACAATTCTGAAAGATACTGCTACAGGCTTGTTAGTGCATTCTGTAACTGATACAACAACAGGCTGTACCAAGGACAGCCTGTAAATGAGACAGCAGGTAAGGAGTCACACCAGAAACAGAAACCATGTTATCTTTCAATCTTATGTTCTCTTTCACTGTCTGTAACTTTTGTGTTCCTTGTCTTAAAGACTAACGCTGTTTAATTTGACTACATCAGCAGTTCCTTTCCATCTTACCTTATTTCTGTCTTTCTGCCCTAAGGGGAAATTAATTCTTTACATTTTGTTGAAAGATCCTGATACCAAACTGGGACATTGAGAGAGAGGGAGAAAGAAGGTTCTGTAAAAAGCTGAGTGAAAGGGAGTAAAGTTTATTTTGACATATAAAAACCTTTCCTATGGTAACAGGTAGAGAAAACAAAGCTCTTTGTAAGAAAAAAAAAACCCCAGCTGATAGAGAACATGGTAAGCCAGAGTCTCTGTATTTGAAATGCCGTACAGCAGTGGTCGTAGAACAGAATATTTGCTTGTGCAACTGCCAGTCTTTTTACCAGTATCAAGTCTGCATTAGGAAAAACAGCTTTCTTTTAAAAACTGTAGTTAACGTTGATCATAAATATGAAACATCTGTTTGTAAAACTTCTGAAATACAAGTTTATAGTGCATGAAGAAGCTCAGACACTAGTAGATCAGAGATATCTCTATCGCTGTCTTCCTTTATTTTACTATGCATAGGAAAATGTCATCACCCCCTAATTGTCAGTCATGAACAGTTCTGATGACAAAAGCTGTCTACATGTGCAGTCTAAAAGTAAAGATGAGTGGCCTTGAAGCTGAGATAGAAGATCACTGGTGTGACCTTTACGAGTGGGTCTGGGCTTGCTGAACTATGTGTCAGTTAATCGAACTGTTCAGTATGCAGAGATCAGAAACCTTGTCAGTGGAGCACTCTTCCGAGTGTAGTGGATGTTCTAAAAATGAATTTCACTTTGTTTCAATAAGTTTTATCATATATAGAAATTTACATTGCATCAGCTGGACAAGTCTTTAATGCATTTAGGGTTTTCTGAACAGGCTTCTCTCCCAAAGACGCTTCTATATAGGCACGTGTCAGTGGCTGATGTTTAAGTGTTATTAGCTTTTGGCTTTTTTAGTACACTTACCATAAGGTTTGATGCTCAATTTAGAATGAGATGAATAAGGATATGCTAAAACAAACTGATTTTATGTTTTAAATTCTTATTCCTGTGTCCACACTTGCACACAAGCTGGATCCTCAGTCCTGTTCTTCAGTAGCCACTCTTCTTTGTACTTACACCTTTATCTGGAGCCTTTGTATCCTACAGGCAGGAATAAATAATGCAAAGAGGGCTTTGCCTTCCCCCCCTTCCCCAGTTCTGGGGTGTATTCCTTCATTCCTTTTTACTTTTCAGCTGAAGAACTGGGAATCCATTGCTACTCATTTTTAGCATACTCCTAAAGGACAAGTAACTTAATTTCATTGCAATTAAACATTAAGTTTATGGGCATCTCTTCTCTAGTTTTTCCTTGACCAAATTTGTTATAGTTACAGGGTTACAGGGAGATGGTCCGTATGTCATCAATTCTTGTTAGACTATATGTGGTTACATTGTCTCACCCTTTCTTTTCTTCTTTCTTTCTTTCCTTCCTTTTTTTTTTTTTTTAAAGGGAGCTTAATTAGTTTGCCTGAAAAAAAGTTGCGTATTTGTATTCAGCCTCAGTCACAAAACCTGACCGTGGGGGATGCTTTGGTATTGGAATGTGGAGCTGTTGGAAACCCAATTCCTCATTACCGGTGGTTCAGAAATGGATTTCCCTTGGCAAATGGGAGCAAAAATGTCTACATGGTAAGTTAATGGCAAAGCACCAGCCCTGGGGGACTAATGTGTCCTTTAACTTACCACATAAAGCTTTCTTGAAAAAAATAACTTCTTCATAGCCTTGAAAAACCTCTTGGGGAAGTGCTCCCTATAAGTTGTTCTCCTGTTCTGTTATTTGCTCACACTGTTCTGAGGCTCTCGGGTGTGTGATTTTAATCCTGAACATGTTTCAGGTAGCAGTCATGGGATGTAAGGCTGTAGGGTATTTTGGATTAGTGTGACATGCTGACATAAAAAAGATTAAGTATCAATACAAATGAAAGCTTCTCTTTCTATCTTGCACTGCAAAGCACTCTGCAACAGCTCATACAACTCATTCAGTGCTTCGTGCATCTCAAGCCTGTGAGGTGGATTTGCATTCTTTCTTCAATTCTTGAAAGGATTTCTAGAACACATACGCTGTCCAGCTTACTGAAGAATGAGGGTATCAGCAGCTTTTGGATTTGCTTAGGCTTTGCTTTTAGTTTTTACTCTTTCTTGCATGTGGGCTTAAATGAAACTGATCCAGGTATTCTTTTGGGGTCTGGTGGGATGACTGTGATGATGCTTGCATAGGTCACTTATGTGGATGTGGAACATCAAGGGACATATTGGTGTCATGTATTCAATGACCGGGAAGATCAAGACAGCAAGAAGATAGAAGTCATTGTAGGTAAGAAGTTTTCATGTTTGATATAGGTCAGCTGATTTATCAATTTCTTCCCTATTATTAGAATTTATTTTTGAAGTGTTCAGTGTTAAACCAAACACATGCCTTAGGAATTTTAGAGCTTTATGAGTAATAAAGAGCTTTGGGTTTTTTATGGTAAACAGCATAGAAGTGCTACCGCTTTTTGGCATTTCTAGCACATACGTGTCTTGTCAGCAGATTGCAAGCTGATTTCTTCATGGTTTTTGACAAACAACAGTTTAACCCTTGTTGGTTGTATGAACTGTGTTACACTGAGTTCTTCAGCAATCAAGGGAGGTGAGATTATTCATAGCAAGCAAGATAAACAAATGTAACATGGTTTAGTGCGTGTGCACATATTTGCAGTAAACTAAAGAGGAGATATCTGTTTGTAGAGCTTCCAGATCTATTTGGGAATACTATTGCATATTTTTATGAGAAGCTCTTTCCTATCCTAAGAAATATTCTAGTTTAGTTCTGCTGAGTTTTAGTAATAATTACTATACAGTGTTGTGGTCAGTGCTGATTTATACTGCTATAAAATAAGTGAGATTGCAGAGAAGCTAGGAAGTGACATTTGACTTCCCCTTCACGTGCTAACTCTCATAACTGAGAGCAATTGTCTTCCAATTTGCCTCCCCCTTAAAACACAAGGAAAGAAAGCTATGGCAGTGGAGTGCACAGAAGGTAAAGTAAACCTTTAGTTGTAAATCAGTTTTTAAAAATTGATGATGGGGGTGACAGATTGTTGAGTATGTTTCTGAAGAGCATGTGTGGGTTAAGAACTTCAGTCTACTTTAAAGCACTGTTGTGTGATGCAATGTTCCTTCTGCACGTGCTTCTCTCTGCCTCAATACCACAATCTAGAGCACGCAGGACAAAAACAAAGCTACTTTCTTCTGTAGTATTCAGAGTTGTTTGATTTTTGCATGGATTTTGTGTTCTGTGCTTACAGTTTCTAGTGAAATGTAAAGGTCTTGCGGTTTCTTTGGCTGGGCTCAGGAGGCAACATCCTTGCAGGAAAAGCTGAAGATGTTTAGGAACCTGGGTGACCTTAGAGAGCTGGATAGAGCTAGTTATGCTGTCTGCTCTGTGTCTGCAAGAGGTGTTTCCAGCAGCCTTATTAGGACGATTTCTGTTCTCCTTTGCTTTGCTGCAATGGGGATGAAGAAGTGTATTGTGACCTTTACTGTTGATACCATCCCTTGATTACTGAGCATCTCAAAGACTGTAATATTTACATCATAGGGAATGCTTACAGCAGCAGCAACCTCCCCCCCCCTCCAGCTTACCTACCAACAATGAAAAAAAAAAAATGCATTTCCAGAGTACAATAAATGGCTCTCCACCCTGTTTTTTCATAGAATCATAGAATTTTCTTGGAATTAAACTGCTCTGCAGCATTTCTTGCTCAAAGTTTAACCAGAGCCAGTGTTCCCCCTAAACCTTTAACAAAAGGGCTAAACGTTGTGACAGGGTTGTGTACTGTCACTCACTGGAATATAAAAGTGACATGCATTTCAGTGTCAGCCACTTCCATGGCAGAGCTGCTGAGACCAATCATTGCTTTGAGCCTTCACATCTTTTCTGGCTTCAAGGTGTCTGCATGACCTGATGGAGTGCTATGCAGAAGCCGTCTAGTTACCTGTAACTCATCTACCCTTTGAAGCAGAAGATAACCACTGTATTGTCTGGGGGGGTCTACACCCAAACTACAGTTTGCTTGGGTGCAATGTCATTCTGCTACTAAGCCACATTAACAGCTACAGTAGTAATACCACCTCGGGTCACTACAGTGTTCCACCTGGATATGTGAGCCTGCTTTTGTGGCTTAAGATGTCTGCCTAGGGCTCCACTGATTGGAGCGGGCCTGCTCTAAGAGACCTCTGGTGCTTCAGATAAATTATTTTTCTTTCCCATGGTTTCCAGTGCTCCTAGAATAACTAGGTGAAACCTGTAGTAGCTTAGAATGTTTGAAAACTGTATCTGAAGTCTTTCTGAATACAGAAGGCTTTACAAAGTAAGATTTCTTGCTCAGGATGTTGCTTTTCCAGCAGTCCTTCAAGCATCTGTTTTTCTAATGGGTGATTCTGGCATCTTGCTCCTTATTCATTCAAGGTGCTTGCATGTTGTGGGATTGAGGCATAGTATGTTTTTCTCTCTTTGTTTTGATATCTACTATATTATAATGCTGTGTCTAGTATAACTTTGTGTAGTGATTTAGAACTTTCTCTTCTCTGCATGTGGAATAAGCATAGGAAAGGTTAGATTTACAGAAATGCCTTTTGGAAAGGTAGTTTGTTTTCTAACGTTCGGCTTCTATTAGTAATGGCATGACACTTTATATTTTTCTTTATAAAAATGTGGGGTTTGCTTCTTGTCTAAACTACAATTTTATTGCTGTATTTCTTCACAGAAGACCTAAGTGATCTTCAAAAATCAGGTAAGTGATAAGTTTTGAAAAACTTTAATTTCACATATTCATTTTATGTTACAAATCACTGAAGCCTAGCTGGGTTACAGTATATAGTTTACATTATTTTGATGTATTTATAACTGGGGATTTAATAGGGGCAGATATGTTAAGAGCAGCACAGCTTTCTGGCACTAATAAATTATCTTGAAGAATATAGTGAATCATAGGTTTGCTATTACCTTTGTAAAATCACGCAAAGCTGCTCTTTTATACCGCATGTATACTTATACAAATACAGAAGGAATTATCTTTTGCTTTCTTGTCTGTGTTTTCTTTGGACTCTTAAGTTTTAGTATGTTGCTGCTTTTTCAGATGATTCAGGTGAAAAAGATGTAGGGTGTCTGGCTATCACCCATGATATGTTGAATTGGCATATATCTTAAATACATGTTGGAGTGAGCTAATGTGACCTGAAGCCTATTTCATGTTTATTCTAGAAATGTAGATCTGGAATAGTACTCCATAAGGTATTATCCCCTATATGGTGTTCCCAAATCTCAAATCGCAAAGCCCATATAATTTCCTGGGTTAGACATAAAACGTATGTTTACTTCTGACAAGACTTAGTTCTAGTCACTGAAGTGGTACTGTCATGATACATAGTGTGTTATCCAAGGCATGCCACTTTGGCTTACCGGTTCCTCTTAGCAGAGTATTGGCTCTACCATCCTTCTGTGAAGTACAAAATAAAGTAATTTCCATATACAGATGGGCATCCCTGCTAAGCATCCCCCATCTTGCATGTCTGCATTTCATTTGGAGAGGATGAACTGTTCTGGGTGTTACTGAAGATGCTGATGTGCAGTTTGTGCAATTCCAAATTATACTGTAAGCATCTATTATTTCTTAATTTATATAACTAGCTATTCATATCCTATTAGGCTATGTTTGCTGGAAGACGGTGAAGGAAATCAGGTAAACAACACCACCACAGCACCCTAAACCCCACCAAAATAGACAAACAAAAAGTACCTTTTTTTGTTAAACTAGTAACTTATTAGGCAAAGCAGTACCAATAGTCTGTGGCTGTATGGAACATGCAGTTCAATGGCGACTATGACTGTAGTTACTGACGATCTGCTCTTTTAATCTATTTCAAGCAGACCTACAAGAACAATCAAATCACAGACCTGTTGGTAAGTAGTTTTGTAGCTGTAATGAATGTATTTCCTATCTAGGAAATAGATTTTGCTTCTTCTGAATATTGCTTCTTCTGCCACTGCTGGTGAAATAACTGTAGTGCGTGTAAATAGCTGTGGGGAGGGAAACTTCTGTGTATTTTTATAGTTCTTTATAACGCTTGCATGCCCTTTCAGTAGTAAACTATGGTGAGGGCACCAGTATTTTTAGTGACTCGGTGGAGCGTCTACAGCTTCTCATCTGTTTCAGTTTGCTGTTTGAAATTCCTCTGTCCATGACCTTAGGCAGTGTGTTATTCCATTACTTTGAATACTTCAACGGTTGGAGGCAGTGCTGTTAGGATGATGTGATAAAAAGGACTGGTAGTCTGTCTGCTAAGGGTATGCTGTCCCTGCAAGCTCAGCTCTTCCTATACACCGTGTGTGGATGCTTTGATCCTGAGCTGAGGTATAAATATAGATGGTTAGCATATGTGTGTTATGAAGAATGGTTGCTGGGGTTTTTTTATCGCATTCTTAAATTCGCATGGTAGACTTGACTGTGGTCAGGCACGTTGTCTTGTCAATGCTAAACCAGTTAGAAAGGCTGCTTGCCTCTGTCAAAATTTTACCACTCTTTCAGGCTCATCAGTGTGAGAGGGAGTGTAAATGCTCCCCAGTCCTGGTTCATCTTTTCTAAATTAGAAAGCTTGTACTTTTAAAAGTGTTTTTCAATGACAGTGTGCCTGTTGCTTGCAGTCTCTGCTCTTTAAAATAATTTACGCTGTTCAAGACCTTGGAGGTTTCCCAGCTGCAAAAATGTTTAAAACATCTTGTTTGAAGGAGGTGAAATGTTAGGCATTGAGGCTATGGACAGAGATTCTCTTCTGGATCTAGCTCTGCAGGGGTACTGACTGTGAAGCAGGTTTGGGGCATTCACATAATCTCACTTGCCACCAGGGCTGTGGGACAATAATTGCTTTTGGAGAGAAGTAACAAACCAGGGAGGAGATGCCTTGCTTTGAGTAAGTGCCTTTCTGTAATTTAGTGTGCAAATTTAGGATAAAAATCAGGCTAGTGGTATCTGAAGCATTTCTGCCAATGTGATTATTTTTTCCCTTTCATTGCTGCTTTGTTTACTTACAACAGAATTACTTCTGACTTAATAAAGTCAAAGCGAATGTATCTCAAACTGAGAATATCAGTAGACTTCCCTCTGAATTTTGTAAATTTCTCATCTCTGTATAATTGATTTTAACCAGAGCAATGGTAAAAAGAAATGTTAACAAACAGAAAATAGACTTTTTACTTCTGACCTGTAAAAGTTTCCACCTAAACGTACCATGTTTTAGAGAGGCAGGACATTGGAGATGGAGAGGTGAAAGTGGTCTTTTGTGTGTGGTGGCGTTTTGTTTTATTTTTTAAGAAGCATTAAGTAAACTTGAGTTTTTTGTGAAGGCATGCTGGCCTTAGCTTTGGCAACTTGTGATAAAAAATTTTCATGTTTATTAAACTTCTTGCGTGGGGGAATTTAGTAATAGTGTGTGCTTTCAGAAGAATGAAAGAAATGGGAGACTGCCTTAGTGATTCGCTTCTTGACAGATTATCCAGCCTAAGGTGCATCACAGTTCAAATATGTTAACTGTCAGACCATGCTGAAATGGCTGGGTCTTGTTTTATTTTTCTTTTTCAGACGAGAAGAGTTGAGATGTATTATTGATGTGGGATGACATTTAAAATCATATAGAATATTGTGCCTGAAGTGAGATTGTATACTCTTTTCACTGTAGAATAAATTAAATGTAAAGGTATTGAACCCATGGAACGTATAAACATGCTGTGGTTTTGTTTTCCTTTGTCTTTGTAGCAACAGACAAGGTAGCTCTCTTAATAGGAAACATGAGCTACTGGAATCACCCTCAGCTCAAGGCTCCAATGGTAGATGTCTATGAATTGACCAATTTGCTAAGACAGCTGGATTTCAAAGTTGTTTCTTTGCTGGATCTTACTGAGTCTGAGATGCGAAATGCAGTGGATGAATTTTTACTTCTCCTGGACAAAGGAGTGTATGGTAAGAACATGTGATACCCCTTCTGAAGTAGGTCAATATTGTGATGTGTCAAGTACACAGATACCTGGCATTTACCCCTGCCAGCTCACTGTATGTGATAGCAAAACAAACGTCATGGTAGATAGCATGTATGTAGAATGGGAAAGTAAGTTAAAAACACTCGCCATCATATCCTTTGACATCGGTTAGAGTGTTATTGTTTCTTTGTTTTAGAACAAATAAAAAGATTGGAATTTTTCTTTAACCACACCTAAAACTGCAACGCACTGTTTTGTTTGTGTGTACTGATGTGTTTGTCTGCTAAAAGCTGCTGCATCTGTATAGCATATTTGACAACATGCTCTGAGAAGACCCGCATTTGTACTAAGAAGTCATTAGTACTAGTTTGTAGTAGTCTTTTAAGCAAGAGCAAGAGTAGTCTGTGTCATCTGCATTAGTGTACTCTAGAAACAAGCTAGTAGTGGAGTAGTTGAAGACTGTAACTGCAGTAGACATCATGTAGTCTTGGGCGGCAGTCCTTGCTGCTTTTAGGAGACATCTTAAACACTTTCTTTATGAACTTCTATTCGGTGTCCTCCTTCCTTCCCATGCCTGCAAGTTAAAGATTTGGTATGGGCTGGCCAATGCCTTGGCATACTTAGACTGCTAGATTGCATTTCTGCTGGGGAGGTGGGAGCAGCCCTAAGTACAGCATGGAATGTGTTCTGGGCTTGCTGTTCATCCCGTCTTTCTTCTGGATGTCTGCAGAATTCTATTTACTTCTGGATTTCCATCCTTCTGGTGTGCTCTGGGAGGGGCTGCTCTGCTCTCTTAGTCCTCGCTCGCCAGCTCTGTAAAGAACAGAGGAAGAGGGGTGATTTTGTTTGCCTTGACACTGAGCTGCACTCTGATACCAGGTGTGTTGGTGGTGGGGGTGGGGGGCAGGAGAGTGAGACATGGTAGCAAAGCATACCTCTCGTGAAGGTATACCTTCCATGAGGAAAAGCATTAACTGGGAAATCGGTGAGCTATGGACTTCAGGTTCTGACCTTCTGCAGTTGTCAGTAATAAAGGACTTTTCACTGAGTTGAATACTGAGATTCTTGTTTGGGCAGGACTCAGGTACAATTTTCGTTTCACAGCTCTGTCGAAGGGCTGAATATAAAGTATAAAACTTATTCTTCCTATGCGTCTTTGCGCATTAGATGGAAGGCCTAATAGTGGCTGTGCTGCTTAAGCAGGCAGCAGCTCTTTTTTTTTTTTCCCTTAAACTTTTGAAATGAAAATAACACCCCACAAAAACCTAAGGCTCTCACCTCTAAATTGCAGCGTTACTTCAATGATTGCACTTCAGCATCTTATCAGTATTGGTTTAAATTATAGGAGAACAAATTAGACAAAATATGCATACTAAAAGTATGTTTAACACAATTATCTTTTTTGAGGCACACATCCACTTATAAGATACCTGTAATAGAATATTGATAGTAATTTTAAGCTCTCCTCCACATACTGCACAGGAAGCGCCTTCTGCTGGGATAATGTCTAATCAGTCGGGTCTGGTATGCATTGCTACTACTGATGTGCATTGATTCTTAGATGATTCCTCATATATTGGGATTCATTGTCTTGCATAAACTTGATTTTTGAGGGACAAAGCACAAGACAGAACTGGTGGCTGTGCTAGGTGGGGGAGGGCATGGTAGAATTGCACAGAGCAAAAACCTCATGTCTTGTGTGGAAAAGGCCTAGAATGACTTGTCTTGGAGTGTAGGAAAAGTTCTTCTGTGGGCTTTGAGGAGTTTGCTGCTGGCTGCCACTGTTTTTGTCATTTTTTCTAAAACCTAAGATTGCATAAATTGACTCCAGAAATTATTTAGAACAGAAACCAAAAGGTTCTGCCAGTTGTCCTATTTAAATTGCAAAAGTCCTATAGTAACATCCACCCGAGAAAACATTATTTGATTCTTCTTTGGAACACAAGGTCAGATTATTTCTTAGTATGACTTCTTTAATGGTGTGTTACCTGATGCTCTGTCTGTGCATAACTGGCTGATCTGACATTTGGGCATTTATGTCAGAGCCAAAACTTGCATGACATGAAGACTAATTATGGCAGTAAAGTTTAGTAGACTTTCTGATACCAGTTTTCTTTTTTTTTTTTGTTCTCTGGGAAATAGATGTGCTTATACATTTGAGTAAGCTTTTAGATTCTTGCACCTTCTCAATTTTTTTCTGTAATTGTTGACGTGAATTTAATAAAGTACTGAAAGGCTTTAATGAGTTTCTCACCCACACCATGTGAAAGATCTTTTAAGGCATATTTTTGCAATTGTATTTTTCCAGCAAGTTGATATTTCTGAAAGATAAGCAGAGCATTCTTTCAGCAGTGTCTGGCAATAACTACTTCAATTTAAATGGACACTTTGTTCTTTCTGGATAGTGGCTATTAGTGGCTTAAAGCACATAAAAGATGCTGTCATTGTGCAAATAGATAATGAGTTACTGCATTTTTAGTGTGCATAGCACCATATAGAAGAGGCGTAGCAGCTACTTCTGATTTAGTCCTTGTTACACATACTCGTGATGCCTAATACAACAGCGTAATTCTTGCTTACTGCCAGGAAACTGGCATTTCAGATAGTGTTCCTTATGAGCAGGAATACTAAAGAAAGTGGTGAGGATCGTCTCCTCTAATGTCTTAGTTTATGATGTTGTAAGCGTAGGGTGCAATTAATACTGTATTCCACAAAGGGTAAAAGCATAGACCCATATATTTTAAAGGCTAAAAATAGTTTTGGAGGGGGAGGGCCAGGGGGAGAATGCACATGCGAGTGTAAGAGAGAGAGAGAGGTAGCTGTCACTTAAATGCTGACGTCTATGAGGAACTTGAGCCTACTTAAAATTGTTGTGTCAAAGTGTCTAATGAGGCGCTCCAAACATGTTTACTTATTCCTGGTATGCAGAGATGTATTTCTGATCTTGAGCTCAACGTGTTAACTGTTGCAGGTACTCATCAAATAAGCATAGCACAGTCATCTGCCAAGGATATAAAAGAAATGTAGCTGTTATTTCTGAAATATTTCTGTTCATTGAGGAAATACTCTGGTAAATCGTGCTTTACATTAGAGACTTGTCTCCTTCAGTCAGTCCAATTACTTACCTAACATACACTCAGATACATATAATCTCAAATATAACCTTGATTTAGGTCCAGATCCAAACTCTGTGGAAATGAAATTTAAAAGTTTCCATTTAACTTAGGACCTGACATGGAGTCATGCGCTTGGCGCGTAACTTCATTTTTAACTCTCTTGAAACTACCCAGTCTCAGGTAACCACTGGAATCTTATAAATAGCCTAATAGTACCTTTATTTGTTCAGGTTTTTAATCGTACTTTTAAAATTCTGTGGCCTTTAGAAATCTAACTTCTAACTGAATAAAGCTGTTGCCACTTTCCAAGACTCTGGCAGATAAATAACCATTAGGCTCTTTGTTTAAGTGAAGCCTTGCGTCCTGGAGTCTACCTTGTATGCACTTGCTGGCTGCTTATCTTGACTATGCATGTTTCCCATGAAAAGAAATTGAGCACTGTTGATTGAATGGAGCAGTTTGCAAGGTCTTGGCATAGTTGTTAATGACTTGAGAGCTTACAAGTGAAAGAGAACCGAAGGCTTAGTTTGAAGGTTTAGTTTGAAGGACTATAGTTATATCTTGGTATTCCTTTACAAACTGTGCAGGACTGTGTGAGAGAAACATTTTCGTTTGTTGTAGCTCTCTGTAATGAGAAGGTAAAATCATCTAGCGTACCCACCTACACAAGCTGATTTAAATGTAGATCATTTTAGTATGTTAGGGTAAGGCTTGTTTTGTTTTTTTCTGAATATTCAAGTTTTGCAGTGACATAACTTTCACAGCTATTGTTGTGAAGAATGGCATAAGACGACTTATCTCCAGTTAGCATAAACTGTCATATCTCTGTTGACTTTTCTGCAGCTTTCGCACTATATACTAACTGAAGATCTGACCTGTAGACCACTTTGTATAGATAAATAAAAATACTTTTTAGAAGATGGAACTTGCCATAGATAAGCAAAACTAACACTGGGAACAAACAATAAGAAATTTTCATTTAATTGTGCAAGCTTCTGGTACCTTCATTTTATAGCAGTGAAGGTTATCAATGCTAAGATCATCTAATCTTACTACAGATTGATATGACTTCAATATTTGACATTTTTATTAATATACATAAATTCTAAGCCCTAGGTTGCAGCTCTCTTTTTCAGGGTTAAGAAAAGCTTTTTTAATTCATGATGTGTTTTCTTTATACAAAACTATTGCATATTTTATTGAAGATTTTAAATCTTATAATATTGTAGACTGTTGTGTATTGACAAAGGGAGATGATTGTAGGATAATCTTCTGTGTCTAGGTAAGCATGCAAATAATTTGTTTGTTTAGTAGACCCAAGAGAGTCATGAGTCTAACTGTAGAGAGATGTAGATGCAATCAATTAAAAATGAGTTGTTGGTAGTTTGGTAATGGGAATGTGCTCTGGAGTCCTCCCAAACGTGGTCATGGGATAATTTTTGTCCCTCTAAATGTAAAAATATTTCTTATGCCCCCCCCCCAAAAAAAAACCAAAAACAAATGGAGAAACTGACTGTACAGAGGGAACAGCAAAACTAAAAACTTGCAAAAATGTTCTCGTAGTGCAAGCAAGGTATTTCTCTGGTCTTTTTGCTAGTTAAAGTACTTTTAAGAATTGCCAATTATTAATGGTAAATAAAAAAAAAAGACCCCAACCTTAAAGGAGAATAATCCTAAAGAGGACAGCATCTCTCATTTAAAAAAAAAAAAAAAAAAAGAAAAAAATCCATGCAAACTGTTCAGCATTATTTTTTTCTATCTATAAAATCTGCCTTGACTCACTGCTACTCAAAGCTTTATAATTACACACACGGAGGAGATGTTGTATTTACAGTTGGCATGTTTCCTTGTTCATATCTGTGAGTTATCTATCATGCACATCAGATTATTTCTGTTAGAGGTCATAACTCTACTAAGAGCATTTTAAGAGTATGTAACTTTGTGTGTTTGATGCAAATATCTGTGTGTATTGCGTGACTTTTTTTGTTTTGTTTTTTTTCATTTGTGGTGTCTGTGTATTATGAAGTTGATGTTAATGTGGTTCCCCCCACCTCCCCTTCCTTCCTGTATTAGCAAAGGCACGTCAATATAAAAAAAACTGCTTGAAGTAGCTTGAACAGTCTTAATCTCCCACAGACACATAGTGCGTGAAGGTTTTGACCACGCTAAAATTTATAGCAATGTTCCAGTGTACTCTTGAACTGTGTTTTCAGTCACATATATTTTGACCTCTCAGGTTTGTTGTACTATGCTGGACATGGCTACGAAAACTATGGAAACAGTTTCATGGTTCCTATTGATGCTCCAAATCCCTACCGATCTGCAAACTGTCTGTGTGTGCAGAACATCCTCAAACTAATGCAGGAAAAAGAGACGGGACTTAACGTATTCCTACTGGATATGTGTCGGAAAAGGTATAATCTCATAATTTATGAATAGTGAGAACTGATATTACATGTTTGAGGGATGGTTTTGCTTCAAGATAGAGGGAGAGGGGATAATGACTCTAGCTTTGGGAACCAACTGTGAAGTTCAGTTTATTTACTGCAGCAACAGATTAAAACTGAGCCTATTTTAAAAATTAACAAATAAAACTGAACAGCCACTTTGAGAGAATAGCAGGGGATACTGAGAGAAAGATGGACTTCACACTGAGAAGAAATCTTTGTTCTAGGCTGAGAATTCACTGTACTTGAAAGTTCATCGTTCTGAGAATTCACAGCCTGCACCTGAGTGCTTTTAAAGTCAATAGGATTCATTCATAAGCTTATTTTGCCTTTGGTGTTGGATGGAAATGTGAAGCTGATGGTTAGCCTTTCTGTTTCCATGGGCAGATACTTGCCTCTTCTTTTGAATGACATTTATTTCTTCTTTTGTTGTTGTTTAAAAAGTTATAAACCATCAGTCTTGTTAGATAAAAGTTAAATTACGCATCTTAAGGAAGAATAATGACCCTTTCCCCTTGCATAATTAGCCACCTTTGTCACTACAGGGAGGAAGGAGAATCCATATGATCCAAGACATGTTGATTTGACAGAAGAGCTCAAGTGAAGTGCTTACTTTAGAACTCTTCAGAGGCATGGATTTTGTGGACTGCTTTTATGCTAGTGATGTTGTATCTTTATTTAGAGCTTAAAATTAGCTGGTTTATTGGATTTTCCTAAACAAAATAACTATATTCTTTCCATGTTAAGAGACTACTATGCCCGATTAAGCTTGCACTTGAAATCAGCTCTTCAGTCAGCACTTCTGAAATTCGGTCTCTAAGGAGTGTTTTGCAATAGAAAATTGCTAGTGCTTTAGTGTCTGTAGAGCCTTTAAACTTCACTGCTAATGAAATGCCAGTGACCCAATTCAGCTTCACAATCTGGTGTCCAAAGAGAAAATACTGCTACATCTATGCAGACACCATGGGGTTTTTTTGGAAAATCGTATAGTTTTTGTTAGAATCTAAAATGGCAAGTTACCAGAAATAATTTTTGAAGAGGTTGTAGCTGAACTCTAGATTGGTTAATACAGCATGCCCTCATCTGGGTAATGTGTGATATCTGACTGTGTCTTTACATTGTCTTCATGAAGAGTGTTGATGATTTTTGTCTTTCAGCAGCAGTCAGGATTCTTACAGAATTGTAGGAAAGAGAAAAAATTACTGTTTCTGAACTATGCTGTTTTGGTGTTGAACAACTGTAGTGTTTGTTAAAATTATTAGTTTTCAAATTATTATTTTAATTTTTTGTGTTTCTATTTATTGCAGAAATGAATATGATGACACAATTCTTATTTTAGATGCCCTGAAGGTTACGGCCAACATTGTTTTTGGATATGCAACGTAAGGAAAATTTTCCCCTGATCTGGCTTCAAAACCTCTATGGCATAAGTGACCACTGAGATTGTATAGCTAGTTGTTTAAAGAAAAATACTAACTGTGGTGTTAAAGGACCAGTAATTTATATCCATATTTCTGTCCTCATACTACTGTTTTTACTTTGTTCTTGGAATCATTCAACAGTCTAACTGTGGAAATACGTATGTAATGATTACTGGTATCACAGAATCCCAGAATGGCGAGGGTTGGAAGGGCCCTCTGGAGATCGTCGCGTCCAACTCCCTGCGTGAGCAGGCACCCCCAGAGCAGGGGGCACAGGACTGTGTCCAGGCGGGGGGTGAATGTCTCCAGGGAAGGGACCCCACAGCCTCTCTGGGCAGCCTGTGCCCCTGCTCTGGCACCCGCACAGGGAAGGGGTTTGTCCTCATGTTCAGGGGGAACTTCCCGTGTTCCAGCTTGTGCCCGTGGCCCCTTGGCCTGGCGTTGGGCACCGCTGAAAAGAGCCCGGCCCCATCCCCCTGACACCCACCCTTCAGATATTTATAAGCATTGATGAGATCCCCCTCAGGCTTCTCTTCTCCGGGCTGAACAAACCCAGGTCTCTCAGCCTTTCCTCTTAAGAGAGGTGCTCTGGTCCCCTGATTGTCGTCGTAGCTCTCCACTGGACTCTCTCCAGCAGTTCCCTGTCCTTCTTGAACTGGGGGGCCCAGAACTGGATGCAGCACTGCAGGTGTGGCCTCACTGGGGCAGAGCAGAGGGGGAGGAGAACCTCCCTCGCCCTGCTGGCCACACGCCTTTCCATGCCCCCCAGGACACCGTTGGCCTCCTTGGCCCCACGGGCCCGGTGCTGGCTCAGGGTCACCTCGCTGCCTCTCAGCAGAGCCGCTCCCCAGCAGGTCCCCCCCAGCCTGTGCTGGTGCGGGGGGCTGTTCCTCCCCAGGGGCAGGACCTGGCACTGGCTCTGGCTGAATCCCATGAGGCTCCCCTGGGCCCAGCTCTCCAGCCTGGCCAGGGCTCGCTGGGCGGCAGCACAGCCTGCTGGCGTATCAGCAGCTCCTCCCAACCCCTCCCAAGTATTTAATGTTCCATTCAGATATAGGGTAACACCAGTGAGAGTACTGCATTCAGCAAACCAGAAAGTGCAGGACAGTGCTCCTGATCTTTTTCTAATGGTTACTTGTAGGAATGCTCTACTCATCTAAGTATTATTTATTAGAGATGGAAAAGCGGAGAAAAAAAAAGCAAATTTTACCCTCAGACCCATAATGTTCTGTTTCTTTGTGCTAGTGGGAAAGGGGGAGTTAGGTCCTGTGTGTTCCTAATGGGACTTACTGTACTGTGAGCTTGTAAAGAAGGTCAGGTACTGTGGAGCAGTTGAACTATAACCTACATGCTGTATCCTCCTCGGTCATATGTCTCCTCTGTTAATGCAGGTTACATTTCTAGAAAAAAACATGTTAGATATATAAATTAATTATTGGAGGAGTAGCATATAGATTGGCCCATGTTTCTTATTTTAAGTGTAAAGAAAAAAGTTACAACTGAAATTGAAACTATTTGAAGATGTTACTTAAGCAGAAAGCTAAATAACCTCTATCAGTTTTCAAGTCAAGTGCAAAAGCTGTTGAATAGAAGTAGTCAAGAGCTTTAATGAAGTCTTTTATGAGAAATTTAAGCTCCTCGTATAAAGAGTTTGACATCAGCTCTGGTCTGTGGCTTGACTGTAAGTCAAATCTTCCCAGAATTAGTTGCTTGCAAATGAACATGAAGAGCAGGCTGGCCTTAGACACAACCTGGTTTTCATATTGTATGGCTTCTTTCCTCCATTCCCTACGTACCTTTACTCCTTTTGTCCTCATGTTAATCTTAATCATGCAGATGTTTCACTGGTTTTTTTCCTTGTCTGATGTTGGTGATCTCATAGGTGCCAAGGAGCAGAAGCTTTTGAAATTCAGCAGTCAGGGTTGGCCAATGGAATCTTCATGAAGTTCTTGAAGGACCGTTTGTTAGAAGACAAGAAGATTACTGTACTGCTTGATGAGGTTGCAGAAGGTGAACTCCAGCTTACTGCATTAACAGTCCACTCAGCCTGTGTTACTAGAGATTTCATTCTTCTCGTGGTGAACGCGTTACACTACTTTAAGCTCTTTCTTGCTGCATTTTGATAAAACAGCAGCTTTTATCAAGAAGCAAGGCAGCACATTAACAAAGATCATGATATCATGAAGGGATTTGAGAGCTTAGTGATCAGTTTTATACTCTCTGTTTTAGTGAACCATATTTGTTCTGAGTGTCTTTCTGCCTGGAGCCTTGAATTGTTTGTCCACAGGAATTACTCTTATGTCACTTGGTGTCAGCTGCTAGTGGTAGTCCTGTCATTTCCATGTTCACTTAAACAATTAACTGAGTCCTACCTACCTCAGAGTGCTATAGTGATGATAATTATTCCCTCTCTATCAAAGGGTATGACTGCACTATAAAGGGCAATCCACTGTTTTAATATGCCTGGTTCAGTAATTGCCTTTTGTAATTGATGGGAGAAGTGCTAAAGTGAAAACTGTTGAGGGAAAATGTATTGCTTTTGTGCAACATTGGCTCAAAACAGAAGAATAGATATGGCCATTAACAAAGAGCTGTCTGTATAAGATTCTGGGTTTTGTAGGTAATGTACATCATCAGCCAGGTTCTGCTGTGGTTTCCAGTGTACTTGGTGCAACTGCAGGTCTCAGAATTTTGCCCAGGCTGTCTTTCGACAGGGATCCAAAAAGCAGAAAAAAGTCCAAGAGGATCCTAAATGCAGTGAAGTTCTGCTGTCAATAGGTCATACTGTTGAAAACAAAATGCAGAGATTAAACCGGCAGAGCTTCTGTCCGTGCTTTATTGAGGACAGGGACGAGATCATTGGTTGACTAGCTGAAATATAAGCATGGAGTTTATGTCAAATTGATGGCAATAAAAATCCAGCATAACCCCAGGATGTAAATCGAAATGTGATGATGGTTTGCTACCATTTGCTTGTTTGTCTGGTGCATATTCTCATACGTATTTTCTGTCTTTTTGGTAATAGTTGGTGTGCTGCTTGACTAGATCCCATAAAACAAGCCTACCATTCTCTATTTTGTCTTATCTGTTCAACTTCCCATGAAGTTCCTGTGAAAAGTTAAATAAAATTTCAGATTATGTCAGAATTATCCTGAAGAAATAGGATCTGTAGATGGCAAAACTAAAATGATTATTCCAAAGCCTAGGTCTGAAGTTGATTCCCCCTGCCTCCCCACCACGGGACGATGTGTTTTTCTTCTTTTCCCAGGTGCAGCCAAGCGGAGTGCTTTTTGCATTCACATTTGTACTTTTTATTTGCTTACAGTACTACTCAGTTTTGCCATTATCTACATACAGAGGAGGAATTTGAGGACTTGCTGTCCTCTCATTTGCAGCTAGCTATAGCTGTGTTTCCTGAAAGCCTGGCAGAAGCTCTGATAGAGCTCCTGCTGTGGATGCTCAGCAGCTGCTGTGTTTAGAGCCAAATTCATTAAGCCATCGTTCCTGAAACTCTTTGTTTTGAAGCAGGCCCCATTATCTTCCCTCTCCTTCTTCATCTTTCTTGCCTTGTGGGACATTCTGACTGTTACTGTTTTGTGAAGAGAGAACCCTGTAATCCACTCGTCCTAGCATCAATACGATGTCTGTAGTATATGTATATACTACGTCTTTAGTTTTTATCCCATGTCTTCCCATTGTCAGCCTGTTCAAAGCTGAAGTGGAACAGGCACCTGCTTGCATTCTGCAATGGTCACAGACCAATCAGTCTTTCAACTTGCATAAGAAGTTTACAAATTTTATAATGAACAAATATGCAAAAAATATTTGCACCCTTTTCTGTCCCTCATCCTTTTTGTCATTGCTTTGGTGTGTTCTTAAGTGGGTGGTTGTTCTCTGAGATTTCTCCCTCCTCGTCCCCCCACCTTTGCAGCTTCCCCAGAAGAACATGTCACAATTCTGCTGGCACCCATTTTCCCTACACTTTCCCAAATGTCCTGTAAGAGTCAGTAGTATTTTGTTTCGTCTGTACTGCCAGGTTAATGTCACATGCTGTAGATGTTCTGACATGTGACCTATTACTTATGTCATTCTTGAACTCAGAGTGGAGAGAAAGATTGATTTGTCAGGCGACGTGACAACCATTGTGGTCAGTATTGCCAGATATTGGGTGTTAGTGAGTACGCTGGTGCACTGATGGCACTTGAAAATGTTCCAAAGGAGTGTTCACGTTAAAAGTGTTCCATGTAATTAGCCTTCATTATTTCATTCTCTTATGAACTCATAAATGGAATTTTTTCCAGGTTTTTTTTAAATTCACTTTGCAGGGCATAGGTTGTGACTTTCTGAATGTAGAAAACTACCTGAAAATGTCACCTTTAAATGTAGTTGAACTGAACATAGGGAGACCCTGATAAATTGGAGTAAGTTTGAATGGTAGACCAATTACAGTTGGAAAGGACCTCTGGTAATTGTCAGGTCCAACTCTGTTGCTCAAAGCAGAGTAAGCTAGAGCTGCTTGCTCAGGACCTTGTCCATGTGGGCTTTGAATGTCTCCAAGGATGGACACTCCACAGTCTCCCTGCACAGCCTGTTTCAGTGTTTGATCACCCTTAGAGTAAAAAGTTGTTTCTTGTGGTTAAATGGAATTTTCTCTGTTGCAGTTTGCATCTGCTTCTTGTACTGTCACTGAGAAGAGTCTGGCTCTGTCTAATTTACTTTCCCTTGTCAAGTATTTATAAATACCGATGAGAAGTCCCCTGACGCAAGTTCTCTCCGCCTAAGCAATCTCAGCTCTCTTATCTCATACAAAAGATGCTCCAGTTCCCTCATACTTCTCTCATATGAGAGGTGTTCCAGGCCTCTCATCTCTGTGACCCTTCACTGTAATCCCTCCAGTATGTACGTGTGATTCTTGTACTGGTGAGCCCAGCACTCCACATGCGGCCTCACCAGTGCTGACCAGAGAAGAAGGATCACCTCCCTTGGCCTGCTGGCAATGCTGTTCCTGTTGGCTGCCTTTGACACAAGAATGCATTGCTGGCTCATGGGCAGCTTGGTGGCTGCCAGGTCCCCAAGGTCCTTCTCTGCAGAGCTGCTTTCCAGCAAGTCAGTCCCCTTTCTGTACTGGTGCATGGGGTTATTCCTGCCCAGGTGGAGGACTCAGTGTTTCCCATGGTTGAACTTCATGAGATTCCTCTCTGCCCAATTCTACAGCCTGTACAGGTCCCTCTGAATGGCAGCACAACCCTCTGGTGTATCAGCCACTCCTCTCACTTTTTGGTCATCTGCAAACCTGCTGAGAGTGAACTCTGTCCTCTCATCTATGTCATTAGTGATGATGTTAAATAAACAGTATTGGCCCCTTTATTGACCCCTAAAATACTCCACTTGCCTCCAATTCTTTAGAAATCCCCTCCAATGGTATTATTCACATACTTGGAATTAGTCACTTTAATTAGGACCTTACTGAATCTGAGCTGTGGTATTGCTTGAACTGGCTTTGAAAGACATGTGAGCATGTTGACTAAGACACATGTGAAACCCTGAAGGTTCTCTGCAGGCATCCGGTATGCGGTTTTAGCCTTAAGTGAATGAATAGCTGAGCAATGAATACTTCTGAAACTACAAGTTTTTATGGAAGTGCTGAAACTGGCATAACCGTAGCAACCGGACAACGTTGCAGTGATGTACTTAATTTAGTTAGAATTTCAGCAGCATTGATTTTGAGAGAAACTATATGTGTCTTATTTTTAGATATGGGCAAGTGTCACCTTACCAAAGGCAAGCAAGCTTTGGAGATCCGCAGCAGTTTGTCTGAGAAGAGGGCGTTAACTGATCCCATACAACAAACTGTATCTTCTGCAGAGTCTCTGGCACGGAACCTACAGTGGGCCAAAGCTCATGGTATAGTACAGTCTACTTTTAGATGATCCTACTGGCACTATGGGAAAAATAAGAGGATGACCTTTCTTAATAATATCTTGCCTATGGGTTGTGATATTGAACGGAAATGGAAGAAATTCAAGTTCATGTCTGAATTTTTTAATTAGTATGTTCAGATCTTGGAAATTTTTGTGTTGGGGTTTACCTTTACATGAGATAATAATGAACTATCTGACATGCAGATTTCATCCTGAGTAAGTATATTTAAGACTACTCAAACACTGTAGGGGAGACATACATGATGTTTGCCCCCTGAGATAATCTCCCAGTAATGTTTGTGTCCAACAATAACACTTTGAAGACATCATTAATCTCATTCTAAAGTCATCACCTAAAATAGCCAGGTGAACTGTATGGTAAAAGTGCACGATGAAAAGGAGTTTTCAACATACACAACTAAGAAAACTAAAATAAGGTGAGATCAGTTCCAGGTTTTCTAGACTTCTTTTAAGGAAGGCAGTGGGGCTTAAGACCTTTTTATCTGTTTCACCTAAGTATGTGGGAGTACATTTTAAAATTGCTTTGACAGATTGGGCAGAGGGTCAGGGGTGGCATTTTTAAGACAACTAGTCATGTAGACAGACTCTTCCACAGATGTAGCTTTTTATTTGTGGAATCAAGCCCTTAATTCTTCTTTGTTAAATGATTTTAAATGCAAAACAAAAATTATAAGGACATAATGTTATCTTATGGTTTATTTGTTTGAAGCCATGCATAGAAGAGAATGTTTTTGGAATTTGGGAAGAGAAAAACCTTTATATTTGTATAAAGGTATGTCAATGATAATGTTAAATAATCCACTTTCAGTGGGAGTAGAAAAATCATTACAAAGGAGACAGACACAGAATGATATCGTTGACCCTTGAGCACTTTCAGGTATATTCCTGTGGACTGAGAAGGATCCAAAATGTAAAGAAGAAAAATGCTGCAGGCTAGGTTTTGTGAATGTGTGCATAAGCTGTGAAAGGAGAAAAACAAACCTGAAACTTGTTCAGCTGTCAAATTCAAAGGTTCTTATAATGCTATAGCTGTGTCTCCTCTATATCGGATATATACCATATTAACCGTATTGGTTTGATTACAGATACGTAAACAAATTCTTGGGTCAGTAAGCTGTATCCTAATTAGAGTAAATGTTGCCTTGCTAGTTGCACAGAGATTGGAAAGAAACCTGGGAAGCAGAAGTTGAGTCAGCTCTCTCTGGCAGTGTCTGCTGGATACTAGCAAAGAGTGTTGCTGCCTGGTTAGCTTCTAACCTGCTTTGCTTCAATGTAGATATGTAAGTGATAGAGGGGAGAGCAGGAAGAAGAGGCCTATGCCTTTTAAAACTTTTGAATTTAAAAACAAAATTAAAAAAAAATAATACATATGCTAAGTTTTATTTAGAATGTAATGGTATGTTATTTATTTGCAGAACTTCCAGAAAGTATGTATCTTGAATTCAAATGTGGTGTTCAGATTCAGTTGGGGTTTGCAGCCGAGTTTTCCAATGTCATGATAATCTACACGCGGATAGTAAAGAAGCCACCTGAAATAGTAGTTTGCAGAGCCTACGTTACAGACTTCGCACTCGTAAGTGCTTCCTCTTGGTGTCTTGGTGATCTCCCTCCACCAAAGTTGAAAACTGTCTGGTCTGTCCATGTCAGACTGCATCTTTTGTAATAAAATGGGTCTAAACTGTTGAGATCAGGTGCTTACATGTGTGTGCTTGTACAGACACGCATATTTACTTTTATTTTTTAATGCATATTTTTCATATATATAAAAATACATTAAAATTAATCTGGGGTTATCTTTTTCAAGGACTCCTTTGATTTTCATTGTCTAATATCAAGTATTAAATACCTCCCCTGGAGGTATTTAAAAGACGTGTAGACATGGCACTTCAGGGCATGGTTTAAGAGACATGGTAGTGTTGGGTTGACTGTTGGACTTGATGATCCTAGAGGTCTTTTCCAACTTTAATGATTCTATGGTTCTATTTCGTTAAAGACATTAAATGTCAGTAGCTCCTATGTGAGCTGAGGACACATCTACCTTGCAGGACAAAATTTCTTAGGCTTCAGTTTTACGGCGATCCTGTCCAGTTCCATTGATGTTAATCAGCTGATCACAGTGAAGTGAAGGGTATGAGTAAAACAGAAAGCTCCTTGGGGAGAAAAGCCCTTCTTTCCTGATGTCTGTGGAAGAGGACTTGGGGCAGAAAACCTTTTTAGATAGAACAAACAGGACATTTCTGATGCTTTATGAATAAAATATTTAAGTTAATGTGCACAATAAATACATGTATTTTTAGCCCACAGAATTAGTGTTGTAGTACTGTACTTCATAGTAGAAGTTAGGTAAAAAAGAGCAATCCTGAAGCAAGCACAGCAAGTTTGACAGGAACCATCAGCAAAAGAGGGTAACCTACTTGAATGTAACCCCTTTTGCCTGTGACTAACAGTGACTTCAGCAGCTTTTGCAAGTAATCCAAAATTGATGTATTCTTTCTTCTTAAGAAAATACTGACTTTATAAAAAGAAATACTGCTATTTTATGATCTACAAATTCTATACCTTCAATTAGGTTTTCTTTTTTTTCCCCTTGTTTTTTTCTTGCAACAGGACCTGGATGTGGATCCTAAAGAGGCCAATAAAGGAACTCCTGAGGAAACCGGAAGCTATTTAGTATCAAAGGACCTTCCCAAACACTGCCTCTATACTAGGCTAAGTTCACTGCAAAAACTAAGGGTTAATATACATTATTCCTCACAAGCTTATTCAGATAATTTAGATAAATCACGTTGCTTTGCAGTTCTGTTGAGGTAGCTTTGTATTGTCTCCATAATAAGTAACGTTCTTTGGAGGGGGAAAAAATGGCTAACAGCACAATTTAGCAACTGTAGTTTCTTAGCAGAAAAATGAAAGTCAGGGAATTGATGCAGTTTATCTCTGTATCTTTGTGTCATGAACATCTCTGCAGGACATCACTTGGTAACTCTTCTTCAGTGCTTTTGGCAGCTGGTGTAATATAAGTGCTTCTAGAAATAAAGATTATCACGTGAGCAAGTATTAACCAAAGGAGGTCCTCAGTAAACAAGTCTTGCTCAATAAGTGTCTTTAGCTCCTGAAAAAGTTAGTCATCTTCTCCTATAGACTGTGCCTCTTTAAGTGTTTCCTATGTTGTTATTTTAGGGAGGAAGTGTAACCTTTTTTCTTTATCTCCCTGCCCCTCCGCCCCTCCTTTTGCAGGAACACTTGATCTTCACTGTTTGCTTGCACTATGAGTATCCGGGAATAGAAGATACAATGGATGAAAGAAAGGAAGTTAATGTTGGGAAGCCCCTTATTGCTAAATTAGGCCTTCATCATGGATTCAGAAATAATAATTGTCTCCAGACCTGTTGCATGGCTAATAATCATTTTCATAATCAAATAGAGTCAAGTCCAGCAGCAACTAAATACTACGTCCCTGGTCATTGCCAACCAAGTTCCTGTCCAGGCATTTATCATCCAAACCGTATTTGCTCAGACAGCATCAGACAACCAGAGGCATGTTCTTGCAATGGGACTTCAAGGATATTAGCTTCAAGACATGAAGTACAGAATTACCCACCACCTGTGGAAAAAAGTAATGTACCAGTAGAGACCACTGATGATACTGTTGAACTGGAATTCCTTCTCTCTGACAACCTCAGATTCTCTAAACAGCAGTAGCTGTGTTTTGTTCAGAATAGACCACTGTATCGCCCTTGAATAGGAGACCTCCCACACTGCTTATCTGTCTCCTGGAGTTTGGGGGCTTCAGGACCAAGGGGATTGGAAGTCTAGAAGTGCTACTGGAAATAAGGTCATGAAAAAATTTCAGAACCAAAGCGACGAAACTGGACTGATAGATTCAGGAATGAAAAAGGCATGGTTTTTATTTTTTTCTCCTACCATTTGACCTTTGATACAGGGGAAAACCTGAACTCCTCAGTTTCCTATTCCATTCTCTGGCAGTCAAGCAGCTAACAGAGCAGTCTTGCATTTCTGGGAGGAAGATGCCTATCTCTGTTAGGGGATGAAAGCCTGGCTGTGGTGACAAAGCTTCTCTTGAGATAGTGAAGCCCTGGATCTTCCCAGCTGCTTCTGCAGCACCAACTGGAGTTATAAAATTTACTCTAAAATTATGTTTCCTAAATCTTCTGTTTTCAGAGAGGAATTGCTCATCCTATACAAAAACAAGAAAAACATGAATCACTGTCAGAGGAAAAAGTGTTCAGAAAATTAAGCGGAAAATGAATTTCCATATCCTCTATGATTTAACATGATTTTAAAAAATCCATTGGCCCCACAATTATAATTATACCTTTCTCTTCCATTTTTCAGTTCCCATTGTTCAATATCCAGGGATTTCTTTTTACATACTGCATTAAAATAAGGTTTGTGTTCATATATGTTGTAAGTTTCCTGTTGAGTATATAAGATGACACATAACATAAATGAACTGAGCCAAGAGGGAGCTTTTACAGAAGTGAAGTTACCATGTTTTAATATTCCAGTGTTACAAATATGTCTCCTTCAAGCCTCAGTTTCTTTCCTTCCTTGTATGTATGGATCAGTGACTGACATTCCAGTTCCTTGGATGTAGCTAATGATAAGCTTTGACTGCTTTCTCCTCTCCCATGGTCAGATGTCCAGTGATGAATGGGTAAAGAGCAGCGCAAGGAAAACAAAGCCTGAACTGAGCTAGTAAACTAGCATTACCACTGTTTTTTGTTAGGAGAACTAGATTGCAAGATCCCCTGTCGGAGGGATTAAAGTCACAGATTCATACTGTGGTGGATTGCTCTTATGATAATCTTTCTCTTAAAGACTTAGACTTTTATTGGTTTGATTTCTGGAAGGGTGGTCTTTCCATGTTCTGCAAGAACACTAAATGGAGATGTGTGGAAAAAGTGCCTGTTCATAGCAAGCAAAGTATCATATAGTTAGGCACACAATAAGACATGCTGAAGGCTAAAAATGAACAGGCAAGATGAGTGAAAACTTCGGGGTTCTTCAGGCTGAAGTACCAGGATGGTGTTCCTGGACACCAGCCATTGCTTTTCTGTGGAGATTTAAACAAACAAACCCTACTCAATTGTTTTCCAGGCCAAGCTAATTTATATTCATTCAAATTAATGTGCTAACGTTCTAGCCTAAAACTGTGAAAATCTAAGACAAAGATTCCAGCACACAAACTTGTAAAAGTGTCCCAAGGTGAGGGACACCTCCTTCATGTCACAACCTGACACTTTGTATGTAGCCCTACGTGTGTGCGTTTGCTCCGGAGCTCAGAGGTAGAGTTTATCCATAGACTAGGTGCCAGAAGTAAGCTAGTCTCCTAGGTCCTTTAGCCTCCAAACCCCAGAATCTCACCTTTAGAGGTGAAGGCATAGGTACCTTCCGAAGACAGTTGATCCTCTACTGAAAGGCAAATGAGCTACTTTCATACGGTGCTTTACTGCTTCATTGACCTCAGGGAACAGATAAATCTAGCTTGGGTTAGCTGCCAAACCTTTTACATGTTGCAAAAGTGTTTTGATCTGTGTTTGAGAAAGGGCAGTTTTGCTCACCAAACTGTTTTGCATATTCAGGTTGAATAGTTTGTTCAAAAAAAGACATTTTTAAAAAATGTTTGGTTTTGTTCCAAAATACTGAAGAATCTGTGACTTGCCTATTTGTATCTGGGGATGAGTGTGAGAACACGGATGTTTTACTTGGTCTTAGAAAGTCTTAATGCTTTGAAAGCATGAGAATATCGGGGTGAGAGGTAATTAAAGTTCAAGGGAATTCTCAGATGTGGGTAACAGCCTTTCCTGCCCAGGTGATACCGATAAGCAATTGCTTTAATTAAGATCCCTGTTGTGAAAAAATTTTTTACCTCAGAAAAATTATCATGGCGCTTTTCATTAAGTAGGTAGCAAAAAATAATATCTCATTGACGTGGTGGAAAACCAGTTTAAATCTTCAGTTGAGATCCACCCTTCTGGTGGGATTTGGTAGCCTTGCAGTGTGTGGGCTGGACACTGAGGGGGGTGCTGTACATGGTCATAACAAGTTTCAGATGGGAACGTTAACGCATCATTAACTACATATGTTGATCTTCAGATTCATCTGTGCTGAAAGGTAGATATCTGTATGTGGATTTTAATGTAGTTATTTCCAAAATTACAGCCATGCTTGAAGTAATCTGCAAATGAGCTTCTTGCAAATGACTTTCTCCTTTGGAGAGTATTAAATAGTGAAATATTTATTGACGAATGAGATGTACCTGTGCATTAACTATCGAGTATAATTGACTTAGAAACCAAAAATTATACTTTGAGAAATGGTCTAGTACTGTAACATTTAGCTGATACTTTGTTGCAGGTTTTTAGTTTGTATAAAAGCTTATTCTGTTTCTTACCGTGTAATAAACTGTTGTCTACAAAACAATATATCTGTGGATATGTAGTTGCTATATTCTTCTACTCCTCCCAGTTTAAAAACTCCCAAACTGTATTAAAACAATGCATATAATAAAATAGTTTCCTTAACAGAAAAGAAGGGGAAATCTGAATCATGAGCTTCAGCTCAAGCTAAACGTATCTATACTCTGGGCCTGTACAGGTTTCTCAAAACTGTGCCCTTAGAAGTCAGAGGTGGTTTTGGTTGGTTGGGTTTTTTTGCAAGTTTATATGAACTTCTAGCTTCTGAAATCCCAACTGTACTGCCGGCTAAACCTAAATGATCCTTCTCCATTGCTTCACAAAGATATCCAGATGAGTTTCAGTAATATTTGGATGATTTCTGTGAGAAATGTGGGTAGAGAAAGAATCCAATTAAACCTTAGAAGTTGTCCAGAGAAAGGCAGGGGAACTCGCTGACTGTATGTGCTGGTCTGTTTGCAGGTGCGCTCCGCTGCGGCATGGGAAGGGCTTCCAGGAGCAGCAGCGATGATGTGCCAGTAGCTGTCTGCTGGTGTGATTTAAAGCTAAGGGTGGGCAGTCAGCTGGTGCATGACAGTGGGACAGCTGGTCAGCGCTCCATGGATTTCCTGCTGCCACAGAGCTCTAACATACCGTGATCAGTGCTCAAGTTTAGTACGTGGTCCAATGGTACAGCCTCTGTCAACCCAGGTAGGAACTGATTAAGCTTTGAGGATTATAGCTGAGATGCTTGACCTGTAACTATATTTGAACATGGTAAAGAGAGCACCACAGAACTGTAGAGATTGGAGAGAGACCTGTGCAATTCATTGCACAAAATACCTGTGGCAGTAGGGTCTGTGGAGGAAAACTTTATTGTTCTGAGCCCTAATTAAAAAGGGAATTGTGATGGAAAGCATTTTCTGCTGTATCACCGCCTTTAGGAACCGCTTTAACTGTTCAATCATTGATGTTACGAATGAAATATTCTGGTTCTTAAGGACAAACTGTGAGAGGCAGCCTTTTCCTTTGGCCCGTATCCAGTAAAGCACTTTCAAGGTTCAGCATGTATAAATTAAGTCATCTTTTAAATCCCTGTGAAATCAGTGGGATTAAAATACATTACTAAACGTAGGCATTTGTTAAAGCTCTCTTTGGCTTGTGATGCCCTTTCTGAACTGAAGCCTTGGGGTTTTGTGGTTTTGTTTTTTTTTCCTGAAGTGCAGTTGTTCAGGGATAATACTTCTCTTTTGCTTGAAGTATCTGCTAGGCTAAGTTACTTATGTTCTTGTTATTTGGTTTTGGATGTTCAGTAGGTTTGGAAGAAAGGTTTTTAAGGTGATTCAAATAAGCTCAGGCTTCTCTGGCAAAGGAAGAGTTCATATGCTTCAGAAAGGCCAGTCCACTTCTTCCATTTTCCCTCCCCACTCCACCAGAGTTGGGTAATTTAAATGCTGTTGTTAATGCAGCATTAAACTTCTGAGAGTGATCTAGCAAGCGATAAGAATAGAGGTGCATGAGAGGCTTATAAAGAAAAGAGCTCTCCTAAATTAATGGTTTGCGATTCATTTGGTCTTCGGTTTGACATTTTGAATGTCACATCCTTGGCCTTTGCTGACTGGGCTGGCCGTGCTCTTCTCCAACCTATGGAAGACAGTGCTGGGGCTTAGCATGGCACCAGCTGCCACTGGCATGCATCCTCCTTGTATTTCTGTGTCATGGCAAACCACCAAAGGAGATCCATACCTTTATAAGCAGTAAGACATTTGTATGGTCCTATACGAGCATCTTTCTCTGCCAGTTCACTTCGTTTTCTGTCTTTGCCGCTTTGTACGAGTCCTGTAAGGCAGAAGATGTCTCTCTTGAGGTGTTACTTTAAATAGTGCTCTAAAACCATGACACTGTTGGTAGGTTTAGTAGGAAGGAGTTTACAGTTCTGCCTGTGACTGTCCTAGTGCATTGTTAACCCACTGTCACACGCTGTGGTAACGTCAGAACAGTTGTTACGTCGTGAAGGCATCAAGTGTCCAGAATATCATTTTGGAACTCAGGTTGACCCTGGCTAGGAGGATTAACGACAGTAATTCTCTGACCTGATTTTTGGCACAGCTGGGTTCTGAAACCTTCTCGTGGTAGAGATGATCAGCTGGTGTTCTGGGTTGCACCATTTGACACCAGACATCACAGAAACCAGTGAACTTTATAGCTAGTGTTAAGATTGTGGGAAGACAGTAGCCAAATACCATGGGTAAAGTTTCATCCTCAGTTTAGTTCACATAGTGCATTGACCTAGTGGAGTTCTTAAAGTTTTTTTTTGCCCAGGATGACATTGTTATTTCTCTCAAACATGCAACATTTGAACAGCAGCAGGAGGTATTTTAATAGTGCCACCTTTTGACTTGCTTATGCCATTTCCTCTTACAGTCCAATCAAAGCACTGTTCATACCAGGTTGGAGAAATATCTTCTACAAAAATGGCGTGAGTGAATCTAGAAGATTCATAATAGAAGAATCTTCCATATCTGCATAAAGCTCTGCAAGCTCCCTCCTCAGTAAAAGTAACCTTTTATCCTGAGAGTCCTTAAACTGTCTATTTGGCTACGGAAAATCATTTGCACTGTGTAACTCTTGACTAAGGGATTTCAAGGCTGTTGTTGCTTTTGTTCATGCATCAATTACTTTTTCTCATTCTGTCAGCTATTAATAGCTCTGGCAGCTCTCACATATATTAAGCTTCAGGGCTGTATTCACCTTGACATATATTCGTGACTACTGTAAGTATAATGCATTTCAGTATTACTCCTTCCTTGCACAGAGTTTTAATTCAGACAGACTAAGATCTGCTCACTTTTTGGAGTGTGGCATTCTGAGATCTGAGGTGTTTGCCATGAATTGAAGATAGGTTTAGGGTATCAGGTGTGGGAGGAGCGGTTGGGAATTTGGGGGATTTGGGTTGGGTTTTTTTTTCAGTTTGATCATGCTTCTAGTGTAGTAATTGCAATAATATAGGAATTGAGCTAGAACACCTCCATGTTATGGAAATTAAGCAGTTATTTAATTTCTAAAGTACTGCTGCTGCAATTTAGTCATACTGGGCTTATTTTAAGAGCTACTAAAACAAAATGCTGTCTCCCATCCTTTTTTGTTGCCCCGCACAGCAAGCATGAGACCAGGATCCATGTGGGTGTGTGTTACCACAGCGACCAGCCTCCACACCCGCATCTGCAGCGGATGCAGGAGGAAGTGACTAGCACTCCGCCATCTGTTCTTTAGACAGAGTCGTTTGAGTTATTTGCTAGCACCCTGCTTTCCTTTTTCGAAGTCAATTGAAATTAGTATGAAAAGCCTTCAACCTGTTGTGCAAATGACTTCACTACACATAAGATCAAACAGCTCTCAGTTGCTTCCTGGGCTCTGTTATGACTTAACGTGGTCATTAGGATTTATTTCACCTCCCTAAAGGTGAGGCAGGTCTACTTTCTGACATCCTATAAGAGGGTCTACGCTGGGCATGCACACTAAGGCAGCACAAGTTATCCTGTGGAGGTAGGCACCTCTCCCCTATGCATTACGGTCAGGCAGCCTGGAGACCTAGAGAAGCCTATCTGTCTAGCCTCTGCAGAGCTGAAACTGCTCAGATTAATTCCCTGCTTAATGTGCTGGTTTTCAGTGCTGTAGGTATTTAAAGTAGTCCCAGGATTCTTCTCAGTTCACATCCTGTCTTCTTTATGCCTGTCATCAGCTTTTCTCCTTTCTTTTCCCTTCTGTCAAATGCCGGTAGTACCCACGATACCTGCCTCACAGCACCAGCTGAGGATTGGTACAGGCATTTTTAAGAACTGCTTTGAGATTGTCAGAATGTACCAAATTTGGGTGGTTTTTTTTTTTGTCTGCAAAAAGCATTGTAGTCTTTCAAGAGAGTACAGAGTAGCTATGAAATACTGATCTGCTGATTCTCAAAGTTTTGTAGGTTTTGCTCTATGCCTCAGTGATATGCAGAAAACTGCTGCAGGCTCTCTTTCAGTGTTGCAGCTGCAAAGAAAACATTTTACTTGAAACACGCATTAGATTATCAGCTCTGCTTTTAGTGGAAATAATGGGTTCATTTTAATCAGAAAATATCTGTGCTTCGTGCCAAGCCTTTTACCTATCCTGGCAGGTAGAGAATTGCAGCTGTTTGCACACTACGCTGTAATCACAGAAACTATTTGCTGGTTAAAGGTGGAGCGGGTCTTGCAGCACATAAATCGGAGGTAGGACTTGTTGCACGTTACAGTGGGAAACTCCTGCTAATTTCTGTCATACTCTCTTCACTGGCATAATCCTGGTTATAACACAGCAGCTCCCTCGTGTTAAAACACACTTTCCTTTGATGTGGGGATATAGGGAAGCAGACCATTTACTGGCTGTGTGCAATATATCTTGTTTGGCTTTTCTTTTTTGAGGAGTGGTCCTTGTTCCTGTAGGGTCAGATGAGACAACTGTGAGCCCAACAGAAGTAGTGTATAAGCCGTCAGTGAAACCCACAAACTGTTCTGTACTGTATGAAGTATAGAAAAGAGAGAAAATTCTGTGTTTCTGTAGCCCTTCAGAAACAATGGCAACACCCAGCTGGCGTAAAACCGGCGATGAACTTGGACCTGTGCCACCTGCCTCCCCTTGACCCCTCTGTTACGGCCTCTCTGGAAGCTGCGCTAACCTCTGGCTGAGAGCAGCGAGTCGCGGCCAGCTCCCCATGCCCCTCCCGGGCTTTTTCTGAGGCGGCCTTCAGAGTGGTGGAGGAACAGATACTTAACACTTCCCTGCTATAAATGCTGTCGTGTATTGAAGGACTTTAGAGCCACAAAAATTGCAGGTGCTAGAACTTGCCCGCTTGCTGGGAGCTAGCTTTCGTCAAACAGTGGGAGAAAAAAGCCTGCAGAATTGCATGATTAACAGGGAAACGAGTGAAATAAGCACTCGTTTGAGTGCACAGAGCTAATTAAGTCATGAACTCTTTTACCTGATGAGCCGAAGCAATAAATTAAATCTCCTGGTACCACCTAAAGCCATAAATTCTAAGGATGCTTTTTGAAGAACTGTGTAGATTGTAATTTTAAAATTATGGAAATATTTTTTGCATTACAGCTTTTAGTTACTGCATACTATGTTTGTTTAAAAATATGAAGTTTATGTGCACATATATGTATGATTTTCATTGTTTTAAATGGGCCTCAACACAGTGCAATATTTTCTCTTAATGAAAGCATGGAAGATGTAATATGAGTCATAGAGTATTAGAAGTGCATTGCAAACAACCACCAGACTCTCACCCTCCTTTCCCTCGTGGTCTGTTTTTTAACTGATATCCTTTTACAGAATCCACCTCTGTGTACCTAAGTTTGTCACTGCTGCCTGAGCATTCATTGATTTGGCAAGCAGCAGCACCATTCCTCTTGAGAAACCCCAGGATACCTTTAGGTGATCTGTTTATCTACTGAGCTTCCAAGTTCTTCTTGTCGTTCTTTCTCCATAACTCCAGCCACAACTCATTGAGCCTGGCACACTGGGCTGACATTGCAGGGACTACAGCCAAATTCCTGCATCAGAGTTTATATGTTATCCTGTTTCTGGTGGACGTGTGGCAGTGCAACCCCTTGTTCTAAGGCGGAGCTGGAGCCAGAGTTTTACCTATGCTGCCCTGCAGTTAATGAATACAGAACTTCCTAGCCTGTTCGGTGTTTAATGTTAATATTAAACTCTGCCATTTAATTTCACAAGAAATGGCACTTAGAACACTCCTTTTTGTGCAAGACTTGTCTGTATAAACTTTGGCTGACAATGTTTGTTTGCTTATGGTCTTCTGTGTAAAGGAAGCACTTGACTGAAGTAGGCGTGTTCACTAAACTTTGGATCATGAATGGATGGAAGGAAGAGGTCACAGCTGATCTGCACCTTATTCTTTGTCATCTTCTCTCAACTATAGCACTGCTTTACGTAAAGAGAATAGATGATCAGATGTCCATTGCTTTTGATTTGGCATATTCAGCTCAGATCTTCAGCCCTAGATAATCTACAATATATTCAACTCTGAAAATCTGTGTGGATCTGTAAGTTTCCATTCACTGGAGGTCCTCCAAACTTGGCCTCTAGCTTTGGACTGATGTTTCTAAGATTAATTTCTTGGGGTTTTCACTTCCATTCAACTTTACAACTGTTTGTGAGCTCATTCATCTTCTGGGATGCAAAAAGATATTTCTAGAGTGCAGATTCTACTTAGCATGCAGCAGTTTTTATTTCAGTTCTCATGATAAAGTTATTACTATTAAAACACTCCCTGAAGCAATACCAATAAATCGGTCAGATTCAGACTGTATTACCGAGGTTGAGACTGGTTACTTTGCTGGTTCTGGAGTTATTTATGATCAAGACAAGAGCTAGTATAAAAAACCCATTTAGCAAGAAGCTTTTCTATCAAAAAGATCTTTCTGCCTACAGCTATGTTCTGCCAAAGAGCATATTGCTTGTGATGAAAATAGTCACTAATATCTTCAACCCAAAAGCAAATTTCTGGAATGGGAGAGAACAGTTCAGGTTGAACAAGAAGTCTGATTCCAGCTCTCTGAGAAGACCTCCTGCCTGCAGGGAGGCCCATGCAGCTAGGGCCTAAGGAGCTTCCCACAGAGGCTGTTCTCACCAATGAGTTCACGTGCTGGATTTAGCCCCATGCCTGGGATACCTGGGCTGTCGAAGGGACTTGAATGGTCATTTGACTTGCTTACTGCTATGTTAAGTAATGATACTGTGTTCTGCAGCGTCCTTCCTTCTCTCTGTCTGGAGATGTAAGTAAAAAGATGCTTTTATTGCTATTGTAACAAAAATTTTGAAACTGCAGCACTTTACAAAAGAAAGCTCTTGGACTCTGGTATGCAGTGTTCTACAGCTCTGCTCTCTTCTACAGCTTGCATGGCAGAGGCCAGGAAGTGGTGTCTTTTTGGAGAGCTTCTCACTTCTGCATTGCCTGTTCATGTTGTTCTTAGTCATTTGAAGTGACTGTTAATCCTAATTGACCTGTTTCTACAGTACAGAGTCCACAAGCAGCATTCCAGCAGACAGGCTGAAATAAAGAACAGCATCAAAAAACATCTGCCCCTGCTCCCTCAACCCGGGGGGTCAGAGAGCAGAAACACTGAAAGTGGCCAGCGTGAGGCAATTAACGCCGCTGCAACCAGTTTGCACAGAAATTAACCTGAACATTTTTCCTTTTGCCTGATACACTTCTTTTAAATAAGCTTTTAAAAAGACTTGTTTTATACTGTGTCTGTGAATGTAAAATTTAATAGCCCACGACTCTTCAGAGTATTTGGCATTTAAACATGTCTACAAAATGAATGCAAACAGATACAGATACCCTACATGGTATACAAAGTAAATGCTGCTACATGTTAGCTTAAAATACCACTCTCCATTTCACTGTATTGCAAAACTACGCTTGCAGATTTTGATCCCCAAAATTGAGCCGTGTAATAAAATGTGCCTTATAGAGCCAATTGTGAGATTATTCTGATAGCGTACATCAAAAGCAAGAGTTTTGTTCCCAGCTTTGCTGTTTTAAGTGTCCTTGAGCAGAGGTCTGTGCCTTCTGCTGCTGTCTCTAAGAATGTAAGCAAGGTCCTGGAGAAAAAGTCCAGGGCTGGGAGTCAGGGGACCTGTACCCACCCAAGACAGGACCAGGTGCCCCAGGTAACCGTGGAGCCTTCTAAAACGAGGTGCTTTTGGTGTGTGAGGTTGCAACAGTCCCTTTCTTTTCATAGAATACATACGTGGTCTTGTATGTCTCTGGAAAAATACGATCTTTTATTAGACTGAATTCATTGCTGTGTTGGTTTTGTGCAATCACACGCTCTCTAGTGGCTGAACAGAAGTGTACAGCTGCTGATCTAGGGTACAGCCCTGTAAGGGGCCTCCCTTCACCAGCTGTGATGCCAAATCCACATTTTCAGCACCCTTTGCCCTTAGCAGGCTGCAAGGGGATTCAGCCCCTCCCAAAACCTGCCTGTTCTTCTTAGGGTATGCTTACGAGCCAGTCTGGACTTACTGACCCTGCTGCACTTCAGGATGAGGATGCATTGTGGGGAATGGGGTGAAGGGCACAAGAGGGAGAGCATGGTGTGGGATGTGAACAGAAAAGGTGAAAATAGAAAAGAAATGCTGGGCCTAACCCTGCTTGTAGGCATGCCACTTGAAATGCAAGAGATCCTTTTAGCAAAGAGCGAGGGAAGGCAAGGCAGCAGGCGCTCTTACCAGATGAAGCACACTTGAGGGAAACTGCAGGACTGAAAAAGTCTGAAGAGGAGAGGACTTGGCTATCTCCCCTCATATTGGCTGATGCGGCTTGACAACAGAGATTGATCTGACAACTTCTGAGGGGTCTAAGGGCTGCATCTAATTTTCATATATATGAAAATATTCATATTCTTTGCAAAAGTTCAACAGTTGCTGTTTGAGTGAACCTGGCAGAGTAGTAACCGCCTGGGACACAAATTTATCTTTGCTTGTGGTTGTAAAGCAGCGACAGTCTGCTGGTACTTTGCTGGAGCAATGGAACGAGATCAAATCCAGGCAGTAAGATGGGAAGACCAGTGCACGTACTTGGTGTGCAGAGGTGCAGTGCACTGGGCAATGGGAAGGAAAAGAGGAGGTTTAAAGCTAATTCATTATCTGTCTGCCAGGACAAAATTGGGGTTTGACTTGTGGTTTGGTTACATGTGTATTCACTACAGAATTCAAATCATGCAAGCCCTCTTGGTCTATGGAATCATTTTTGCTTGTTTAGTGGCTGTGAAGAATGAGGGGTTTTGACCCTCTGCTCAGTTATCAGCTTTCCATCAGCTTCTTTTTCCCTTTTCTAATCCCAATTAGATGAGCCACACTCTCAGCAGGCCCCTGGTGCCCCATGTGTGCTGGAACACCTTTACACCTAGTGGTCTCCCATCATCTTGTTTTATAGTTGTTACTCTTTATCTTTGCTGCTGGCAACCCAATAATCAGTTCTTCTCTTTATATACACTGATAAACAAAAAACCTTTTTTTTTTTTTTTTGTGAAGGCTTGTAAGTTTCCACAGCTGGAAAAGCTCTGTCTGATGTCAAGCACCAAACATTTCCCTTTCTTATCAGAATATGATAGAAAAGAAGGATAAAAACCAGCTTTTTATCTAAAGGTTCCCAAGAGAAATAACTGTTCTTTCTCAACTAATTCTATGTAAAGTTATTTTCCTTTTAGACTCATTAGTTACAATATTTTCTCATTGCTATCATCTTGGTGCTCATCAATAGTTATAGTAAAGTTTATAATAATAGCTGTCTTGAGAACGATATTCATAGTATTTTTACATATACAAGTGATACTGAGTCATCAGTGACAACAGCTTCTTAAATTAGCAGATGGTGGCCCTATAAGAAAACATGTTTTCTTGCCTTATCCCTCAACTTATTCCCAGACTGAGCAAAGATAACTAGGTAGTAGCATCTGTTGATGTAATATTTCCTGTTAAACTCCATCTGCCTGCCAGATCTGATGATGTTCAAACTATGGTATATGTAAGGTACGAAAGGTATAATTAGAATTTTGATGTATCACAAACTCGAGTTGGTTTTAATTACGTGAGATAGACATTTTTGGACAGCTCTAAGAAGAACAAAAAAATGTAGTGAGTAGAGAGATGATGCCCAGCAGTTGACTTAGCTACCTAGATTATTATTTGCATGCATGCAGTGCAAAATGTAAATTTTTGCCTTCTCTGAAGCCAAGCCATTTCTTGCATGTTGGACTTGTATAATTGTTTGTATTATTGCCATGGAAGGAAAGTGGAGAAAGGCTTTCAGAATGGGTCAATCCAATTTCCCTGCTTGCAAAGATGGTATTGTGGCATTTGAACCTGGCTCATAGGTATGACAGAGTAAGCAGGGTTTAGATCAGGTTTGCTGTTTACCTTTCTGATGTTATCACAAGTCCATAGCTCGCTCACTGAATAATTTTTACCCATTTTTAATGGACAACATTATAAAAATAAGGCTGTGAGGTTATTTTCCAAAACTTCCAAATTTCCAAAATTATAAGGGGGTCTGAAGTGGACCAGACCCAGCTCCACCTGCCAGGGTCAGACATGGGACTGTGCCTGTGGGTGAGGGCACTGCCCATGCTGGGGTCCACCACGGGTTCCTCCAGCTCAGACCCCTGGTGTGGCCAGCCCCAACCCTGCTGCACCCTGACAGCTACCTCTAAAACCTCCTGCAGTTTTTTTTTAAAACCTTGCTTTACTATGAGAGTAAACACTGGATACCTAACAGTTGAACCTTTGGGATAGAAACTCAAAAGACTGTGTGCTTTTGTATCAAACTTGAATTTTTATTCAACTATTTAATTTTCAGTATGATTTCAACAGGTTGTGGTTTGTTTTGGTTTATTTTATACTTCCTTCAAAATATTCACCAGGCTCAGAGCAATTGCAATGTGCCACCAGCACATCACCTGCAAGGTGAGGGCTGTGCCAGAGGAAGCTCCATCCTCTGCCACGACTCAGCCACGATGCAGAGGCTACTGTAGCCTGGTGCCAGCTCCCACCTGCCGCTTTACCCCTCTCCCTGCCACAGGGGATGCTGTGGTGAAACCTCCTCCTCCTCTCTCAGACCCTGCAGACAAGATCTGGGAGGAGGTGAGCAAGGGTCTGTCACTTGGTGCCTGTGAGTGTGTGAACTCAGCACAGAGGTGCGGGGGCTCACCTAAGTGATGGGACCCCAGGAAGCTCTTGCTCTGCTTCTCCATCTGCCATTGCCTATGGGGCTGCTTTTAATGCAGGAGCTTCAGATCTCTGGTTCCTGAGATCTTCAGTCTTGGTCTGGGTTTCTCAGTGTTGTTATAACTGCTGCTGTAACTCACGTATCAGTTATGTTGTCAGAAATTTATTCCTTCCTTCCTCCATCATGCAGTTGCGGGGGGAGGAGAGTGAGCAACATGCAAAACTGACTGATGTTTAGGGAATAGTTTTGACAGGAAAAAAAGGAGAGATGAAACATTTCAATAAAATCAAGATGTTTTGCTTTTAGACTGTTGTTGGCATAATGTCTGTGGTTTGAGATTGTTTTAGATGTGTTTCTTCATTAGTGAAAAGATGGTTTGAAATAATTGAGGAAAAAAAAACAGTTGGGTTTTTTTTTCCATTTTGACACCAAGTGACACAGATTCTCCAAGCTCTAATAGTAATAACAGCAATGCCCTTCACCTTGTCTACTTTTAATCCTGGCTATATTGTGTTCTCCTTTGGAATCCATCAGCCTTTAGCTGGAGCACCTGCTGATGAAAAAAGCCAAGTTCATCTTGGAGCCTTTGAGGGAGGGGGTGCAGTACAAATAATAAAGTTCAAATTGCTTCTCATATAAGAGATTTTTTAATACAAACAGACCCTGAAATTTCCTGTTGTCCCTAGGTAGAGGTGCGTACAGATGGATACCTGCAAACAAAGACCAAGGAGTCGTACAACTCTAACCTTCTTTGCTTTGTTTTTAATGTGCTAGGAAGATCCTTTCTAACCAAGTGTGGTTTTTGCCCTCCCAGAGACCATCGCAGCCACCCCGATTGGAAAGTGAGGCTGACTGAATTGCATGAGCTTGGCCGGCCTGTGGAGTTGGGCTCAGGACTAGCAGCTGGCCCTGGCCTCTTTGGTTAACTAACATAGTTTGTGGCCCATGAGTCTGGCTGTTGCTTCTGCTATTGATGTAGAAATACCATGGGTGAGATCATTTGTGGGAAAGGTCACACAGTAGCTCAAAAGGAATAAATGATACTTCTTGTCGTGAAGGAAGCCTACAGTAATATTTTTAGTGGTTAGTTATTCAGTCCTAGAGGAGGCTTTTTAGAACTGAGGCTGCACTGTGCGTGCATGTTTGTCGAACACATTGTGCCTGTTGAGGCTGGGGAGAGCTCCATCAAGACTCGTTAACAGAAGCTCTGGTTCTGGTGTTTCTCCAAGTGCGTACACACACACCCACACACACACAGCTGCATACAGGGTAACAAACGGTTAATGCCGGTAAAGCTGTAATTCTCTAGTTATTCAGTTCCACTGTTAAAATTCCTTTGACAGGAAGGCTGGAAGCCCTCACCACCTGAGCAGTTGGCTGGAGCAGCCACCAGGTGTCAACGTTCTTCTGCAGAGAGGCGGCGTCCGCTGCCTCTCCATCGCCTGGGGCATCTCCTCTTCAGCGAGATGCTGATTTCCCTTTCCGGGCAAGGATCTGGGTAACAGTGTGAATTTACAGTACTGGAGTATTAAAGTTATGCTGTGTAAGGAGTGTTTTTGAGAACTTCAGTTCCACTAAAATACTATGAAAAGGAGGTTTTTCTGTGCAACCAAAACCTCCAAGAGTTTCCTCAGGGCTGCTGCCCCAAGGGTGACAGCATCCCATGCCTGCCCCCCACCCTGTCATGTCCATCCACCACCTCGGATCGTGCTGGAAGGGGGAAGGAGGCAACGCAGAGGGACGGTGGCAGCGCGGCGAGGTCCACGGCGAGGGTGGCACGAAGCCGCAGATGCTGAGCGCGTGGTGTAGGCAGCATTGCTGAGGGAGCAGCGGGTGCGTGGGAGCATCATTTCTGAGGCAGAGGTTTCTGAGAGGTGAAGGGACAAAGAGGCAAGATACCCCAGGTCTGAAACGGTGGATTAGCCCCCACAGACAATGCGTGCAGGTGCTGGAGGAGCCGATGCCCACGACATGCTTGTAATCTCCCCAAGCAGCCTGCCATTAAACACAATCTAATCAGGGCTGCAGCAGGTGCAGCCAGACCCAAGTATTGTCACCAGTGACAGCAATGGATGTCTTACCAATGGATAATGGTTTGCCATCACGCTGCACAGGAAAAACACGCTGATTTTATGGGGAGGTAACCAGACTAGAGCAGCTGGGGGTGTGGGCGTGCAGCCACCCCACCTCGTGTCCCACAGGGATACTTTGTCACCTGGGAATCCCTTCCAGTGAGATAACCGTCCTCTATCTGTTTCTTTTATATGAAACAAACCAAAAGAGCCTCACCACCTGCCCTTTTGTACAAAAAGGGAAAGCCACCAGAGACTGCTAATCTGTCTCAAATAAGGCTGATAAAACTATGAGCATGGGCTACTGCTGAACACTGAAACCCTCAGGGCTGGGTCTGTGCTTGGGCTGGATGCACCCCTGGTTCTTCCCCTCCCTATTCTGTAGCCCTTGAACCTCCTGCATCTTCTGCCTCCCTTTGTCAAATCGAGAGGGGCGTTTCCAGTGCTGCACACAGCAGACTAACAGTGTGGCATGTCACAGGGTGATGCATTATGCAAGCAGAAGTGTTGCCCTAACCCGGACGTGTTTTGAAACATTTTTGGTGTTTTAGGTTGTTGGGTATTTTTAAGACTTCTGTAGGGTAGTAGAGCGCTCACCGGGCAGGGAGCAGGGATTTCCAGTACAGAGCAATTTCCCTCCCTCTTGCCATTGCTAATACATGCAAAGTTATCTAGGATGGAGTGTGCGTATGTGAGTAATGCCAAAGCCCAGTAATGACGTTAAGTTAACTGGTAAGGACAGAAGATGTAGCTTGGGCTAGAGGACTGTTTGCAGTAGACCTCGGGTTTAAGTCTGTGGTGGAAGGAAGCCAAAAAGCTATTAATGCTTTGGTTTCTGTTGTTTAAGACTGCAAGCCTCCAAACTTCCTTAATGTTCCTCTGGATGCTGGCTGCAGACATTTAATTTTCCTCAGAAATATTTACAAAAAGAAACTTGCCTTGTTCATAATTGTCCACTTAGCTCTTACATAGACTTCTGAAACCCTCCAGAGGACTGCGTGTGTGGTCGGGGCCAATCCCTGGCCTGTCTTTCTGTTGCAGCAAACTCTTCAGGCGAAGGCTTGAGAACCTGTGATGGGTACATACTGTGTACAGGCAAGGGTTAGCAAACCTGAGCTTTTAGATTTCTCTGTACTTCCTATTTGTAAGCGTGCAACCTAAAACATGCTACATAAGGAAGATACGTGTGTGTACATATCTGTGCATATATACAGATTGTACACTTCTGTAGTTTTAAGTGTCCTTAATGCCAGGTCCTCAAGTGCTGCTGTCAGGCTGTGAGTCGGGCAGAGGCAATGGGTTGCTTTGGCTCCCAGGGTTCGAGGGTGCAGGTGAGACGCACAGGAGCCCAGGTGGAGCAGGCCTGGCTGCGTGGTGGCTGCACCATGCTGCAGAACTGCCACAGAGGTGCTGTGCTTTCTGACACTGGAAGTCCTCTGCGCACCTGGAAGCTGACAGTTGCATGAGCTCAGCAGCGTGTCTGAGCTGGAGTGTTGGCAGAGCTGGGTGCAGGTCGTCCCTCCAGACAGGTCTGGGGCACCTGCGAGGTGCTCAGCAGGGCCAGTCTCCAGTGTGGGTGCCCTCTGAGGATGCACTGCTGACAAGGACAGCCAACATAATCCAAGCAAGTGACTGTAAAGTGCTGCTAAATGTGCACACCTCACCTTTGCACACTTTGCTGTTTGGTTACACAAGCCAGGCTTAGCATTGCTCCATGGCACTTCATAACTCCCAACTTAGGCTGTGACAGAACCACAAAACAATAGTGCTAACACAAACACCTGTGAATTATTTTCAGTAGTGAGTTCACCATTGACATAAGTGGCAACTGTACAGAGAGACTGTCAGTTTTTCACTGTAATCTGCTGTCGATAATTTGCAGGACAAAAGCAAACATTGCTGAAACTTTCCAACTCACACTCGTTCTTGACTTGTTTCCTGGGCAGCTGTTAGCACAGGAGCCAGCTCAGTTGTTATTAGACACCATTAGGTGGGAGAATCACTGTAGAGGCAGCAATATTTGCGATTTGAATAATAGCACCTGTCTTTCATAGGGAGGGTCCCTGGGGTTCATAGGGGGTTCACTGCCCCCCTTCTGCCACAGGCAGCGAGGTAAGGAGAGCTCTCAACAGTCAGGGCTGCATTTTGAGGAATTTGTATGTCTCCTAGCCATTTGTAAAAATCATATTTCTTACAATGATCACTAGGGAAAAATTATGTGTATAGGAGCAAAGCTTGTAAGGGGCTTGGGGGATTTTTTTTTTATTATTAACTATTTAACATTAACATGAGCTTGCCAATATTTAAAATATTTTTTACTTAATCAAGAGTTTTAAATCAATATATACAGAGTTTAATACTCAAATGCAAACTATACTTTCATTTCCCCAATACCTTATCACAATTTTTGATCAAAGTTATTTCTGCTTTTGATTTGCCTCATCACAGTGTTTGGGTGTCTATTACTGCTCTTGGAAGGCTTTTCACACAACCTGATACACTTCTCTGTCAAGCAGCTTTTCTGACACTTGAGTTTCAGTTCGCTTTCCTCAGTGTCAGCCCCCTCTAGCTGGTCCCTTCCCCTCCACCGCCACGATGGGCTGGGCAGCCCTGCGGCTCGCTTGCAGCCAAGACCCCACAAATACCAAGAAAACCAGGTTGCACAAGCCACCAGCCCCGGTTTGGGTGACGGTTTGCTAATTGCTACATATTTAGGGTTACATATTTTGTTCAGTAGAGATCTTTATGGCAGCAGAAAAGGAAGTTTTCAGTACAGAAAGTAGAGTTGTTACACAAACTAAATGGAATTTGTATAATTCTGACTCATCCTCTATAGCCTTTGGTGGTGATGAATCAGATGTCCTTCCTCCAGCAGGAGATACCCAGTACCAGCACTGAAAGTCTGAGATTGCTTGAAAGGCTGTACAGGCTGTGCAGGCTGAAAACCAGCAAGCCACCTTTATTTTTATTTTTGCTTCAATTGTAGGAAGAACATCACGGGCAGCTCGAAATCAGCAACCACAGACAGGCTAAGCTGCAGATGACATCCTCATCCATGAGGATAGTGTTTCCTGAGGTAAACAGAAGAAAAGTAGCACAAAAATCACTCCTGCTGGAAACAATGTGGCACCTAATTGCGGTTCTTCCGCTGCACAGGTTTCTTAATTGGCTGCTAGCAGCTTCCACCTAGTTCTTCTGATGACTTGCTCAGAGGCCAGCTCTGGTTGTTTCGGATTCCCCTTTATCCTTATTTCATTATGTGCTTGTTCCATTTTATGAGGTAGGCTATGGAAAGGCAGAAGTGAAAGCACTGCTGCTGGCGGCACGGAATGCCTGGCTGAGCTCGCCCCCAGAGGGGCAGGCTGCTGGCCACCACTGCGTGCCGTGAGGCATCGCCTCCGGTGTGCCCTTCGCCAGCTGTGTCGGTGCCAGACTGCCTGGCTGACCCAAGGGCACCAGCAGGAACCCTGCCAAGCAGGCATATACAAGCACGCTGTGTATTCTGGGTTGAATTTTGCAAGCTCGTTGGCACCGTGAGCTAGCACAGCGTCCCCCAGTCCAGTTGATAAAGAAAAAGTCTTCCAACAACTGTCAAAGACCTTCCCAATGTAAGGGTGTGCATGTGCCAGTTATTCCTCTTCTCTGTCCACTGCTTGGGTTACCTAGTACAGCATCTTCTTTCACTTCTTAGTTTCTAACTTTAGAAGAAATAGCTGAAGCACACAGATACTGTCTGCCTCTGCTCACGCAGGTGAGCCGTGGCTCTGAAATGGCAGCAGCAACCAAATCCTGTAGGACACATTGGTGTAGAAAGACAGTATATGCGTAAATGATCGTAACTGATAGCAATTTCTTATGTACTTCCCTTCATTGCTTGAAGAGATGTAATGAGTAGGTTGGTAGGATACATACTCAACTACACAAAGATTTTCTATTCTGAGCAAATTGTGTTAGATACTGTCTAAAACAAAATCTAAGTGTTGCAAAAATACTTCCTCTCCTTGTCTGGTTTGTAGGATTCCAGCTGTGAGAGAAGGTGTATCCAGTGTCAGAAGGGGCCCTGTGGAAACTCCACCTATAGCTCCTATAGGGAGCTCCTAATGAGGCCATTCCACAGACTCTGACAGTAAGTGAGCCAGGGAGCATTGTACATGGCATGATATTTAACGGGTATTACAGTAAAAAATCATCTCCCAACCCTGTGTTTAGGTTCAGCTCTATCCTTTTGCTCACAGTGCTGTGTAAATGCAGGTGAACATACAGCATTCAAATAGCTGTTGATAGCACCATCTGCAAAAGGCTAATGGCTCATTCATTAAGCAGTGGGAGCCAGCACAGCCACGGTCTAATCAGATAGCGTATGATGAATAATTCAGAAATAATCCTTTTATACTTGAATAAATATCAGGAGAAGGAAGGAAAAAACCCTGTACATATGGCATGTTAAGGGAACAAAACCGACATTTTTCAATGTCCTAGGCTGATGAGCTTTGTTATACGGGATGTTAATCATGCAGGTGGGTAATGCTTGAAGAGAAAGCTGACTGAGGGGTTTCTGGCCCAGCATTTGGAAGGTGTTAGTAAGCGGAAAAGCCCATGGTGCTCATGGGAAAATCCATTAGCCTTACATTTGGCAATATGTATGTGGTTCTGTTGTGTAACTTGCTGGTGACACAGGTGGAGGATTGAGTTTGTGAGGAGACGGCTGGGAAGACTGAGGCCTTCTGCAGTGCTCTTCTGTGCAGCTGGGCAAGTCGCTTTGATCAGGTGTGTGCTGTTCCTCATGCAGCTCCTGCCGACACACCCACACACTTTTCACGGGAGCATTTTACCCTTAAACTACTTGTTTTGCTGGAGTACATGGTGTGGTGCATTTGCAATCCTGACCAACCAGATAATTGTTCAGTGGGGCCTCTATATGGCTAGTACAGATGCTATAAGCGATTTCCTTTGTTTCAGGGTATCTTAGTGCAGAACAAAACAAAACTATATGAGCTGGCAATGTGCACCTGCAGCCCAGAAGGCCAACCGCGTCCTGGGCTGCATCACCAGCAGCATGGGCAGCAGGTCCAAGGAGGTGATTCTGCCCCTCCACTCCACTCTTGTTAGACCCCACATGAAGTGCTGCATCCAGCTCCAGGGTCCCCAGCATAAGATAGACGTGGACATGTGAAAGCAGGTCCGAGGAGGGACACAAAAATGGTCAGAGGGATAGAACACCTCTGCTATGGAGAAAGGCTGAGAGAGTTGGGGTTGTTCAGCCTGGAGAAGAGACAGCCTCAGGGGGACCTTCTTGCAGCCTTTCAGTATATAAAGGGACTTAAAAGAAAGATGGAGAGAGACTTTTTACCAAGGTCTGTAATGACAGGATAAGGGGCAATGGTTTTAAACTGAAGGAGGGTAGGTTTAGATTGAACATAAGGAAGAAATATTTTATGATGAGGGTGGTGAGGCACCAGAACAGGTTGCCCAGAGAAGTTGTAGATGCCCTATCCCTGGAAACATTCAAGGTCAGGTTGGAGGGGGCTCTGAGCAACCTGGTCTAGTGAAAGATGTCCCTGCTTACTGCAGGGGGTTGGACTACATGATCTTTGAAGGTCCCTTCCAACCCAAACCATTCTGTGATACCATGGTTCTAACAATAGCCTGGAGGTATGCACAAAGCATGGATAATGGAAGCCAGCATGCCAGCAAAGTCACATCCTTCGTGATGGACTTAGGCCAGGGGCCATGGAGCAGTGAGAGAAGCCAGAGCAGGGGCTGCTTCCAGCAGAGGCTGTAGCACCCCTTCATTCATCTTGATCTTAGGTTCTCCAAAAATGGTACTTCAGTGCAGAAGAAACACCTTTCCAAGTTTTGGCAGTCATTGTAAAGTTTTCCTACCTCATGTCTAGAAATGCTTGGGCTTAAAGGTATCCTTTTGCCAACAGATGTAAACCTGTGACAAGCCTTCCCAGAGACGCAGGGTACAACCGTCTGCCATGAACACCAGTACCGCCTCTTGGCAGCTTGAGGATGACTAGCCAGAAAGTGTTGCAGGCATATGGCCTGCATACCAGGTCTTGTATGTGTGCAATAGTGAGTCTTATGTATGTGCATATTTTGAGCAAACCCCTTTTTTTCTAACTGAGAATCTGCTTGGGACCTCACACTATAGTACATATGTAGGCGTGAGAGTACCTGAGGTGCGTGTGCTCTCCTTCTGGCGGGAAAACTGCTATTGTCTGATCTGAGCAAAATCTGTGTCCCCTTCAGCCCCAAAAGTGGACTGTATAAGCTGTTTGTGAAAACAGAAGGACCTGACCGTCACCAGGTCACTGGTGGCCAGAGGTCTACATCCAGCACTGATATAACCCAGGGCTGCAATAAACATCAGCAGACAAGGAGCCGGAGTGCGGTGTTGAAAGCTCACCATAAAGGCACCAGAGCTGCCGAGTATGGCATCCAGCCACCCGGGCTGCATTGCTGGAAGGACACAGCCTGGATCCGGAGATTTTGGTGTCCTGTATCAGGCACCTTTCCAAAAAGGAATAAATCTCCTTTATTTTCTGCCATTCCTCTGTGAGGATGCAGCACTTTTCAGACATTCAGTTTCTCTCTTTACTCTTACTCAGGCAAGAGCATTCCCCCCATGTGGATGCTGCTGGGCCTTAAACACCTCCACAAGCATGCCATCCTAAGTGCAGTGCCCACACAGTCCTACAGAAGGAGAAAGTACGCCATCACACCCCTTCCCACCATGCCGTGGCTCAGCCTTGGTTCAGCAGATGCTCCCAAGGGGATGGGATCTGAGCTGCTGCTGGGAACGGCAGGTACAGCTGAACCCAGGGTAGGACCAAGGCACGCGCAGGCTCTGGAGACCATCCCTCCTGCTCAGCTGCGGCCACGCGCACCCTGCGACGCCTGATCCCAGCCTGCCTCGCCGCAGGGAAGGCATCGGTTCCTTGAGCTGGGTCCCTGGAAGGGCAGCCCAGCTCTTCCCACTGGCCGTGACGAGTTCCCTGCAGCGGAGGCATCGCTCCAGCATGCAGGGCTGCAGCCGGGTCAGGCCTCAGCTGGCTCGCGGCTCTCCCCACACGCAGCTGCAGACACGGCGGCCATGCCCTGCATGCAGCCGCCTGCTCCCGTCTGCGGCCAGCCCAAGCAAGCCCCGCAGGGCACAGCAGCTTCAGCCTCGGCCTGCAGCAGGGACCTGCTAAGATAGCCAGCCAGCCGGTCTGCCCGCAGGATGATCGCACCCCTGGCCTATACGCAGCACATCAGGAAAAGGGTTGTGCTCAGGAAATCAGCCATTCAATATCGCTGGTGGAGCAGCTTAGAGACCTTCTCCCGCCCCCTCCGGGCAATCCCCAGGGCGGAGGCTGTCCCCGTCACAGGGGGCTTTCCCAGAAGGTGTCGTTAGCGCTGGCACGAGTTACGCCATTGCAGCCTCCTCCGCTCATCTTTCCAACGGATATTTAAGGCCCAAAAGACTGTTTGAGAGACAGAAATAAAGCGTAGCCATGAAGCCTTTCTGCGGCAGAATCCCTTTGATTACAGCAAACGCATGGGGAGGGCAGCTCTGCGTTGGCGCAGGGGCAGAGGCGGTGTCCACCCTGGTGCCCACCCCAGCAGGACAGCTGCAGCCCAGAGCTGTGGCTCCCTGTGGTGGGGACAGAGCTGCTGCTGCTGGCACCGTGCCTCCCAGCCAGCCTGGCCGCCACAGCGTCTGCCTCTCCTGAGGCCCGAGGAGAAGGGCTGTCACCATCGCACGCAGCCACGTCGCGAGGAGGCTGAACTGCCTCTGCACAGGGGCAGGAAGCCCTGAACAGCTGCCAGGCCTGTGGCTGTGGGGGTTCAAAAGCACCATTCATGGGAGCCGTGACCTCTCCAGTACAGCGTTATGCTAATACCTCTCAGTATACATGGAAAAGCTGAGGTATTGACTGTAACTCCCTTCCAGAACCGTTTTAAGACCCCCATCCCTGCTAACTAACCATTATTTCTTTGGGTAATAGTTGGTTTGCTCTGGCTTGTTAACAGCCAGAAAAAAAGAATTACTAAGCCATGTCAAATACTTCTATCTTTGTATTATATCTGTATTGTATCAGCATCTCTTCTACAGATGATTAAAAATCTGAGTGTGTTATTGTTCAAGACATTACCATACTCTGACTTTTCCAGCATTTTACATCCTGAGAGTTATTAGGATTTCTCACTCTTCATGCTATCTGGGCATTGCAAATGTTCACTTTGTAGTTAGAGATTCTCTTCTGAAGATGGATAACAAGAGTTATTAACTTCTATGTAGCCATTAGCCTTTGTCTAATACATCCTTTAAATCTGTGGGAATTTGCCTGTTGTGGAGATGCTGTTCCATAGCTATGGGCAGTGTTTGCTGAAGGCACAAGCACGGATTGTGCAGCAGTTATGATCTGAATGCTGTCTGCCCCACAGAGACTGCCCTAACATTATATTCTTACATTCTTCCCTGCCATAAGACTACATCCCTTTATCTTAGGTTGTACCTACTTCTTGTGCGCTCTTCTTTTCCTCTTCTTCCTCTTGTTTCTCTGAAAGACAGACAGTCTTCAAAGCCAGTTATAATAGGGAGAGAAGGCCAAGACAAAAGACAAAAGCTCAACACTGAAGAAGAAAATCTGTAGCTAAGAATTGGTTTCAATAGCTTTCTCACTTTCTGATCATAAATCTAATTCAGCATCATTTTCAAATACATATATGGTATACATAGGCATATATATATTTTTATATATGGGTTATACTTGCCCTGTGCAGGTTTTAACTGTAGTTTGTTGTGGTCTGCACTTGCATTTAAGCTGTGTGCAAACCACTCTTTGTGCTGAGCTAGGTGCTGATTATTTTGGTCAATAAGTGCCTGTATCAGAAGCAATGGCGATATAAAGCTGGTTGCTAGCTGCTGAGTGTATGCTCAACCCATAAAGGCAGCAACAGGGACCACTGAAAGAGGTGACTATCAAGGAGGGAAATGTCCCCCGCAGATAGGAGCAGCAGGGGACTCTCCTCACTCGTGTACCTCCCTTCCATTTGTCTCTGTGACCATCCGCTACGAGCCAGTAGTGACCAATGGTTTCTGGTCCTAAAAATAGTTGATGGCTTTTCAATAACTAGGAGAAAATGCTGAACAGTCATGCTTGGTAGTTTGCATAGTGTAACCAGACCCTAGAAGAGACCAACAATGGATCCAGTGATTTATCTTCTCCAATGGAAAAATGGCTCTGAATTTAACGTTGCAACATAGGCATTGCCACAAAGTTATCACGGAGTTGGATAATTTGCAGGTTAAAAGTCCTCTTGCTTCCTAAACTAAGGAGCTATTCATACATTTATGTAAGTACGTTCTTCATTAACCTCTACAGAGTGGAATAAAAGTCATTTCACTACCCAGCAAATTTAAAACCAACTTGTAAACCATATTTATTAAATAGTAAGACCTCTCTCATCAGACCATAGCTTCCACTTCAAGGTGTAGGAGTTAGAATACATCTGTACATAATCTGCACACATTTTCTATCACTGTATTTTTGCTCTTACTGACAACAATTACATGCTCTTTTTCTGAGCTAATCCCAGTGGAAAATGCAAACTGCATTGCTTCTGCAGAATATTCTGGACAAAGATTACCAAACTGTGCTTCGAAAGTCCAGTAGAATTGGCATACATTTAATTTATGTTGATTTTAAAAAACTAAAGCTGAAAAAGAAGTAATCAGTCCCCAGTTATTTTTGGACGTCTGGAGAGGCTCCATCCTCCATGGAGCAGCAAACCTTTCCTTGCAGCACAGGGGGTCACTTGCTCATGATGTTCAGCCTAGATTAACAGTGGTTTCACCATGGATCTCAAGCACTCAGCAGGAGGGACCCAGGCCCATGCCTTGCTCACACAGAGAGAGCAGCATCTATGACACTCTATATATAGATATATAGATATGCTCTGATATATAGCATATATGGTATATTCATAGATATATAGGATATATATGATTCATAGGTGCCTGAGGACTGGAGGGTAGCCAGTGTCACTCCAGTCTTCAAAAAGGGCAAGAAGGATGACCCAGGAACCAAAGGCCAGTCAGCCTCACCTCCATCCCCAGAAAGGTGATGGAGCAGTTCATCCTGGAGGTCATCTCCAGGCATGTAAAGGAAAAGAAGGTTATCAGAAGTAATCAACATGGATTCACCAAGGGGAGGTCATGCTTGACTAACCTGATAACCTTCTATGATGGTGTGACTGGCTGGGTAGATGAAGGGAGAGCAAGGGATGTTGTTTACCTCGACTTCAGCAAGGCTTTTGACACTGTCTACCATAACATCCTCATAGGTAAGCTTGGGGAAAAAGTGTAGGTTAGATGAGAGGACACTGAGGTGGATTGAGAACTGGCTGAACGGCAGAGCTCAGTGGGTCGTAATCAACGGGGCAGAGTCTGGCTGGAGGCCTGTAATTAGTGGTGCTCCCCAAGGGTCTGTGCTGGGTCCAGTCCTGTTGAACATACTCATCAGTGACCAGGCCGAAGGGGCAGAATGTCCCCTCAGCAAGTTCGCTGACGATCCCAAGCTGGGAGCAGCGGCTGATGCACCAGAGGCCGTGCTGGCACCCAGCGAGGGCTGGGCAGGCTGGAGAGCTGGGCCCGGGGGAGCCTCAGGGAATTCAACAAGAGCCAGTGCAGGGTCCTGCCCCTGGGGAGGAACAGCCCCCCGCACCAGCACAGGCTGGGGGGGACCTGCTGGAGAGCGGCTCTGCTGAGAGGCCCTGGGGGTGCTGGGGGGCAGCGAGGTGACCCTGAGCCAGCACCGGGCCCTTGGGGCCAAGGGGGCCGGCGGTGCCCTGGGGGGCATGGAAAGGAGTGTGGGCAGCAGGGCGAGGGAGGTTCTCCTCCCCCTCTGCTCTGCCCCGGTGAGGCCACACCTGCAGGGCTGCGGCCAGGTCTGGGCCCCCCAGTCCAAGAAGGACAGGGAACTGCTGGAGAGAGTCCAGTGGAGAGCTACGACGACAATCAGGGGACCAGAGCACCTCTCTTAAGAGGAAAGGCTGAGAGACCTGGGCTTGTTCAGCCTGGAGAAGAGAAGGCTGAGGGGGGATCTCATCAATGCTTATAAATACCTGAAGGGCGGGTGTCAGGGGGATGGGGCCGGGCTCTTTTCAGCGGTGCCCAACGCCAGGCCAAGGGGCCACGGGCACAAGCTGGAACACGGGAAGTTCCCCTGAACATGAGGACAAACCCCTTCCCTGTGCGGGTGCCAGAGCAGGGGCACAGGCTGCCCAGAGAGGCTGTGGGGTCCCTTCCCTGGAGACATTCACCCCCCGCCTGGACGCGGTCCTGTGCCCCCTGCTCTGGGGGTGCCTGCTCACGCAGGGAGTTGGACGCGACGATCTCCAGAGGGCCCTTCCAATCCCCACCACTCTGGGATTCTGAGCAGTGCAGCGGCTTAGGCACAAGATAGGGCTTAATGCAACCCCCAAAGGCTAGCTGGTGGTTGTGTGGAATTTGGCAAACTGCAGATTAGATACAGGCATCTAGAGTGAACATTCGATGAACTTTAACTCCCCCGTCCACCTGTGGGTCGAATCTTGTCTATAAATCAGACCTCTGGTGTCTACCAGATGGCCAGGTGCCAGAATACTACAGCACTTTGATAAACATGTCGCATGACAGATTTAGGTTTACGCACTATTGGGCTGGAAGCTATCTTAACAGAAGGAATTTACAATTTAGAGTGTACAGATGTGGATGCAAGGTTGTGTGTGCCTGTCATATATTTGTCTGTTTACTAGAATGAGAAACATTTTCCATTCAAAATCAGATTTTAATTTTTACTTGACCTCAGTAGTAGTTAAGCTGTATTCTGAATCTAGTTATAGATTTCTCCCTACCAAAGTCCTTCATCTTATCTCATATTAGATCCCTTTCTTTTAATAAATCTCATCTTTCTAAAAGCAATCCTAGAGCTTTTAGTCCAAAATGTAATAGGAGACCTATTTTAATAACCAGGAAAGGAAATTGATTTTTTTTCCCAAGAAAACGTCTAGAGAATCTAGGAGCATCTGAAAAGGGGATGTTTAGTTGTAAGCTGGTTTTTTTTAATGCTGAATGTTTATATATAGCAATTAAAGAAAAGTGCCATTGCACTTCAAACAATGATAAAAAGGAAAATATAAGCGTTCTAAAACAAGAAATGTAGGCTTCTGCTCTGCTCATGTCAATAATATGATACAGGAAATTTTAAGGTGATAACCTAAAAAAGCAACTGAAGCAACAGATAGCATTAAGTTTTTTGCTAAGAGTTGTAAAGCTATTAGTCTAAAAAATAGATTTAGGATTGGAAATACGGAATCTGTATTTTACTCTTCTTTCTTGAGCTAAGGACATTTCACCAGCCAGGAAGGAAATGTTTTGCTATTGAGCAAAAGCAACAAACAAAACTGGGAGAGGACAAAAAGGGCATAATTTATTCTGACATAAAAAAATTAAATGTAAATTGACCTTATTTACCCTAGGCCCCAGCACATTTTAATGTGTAAAAGCTATGTTTATAGGTATTTATAATTGATACAGTTAAAACTGATTCCTGTACAGAAAGTGTGGGGTGAATACACCATGTTTTGGAGTTCTGGATTTCAAGAGCCTTAAAATCCTTAAGAATTTAAATAATTAAGAAGTTAGTTTTGCACACAAGTTCAGCATTCACCGCAGCACCAAAGGGAAAATGTTTTGAATTGGCAGCACTCCTTGCTGACTGCTGAGAAGTAATAGTGGGCTGTACTGGAGGTCTGTCTTCAGGAAAAATAAAAGATGGGGTTAAAGATTCACAGTTCCTGGAGCATGAAATACATGGTGTGCAACCCGACAGCAAAGTCCGCTGCTCTGTCAGCGCAGGTGACCAGGCAATCCCACCTCAGTGCTGTTCTGGAGTTGAGTGGAAGGAGTGCACTGGTGGTTTTATTTGTCTTGACGGAGACTCTCCACTGCAAGGACAGTAGCGTCAGAGGCTTTGCTCCTGGCCACTGCAAAGCCAATGGAGAAAATAGAATAATCTTAAAAAACAGTAATTTCTTCCACCGCAGGTTCTAAGGATTATGTGCCATAGTGTCTGTGGGGGAGTGAACGGAACCTCTATTTTGGTCACTTGTCATCTGATACAAGAAGAGCAAGTCCCAGTCTAATCTGGGTTGTGAACTGTGTGTACTGCCAGCAATTGCTTGCATCCAGAGCGCCTCGCTGCTGATAGCACCAGCTCTTCCAGCCCACTGTCCTCTTCCAAGCCATCCTCAGGGTCCTCTCCTTCCCCACCCACAGAGAGGGGCCACGCAGTGGTGCTTCTAGCTGTTTGCAACATGGTACGGAAGTACTTTCAGATGGAAACGTGAAGGCTGAATATTCAGCACCTGTGGGGAACCAAAACTCTCCTAACTGACTACGTAAGTTTCATCCCTGTACAGCCCCCGCTGCTGACACACGATAAAGTGAGGGACTCCAGTTCCCACCTCTGGAAGCGCTGGAGTAACCTAAAACCACCCGTTGCCTCCCCAGCAGCTAACAAAAGCAGCTTTACCTGCAGAGTCACTACATTTTTGAGGTGACGCAAGGACTAAATGTCAGATCTAAGGTGTAAGGTCAACATGCTAAAAAACCTACCAAAGCCCCACAAAGCCGAAGTGACACTGTAGGGACACTTGCATTGCAACTGCCTGTTATTTTGTGTTTGAACTAAAAAGATGACGGAGAAGAGCTGTCAGCCTGGCACCACTTGTAAATGATACTTAAAATTCTCTTCATTTTATTTTTTGAATGTCAAATACTTAGGGTGACAGACTTTTTCTGCCATGGAGATGTCAAGGACACCTGGCTGGAAGGAAAACATGTAAGTCTGTCTGAAAGACAGCACGCACAAGGACCTTTATGCCATGTATAAACTGTGAAATCAATTAACATTTCAGATATTAATACAAAAGTAGTAGTAGCAGCTGCCATCTTCTTTATACTGTTAAGCAAGCCGACCACAGAAATGCAATGTAAGAAAACAGACTAGTTTTCACTTTTTTCACCAAATCAGTTTACTAGTTAATTGGGAAGAAATAGGTGAAATATTATGACCTAATTCTACAAGTCATTAGCAGGATGAGCCCTAGGCTCGTGCAAGCTGAATTTCATGGCCCTTTTAAAACATCAAAACTAGTGCAGAACACAAATCCATTTCTTTTTTATATAAATTACCAAATCAGTTTATTATATTCAAATTCTATAAACTTGTCATACTCCCTGATTGCCACAGTTGGCAATGGAGCATTTTGCTGTTTTGGTTAATTTGAACAAGTCAGAATTTGTCCCCCATGAAGTCCATCTGCTGGGGTGCGAGCAGCCAGGGCATGAGCCTGCCCAATCAATACCTGTAGACACAGGCTCTGGCAGGGCATCCTCCCATCAGGAGCTGTGTTAACAGTAATGCTGTGGGCCTTTGTGACTTCGCTGCCTTACCAACAGGCTTATAAGAGATGTTAATAAAACATCGCTATTTCAACCAGAATATGTAGTTATTGTCTACATAGTCTGTAAAAAAGCCAAGCTTATAGCATAAACTTGAGATGGGTGTTATATATTTGAAGCCATTTATATGATCCAATAAAGTGATTCACACGCGAACTTTAAACTCTAGGAATCACGCTGCACACTTGTTAAATACACAGTCCCGTCACAGAAAGGGAGGAAATTTCAGATTAAAATTTATAACTATGGCATTAGCGCCAGGTCGCTTTGCAGCAAACAAAAGCCTTAGTACCAAATGCAGCTTGTCACAAGAGCCCAAAAGGTCTAACTATCTCCAGGAAGGCCCTAATCATTTCACGTTAATCTTCTTTTGTGAGGTGCAACTGCACCAATACAGGAAGTTCTGCACTGCGATTGTTTTGAGCACATGGTGCGTTAGGACGGCTCACACCGGTGAGGCTCTCGTCGGTGGGGTGTGCAGCAGGGAAGGCGACGGCCAGGCCAGCCCGCCGTCCCGTTGCCGCCCAGGCCACAGGGGCTTGCTACGTCCCTGGCCACCCCACGCAGCCACCCCTGTGCTGGCAGCAAAAGCAGCATTGTGACCCCTCAACTTCCAGAGGAGCCATGGTGCAGAGCCATGCTTGTGAAGGAAACGAAACATCTGATTTAACAACGCGTCATTTCTCCTGTCCTTTGTTGACTTATAACCATAACGCTGGCAACAGAGCCCGGCGGGAGGCACACACCCGGCCGCGGGCAGAGACCTGCCGTCGCTGCTCGGGGCTCTGTGCCCCCCACGCACTGCGAGGTCCGAGGCGTTCGAGGAAAGGGAGACCCTCGCAGCCTGGGCGGGCACCGAGGCGCAGGACCCCGCGGCTCCGGGCAGGGCTTCCCGCGGGGCCGGGGCCGCCGCTGGCGTCGCAGCGGGCCTGCCCCGTCCCTGCCAGCAGGGCCGCGGTGAGCACCGGGGGAGGACTTGGAACCGGCCCGCCGGCACCGCTCGTTCCCTCTCGGGGCGGGATTCCCTGGCCGCCGGGGCTCGGCGGGCGCCGCAGCAGAGCGGGGAAGCCCCACGGGGCTGCGGGAGGCCGCGACCTGCCCGGCCCCGGCCCCGGCGCCTGCCCGCGGAGCGCTCGGAGGCAGCGGCAGCCCTCCCCGCCCCCGGCACACTCCAGGGAGCCGTTTCACACGGAATCACACGGGAGCGTCTCCCCCATCTGTGCAAGCCGAGGCACCCCCACCCCCACCTTCTCCTCAGTCCCGGCAGAGCCTCCCTGCCATTATGTTCCACCATCTCTTAGCCAGGCCGCTCCGCAGGCGGCCGAGGCAGCGCGGACCTTAGCCATGCCCGCCTGAGGCCGCCGGCCGGAGCAGCCGCGGCCGGGCCGCGGGGCCGCAGCAGGTGTGTTTGCATGGGGGTGCGGAGTTTGCATGCGGTGGGGGTCGCCTTCCTCCCGGCCCGGCTCCCGCCTCGCCTGCGCGCAGGCCCTGCCGCGCCGCGGGCAGCCTGCGGCGGAGCGGCCTGCCGGGCCTGCTCGGCTCGGGCCGCTCCGGAGCGGGGGCGCTGCGAGGGCGGCGGCTGCCGCCGGAGCCCCGCGGCCACCCGAGCACCGGGGCCGCCAGGGCCGGCGGCTTCGGGCCGGCTTGGCGTCGGGGGTGGGGGGGGGTGTCGCTCGGACGTGGCCACCCCGCCGCCTCCCCCACTCCCTCCCACGCTCGGCCGTTCTCCCCGCCACCTCCCCTCCCCAGGCCTCCCCAGCGCCTCGCGGGGACCGTTCCTGCCGGGTCGGGCTCGATAGGGCCCGCTCGGGTAGGGCCGACCCTGGGCCAGGGAGCCACCTGGCCCGGCGGGGGGGGCTCGGGCGCCGCGCTGAGGGGAGGGGGCTGCGGGCCGCTAGCGAGGTGCCCGGGGCCGCGGCGGCCCGCAGAGGCGGGAGCAGCCCGCCCGGGCTGAGGGGCTGAGGGAGGGCCGGCTGGAGCTGCCCGTGCAGAGAAGACGGGGCTGAGGCAGCGGAAGAACATGGTCGTTTTCCCCAGAATGGGGTGGGGATGAGGGATGTGGAGAAAGTGCCAGATCCAGCTCTCTCCGCAGGGGAAGGGGGGGGTGAAGGGTTGTGCCCGAGACCTCTGCTAACAGTTACAGGTGCAGCCCGGAGAGCAGAGGGGCTGGTTGGTGTAGCCTAGCGTGGCAGCTGGCTTGGAGGAAAGCCTTGCTGAAGAGCCATCTCACAGCAGATCCCGGAGAGGATGGGGCTTGGCGTGTAGGCGGAGGTAGTTACTGGTTGTACCAGTGCAAGGGTGAGTAGCCAAAACAGGAGCGGGGTGAATAACGTCTCAGTTTGGGGTGACTGTCAGCCACACAGGAGGAAGGCCCTGGGTGGGAGAGGAAGAAGGGGGAGCGAGCCAGGAGCAAAGCTGCCATGGGCAAAGGTGGGTGCAGAGCCCTCCTCTGGAGGGACTTTGGCACCATAGGGAGCTGTGACCTTCATGAAGACTTGCCCCAGAGAGGGATGTAGGACCGAGCAAGCGGCTCTAATCAGCAGCCATCTTCGCGGGGTGGGAACCGCAGAGCTGTATCCTGGCCTCCCCCACAGCTGTGGGGGTGGGAAGGCGGGGGGGTGTGCTGGTCAGGCATGGGTCTGCAGCTTGCTTTTCAGTGCCTCAAGGATAGTTGAATAGCAAAAAAAAAAAAAAAAAAATCAGCTCAGCAGCCAGCTCGGTGCTGCTAGGAGGGGGCAAAGGAACTATTTTGCAGGCATCTCGCTGCTGCGGAAATGGATTTCTTGAGGGGAGGGAGGTGCGTGTGTGGGTAATCTTTGTAGTAACGCTGTGCAGAGAAGAGAAAATGCCATTCAAGCGGCCCCAGATGCAGCGAGGAGTGGGGAGGGCGGATGGGAGAAGACCTTGATCGGCCACCCCACGGCCGTGGGCATGAGGGGGCAGATGTGACGTTGATCAGCAGCCACCCCTTGTGCTGTGGGGAGCAGAGAGGGGGGAGCGGTCCTTGGTTAGCAGTCTGTCTCCCAGTGCTGTGGCCGAGCCTGCCTGGTGCTGCAAGAGAGATCCTATGAGGATTTTTATTGCGGTCTCTTTGTTAGCTACAGACAGGCACGCACACACTCACAGCTTTCAGCCAGGTTGTGGGAGGTAAGTGGGGGAGGAGAGGAACGGAGCGTGTGGGGCGGCACTGGGGAGCAAGGGGGCTGCGTGGGCCGGGCACGAGGGGAGCAGGGGGACAGGGCTGCGGCCGTCCCCACCACCTCAGAAAAAAGAGCCCCGGCGATTTTCAGGGACTTGTTGGCAACTCAGCGAGGGTTGCCATAGCTTTTTATGTAGGGTGACCAGAACCGGCTGGAACTGGTTTGAGGCAGATCAGCTCCTGAACACAATGCAGTCACTGAGCTACTACAGTGGGATAGCTTCCTCCCTTCATGGCAGCCAAAAGCAGAGGAGCTTGCAGAAAGATACCATCCCAAAACAGTATGTGAATGCACACTTTAGACACACAGCACTGGTATGTGGCTAATATAGTCATAAAGGATTCTGTATGTGAATGTACATATTTGCAGTAACTGAGATTACTTTGGCTTTTCGTGCCTTTTTATGCTTAAGGAATGGGCAAGAGCTGAGATTTATGACCCTTATTAAAATATTTTTGCTTTGCAAGGGTGGGACACTGGTTATGCAGTCTATTTTAAAACTAAACTAAATAAAATTGATTGAATGATTTGTAATTGTTATGCTTGTGACTGAAGAATGCTGCTTTGCATGCTGTTTTATTTACAGGGTGCTGTCTTGTGGTTTTCTTCTTCAGGAGACGTTGGGGGGGGTTGCTATGCCTTTCTGTAAGGCCAAAAGGAAACAATATTGTTGTAGAATTGTGCATAAAAGCATTGCAAAGATGCTGTAAGGCATACTCGTTTTCCCTTTTTTTTTTCTTCTCCTTGTAGGCCTATTGATTGGGGCTGCCTTTAACCCTTTCATATTTGCAGAGGTAATGCATCTGTGGCAGTAACTGAGCATTGGCTAAAAAATCTTTCAAAGGTCAAGGTTCACAAGGTGAGATGTGGTGTTTTGGTATGACTATAACAATAGCATGAACATACATGTATGTGAAAAGTAAATCTGGCTCCTGATTGCACACTTGGCACATTAGTAAAGAGACAATTTTTTAAGTATTACTAAAGAAATGCTATTAACATCCTCCAGTTTTAATAGGATTAAAGTTATTATTTGTAAAGACTTACTGATATCTTGGCTAAATACAGTATTTTCTTTGAAATATCTTTTATACAGATACAGATATTTTCACAATGTAGTGATACGGAATAGGCCTCTGAGTGACAATCATAAATTGTGGACCACATGGCAGTGAACAGTTCTGTGTTGTATTACAGCATTTACACATTCAGAATTTGCTGTCTAATTATTTAAAGGTTGCTTGTTTGGCCATATCTGAGTAACCTGAGACTTACTTCTGATTTCAGGTCTTCAGTGTTAAGCATGTACTTAATATAGCCTATATAGAAAAAAACCCATATAAAATAAATAGTATGGATAGTGTTTCTTAAACTGTTGTAACCCAGGGAGGATTTTGCAGCAGCCAAGAGGAAAGATGTATTTTAGAGGTTTGATGGAGCTCCAGTGGGTTATTAGTGGCATGAATTATAATATTGTGCAGTAATGAAATAAGAGTAGGAAACCGGATGGGCAGTGCATCAGCTCCTGAGGGATGACTACTTTTAACTCAAAGCAATGGATAATGGATAGGATTTTTTTTCCCTCTCATCTGAAAAATAAATGTGTACTTAAATTTGAGCTGGCATTTGTATCTTATACTGAAAGCTGAAGGATTCAGAGAGGGGGAGAGGGGGAGAGAGAAGGAAGCAGTAATGAATATAGCAAAGGGAAGAACAAAGGCTGTTAGAGCTTACACATTGGAACACTAAACATTTTGCCTTGGGGATTCTTTTGCTAGAACTGTTACTTCCTATAACAGGAAATCAGCAACTCTAGAATCTTAACCAGTATGATTTTTTAAAAAATCTGACCACTCCTGGCTGTGTTAGCTAGTTTGGTAGTCTACAATCAAGATAAACATGGAGGCATTGAAAATGTTCTGTTCTAGTGTGAAATGAGGGTCTTTTCCTCTGTGCTCAGCAGAATAAAGTAGACAGTCTTAAAAGCCTTGAGAGGTTGTGGATATTGGGTAAGTTGTATGGTGGCTGATGATAGGCAGAGTGCCTGCATCAGAGTGACAATACAAGGGAACCGTTTTATTCTGACTGCAGTAGATTACGTAAGGTATTTATATATTAATTGTAGAAAAGTGAAAATAGCATGCTAATGTTTAGCCTGAAGTTATGGTTTTGTCGGTTTTAATGCAGCTACAATGTGTTGTTTCTCAGATTTGATAGGACAGTAAATAGCTTGTGTGGTGGAGCAAAATGCCTAACAGATCACTGGGCTGATTTCTGTTCGTATTTTTCATAGTTTGGATGCAGAGGCTCTATATTTGACTATAGACATCTGTGGCAAAATTATGCTGGCAAACATGAATTCTTGTTGCATGATAGGAATACTATCTATTGCTGATGCATGTTCTTTTCGAAGTGTCAGCTAAAATTCACGTTACATGAGAACACCTTTTAGTTTTTTGGTTTTTTTTTTTTCTACCAGAATAGTAAGCAGTTTTAAAATTGTAAGTTCTTGAATTGTCACAGAATTCCGTGACATCTGTTTTGTTTGGATTTTTGAACATATTCTGTACTATGAATTTTTATTTTTAGCAAAGGAGGTTTTGAATTTGCAGGGATTTTGTAGGCTGTAAGATGAGAAACCTGAATAGATGCTGGAGTCCGCAGTGTTCTTGGTGAGTTTTATTTTTTTAGTCTAATAATATTTGTAAATGCTTTTCACCAGGAAATTTTGATTTTGCCCGTAGGCCAGCTTTCCAGCAGAAAATGATGCTTAATGCTGGAGGGTTGGTCCTCTGTATCAGCAATCATGCTCTCATTTTGCAATGAGGCTTGTCTTAGGTATATGATCTTGAGAATAAGGGTAATGATTTATCAAGTTCCAAGCCTCTTTTGAATGAATTAACTAACCGTGGTTTTCTTAGAAGTATGAACATGTGTTAAAATACAAATATGCATACAGATTGCTGGGAATATATGTTTAAAGAAAAAAAAAAACAAAACTAAAACTTGACCCGAATGTTGTAGGGCCTGTTTGTTGCTAGTGTTGCACAGACGGGCCCTGCCTGTCTTGGAGTGCTCTCACCGAGATTGTCTGCAGCTGCTTCATGCTGTTTTTGAGTAAGAATTGCCATCCACTTAAAAAAGTACATTAAAGGAAATAGGCAGGAAGCAAGTGCCATTTAGAATGTGATTCAAATTTGCATTAAATTGGGAATCACAAAATTCTATTCATTATTGTTGCACATCTGAATCATTCACGTGTTAGTGTCCCAGCCCATTTTACATATAAAGTACAAAATTAAGCCATTTTTATAATTAATTTTTAAGTAGAGTGCAGAAAGAATGGTATGGGCATTTACCTTCTTTTCATGTATTCATCTCCATTTTAGGAGAAATTCAGGAAGTTGCTAGGCCCAAAACCTTAACTGGATCTCTCGATAAATACAGGTAGTTTTCATCTGGTCAGCTGTAAATAGAGGTGGTCTGCTCAGCTCCCTGTGATGTGGGAGAGGAGATACATTGCTTGTGTGTTGAAATGCCCCAGTTCGTTTTGCTAGCCAAAGACTGATAGTAGTGAACTTTGAACCAGTTGCATGTGGTTCTCTTTAAACTGTGCTAGAGGTAGTTCAGTGGTGGTGTGGGAAGAGGAAATGGACAGACTTCAAATGTCGCTTCTCTTTCCCTTCCTGTTTTCTCCTGCCCAAAGAGAACTTGAGATACCCATTTTGGAAAAAAAAAAAAAAAAGTTACAAATGGAGGAGTTAGACTACAAGATGAGGCTTCTAAGGAGTCATAAACTACAAGCAATTCTATTTCGGCTGTCAAAAAATACCCAAAGAAATTTGCTTAAGAAAACAAAAATTCTCAAGAACTGTCTTTACTTAATTATACCTATTGCAGGGGAAAATGGCTCATCTTTTAACAGGTCAGATAAGAAGGATCTGTAATCAGATGCAGGATGTAGTAGAGAAGAGGACAAAGACAGCTACCTGTTGTTTTATAATCAGTTATAGAGATGGATATGTTTTTAAAATGGTGGTAACATGCCTACAGTTGTAAAACAACTCAGATTCCTTTTGGGGATATCTTACTTGTTGGTTTGACATGGCATGGCAATCTGTCATTGCAAAACTCAGCTGAGCGATATGCACAAATAGCACCTTGCCATACCTCGCATTAAGACTGAATAAGATACTCCTCTGCAGAGATCTTGTATTCCTAAGGCTCTAGACCTGAATCCATGGGCAAACTGATTGGAAAAAGTTCGGCCTGTATGAATTAACAGCACACAAGGCAACATAAATTCTCAAGTTTTAGTCTGGCTGCAACAGCATCTGCATTTGGTATGTGGAGATAAGTATCATCCTCGTGGCCTCTGAGGACTCACAAATTATTTTGTTTACCAGCAAAAGACAGTGTGCATACACATGAACTGTAGGCCTGTCTCTATGCCAGGTTACAACAATACACCATGAACATATCGTGAGTGCCACTCAGTATCTTTGTGACTCTTTTTTTCGCATGATTTCCATTTTCTCCTATCCCAAATGTAATTTGTCACCATTGCTTTCATTCATGGTGTATGTGATTTTGAACTTCCAAAATCTGTATGGAAGACACTCCTGAACTGAGACATTTAAAATATTGTAAACAATTATGACCAAACTGCACTTTAATTCATATCAACAGAATACACTTGGTAATGCATTGACTTTGGTGGTTTTATTGCTTGTTTGTTTTCAGCATTTGCTAGTTTAAAACAGCTCTTGCAGCCACTGTTTGGATTAACAGGCTTCTGTGGTATTCTAGAACTAGATGAATAAAAGTAGAATGGAGGAATGGGTTAGTTAAATAATTTTTTATACTTTTGTAAATATTTTAGCCATTATTCTAAAATAACGTTGTCTTTTGTGTATAATATTGAACAATATTTTGGATTAATAGTTGAGAAAGGTTCCCATTCAAGTTTTTTTTCTTCCTTACGACATCTGGATTTGTTTATAGCATCTTAATCATACAGCTCGCATGAAAGTAGATCAAAGTCAAATGTGAACTGGTACCGCCTGCTGTGGAAACAGGCCGCAGAGACAGCCTTGTAAATCACAACCGCTAGCTGAGCTTTGTGTAGCTTCTTACCCTGTCCCAATTCCAAAATGTTCTACCTGACCATGGCATGAGCTAGGATTGTGCTCTGGATCAGCAGCATATGGGCAGTGATTTGATAAGCTGCTGTAGCTTGCTTCGGTTTGATGGTACACTCTAAAAATGCGTTTAGATATTGTCATGAGTGGGTGGTAAGGCAAGTGAATGTGAGTAGGTCTGAATGCTAATTAATCGTTTAAATCCTTTTTACTGTGAGGGTGGTGAAATGCTGGAACCTGTTGCCTTGAGAGGTTTTGGGGTTTCCATCTTTGGATATACTCAAAACCTGACCGGACGACCTCCTGAGGGTCCTGCTACAGCTGTCCCAGCTTTGGGCAGAGAAGTTGGAGTTCCAGAGGTCCTTTTCAACCTCAGCTATTCTGAGATTCTGTGGAATGCCTGTTGAAAACTTCTTTGGGCTAGTAGCGAATAAATAAATCTTGAAATTCTGCTGAAACTGTTAGCAGCAAGGTTACTGTACTGAGTTAAAAAAAAGAAGAAAAGCTACTGAAATACTGGGCTAATACTTATCCTCCAAAGTGTTTTTTGAGGGGGAGGAGGGAGGAAGAAAATTAGTAGAATGTTCTCTGAGTAAGAGAAATCTGAATTTGCATTCTGGTTTTCATCGAGGTGTGTGCATGGAGACAAATTTGCTTTTCCCTTTTTTTTTTTTTTTTTTTAAAGCAGATATATACAGTACATAATGTTGAAATATCAGATTGCTTGGTATAAATTTTAACTGTAAACCACCCCATAATTCATAAATATATTTACATAAGGACTGGCATGACTTTATTGATACTGTGGATGGTAAATGAGACCTTTATCTTAAGAAATCAAAATGCTGCCTATTTTGAAAGTTATATTTCTGGAAGCAGGAATCTGTCCGAGTTTTGCAACAGTAACAAGTCATGGGACCTTTGATAAGTGAAAAGGAACCTGTATTTTATGTGAATATGATAGGCATTGCTGATTGTGGTTAAAGTGGCCTCGTGCATATCCTACTTGCCTGCTGAGTGTTTCAAACCACACCAAGCTGTGATATGAGATGTGGTTCTCATTTCCTGAAGAAGGTTTGGTGGTTGAATTAGCATATTGCTTTTGTCTTTCTTTCAGATACCTAGCTTTCAAAGTAAATAATCAGAAGTGTTAGTCAGTCATATTTACTAATCTATGTTTAATAACTAATGAACTGCTCATAATCTGTGTATTAGGCTGATATTTGTCTAATGTTTAGATATATATTACTCTGATTCTGATTGAATCACTGAAGTCTTCTCTACCTGATGAAATTTCTTGGCATAACATTAGAGAAATTTTTTTTAAAAGTTTTTATGCTGGTTAGGCTGGTATTGCTCTCTGTGTAGGCATTTTGATCCAGAATGAGCATGATGTTATTTAGGCATCATTACTTACATTTAGAAGTGGAATAATTATACCAGATTATCAGAATTTTGTTCTGGAATAGCGTGTCTAACTGTGAATTTATACCAGTCCAACTATAACAGAATAATTGTTATATATGGTTATACCAGAAGTATTCTTCCAGGATCAAGATATTAAGCTTGTGCTAGACACTGAAAAGTGGTGTCTCAATGCTCTTGTTTTCACAGTACCAAAAAGAATGCTGATTTTCTTTGAAGGACATACAAAGGAAAGGATCTGTCCCCTAAAGAGTGAATGGTCCCCAACCGTACGTAGTACAAATGGAGATAAAAACTGTAGAAAGAGTTCAGGGAAAGTAAAGGAAGGTAGTCACAAGAACATGAATTCTATAGGTAGATGAAAATTGGAGTTGTGTTTTTTCCTGTTTCCTTAAATAGTAAACAGACTTGCTGCTGAGGGAAGCTTGAGTTGAGTAGTTGTTTGAACACAAGCATGGAGTTACATATTGTAAGTATAGACAGCTATGTGGGATTTGAAGGCAAAGGGTAGGAATTTAAATTTAATATGGTAGATGAGACAGTGCTAGTACAGACAGTTAAAGCAATTGCTTTAAGAGTCACCAGACTTGTGGTTGAGTTTTAATTGGGAAAGTATTGAAAAGGGAGGAGGATTATTTGTCATTGCTAGGCCTGGAAAGCTTGAAGTTGTTGTTGTACTGACAGACAAAAATCAGAGTTTTGAGTGGTTTGGAGATAGGACCTGTCTGGGAGCTGCCAGATGAATCTGTTTCTTTGTCTTCATTAGGCTGTTGAACTTCCCCAAAAGGGGTCTGGTTTGAGTGTTTACAATTGCTTAGCTTTACACCAAAAGACACCTTTTAATTTCAGCAGCAAGTTATTGGCAGCTTGGTCTGTGCCCCATCTGCAGCTGTCCTAAAGCCCAGGCTACAAGACAAATAATATTTAGAAAGTGAGAAAAAATTTTTTCTCCTGTGTGTTTCTCTGCTCCCCCACCTTGGCAGAGTACGTGAAAGGGAAGGTTGATTTGTTTTTCCTCTTATGGCTGGAGTCCCTCCTCCTGGAACAGTTATAGTTACAGGGCTTGAGGAGGAGTGACAAAAATTCCATGTGGTAAAACAAAACTGCCTTTATCAGTCCTTCAGAAGCAGTTATTTATTTCTAAGCCCTGATATTTCTTTGGTTGCTATTCATGTCACTGCATATTTGAGCCTTCCTCACATCTACACAAATAGTTGCTGTAAGAAAGCAGTATTTCAAAATGTTTTCTGAAATCCCCAATGACAGGGCAGGAGCTCATGGATGCATTACATCTTGCAGATGTTTTCCCCTTTTTCTGGAGATCAGCCTTTTAAAATCTTTGAATACATCCTTAGGGTTTCCATCTTAGCAGCCAGATTATGAAGGCCCCAAAAGGTTTACAAGGACTTAACTATTTCTCATGGGTGTAGCATCAAATTCTTGTCCTGCTTGCTTCTTCTGCTGTCAGTAGAGAGTTCTCATGGACTGGTTCTTGTTTTGACATAATTACCCAAGCGAGTGCTTCTGTGGAATGTGTTGTCAGATGAGCTGGAGTAAAAAGGCTAACCGGGAAAAGTAAGACAGTGGAACAGTCAAGGAGTATCTTCCTTTGGCTAAAAAGCTGTGCCATTTTCTTCATGCTGTTCATAGGAAGCACTTATTTCAGATGTGTTTCCAAAGAAGGAAGAATGTAGCAAGTCATGCACACCTGCTTCGAAAAAAAGCATGAACACAAACAAAACAATCTGGGTTTATCCTCCAGAATTTAATTCGCACCTTGTATTTTGTTAAGACATTGATGCACACATAGGGGTGGACGTTGTTGCCGAATTGATTAATGGAAATCATGAACTAAATATATTCAGAGTCTGCTATCTTACGTTTTTAAGACTCACTGGTGTCTTCCCAGGAGTCCTAACATCCACCATCAAAAAACCAGAACCCAGAAGCATTGCACCTCACTGCTCCATGGCTCTCTAGCTATGTAGTTCCTATTGGCCATATCCAGATTTTTCTTCCTTTTCCTTACTTTTATCATTGAATAATCAGTAAACAAAGTAATGCTTGAATTTTTAAAGGAACTGATTTTCTTTAATAACTTTTCTCAAGTAATTCAAGCACCCTAAAGATCTTGCACATCTTGCAGACCTTACAACATCAGCAGACAGCCAAGTGGAGAGGCAGGAAGTGGAACTAGTCCATGGGAAGGAAAGGGAATGTTACAAAGGGAGACTGTCGTCTGAAAATACTACTTTGGACAGAGTCAATAAATCTAAGAACTGACTCTTCATGTGAGTACCCACAAAATTAGGGGTGTTTAATTTATTGTATCAGCTATCCAATTTTCTTCATAATACAGACTTCAAGTTAGCATTCCCTGTTTTGAGGTGAATTTTGTTTCTATTATTTAGAAACTAAAGATTTTAAAAATTCTATTTCAGACAAAGGTGTTTGAGGAGGTGGAAGTCTTGCAGGTTGTTTCTTTAAATATGTTTTTGTTTGTTTAGTTTGAGGAATGTGTCATTGATTACACACCTTCTGTACTGTTTCTCAGTTCAATTCTGAAGATCATCTTAATGGCAGCCCTCTGATGCTAGGTTTTTACACCTTTGTGTGTCTCTTTGGAGATATTGAGCTTTGATTTCAGCGGATTAAAAGCAGTTCTTGAAGAAATTCCAGTTCCTGGAAAATCACGATTTCCTAGGGAACTAGGAACTTGCCTCATTTCCTGTCCTGAAGTATTTACAGGCATCATGTTGGCCCAGAGAAGGGATAGGCTAACAGCTTGTCTGGCAGCCAAGGTGTCAGTTGATTTTGATCTTGCCTAAAAGGCAGAGTTTTATCCTTAAGGGAAGGAGTTACTGAAAGGTTTTCAGAGGGAAAGAAAGGGAGGAATGTGGCTTCAGAGTCCTGGCTCTGGTAGAAACATAGCTTATATACTGAATCTTAAAATCGAATATTAGAATAGTGAGGAAGAGGTGAATAAAATGTCCAGGTTACAACGTTGCTTTCTTGTTTACCACGACTGACCATGTCTTTTGTCCCTGTTGTTTAACTTAGATTGCTTTAAAAGTTTGAAGAATGGGGGAGGTTCTTCATAAGGGCAGCAGTAATTCTGGGTCCCCCATGCAGAATAAACCATTCCATTCTCATGTTCTGGTAGAGCATGGGAGTTGTTCCTTCTGCATACACCTGAAAGCCAGTTACGACTTTATGCAGTGTGCTCTTTATGGATAAATTTATGATCTTAGCTCTGCAGACCTCTTGAATTCTTTTGAGGGATCATCCCATTTGGAATGGGCCTAATGGAGTTTCTCAGTAAAGGACAGATGCATCTTCTCTGCTACACAGTTTTGCCTTGAACGTACTTGGATAAAATACTGTGTAAGTGGGCCTTTACTTAGTTCATTGCTGTTGCTAAATGTTAATTAAACGCCAGTATATGTAATTAGAGGAAGTTTTAGACTACGAAGACTTTCTAGTTCTTTTTGAGTGTATATAATAACTGTAAAAGGACACCTATGGACAAATGCACAGAGTGCAAATAATTAGTATCTTGAACAATGAAAAACTGTCGATTAAGACTTTGTATGGTTTTACATGGTTTTGATATGCTTTGGTCTCAGGAATCTTCAGCTCTTAGGCGACCTTTGTAATTTTGATATTATGTGTATATATATTTTTGTATTTATTAGGTAACTGCCTTTATAATTGTGGCCAGTGTGATAATCATCTTGCTTTGGTATCAGAAGGTGTCTACTGCAATGTGTGCTGAATGCGATGGGTTAGCTTCTGATTATACTACAAGAGTTGAGCTGTACTGGTTGCTTGTCTAGTCTCTTCTTAAATCTTTATGTACATTTTATGCCAGTTACTAGTTTTAAATGCATGAGGGCTAGAAACCTGCTTTTGAATAAATGGATTTTAAAATTTTATAATTAAACAAATACACAATAAAACCAGAATTACCAGCATTATGAAGTCTTGATAATAAGCATTTACTATGATAAGCTACTATATATTGTCCATTAAGTAAAGGAATTATGAGTTAATTAAGAGAGTAAATCTTTTAGTTGCAGTGGTATACCCATATTTTCTAGGGAATCGTGTGCTGAATTCAGCTCTGCAGAAGGACTTGGTGTAATGAAAATGAGTTAGTAAGAGAAGCAACAAAACCATTAAGTGGACCATGTAAACAATTTTCAAAACTATTACATGTTATTTGAAGGTATTATATGAAATGTCTGTGTGTATTCCAGTATCCTTGAGAAATTTCCCTCAGTTGCCTTTCTTAGAGTCTGTTATGACTACGATTAGCCAGCATTGATGAATACGTAAGTCTTAGATTGTTGTCGAGCAAAGGGATTATGCCATTTTAATAAACTGCATCTTTCTGAGGAACAGTTAGTGTGCTGCCCATGTTGATAATGATATGCATAAAAATACGTATTTAAACATATATGCATTTTGATTAGTTTTTCTTAGCATTGTTACAGGTGAATTCAACAGTCAGCAAGTAGTTTCTCTCCAGACCTCGAGATAATGAGCTAAGATGAGGAGGAAGCGAGCTACTGAAGTTGTAGGATGCATCTCCATTGGCAAGTGGCTTCTGCCATGGGGCATGTAGCTTCTTGCTTACCTGAGTTAATATGAGGAGCCTGGAGAGCACTGTTGCAGTTAGTCACAGCATGGTTCTCTGATGGCCAATGTTAATTGATACTGGAAAACACTGACCTGTAGTAAGAATATTTTCCAGTCCTTTAGTGCTGATACAAAGGCAAGAGGTCAGACAGGTTGCTTCCTAAACAGGCACTTTCTAACAAGAACGCTTACTTGGTTAAGTATCTTTTTACATTTAATACTGACTTTGGACTGATAATTACTGAACTATGAAGATGTTAAAAACAGCTCTGTCACAACAACACAAATCGTATCTGTGCATGGTTATGAAAGAGAATGAAAAGGTGTCTGTGCTTTCTGTAACTGATTTTGTTAGATCTCTACTCGTGATTCCCCTGCACACCTGTGCATATTATTGGAGTGTCTGTGGAAAAAGGCAGATTTTGTAGTGGGATTTAAATCTAAAAGTATACTCTAAGTTAGTTTTTCTTTTTACACAGCATTTGTGAAGTTTCAGGTTTGAGCAGCCTGTTTGGTTTGGGAATTGGAAGAAAAAACCCCAACAGCAGAGGCCAATGATGAACAAAAAGCACAGAATCTGGAAAGTGTTATCTGTGAGGGGAAAGAAAACCCTAAAGATCTGGAATTGGTTAGCCTAAAAAGAAGACGATTGAAGGGAGATAATGGTCTTGGAGTAAAGTGCTGTTGCAAAGGGGATGGGTGAATAGAACCACATGTAATTCATTCAGATTGCATCAAGAAAGATTCAGGTTATGCGGTAGGAAACATATAACAGTGAAAATTGGGAATGACTGGAATAAATTACATTGGAGGTTGTAGAATCTTTGCTATGGGAGGTATTTAAAGTAGGTGAGACACCTGTCAGGAGTAGTGAAGGTACAGCAGATTTTTCATTAGAGCTGCTGAAGGAAAGTATTGTGAACACTGGGAGACACTTATTCCATAATTCTTACAAAGCAATTTAATTTATAGAAAACAGTGCAACAGTCTTTAACTGCTAGTAGAAACACATTTGTTACCGTCTTCAAGAAGGCTCATCAGGTTGGCAATGCAAATATCAAGGAAAATCTAGACTTAGGAGGAATTTCAAGTGCCTCATATAATTTTCATGGAAGTCTAGGTATCTTGCCATAGTCACTGTATGTGTGAGGAAGGATTGTAGGAGAGGGGACAGGAAGAAAGTCACTGAAGAGAAATTTGTGCCTAGAATGCGATGACTGGGTCACAGTCTGTGAAGTTGATGGATTACTGTAGCTCTTGGTGTAATAATGTGACTATACACTTGTACGGCAACACTGTTCTGTAATGTGTAATTTCTGAAAATATTACTTCAGAAGTGAAATAACACCTTTTTGCATGGCATATTGGAATATACGCTTATTTTGTGTAAGACTCTGCTATTGGAGCTTAAAATACTGAGATGATGACTTTCTGCTTGTTTTACAGATTTGCATACAATCAAATACATGACCATGGGGGATATGAAGACCCCAGATTTCGATGACCTTCTTGCAGCCTTTGACATACCAGACATGGTTGATCCAAAAGCAGCTATTGAATCTGGACATGATGACCATGAAAGCCACATAAAACAAAATGCTCACACAGATGAAGATTCTCATGCCCCATCATCATCTGATGTTGGTGTGAGTGTCATTGTGAAAAATGTGCGTACTATTGATTCTTCTGAAGGAGTGGACAAGGATGGCCACCATTCTACAGGCAATGGCTTGCATAATGGCTTTCTAACATCATCAGCTCTTGATAGTTACAGTAAAGATGAAGGGAAGTCACTTAAAGATGATGGGTCAGCCTCTGAGACTACACTGAAGGATTCAGGTTTCAACCAGTTTAGCCCAATATCAAGTGCTGAAGAATTTGATGATGATGAAAAAATTGAGGTGGATGACCCTCCAGATAAAGAGGAGATGCGTGCAAATTTCAGAGCAAATGTCTTGGCAGGATCTGTATCTCAGCAGGAATATGAAAAACTAAAGGCACTTGGAGGGGAAAACTTGATTAAATCTGGAATACCGGTTTCGATTAGTGTAGATAAAAATAAAGTTGCTAAACGAGAGACAGAGTCAAACTCTATGAATTTAAGTGTCTATGAGCCTTTTAAAGCTCGAAAAACAGAGGAGAAATTACTAAAAGACAATTCTGAGAAGCTTCTTGAAAACAGGGTACTTGATGGAAAATTGAGTACTGAAAAAAGTGAAACAAATCTTGGCAGCATTTCACAGTCCAAAGCAAAGTCATCAGCAAAGCTTTCTTCATGCATTGCTGCAATTGCAGCACTGAGTGCTAAAAAGGCAGCTACAGATACCAGTAAAGATTTACAGTCTAATTCAAGAGAATCTTCTCCATTACCAAAAGACATGAGTGAAAGTCCCCGGGCTATTGAAAAATCACCTGAATCTCAGAGTCTCATTGATGGTGCTAAAAAGCCATCTGTCAAACCACCTGATAGTCCCAGAAGTGTATCGAGTGAAAACAGTAGCAAAGGGTCTCCATCTTCTCCTGCAGGGTCAACACCAGCAATCCCTAAAGTTCGCATAAAAACCATCAAGACTTCTTCTGGGGAGATCAAGAGAACTGTTACTAGAGTGTTGCCAGAAGTTGATTTGGACTCTGGTAAAAAGCCAGAGCAGACTGCTTCTATGGTAACTTCCATGACATCCCTCCTGTCCTCACCAACCTCTGCTGCTGTTCTTTCCTCTCCTCCTAGAGCTCCTCTCCAGTCTACAGTTGTCACCAATGCAGTCGCATCTGCAGAACTTGCACCAAAACAGGTCACTATCAAACCTGTGGCTACTGCCTTTCTCCCCGTTTCAGCAGTTAAAACAGCAGGTTCACAAGTTATTAATTTGAAGCTTGCTAACAATACTACAGTGAAAGCCACTGTAATATCTGCTGCTTCAGTGCAGAGTGCCAGTAGCGCCATTATAAAAGCTGCCAATGCTATACAACAGCAGACTGTTGTGGTGCCAGCATCAAGCCTTGCCAGTGCTAAACTTGTGCCAAAGACAGTCCATCTTGCCAACCTTAATCTTCTGCCTCAAGGTGCTCAAACCACCTCTGAACTCCGCCAAGTGCTAACAAAACCTCAGCAACAAATAAAGCAGGCAATAATTTCTGCAGCAGCCTCACAGCCTTCTAAAAAAGTGTCTCGAGTCCAGGTGGTGTCATCTCTACAAAGCTCTGTAGTGGAAGCCTTCAATAAGGTGCTGAGTAGTGTCAATCCCGTACCAGTTTACATCCCGAACCTCAGTCCCCCTGCCAATGCCGGAATAACGTTACCAACACGAGGTTACAAGTGTTTGGAGTGTGGCGACTCATTTGCTCTTGAGAAGAGCCTGACTCAGCATTATGACAGGAGAAGTGTGCGCATTGAAGTGACGTGTAATCATTGTACAAAGAACTTGGTTTTCTACAATAAATGCAGTCTTCTTTCCCATGCTCGTGGTCACAAGGAAAAAGGAGTTGTAATGCAGTGTTCACACCTGATTTTAAAACCAGTCCCAGCAGATCAAATGATAGCATCTCCTTCGAGCAATACTGCTACATCTATGCTTCAAAGCCCTGTGGGAGTTGGCACGCATACTGTAACAAAGATACAGTCTGGCATAACTGGGACAGTAATATCAGCCCCAGCAAGTACACCTGTCATTCCAGCTATGCCACTAGACGAAGATCCGTCAAAACTCTGTAGACATAGTCTAAAGTGTTTGGAGTGTAATGAAGTTTTCCAAGATGAGACATCTCTTGCAACTCATTTCCAGCAGGCTGCAGACACAAGTGGACAAGTAGAGTATCATATGTTTAAATTCCAATGTTTCATCTATAAGCCTAGGAGACTTTGGATATGTTTTTACTTTCATTTAGATGTTAATTATCTGAACCTCCATGATTAAAAGTATAAATGAAAACCACAAAAAAATCTTGCAAGCACTTACATAGTGAATGTCAACATTTTTTTAAATAAGAGTTTTCTTAGAATTTTTTTAGGCCCTGAAGTCTGAAACTTGCACTGTATATTTTTACTAAAATTTAGCATGAGCTTTCTTACAGCTGAACATTATACTACTGAAATGAATAATGGTCTTTACTGAAAATTTTTAATGATTCTTTCTGTGCTTTGGAATTTGAGTATCCTGTGGAATCCACTTAATTGGCACCCTCATTAACAGCCCACCTATTCAATCTGAACGATACGTTTAAGTGATTCGTTCTTGATTTGTCTTCAGTTTTTATTATTTTCATATAGCACCATAAGTGAGCTAGGCATTCCTCTTACCTACAGGGACTCTAGGCAATGAACAAATGGCACACTGGTTCTATCGAAAGGATATGCATGCTGTTTTCTTCAGGTCCTTCTTAAACAGAAGCGAAAAGTGGTGTTCACTAGCATGCATTTCTTGCTGTGTGACCATTTGTTTGTGTTGGTTTTCCTTTCCTCTTACAGTTGCTAATGAGTTAAGCTTGCAAACCATTTAGAAATTCTTCACTAATGTATGTGGTCTAATCTGAAAGAAACACGTAATTCAATAAAAGTTAATATTAATCAGTGTGCGATGTATTTTATAATCCTATAAGAGTTAAGATTATTAATTAAATTATAGAGTTGGATTTCTGTTGGGGCGTGCCAATTAAAAGGGATTCTGGTGTGTTTCAAAGCGTTCAGTTGAGCTTGGTGTTGCAGCTTCTTGCTATGTGGGAAGCTGAAAACCTGCAAGCATGCTCAGACTGATCAAGACAGGATTGTCTCAGGAATATTCCTGGGAATCACACAGCAACATGCAGGATAAAAGTTTTAAGTCCTGCAGTTAGGAAAAAAATGCACTAGTCATGGAAAAGCAGATAGGTTCCTGTCAGAATCTGTTTATTAAACTTAAAACCTGTTCTGTGGCCGTGAAGCAGTCACACTGTGCCCACCACTACGGATAGTGATGTAAAGAGATTGGAATGTGGAATTGATCTTGAGCATATGGATTATGTGGCTCTGCCTCAGCTCCTACTTTACTAACTGGCTAGCAGAATTAGGCTGAAATTGCCTGGATTCTTAGTGAAATGCCATGTGAGTGAATTTCAGTTTGTAAGATACTACAGATGTGCATACCTAAAGTGAGTTTATTTAAGCTTTTTGTCAGAAAGAACTAGGAGAATGTATTCCATCCTCAGATCTTGCTGCAATTTTGAACAGTATCTAATGGCTGACCATGGGTATGTCCTGCACCAGCTCTTGAGTTTCCTAATACTCAGTAATTGTTTTTTATCCAACTCCTTTGCTGGTGCTTATTGGTGTTAGATTTACCTTTTTTTCCCATAATAGGTCCATTAGTTATAATTTGGTGTGAGAAGATCCAGTAGTCTTGTGAAAACCCTGTTGTTCTTGATGCTATAAAGTCAAGCAATTAAGAAGGCACCAAGATAAAGCAAGTGGATGAGAGGCAGGCAAATATACTGAGAATAGGTTGGGAGGATCAGGCAAGCATAAAATGAAAAACAGAGAGGAGCAAAGATACAAAAGTGATGTACTCGCTCTCTGCGGGGGCCATTTTGTATGGACAGGTAAACTAAACAGATTTGTAGAAACACCTTTTCCCATTTCCTGCTACCTCTGTCTGGTACTTTTGCCCTGTGGCTGCTGTTTGCTCTCTATGCATGTCCTGTTAGATACTGTTTACCCTGGTGATCTACTACAGGAAAGCAACTGAGGTCTTCATAGAATGTCAAAATACAGCTGCAGTTAGGTGGAAGGATAAGTATGGGTACACAGATATGCTGTTCAGGGAGGAAAGCTCATGAAGGTACAGAAAACAGCCTTGCCTGCTACCTATCAATGTGTCTGCGTCTCTTGTTGGAAACTTGCTCTCTCTTAAGAGCTGATGTATGAACAAGGTCTTAATACCTGCTTACTAGGCCATGGATTTCCAGGTAAAAAAAAAAACAAAAACCAAAGACAAGACGAAAAAATGAAACCAAAAAACCCAGCCTTGTTGCTGCAAAGCACTGGAGGAAAAGCAGCTATTTTCCTGTTGTTCCATATTAAGAGAACACTCTCAATAAACATAGTTTTAAATGTTCTTTGTTGAAATCATCTAATTTTAAAGGGGATTTCAGTTAATTAAATATTTTTCTTAGTCCTTATTCATATATCAAGCAGCAGTTTTCAATTCTGTGCTGGTTTTTTTTTTTTTATGTTGCATTTTATCGTGTACTGTAGTGTTGTAGCTATACCTGAATGCCCACCATAGTAACTGTTTAACTGAACAGTTGCTTTAGTGAAAGCAATACATCCTGCCGCCTTTTTGTTATCTTTTTGGCCATTTTTTGTCCCAAGCATTGCTGCAAGGGTAGTGTTTGCTGAAGAAAGACTCTGTATAGGCATTTATTAATAAATCTAGTACCTCTTCATTATATGTTACCCCTTGAAAAGCTTGGACAAGCAATGATCTGACTTCTGTTTTCTTTCTTAGTGCTTGGCACTGGCTTTTTGATGTAAAATTACCATTATTTTGCATGGAAGGAGACAGGAAAGTTAGATGAAATGGATATTTTAACTTTGGAAGGAAGGAAGAAAGAATAAAAATAAATATTTGGAATTTGCAAACAAATAATAGGGAAAAAAGTTACTATTTGCAGCTTACCCTTCTTTCTAGTGCCCACCTAATTGCTTTTGAAATGGAAATTGTGTACTGTTTTATGTTTTCAATGAGTCTAAGCAATAAGTAGCTGTTACTTCCTGTTCTTAAACTCCTGTTATGAAGGAAGAATGTTTCTTTTAAAATAAACAATAGTAAAACAGCCCCAGCAATTAAAAGATGCCTCTTATAAAGTTGTTACCTTTCTGTAATATTTTACTTCCATTAATGTTCCTGTTAAAGGGAATGGGACCACTCACTGACAGGTTTCATGGCTGAGTGAAACCATCATGTATTTACTGGGGGAAAAAAAAGTAGCAATCCTGGGCTAATTAATGTTAACGTTCATCTTGTTTACAGATAAAAGTGTATAGCTCCCATGGAAACTACATAGCTCATTTCCCTTCATACTCATAGTTCTTGTGTATCTTTATTTTCCACCTCCACCATTTTTTCTTCTAACCCTTTTTTTTCTGAAACTTTGACTTCAAATGCAGGCAGGTGATGATTTTCACAAACTGTGTTTTATTTTGGTATGGGTTGGAATGAGAGAACTGGAAGTTAATGCCACCTTAAGCCCAAAATAAAATGGTAAGCAAACATGCTGAATTTCAGAATTTCACAGTAGATTCTTCTTGTTCTACTGTAATCAGTTACAATTAAACATTTTACTGTACTCATCAAAATAGCAAACCAGTGGCCTTAACAAATAGCATTATTGGCATTTCGTGTCAGTCTGAGTTATTAGCATTACAGATGAATCTTGCAGGCTGCTTGCTGCAAAATCAGAGATACACACTTGGTTCGGGTTGGAATGTTGTATGACTCTTCTGTGGTGTAGCATCCCAGTTTCCTGTTGTAGTGCTGCAGACAAAAGGCTTTGGAAGGACCATGAAAACCCCGTATGTTTCTCTTATTGGAATAAGAAGTTCTGTTTTGCTGTTTTCTTACATAATCCAGTAATACCCCAGATTCTCTAGTATTATATTGTTGCTTATTAATACATAAACGGCAAAAGATAGATTTTTAGGAATGGCGCTGAAGCCAAGTAAATGTGACAAGCACATTTTAAGTAGAGTTATGGTTAGTCAGGATTTTGTCTTTAAGCCTGAGCCGAAGATGAAGTTAACATCCCAAAGCAGTTCTGTTCAGTGTTGGAGGGCATGAGTCAGTGGCTCCAGCCATAGCTGTTTGGTTAATTGAGGACAATTATTTGGCATTTCAAAGTGAATATTTATATGTGTCTGAACACAATTTCAGACTTGCTGTGTCACAAAGGCTCTTAGGCTGATAGTTCCAAAGCCCACAGATAGTTAACCTCAGGCAGAGCTTTCTGCAAGGGCAGTAAACGTATCCATGCTATCTACTTTAGCATCTATCTTTTAGGCTGGCAGTAGTGCTAATATTGAACCTGAATTTGAGTAATGGTAGATTTTCTTTGCTTGACTTCCTCTATTTTAATGTTTTGCATTTCACCATTTTGCTGCTGTCAGGACATTCTGCTGCCGTCAGAACTGTTTGGTTGGAGACTGTTTTCAAACGTATCAGGCCACCATATTCACAAAGTAAACATTAAAAGTGAAAATACACTCCTTTCTTCTGTGTGTGTGACCACAAGATATTTCATGTTAATATTTCTACTTAAAGTTACTGTTTTTAAGAGTCAAAGTATTTGCTTGTACCCTCAGAAAAGGCATTTCGATTAAGCTCTTTTGGAAAAAGAATAAAAATGAAGTGTACAGATTGTAAAACAAAAATATACTTGTTCTTAGAATATCAGTAATACTGTAAAAATGCTGAGGCAATTAAGAAGTTACTTTAGACCTTGATATTAACCAGTGTTCTATTTGAAAAAAAAATCCTTTTTTGCAGTGTCTGTAAAGGCTTTTTCCTTCTTTCTTTGGAGTTAATGTCTGTCTCCTGTTGTTTAAATGGGAACAGGTTATTTTTTTTTTACTGGCATAGTTGCCAATACTAATAAGTCAGACTCCTGTGAAAACTCCTATGAAAACACTGTACTATTTCTTCTACGGTGGTAGCTTTGATTCTGCTATTATATGATCTGGATATTACTGGTTTTTAAGAGAGATGTAAAGGAGAGTTGCCTAAATTGGAAGAATGGGGTGACTTTTTAGTAAGAAACTGTTATTTCTTAATTATTTATTTCAGGATTTCTTCATATGTGGGTTAGTAAAGAATTTATAATGCCGCTCTGGAGATCTCATTCTATATTCTTGCAAAATGTACACATCACTACATCTGCAAGACTCTCAAAGATAACATTTCTAAAAATACACAAATCTCATGTTAAAAAAAATACCTGTGCAATGAAGGAGTCTTGGTTTTGTTTCTAAATCTTCATAATTCACTGCTAAGATTCATAAGTCCCAAGTCATAATAATTTGAAACGCCTTACAAAGCAGAGTCTTACAAAATAGAGTTAAAAGTCCTATTCTGCAAAGACTTGTATTTGTGCTTGACTTTGAGACCATGAGTGTTTCTGCTGAAGTCAGCGAAGCAGCTTCCGTGATGAAAGTTAAACAGAAGCATAGCTCCATAGAGGATGCCAGCTACCTGCTTAGAGATTTGAGAGATGTATTGTAAATGAAACATTTTCTGGAATGCTTTTACAGATTTGGCTCTATGTGCCCTCCAGTGATGGAGAGCAACTGTGAGCAGAAGTGAAGCCTGTTTACAGCTGGGCTCCATCATTTGCATTTCATCCCAAAAATGGCACAAAGCACCCAAGGAATGTCAGATTTGGCATATGGTAAACATGTAGTTGAAGATTTTTATTATTTTTGTGCAACAAAATACAAGAAGAGACTTAGTTTAGTAAGTTACTCCTGCATGTAGAAAGATTGTCCTCCAAAGAAAAACCCTGTAAATATTTTACATATCTCTAGCTTTTACTGAGATGCAGAGTATGTTAATATAATGCAGATGTGGTATTCTAGCCTGAGAAATAGGTTTTGAAATTAGTTGTGCACTTTCTGCCTGGTAATATTCCATTTAATTGGTACTATGGATATTACCATAAGAATTCATCAGGAGTAAGGATTGAAGAAAGTGAAGATAGCATATTTGGTGGGTTTGGGACTTCTACTGTATGTGGCGCACCAATTTAAAACCGTACGGTTTGCTTCTCAGGTTGTACTTAGGCCCCTTGCACTATTAAGGTAATGTTGTGAGGCACCTAAGCAAAACTTACATAAACCAACATGCATCTCCCATGGTCAGTGGTATATGAAGAGCTTTGTGTCAGAATGGCCTGGAATGCCAATATGTCTGTTGCCACTATCTGCCAGCTCTGTCGTACAAGATTTATCAGCAGGGCCTGCATTTAGTACTTTCCTACTTCTTTTGGTTCACATCACAGTCATAACATTTAACCTTTTATTTGATATATTAGTGTGTTTGACAGAAGATGTTACGTATAGCTGAACCAAACCTTTTGTTTCATTTATTTTGGTTTATCGTTTAGAAGACATGCAATATCTGCCAGATGCTGCTTCCTAACCAGTGCAGTTTTGCATCACACCAGAGAATTCATCAGCATAAATCTCCATACACGTGTCCTGAATGTGGAGCAATCTGCAGATCTGTCCACTTCCAGACTCATGTCACTAAGAACTGCCTGCATTATACCCGAAGAGTTGGTTTTCGGTCAGTATAATGATTACTTTTGTTGTCAATTTATGTATAATTTATGCTTTTAAAAGTAGTTTTCCATTTTCATAAGCATTGTTTGTAGAATACAGCTTCACGGGTTTAAGGTTGTCATAGCAACAGTGCTATTAGTACTACAAATTTTGGAATAAATACCACATTAGGATTCTGCTTTGTTTTGGGCATCCACTTTTGTATGTTATTAAATCAGAATATTAGCTAATCTCATCCAGCCATAAAATGTCAGATTCAGGACTTCACAGTTTATAAGGTAGAGAGAATTCAGATGTATTTTCTTAGTTTCAGGTTCTTAAAAAAACCTCTTGAGTTTTTTCAAAACATTGAATTTTAGATTGTTCTCACTGGTAGAACAGTCATTTTCGGTATTTACTGCCAGGATTTATTATCAAGATGCTGGTGGATGTATTGCACCTATCTGGTTGCTCTCTTTTCTGTGGGAAGTCAAGACTCATCAGCTCTACATTGCTTGAAAATTACCCCTGATTCAAATAGCCTGGTCTTTTGGTTCTACTCTATTGCTCTTCAGTTTCCCTTCTATTCTTGTTTCCCTGTAATGGCAACTCATTGAGAAATGGGGATCAGAGGCATTTCATGGAATTAAGTTTTGAAAGGCTTGGAAAATTATCTTAGACTTTTACTCACGCTAAATGGCAGGCAGCACAGCAAGGGATCAGAAGAGCAACCTGTACAGCCAACCTTTGCTCAGCAGTCCTAAAATATTTCCACTTTACCCTGTCTGACTGGAGAGGGGTGATTTGGAATCTTACCAGTGGGCAGCTTCTTCCCCCTTAAGGTGCTACAGGTTCATTTGCTAGGATGGCTGTGAATTCTTCTGCTAAGGGAAGAAAGCATTTTTACTGCATCAAACCAGCTGTTGCAAGCTGTTTTGAGATTGAATCCATGGCCTGACTCCACTCTCAACTCTTTACGGTTCTTTGGGTTCTTCTCTTTTGTTCTTCCATGCAGTAGACTGTCTTGCCCTACGTTTCTTACATCTGTTACCTCCACTCTCCTTTCCTCTAGTCTGTGTCTCTTGGGTTTGTACACCGATTCAACTTCAGGGACTCCTAGTCTGCACCAGTAACACCAGAAGACTCATAAATTCTTCACTGTGAATCTAAACTAAAGTTAATAAACTTTTCAAGATGTGTCATAAACATCTCACGTCACACTAAGGCTATGTTTCTGTATATGGCAAGATCTAAACCAAAAGTACCTAGGCAAAGAAAAGCAGTATCTTAGAAAATTAATGTCTTCCCTCTTAGACTCCTCAGCATGTCCTTATTACCATGGTGCCTTCACTCAAGGAACAGCATAACCGGTCTTGCCTTTCCAAAGGACCTCTGTGAGGGAGTTCAGTTTCATTTCAGTGATTTAGGCTAGTTGTCTGAACTAAATCAGCTGAAAATTTCAACCTTAAGTTTAATTGCATCTTTCCAAGTTGAAAACAAGAAAGCTGTTCTAGCAGTCCAAGAAAGGAAGGCTTGGTCCTTAAGAAAGGTTTTAACATACAATGGTGGATGCTGAGAATAAAGTCCGGACAGGATGGGATGGGGAAGTGGGAGATGTGACCCAGCTCTCCTGAGGTGATGCCCTAGGAGTAATCTGATGATGGGAGGATAATGCTTCATACTGCTATGAAGAAATGTTCATATCTTTATGAGCAGAGAAGAGCCTAACAGACCCAGAAAAGACAAGGACCGTTTACCTTAGAAAATGTATTGGTAAGCAGAGACTAGGCAGATATAAAGTTGATTAATAACAATAAGAATGTAAATTAAGTGCTCAGAAAAGAAAGGATGACCTCATAAAATTCAGAGGTAATATATTTTAAAAAGAAAATGGGATTCTTGAATGCAACATACAACTATTTCCTGGTTTATTGCTATCAGGGCATTAAAACAGTATCAGAAAACAATTCGGTGTTTTTATGACAACAATCATAGTAGATAGATGCCAAAATTGAAATTTTGGAAAGGTAGAGGCCTTCTATGTTTAAATTGTGAAACTCTTACTGCAAAATACTTGTCAATAAGGAATTTGTTCATTTGACAGGTTATTTTGTAATTGCTTATTGCAGCATGTTCTTGGACTTACTTGGTAGCATTTAGTACTGGAGATGTATGGCACTAAAAGGGACCATTGAGTATAGAATTCTTATGTACTAATATTAATTCAATTTTTTAATCATTTCATTTTACAATAGATGCGGAAAGGTCACAAATTTTGGACACAGCAGAAGTATGTTTTTGAAAAATATTTTCAGTTTTCCAATCTGATAGATTGATCTGATTGTAGAGATTTGGTTTAGTTGTCCTGAGTTTAAATTGCTCTTTTTTTTTTTTTTTTTTAAATACAAGCGCTGATTTGATTACATGTCTAGAAAATCTTTACCAGTATGTCTTTATTAAATCTAAACAAGGGAAATGGTGGAAATGTTTCCCTTACTGATCTTCCATTTTGGTGGTAGTTTCTAAATTGCTGTGGCGTACCTCGTACAATCCACTGCATGTGATAAATGCATTTTGTAAAATCTCTTTGGAAATTTACAGAGGTTTTAAGTGTTCTTTTTACAATCAGTAGAATATTCCTCTGTCGACCCTTCTGTTTTGTTGTAATGCCATAAAAACGTGTTCTTACTTCATATCTCTTAGATTTTCAAATTAATTTGGGAAATTTCTTTTTTCTTCCTTTCTGATATGCAAATCTCTGTTTATGTTGATTCTTACTGGGTTGTTTAAATTGACAGAATAATGTAGTTTTATCTGGTTGTGTATGTATGTTTATCTCTTCCACTTGCTTGGAAATCAATGTTGATTCCGTTTCTTTCAGTATTGCTTTGGGCTAGGCTGAACTGACTCTTTTCCACTCTCTTTGCAGCTGCGTGCATTGCAATGTTGTATACTCTGATGTGGCGGCACTCAAGTCTCATATTCAAGGTTCTCACTGTGAAGTCTTTTACAAGTGTCCTATCTGTCCCATGGCATTTAAATCTGCTCCCAGCACACACTCCCATGCCTATACACAACACCCGGGTATCAAGATAGGCGAACCAAAGTAAGCAAAATTAATCTTCTACTGCATTTGCCTGCATTTTAATAACTTGTGAAATTGCATTCTGTCCTGTGCTTATAATCTTAAAAGTCACGTACTGTACAACCAACAGTTTGTCATCCTGTTGGTGCCGTGTGGCGTTCATGTAATGTTTCATGAGTTTTTAGCTGGCAATTTATTTGGCAAAGGTTAAATTCCCATGAATATAGAAATAGCGATTCTTTAAACACTGCACGCTACAAGAGAGTAATACAGTAGTTATAAAAATTATTTGGACAGGCAGCTAGTGTGTTGCTGGTTCTTATGTTTTAATCTGCTTCGCTCACCTGCATTTTTACTGTGAATTAACATAACGCGATTCCAAAAAGAACTAAGACTCATCAGGGCTTTTGCAGTGATTTTCATAGCATCTGGTTGAAAAGGTTGGGAAAAAAGCGAATTTTTTTTCTCTGGGCGAATTCAGAAAATTAGTTCTTTCAGTGCCATCAGTTCACAGGGGTCAGGGCATGTACTTGTGAGAGATGGTTTTAGAAGTGGCAGTTGTCGTCTCTGGGCTGACCTTGGGTGAATGTCACGGGCTACAGTGGTACCTTGTTCTTTTGGTCAGGCAGCTGCTCGCTTATTGGGCGATGTTTTCCCTGCAGGATCTGTTCTCCTCTTTCTGTCTAGTAGATTTTTCTTAATGAAAGCCATAGGTTTTGGGGGTGGTGAGCTAGGTTTTTGCTTGCTTAAGGATGGTCATGTCTCAAGCAGAACAATTCCAGTGTGTTATTAAGTGAGGGGTGCCAGCCTTTAAACCATTACCAGCCTTGCCCCTCCAAATCAAAATAGATGTATTTATAGAGTTGTTTATGTAAGCTTTTTTCCAATACATAATCTCTTTTTCTCTGGATTAAAGCAGAACTGATTGCATTCTGCAGCTAGGAAAGTTGTGCATAAACACGGTGGTTTACTGACGATGGTAACATAGGGCACGGTTAGGAACTTGGCTTCAGGGTCTTTGTTTTAAAGATGTTGAACCTTCAAAGTCTCTGCTGAAGCCAGTGGGAGCTGCAGGTGCCGATGCCTATAAAAATCAGGCTTTAAATCTCATCGGTCTTAGCCTGATGCCTTCTCATTGCAGGCCTTTTTCTTCTGTCTTTGTTCTCCTCTGTTGTTATGCCTGCAGTATGGAGAGTAAATATTTAAGTATTTAACTCCGTGTTGTTTCTCTGGAGTGCACAGAGCACACAAGTACATTTTAACAACTTGCAGACTCAAGAAAATAGAAAGAAGGCACATGAGAGAAACAAGGTACCATGTAACATAATAACCAGATTTCAGAAGAATTTGGTTTATCAGTGTTTCTTCTAACATATTAACAGGAGATTTATTCTTTATGGTGTATAAACCTACATTAAAGCAAAATGGCAACAAACCTCCTGTGTTTCATTCCAAATTAAGACATTTCCACCCAGTAACAAATGATATCTTGTTTTAATTGAGGACGGTATCTTCAGTGAGAGGGTTTGAAATACCAACATTTAACCTAAAACTTATTTCAGATTCCCGTAATTTTAATTAGAGAAAACCAAAGATTAAGATCACCATTGGTGTTAGATATTTCACATATGAAAAATGCGGAAGGTTTTTTGAATTGTGCTTGGATCTGCTGAACTGTTTCTGACCAACTTCGTGAATTAAATATTTTACACGAGTTTTCTTTCCATATAGATGTTCTTATAATTGTATTCTTTTATGAATTTATTTAGATTATAAAAAGACAAATAAAATTTCATGAGGTACTATTGTATTGTAATAAATTATAGAATTCATAATTAACCACTTCCTCTTAAGATGTGGTGTCTTCTTTAAATTTGCCAGTTTTAATCAAGATGCTGTCTTAAATGCATGCGCAGTGACTCATAGGATCTTCCCTGTCTTCACAGTGTTCGGAGTTCTTTGCTTCCGTTTCACAAGCATCTGTAGGTAGTATGGTGTTGCCACCAGCCCTCAAGATGCTTGCATTGACTGCTGTTTCACCATTTAATAAGGTCTATTTCAAGCTATCAGGGCTTGTGGTTTTCTTCAGAATTAACTACATGTATTTCTGCTACATAGTAGCAATTTTTAAAGGAAATGGTTTTGTCGTTTAAATTAGTTGGTTTCTGAGGATATTTCTCACGTATCTTGGTCAAATTGACATCAAATGTTTGTGACATTGCTCAAATTCTGTTTTATTTGCTGTAATGTTCTGTGTTAAAATCACGGAACAACCCGGGTTGGAAGGGAGCTGGAAAGATCATCGGGCCCAGGCTTTCGTGGGAAAGGGAGCTGAGCTGACCCTCTCCAACCACATCTTGAATGCCTCCAGTGATGGGGACTCCATCACATCCCTGGGGAGGCTGCCAGTGAATGATTGTTCTCACTGTAAAAAACGTCTTTCTTGTATGAAGATGAAACCTCTCCTGGTGCAACTTGTACCCGTTGCCCCTTGTCTTCTCCATGTGGCTCCTTGTGACGAGAGAGCCTCCATCCTATTTGTAGCTGCCCTTTAAGTACTGGAGCACTGTGATGAGATCCCCCTGAGCCTTCTCCAGGGTGAAGAGACCCAACTCCTTCAGTCTTTCTTCAGCCCTTTGATAATTTTTGTGGTGCTTTGGACCCTCTCCAGTCTGTCCTTGTCTTTCTTGAGTTGTGGGGACCGGAACTGGACACAGTGGTCCAGATGTGGCCTGACCAGCACTGAGTAGAGCTGACAAGCGCTGTTGTATTTGAGGAAAACAGTCACATTTGACCGATCTGCTGCTGCTGGTTTATCTGTATCGTATTACCTAGCATCTACATTGTATATGGGTGGCGTACATTTTGAAGGCTTAGCGAATTCATTATTGAAAAGTAGGAATGTAATATAGTCATATAACACTATAGATACGACGGCATAAACTCAGTTAAATTTTTGTTCTTCTGAAGTAAAGATTTTAAAACGAAAGGTACAGTAGCCTTCTGTGTTTGGAAATGTGGAGCTTCTGAGTTATCACTGAGTGTATAAAAGGTGTCTGAACCTTGAGTGTGAGTTTCAGACATCACCCGGTAGGCAGGTGTTGAACTCTGCGTGGCCGTGGAGCCTGGCTTCTGGGTGTTCCTCTGGGCATCACAGAGGTGCAGCTGAAAGCAAGACCCAGTGTGTCAGGGTGGCTGGGGAAGATTTGTCACTCCTGTCCTGTAAGCGGGCTGGGGCCAGTCGGTCCTGAGGGACTCTTCACTGATTCACACTTTTTTGTTTACAGGAATTGGGCTCACTGGGTAAATGGCTGTGTGCCTCTGGCATTTACTGGAACTGTGTGCTTTACAATTACATTACAAATGGTTGTTTTAGAACAGGTACAGTAAACTATTTGGTGTATGAAAAATGAAGTTTATGTGCAGTGATTCTCAGTGGGATGAATTTAGATTATTTTAATATAGGGAAATGAATGGCTGTCCGATCTTTCAACTTTGTGAAGCTCTCTCCTGTAGCATACCTAAGATGCTACATGGTTTTTATGGGAAACCAGAGCTTATATGTAAACAGTAAACAGTGTAACTTCATGGGAAGAGCACTAAGATATTTTTCATGGCCGATATCTTTTCTCCAATATCCAAAACTCTTATCAACCCAGATTGTGGATATGGACTGTACTATTGGTACAAAGTATATTATCCCACAGGTACCATTTTTTCAGAGGAAAAAATTATGGGAAGGAGAAATACCATACTCTGGTGCAGAAGCTTTCAAAACGCTAACCATCGTTTATGTGATATGAAAGTGTTTTCCTGTGAGGTAACGTCCATATCTAGTCTAAGAGAATATGTGAATTTGTTAACCTGATTTTTGAAAAGTGAAAAAGTGCATGTACCACGCCTGTTTTTGTGTGTACCATGGGGCAGGAGCAGTTACTGAGTAACCACCCTGATGGTGGCGTGGTTGCAGTTGAACTGCCTGCCCCACTCAAGTGCCTTGTTGAATTGAGGTGGTTGTAAATTGTGTCCTGATTAAGCATAACTGCCTTTAAGCTTTGGGCAGGGTTTTAAGCTGTTACACGTTATATACTGAATGCTTCAATTATAAAACAAACCATCATACTCAGCTGCATGTGTTTAGGATTGAAAATAATGCTTTTGAATGTGACTGAAAGAAATATTCAAAGTGGATACAGTCACAAGTCGTGCTATTAGGTATGTTGGTATGAATTCAACCAAGTACAGTCTTTTCTCAAGAGACCTGTCTGAAATTTCCCCGGGGAGGTGGTTGACTCGGCCATGTTGGACACTTTTAAGAGCCGGCTGGACAGGGTGCTGGGCCATCTTGTCTAGGCTGGGCTCTTCCTAGAAAGATTGGACTAGATGATCCCTGAGGTCCCTTTCAACCTGTGATTCTGTGAAATTTGGATCTCTATTAGATAGTTCTTGTGAACTTGATAGTGAAACAGGGTGAAGTCTTTTAGCTTACATAGAAAATATATATATTCAGCTCCTAGTGTTTTTAGAGATATATAATTTTAATATGTGATACATTCAGAAAGATGTCAGATGTTTTCTAGCAGATTCACTTGCTCAGGTCAGTGCTGGTATGTGCTGCATTACCCAGGGGTGTGGTCATTAAGGGCTTGGGAAGAGCACTGACAGCAGGTCGAGGGATGGGCTCAGTGCTTCTGGCGCAGCATGCAGTACTGGACCCAGAGCAGGGTCCCCAGTGCGAGAGAGAAATGGGCATACCAGAGCAAGTCAAGCAAAGGGACACTAGGATGAATAAGGGACTGGAGCATCTCTCATGTGAGGAGAGGCTGAGGGAGATGGGACTGTTCAGCCTGGAGAGGGGAAGGCTCAGGAGGACCTTACTGATATGTATAAATACCATATGGGAAGGCACAAAGAAGAGGGAGCTGCGCTCTTCTCCGTGAAGCCCAGAGGCAGGACAAGAGGCAATGGGCACAAACTGAAACACATGAATTTCCACTTGCACGCAAAAAGTCACTTTTTTACGGTGAGGGTAGTCGAACAGTGGAACAGGTTGCTCAGAGGCTGCAGAGTGTCAGTCTGTGGAGACATTCAAAACCCAACTGGACGTGGCCCTGGGCAGCCAGCTCTGGCTGACCCTGCTTGGGCAGGGGTTGGACCAGACGACCTCAGGAGTTCCTTTCCAACCTCAGCGATTTCTGTAGTCTTCTGTTCCTTACTTTACATAAAATAAGAATCCAAAGCATATAGTAGATCATAGTTTATTTGATTAAATTGTGTAACCCCGTGGTGATAAATTCATATACTACAGACCTGAAATCATTCCAGGTGAGATCACTGTCTAGTTCTACTACAGATCATAAAGCAGGTTTTCTAATGTCTTGTGTGTAATTTTGTTTGCAAGATACGGTTCTAATAGAAATATACATCATGAAATAATCAGAGAATTATTTTTAATTCTGCCAGTCTTTATTTACATCTTGTTAACCTGGAACAATGTAACTTTACTCATCTCTCTTTAGCACCTAGCCATGGGATAGACTACTCGGCAACAGGCACCAAAATGCTGGGGTTCTGGATGTTAGCAGTGGTATGTGAGCAATGAATCAGAAGGGTGAAAATCACCTTGCCAGGGACAAGGCTATGATACAGTGTTGTGCCTTGGCTTGTTTGCTTGCTTAGTTAGTAGCCCAGCTCGATGCTTCCCGACTTCTGGACAGTTGCCGATGGAGATGTAAGACAGTGTTATAAAAGACAGGATGTAAGGGGCAGAAGAAAAATATTTGGTGCCCCAGGATTAGGGAATGTGTGTGGTTAGTACCAGCTCTCTACCTTGTGACATTACAAGCAGATTCACTACAGAACTGCAGCAAGTACTTTTCTGAGGAACCTCCAGGTTTTTTTCTTGGGTGAAGAGGGCTGACAGTAAAACCACTGCTTTAAATTATCTCTAGCTGCTCTGCTGAGATGGGACCAAGATGGTGGAGCTGCGTAGCTCTGTGTGCTGTGGCCGAAGGAAATGATCTCTTGCATAGTGAATCCTTTGGCTCTTTCTACCCTTAGAGCTTGAACAGTGCATCCCACAGCATGTGCCTGTAATAGCACTGTGCCTGGAGAAGGTTCACGTTCTCTCTCTTTCTGTCTGTGCTTGATTCAGCTGACCTGCTGGCGTGGTGATCCATTGACTTTTTTCCCCAGAAGTTGTCTCATAGGATCTCAGTTAAAACTTAGTAAGATCTGTGGGTTTATATTGATGTGAGGTACATGAGGCAAAACTGTATTTTAGGAGCCTGGGCTTGCTTTCTTACCAGTTCTTATCAAGAATTGTTTCCTATTTCTGGCAAGCTCTGTAACACCTTTCATACAGGAATTGTCCAAGAATTTAGGGTTCTGAAGGGGTATAGATCAGTAATAATGTCACAAACTAAAATACTTGTTCTGAATAATGTTTAAGAAGCTTTTATGGACAGTAATGTGGGGGGTCAGAGGACGGGGAGCGGGCTCCCCTTCCTAAGTACTCCATGCTCACTAGGTGAAGCTAGCAGGTGTGTGTGCTGCTGTGCCTGTGCCAAGTATATCATCTCATGCAGAGGGTTCACCATGGAAAGCAGTACAATAGTATGTAGGTCGGCAGAGGATGCTGTGTGAATAAATAGATTTATCTTAGCATGTGTAAGAAACCGGGACCACTTGATATACCACAAAAATAATATTTTTCACGGTTAATATGATTAAGTGTACAATTTGTCATTATTTCAAATATTTGGACTCGTTGAACGGCTTGGACGTTGAAGCGATGTCCATGTTCGTGTCATCTCAAAACACATTGCAGATTGGTCTTTAGAGCTCTTGAACAATGTAGTATTGATGATAATTGCTCAGAGGGATATGGAAAGGACTTGGAACATCTATGTGGATAATGAGAAAATTCAGCATTGTCGCAAGCAGGGTTTGTTGTCTTTTTGTTGTTGTTTTTTAATGAAAAGTCATTCTTTAGGACAGAGATCAACCTCTAATTGATGGGATTAGGAAGACTGCTTTTGCAGAGGAAGTGCCTGTCATTGTACTGAAGACCTGTTGGGTTTCTTTTATTTTAGCTGAACTTTCTCTGAAGTACCACTGCTACTGATGGCTAATGGATTAGATTTCTCTCTCATTTGATGATCTATGCCAAATTTCTTTGTTACTTTTCTTTCACGTGTCATTTCTTTCCATTCATATTCCAAGTTTTAAAAAAAGTGTGGTGTTTCTGAAAGAATAGAATTACTTACTATTTATAAGCAGATACGTTAAAGGGTTGCAGTTTGAATGGCTAATCTTGTTGCTCACCTTTAGTTGCCAGAGAAATCATTCTTAATACAATCAAACATGCAGATAAGCAAAAACAGCAAGCAAAGTATCAAGTAAATAATTATGTAGAATGCAATTGAAACTATACTTTTCATTACAAAATCATCAGCAAAATGAAACAAGCTTCAAACTATTGTCATGTAGTTGTTGCAGCATTTAGATCAGAGGATTATGTTTCTGGTCTTCCTATGTTTTTTGTCTGTTGGACAGACACTTAACAAGGATCTGCTAAAATACAACTATTTGCAGATTGTTTAATAACTTTCTTAGGATTTTGTGATACAGAATTTTGGCCATCATATTTATTTTCAGGGACTATGCTTTTAATGTCCAGTACATACCTAGTTCTTTGTTAACTAGTACATTTATTTCTAAAGCACTTTTAAAATTATATTAATAAATGCACTGCTTCACCAGTTACACAGCTACTAAAACATAAATAGCAATAGAATACTGCCTATCAGAATGGGAGATTTAGGTAGCTAATTTCAAGAGTCGCATATGCTTTGAGAGGAAGTTCTGGTTTTGGTGGTCTCTACATTGTTTCGATAGACAGATTCTTAAGGGCATGTAACTGCAAAACAGGGAAAGACCGTCCTGTGTAGTTTCAGCTTTTGAGCATTAACAGAGTCTAGGCTTGGTGTTCAGGAGGTTCCAAGCCGTATACATTGCCAAAAATAATTTATCTTGAAGTATATTACCAATTATGATCAATCACTCCCTTGAAGTGTATTGCCTTTCCAACCTGAAACAGGTATATTGTCCTTCAGTTACAATGTGAGTTCAGAAACTGAAGACATTTAACTTTCAGAGTGTCCTAGGTAGGTGTTGGTATTATATATGTAAGTGGCATATGCTGTTTTCTCGCTTCTTGCTTGCACTGTTTAATGATTTTTTTTTTCTATTTTTCTGGTTTTTGTACTGCTCCTGTATTTTGAAATTGGAGGATGTTTTGAATTAGTTTAATGTTAACTTTTTTCGGGCAGTGTGAAATGATTGCTTAAACACATGTCAGATCTTATCTCTGCTGAGAAAAAAAGTTAACAGCATGATTCTTGCAAATAGATCATCAACATGACTGACATTGTTTATTGTACTTCTGTTTTTAGAATAATATATAAATGCTCTATGTGTGACACTGTGTTTACTCTACAACCTTTGCTCTATCGCCACTTTGATCAGCACATTGAAAACCAGAAGGTGTCTGTTTTCAAGTGTCCAGACTGTTCTCTTCTATATGCACAGAAACAGCTTATGATGGATCATATCAAGGTGTGTAGGCATCTTCTCTTGTTTCGTTCTTAGATACCATTTGTCATGCAATATATGCTGTGAGAAAATACTGTAAAAAGGCACAGAATAACAGAGGTCTGGTGAAAGAGAGACATGTTAGTAATTCCAAAAGAGTGATCTGTGAATAATGTTCTCAAATGTTAAAATACTATATTTTGTATCATCTTCAGTGTATCTGTGATGTAATCACTAACTCAGGTTTTCTATATGACTTGATTTTGGTATACTAGGAGTATCTCAGTGCATTGCATTCAGGAGGTCATTTTATCAAAAAAATAATGGGTATAGTGAAGTAAGTTAGTCCAGTCCTCATAAGTATTGAGCCTTATTTACAGTATTCTAAGTATGCAATTGTTAGGAGTCAAGAATGCTCAGTACATTATGAAGTCAAACCTCTGATGTTCAGAACTCACCGGTAGGAACCAGTATGTTTCTTTAATAGATGTAGAGGTTATTTGTGTTTGTGTTTACATATGAATATGAACCCATGCATGCTTTGAAAAAACTTGAAGTGGATTTTCTTACAAATACACTTATAACTGCAGAAGACTTACTGTCATCCTTGCAAATCATGTTACTAAGAATCAGCAGTCCCCTGGCTATAATTTGTTAGTGTTGTGTTTTAAATATGCTGTGTTACCTTGTTTTATATATACTAAACCTGTTAGCAGTGCTGAAATTTCTTATGCCTTATTAATGTGATCTGGCACCTGGTATTGGCTGAAGTTATTTACACCATTGCAAAGTATGGCAATCCAGAATGGTAGCACTTAAGTCAGTGGGCTTCTCTTGCAGCAACACACAAGAGTTAGTAAAATTTGTATATAGAATAGTGGAAAACCAGACATGTTTCTTGTCTGCTAAAACAAGCATTTTGCATTTTAGTCTCAGCTATGGCACTTGTAACCTCAGAAATCTCTGAAGCTGTGTTGAAAACAAGATCACAAGTCTTGAAAAAAACAGTTGGTCTTAAAGCCGATCTTAAACTTGAAGAGGAGATAGGGAAGGGCTGACCCAAGGCGTTCAGAAATAGAAGGACTGGATGTTTTCTTTGTTTCTGAACTATTTAATGTTTACTGTAAGAATTGTCTTACATTTATGCCAGGTATCTTAAATGGTCCGCTTGTGCAGGAGTGCAAAGTCCTATTTTCTGTTTCCTTTGATCTGCTTGTATTTTGTCATTTTTTAACCAAATAGGCAAATTCCATCTATTGTGGTATATGTCTTATTTATGTAATTAGTTTTTCTTGGCTCAGGTGTTATTGTAAAATATTGTTATAGCTGTACATAACTACTTCTTTAAGGCCTGAAAACAACTATTTTAGGAGCATGATCTGACTGTAGTTAGGGCCAGAAGCTATTCTTATAGAAATTAGGTTTGCTCAGCATCTCTCATTATAAAGGTACTCTCAGTTATTTACGACTGGGGACTATTTAACTCTTTTGGCTTTAGTGTTTCATGCCAGTATTTGCACTTTCAACCAGTGTTTTTTTAGCACGTTTCACTATAAATGATTCAGACGTTTTTGAGAATAAAATTAGAGGATTAGGATATACACATGCAGTAGCAGTATTACCGCTTTTATTCAGAATTGCTAGTGCTTTTACATTTAGGATGTGTGTACAGAGGTAGCGACAGCAGCAGAATAGTATAAATTGGTCTTCAGTTAAGGGGGAATGAAAAAACCAGTAACAGGGTATAGATAAAAGCCAAAAAGGACTCGGGGAGAGGATGAGTGCCAGACAAAGGCAGAGCTCAGCCCCCCTGCACAAAAAGTAATTGTTTGGTGTGGCTGGACTTAAACTACCAAGGCAGAGAGGTCCTGGATGAAAATAGAACAGAAAGGGATAGAAAGAAGCTCAGAAGGAGGTTGTTTAAAGCTACAAAAAATAACCTAGAATAACTCCTGCCAATGTGAATGTTTCTTGTTGGCAACATATTGTCTCATTTTCCTATAACGGCCAGCTACAAGAAAATGTCTATAAGCTAGTGAGAACGGGTGATAAAGGTCTGGACTGGAGGTGTAACACTCCCAGTTCTGCTGGTGATATGTGCTGTGATCACTGTGACTCCATGTTATGTTTTAATGCTTTTTGTTTATTTTCAAATAAGAAATTACATTTTAAGTATTGTATTTAAAAGACATTTTGAAAGTTAGGTGCTAACGTTTTACATGCTGACAAGTTAAGCTGGCATGGAAGCTACAGATCAATCTTCAGTTGCCTGATTGTATAGGAACCTCCTTCCCCTCTACCCTGTGCTGCTTTCTTCTTGTCCTGGTGCAATGGTATACTAAAGGCAGCCTCTTCCTTTACTACACAACTTCAGTTTATGCTTAGAGCCCGACAGTTTGTCCTATGTGCTTTGCTTTTTAACATTTTTAGTTTTTTTTAATGACTAGCTTTTCTTTTAACAGTTGTTAAATAGAAGACCATATTCTACAGATTAGGTTGATATTTGCTGTAGAGCCAGCGGGTAGTCCCCAAAGCTACAGGATTTACAAATGAACTTCATACTCTGAAGTATTTTATTGGAGTATCAGATAGTATTCCTATATTCTCAGAATCAAGAATGTATTGAATGGTTTTTTGTTTCTGGGATTACCTGTAGGAAAAGCAATTATGTTGAGATGGCTAGACATATCATCCAGGAGAGTTACAATAAAGGTCGGTAGATTAGATGATTAGAACACTGGCAAGTCTTTAGACACAAAAGAGACCTGGGTAGTGGACCCATGTTCAACAGTATGTGATGTCTGAGCTGCAGTGATCTTTGTTGGCCCAGAACCCTGCCGACTCATTCCTGTTGTGTCCATGTTCATATGGGAAACTCCGGCGCACAGCTGAAGGCCAGGTCTTCCTGAACTAGTCATCTTTATGTTAGGCTCAGGTATCACACCAACATATGACACTGGCTCCAGAAACCAGGGAAGGAGGAGGTAGAAGAGTTCTTTCCCTCTTCCTGATTGTACTTAAAGTCTAGAAATAAATCAGTGAGGAAGGGTCATTACCTAAGAGCTGCAGGATGCTTGAGAACAGCTTGTTAGACACCCCTCAGCTATCCCCTGATCCTGGGGACCCACACACTTCTCCTTCTAAGGATTGTTAGCAATGTAGTCCTAAGTTACAGTGTTCATAACCTGAGCATGGAGTAAGGGCTTAACTCAGCCTGGACATAAAATATTAATATATCCTAAACTATATAGTTGCCGTATCTTTCCAGAGTTCTCTTTTCTTTTCTTAATTACCAACGTGCCAATGCAAAATTTGTCAGTAAAAACCTTTCCTTCTTGGAAATCTCTAGTCGTAGTTTGAAATGGGGATGCTCAACTAATACGTTAGGTAAGTAAAGCAAGAAATTAAACTTAACATAAAGTACTTCTTGAGCCCTTTTTTCCTCTCTATTAAACAGCAATTTAAACTTAACCTACTCTTTTTTTTGTTTGTGTGTGTGTGTGTGAAACTATCTCGCCACTGAAGAAAACTCCTCTTTAGACAGATGGTGTCTGTTACTGTTGTTGGCTAGCTCCTCTTTATTCTAGGCCTTGCCTTTACTTAATCATGTTTCTTTAAGTTAAGAATGTGATCTGGTAATAGTATGACAAAGAAGTAAATTAATACTTTTGATTCAGGGAGTCTTTGCATTTTGTCAATACAACTGTATACATCTATGTTAGTTTTGTACTTTTTTTTTCTCTTTTATTATAGTCTATGCATGGAACTTTGAAAAGTGTAGAGGGGCCACCAAACCTGGGGATAAATCTGCCTCTCAGTACTAAACCCACAACTCAGAACTCAGCCAGTCACAACAAAGAGGACACAAAATCTGTCAACGGAACAGAAAAGTTGGAGAAGAAGTCTCCTTCTCCCATAAAGAAAGCAGAACCTAAAAAAGTTGCTAATCCTGGCTGGACGTGTTGGGAGTGCGATAGGCTCTTCACTCAGAGAGACGTTTACATCTCTCACATGAGGAAAGAACATGGAAAGGTAAATTAATAATATTCAGTTACAAAAAAGTTAATTAAACCTGAAATATGAAGTAATTTTTTCCAACTTTATTTGTGTTTTTGCAAATGATTCCTTTAAGTTCCTGTTGTTCTTCTCTGTTCTTATATCTATTTCATCTTTCTCTCTTTGGCTGCTTAGTTTTTGTCATTTTCTACATGGTTCTACTGAGAAAATCCATACGCTCTTACTTAATTGTAGGCTTGTTCATCCAGTACCAAAATTTCTTCAAGATGGAAGGAGTGAAAGATGTTGCAGTGTTTCATCCAATTATCTAATCTGATCCAGGTTTTCATGTCTTCATTTGTGCCTTCTCAGTTCCCTCTCTCTCTTGAAAATTCATTAACTGTTATGCTCAGGGAATAGAGTCTTGTTCTAGTGGTCCAATGAGCATTTCAGTTTAAAGGTAGACTGACTCTAAGGTTGAGCCGTTGCTCTCATCTTATGCTTGCAGGTTCAGCCAACACGTCAGCTGGGTTGAACAAGTTGAATTTTCTATCTAAAGCAGCTGGATTTAAGACAGCTTACTTAAAATGGATTGAAAATGAAGTATGGGAATTCTGTATTTTCAAGTCAGCAGAAAGACAGCTTGATGCCCTTGCTGCATCCCATAGCTTTTCCACTTAAATTAAAAAGACTGGCAGGTAGGCAATAGTGAAACTGATCCTTGGATGGACCCTTCTTAGCTGCATTGGAGACAGACTGTAGCAAGCACCAGCCCAATGCTGACACACAGCAGTCGTCTGCTATCCAGTCCTGTCCTTCGCTGCGTGCTAGTGAAAAGCATCTGATTCTTTCCTCAGTTGGCAAGCAGGGAATTAAACTAATGTACTGTGCTAATGTAAGAGCAGAACTGGAAGGGATAACAGACTTATTTTGTCTAAGTGGAGAAGAATCATCCTTTGTGAAAATCTGTAGTTTTCAGGATGCTAATGTGCTATAATAAATGGTAGCACATTTCCGGAGGTTTCTGTGTCCCTTCAAATTACAGTGCTTATCTCTAAAGCTGTTGTGCAGATTATTTTATCCTGTTTATAAACATTTTATGGAAAAGCTGAAAATGCCAGACTACTGAGTGTCATCTCTAATTTTCTTATGACAACTTCAAGCAAATAGCACCCAAGCCTGACTGACGGGAGACTCTTTCCATGTTTCTTCTTGCCTTCAGTAACTCCCACTCCATTCTTTCAGCCTTCCTGCTCTGGAGTCCTGTAGCTACATTACCAGTCCCACTTGGAATGAAACGCACAAAACCAAAGGATTATGATTCACATAACTACTTTTTTTTTTTACCTGGTTCTCCTTTTACAGCTTGAGGGCATGAAAAGTAGACAAACAGCTAAGATCACGTGGTCTCTATTTGATTTCTCCAGTTGCTTTAAAAGACCATTTTTGCATTTCTGTCCATTGAAGTCACTGAGGAACTGTTAATTGCTTCAGTTTCAAGCCTAGCAGGTATATTCCTGACACTGGGTAGAGTCTATAAAGAAACTCCACAAAAGTGTTACAGTCCCTGTGGCATGCCTATGCACTGAATTCTTGTTTCTGATCCTGTAACACTCATCCAATCATAGTTTAATTTTATGTCAAAATCAGTCTCTTTAGCAGCATATAAACTGTTGGTCCACTCTATTTTGACTGTTAGTCCAAATATTAACTCATCAGTGCTTTTACCAGCAAACAGAAATAAGTTCAAGACCAGATGCATTTTACATTGATGCAGTTCTTAAAAACAAACAACACAACCCCCTATGAAACTGTCACTTCAGAGTGAACTAGCAAATGATATCCAGTCCAATCACATCTACAGCAAAGTGGCAGAAGGCCACTATGTAAAATAAGGTTAGTAACACATTGATAATGCTTCTAAATATTAGCTTTGAATATGTATCTTTCTACCTCTGATTTTGATAAGAATGTGCAATGTTACCTCAAGAACAGCCCTTACTATGAACTATAATTGTTGCACTCAAGTACTGGCCTAAAGGCCTGTTCCATTGCTTACATTTATGTGCTATTTTTCATCCCTATTCAGCTGGTTCCTTGAATAACATGGGGACCAACAATATTTTAAAATTAATAGAGATACAATTCCCTGTCTTTCAGAAATGGGTGATAAAGACCAATTGCTACATTCCTTCCAGACCTCTTGAAATGTTCAGTAACTGTTAGCTTTCAAAATGACTATGTTCAGAAACTAAGCTTGTAATGATAGATTTTATTCTAGAGAGACAAATGAGCATAAGATAACTAAGCATGTGATATGGATCTTAAAATAATGCAATTAATTTATAGTCTGTTTTTCTTAAGAATGATAGGTGTGGGTTAAATGTTCTAAAATGATCTATGCAGAATGTTTGTTAAAAGCGTTAATTAAGCAATTCATGAGCTAGTCACAAAGTCCACTGTCATGTAAGGTATTTGGAGATAATTAGTTTCAAACTTCTAATTGGTGCTTCTGCAAGGCCAGAGTGTAACCCTTCTTAGCTGATCCCAGGCTGGATTATTCAGAGCTATTCATAGGAGAGGTATTGCCATGTATATCCTCTGGACAGATTCTTGAGTTTCCAGACCTTTTTGGGAAACATCTACACAGACAGATGCATATTCTCTGTATCCTCTTCTTGAGCTGATTGAAGGTAAGCCAGCTTTAGGGTAGGAAAATTTGTAGCCACCTTGGTGTGGCTCTCTGCCTGATCTTAAAAGTGCTGTTTAAAAAAAAATAATAAATGTTATTAGCCCAGGCAAAGGGTGGTCCTAACCAGTCTGTACAACTCCTGGCTTGAAACTGGATTGTGTATGTCTGCACTCAGCCAGGTAGACATACACTGAGCTTCCTAGGACTTCTATGTGTGTTTCTGTGAAAGGACAGATGTTTTCTAAGCAGGAATTGCTTTATCAATTCCAGCTTGCTGTGCATCTAATTTAATATCTTCTTTCTTCCTGTAAAGACAAGATGCTGTACAACAGGTCCTGCTGCACCTAATTAGAGAACTCATTTTGTAGTTCTTTTTGGTTTTGGCTGCCACTGAAGAAACTAATGCATCCAAAATCCTATTTGGGTCTCTATCCGGAATTTTCCCAACAAATTTAGAACAAGTGTGGTGTCATAGACGATTACCCCAGGTAGTGCCCCTGGTGCTCAGAGACAGACTGGGTCCTACTGAGCACAGTCCTCCTGCTGCTTTTCCAACTAAACACTTGACGTATCTCCACTCTGCAGTGGCCTTGGCAAAGATACACGGCTGCCTTGGTTGGACTTGTATGTTTGTTTGTACAGCATGGTGCAGGACTGTTTCTTGATAGAAGCTCTAATAGGGCTTCATAGGGCTTCACATTTTATTTTATTTTATAAATTCTTCACAGAGCATTGCAGTCGTAAGCATACTGCAAAACCACACTGCAAAAGGTATTGATTACTGCATTAACATTAATGAATATGCACTGCTTGTAAATACTGTCATGTTTTCACCTTTAACAATTTAAGAGCAAAATATGTTGATTTCCTTTTATTTTAATTGGCCTTTAAACGTGAAAAGGAAGTCTAGGTTGAACAGTATTGCGTCTCTAACAGCATTATGTTGACTATCCCCAATAAAATTACCATGTCATGTCTCCAAATGGGCTGCTTCACATTTGCATGAACGACCTTTCAGAACTGCTTTTCATTACTTCCCCACACTCCGTGTGATTTTGCTCTTCATAGCAAAATGTCTTTCATCTCACTGTAACCGCTCTTACTCCTTTAGCCATTCCAGGCATCACTTTTTCCTGGGTACAAACCTTCCACCATTCACTCTAAACTTCGTAGTAAATGATAATTTTCAGTAATGACATCACCTCTACAGATCTCCACTGGCTTGTCTGTAGCTGTTCCTCACTAATGTAACCATTAAGGAGAATATGAACATCAACATAAAGCTCAGCAGCCAGAGCACAAATATAAGATGTTTTTCAGTTCCTTAAATATTTCTGTTTGGCTCGAGCTTGTTAGTATTTAGGATTGAGATTTATTATTACTATTATTATTATCATTATTATCATTATTATAACTATTATCATTATTCTTGTTATTGTTATTTATTAATTAATGTTAGGCACCAGATAATTACTCCTGTCGTGTCAAAATGTTCAGGTGGATTATTGTGCATCTCCATTGTTTAGGAATTTGTCACTTCCTTCAGAAGGTAAAAATAAGTGAGCCAAACCCTTTACATTATTCTGTGAAGAAAATCTTTGCTATTGAGTGCTTTGGAACATAGGGACAGGTCTTGGGTGCGATTGCCAGAAGAGTCAAGAGTCCAATTTCAAGCATTGATCCAAGTCTTTCGCTCAGTGGCCTCAGTTGGAATAGCAGAATAAAATTATGTTACTTGTTTTTTTTCAGTTTCCCAATAAATGCAGGAAAGAGAATGTTACTGACACTATGAAGGAAAGCTATGATCACTGCTAGAGCAGGAAAAAGCAAACCAAAGAACGTGATTTTCCTTCTACATACTTGACTGATTGTATGAAACTGTCCATTCCTTCACTTGTACCTGACTAGCAGGCATGAGCACTCTGTCAGACTGGAACACTTGAAATCTGGGTTCACGTGATCCAGATTTCTTTTGGGAGGTTCCAGTAAAATCCATTTCTTTTGCAGACCCAGGACACCTTGATTCTGGCAAGAATCATTATACTGAATGATGAGTGTGGGATCCTGGCCCTGACTGAATTTTTGAAAAGTGAACTGGAAAAGTAATCTGGAAAGGTCTTCAATTAGATTTGTTTGGTCAATGTTTGTATTTAATTTCCAAAATGTTGTTTTGATTTCCTTGTTACTGCCAAAACAGCAAAAATTACAGATACGACCTTGAACAATCTAGTTACCTCTGAAAGGAAGCAGGAAATCTGATTGGGAATATTGGAATTTCCTAACTGCAGCTACTCAGGTTGATAAGACATGGCCTTTGAACGGAGTTCTAGTACTGGTGGAATTCAAGGGACAGGACCATGTCATTCTTTGATTCTTGGGGCTTGTATAGTTCACAGTTTTGGAGATGTTATTTCTTCAGATGCTACACCTCCTGTGGTCATGTTCAGCTGGAATGACATAGATGGAGTCCACTCCATCCTTTTCAGCTTCCTTCCTTTTCTTTCTCCTTCCACTGTAATATATTTGTAATGTAAAACCCACAGACTTCCCCAAACAGATGTCCCTCAAGTTGGCATTGGACCATACCTCTCATTTCTTCATGACTTTTCTGAGCCCTGTTAGTGTGTCCGTGTCCGTGATGTTTTGCTTTGGTCCTTTTTATGGTCCTTCACCCCTCCTTGTAGGTGACTGATAAAAGCTCTCTCAGTCAGCAACTGCAGACATAGTTTGGTGATGGGAAGGGAAAGATTATAGTGAAAGCAAATCTCCCACCGTACTGCCTTTACTGATCCCGAGATAGACACTGATCTTCCTTGCTTCTTTGGTGAAAGAAACTAACATCATCCGCAGTCTGTGACACTGGTTTACAACTGGTGATAGAAGCGTGTGTAACTCATGCTGGCTACACTGCTTTGAAAGAGGTCCAGGTCCTCTGGCTTCTGCAGCATTGCTGTAGGAGTGGTGTGTACTTGAAGATACAGTACCAGACACTGGTAAGTTATGTTTCTTTGCAATTAGTAAAAGTTCGACATATGCACTACTTTCACTGAGCTTTTTTAACGAAGGTATTTTTCTTCTTTTTTTAAAGCAAATGAAGAAACATCCCTGTCGACAATGTGACAAATCTTTTAGTTCATCCCATAGTTTATGTCGTCACAATCGTATCAAGCACAAAGGCATTAGGAAGGTTTACACATGCTCGTAAGTTCTACTTTTATTTATTTAGAAACAAAATATAAACCAACAAAAAAATTGTTACTTGAATTTCTTTGCTTGATTGTATAAAAGCCAGTGTCCTATTCATCCAAATGATTCAGGTATTTATGTACATAGACAGGCTAAACTAGGCTATCTTGCATGCATGAAACAAAGCAGGCTACTGAGAATGCATGTACATGAAGTCTGCTGTCTTTCAGGGGCTTTGGCAATCAAATCTGAAACTTTAGTCAGCTGAGAGTTTGCATGGCTGATAGTTCTGCAGAGGTGAACTTGGTTTTCAATAGTCTCTCAAATACACAATCCACTCTTCTAATCTACAAAAGCCAATATTTGTAGTATTTTTCTCATACATAAAACAGTGTGTAATGTCTAAAAATCCTTAGCAATGTTTAAGTGACTAGAGAGACAATACATAATTTAATAGAAAAATCCATGTCAATCAGATAAGATATATAAAACAAACTTTCTGTGTATCTCTTCATTTGTAGTTTTGTATGTGGAACCAAGTCTGAAGGTCTGAAAAGGAAGCTGCAAGCAGCAGCCTTCTCTGTGGCTCAGACCTTGCCAGTCCCTTCTCTGCCGCAGCATGATCTCTGCTTTGTTAGGGAAAGCGCGAGGCCCTCAGGGCCCAGTGGTGTGGAAGCTTGAGACTGCCATGCATAGAATAGTATTCCAACAAAGTGCTTTATAACCTCCTGTCTCCCTGCACCGTGGCTGCCTGACACAACCCATGCATCAGATTGTTTCGAGTGTACCCTTAATTTGTACTTCAACCTACATGAGCTGGCTAGCCTAGACACTGTTTCTCTCGGTATATGACAATAGCAAGTGCCTGTTTTTTGCATACCCTTTGAGCAGAAAGCTTATTGTGGTGCTCTGTTTTAATTTCAGAATGCCTAGAGTACTGTCAGTTTTACTCTTTTTTTTTTTTTTTTTAAATAAAGTTAAATGAAACAGCATTTTAAAAGTTAAAACCTTAAGAGAGAGACTTGAAAGAGAGTATTACAGTTTAACTTCTCCCCTGCAGTTCTCGTTTGGACATCCCTCCTCCAGACACCCATACAATATAGTCCAACATTGGAGCTCAGGAGAAATATGCTTCCCAAAAGCACATGAGAGGTTTAGAAGTGATGCAGCTGGTTCTGTGTGGGAGAGCAAAGCAAAGATTGTGAAAGACAAGTTTGTTTCTGCTGGTTAGTTTGAGGTTGGAAGGGGAGCTGAGAAGGAATTACTAGTTCCAAGGAGATAAAGTATTTGGATTTCCATGCAGAATTAAGTGACATTTGGAGCTAGCATTCGTCCTACATGGAAGGTGATTGCTTTCCCTATGAAATTTAAATTAGGGAGAACTTTGGAAAGTGTCTAATAGACTGTTCAGTTTGGTGATGTTAGCAGCGGTACAAGAAAAAGACCTTGGATGCTCCCAGGTTTTATTCCGACTCACGCTTTGTACCATTTTGGATGTTATCTTCAGAGAACTTCTTGTTTGCTCTGAATATAAATTGCTTAAACATTTCTAGTTTTATTTTGTAATTATGCTCATTTTCTTATAACACTTACCTGTACTTCCTTGATTGGAAAAACATTGTCACTGTCTTTAATAGATTGTACTCTAGTCTGGATTTACTTAGCTAGTCTTATTTATATTCTTCAGAATACTACAGCTTTTGTGACATGTGACATTTGAATCTGTGCGTGTCTGCTTTGTGTTTGTGTAGGCACTGCCCAGATTCAAGACGTACTTTTACCAAGCGGTTGATGTTGGAAAAACATATTCAGTTAATGCATGGCATTAAAGACCCTGATGTGAAAGAAATGACTGAATCAACCAATATGGAAGAAAGGGAAGTAAAAGAAGACACAAAGGTAATCACTTACAAGATTATTCCAGTCACTGAGAGTGGAGTTTTTTGTGGGTATACATTTGGGATCTTTAAATAGATGCAGGCATTTTCATCCCATAAAAGTCTGATCTTCTGTGAAGTAGATCCAAAAAAATGTCTCAAAGGTTCCTGCAACAAATTCTGTCATGCTTGAATTACAACATGTTTTTGGAAAGACTTCCTGTTTGATTTGATCACTGAGGGATGGAGAATATAATTTACCCCTTAGTGGTTTGCTTTAAGAGCACCTTTCAAATTTTCTGCAACCAAGTCTTCTCATAGCTGTAGAAAAGCTACAGGTTGGGTAGAAGCAATGTCACTTTATTCCAAATATCCAGCCTTGAGCTTATTTGATACAAATTTTACAGTGAAACTGCTTTCAGTCTGATGATCAAAATACAGCAGGATCTCCCACTGTACTTGGGGTTGGTGCAACCTCACCTGGAGTTCTGTGTGCAGTTCTTGGCCCCACCATTTAAGAAGGATGTTGAGGTACTTAAATGTGGCCAGAGGAGGGCAACAAAGCTGGAAGGCATGACCTGTGAGGAGCAGCTGAGGACTCTGGGTTTGTCTAGCTTGGAGTAAAGGAGGCTGAGTGGCGACCTCATGGCTCTCTGCTGCTTCCTGAGGAGATGCTGATCTCCTGTCCCTGGGATCCAGTGATAGGACATGTGGGAATGGCTCAAAGCTGTGTCAGTGGAGGCTCAGGCTGGACATGAGGAAGTATTTCTTCACCAAGAGGGTGGTCAAACCCTGGAACAGGTTTCCTGGAGAGGTGGTCGGTGCCCCAAGCCCGTCAGGGTTTAAAAGGCATTTGGACAATGCCCTTAACAACATGCTCTCAACTTCTGGTCAGCCCTGAAGCGGTCAGGCAGCTGGACTAGATGGTCGTTGTAGGTCCCTTCAGCTGAAAGAGTCTATTCTGTTCTTTTATTGATGATGAGTGTTAGGAGGAAAGCAAAAATAAGATGACAGTGCTGTCCGAAGTCTTGCTATGTGCAGAGTTTAACAACATTTTTAAAGTGTTTTGGGCTCTATATGATAAAAAATTTCACCTGTGATAGCGTGTCCGAAGCTGACAGCAGAGACACAAACCTACCTGTTTTTTAAAATGTTCTGTTGTCCTTTACACAACTGTCTTTCAGCCCAGCATATTGTCTTCTTATTTAAGTGTTGAAAATAACAGCAGCTACCTACCTTGTGTTCATAAATATCATGGAGCATATCTGAGCTACACAGGAGGCAGAGGATTCTTGAGGAATATTCATGTCAGAAGAATAACAAGGAGAATATAAAAAATTATGTTTAATTAGTTTTAAAAATTGTGCATGTTGTTTCATCCTTTGGCAATATGTTAGTTTGGTTACTAACAATCAGGGGATAATCTGTCAGGTCAAATTTCCGGCACGAAATAGTATTAAGTAATTAAAATGTAATTAAGTAATTAAAATGGAGTTCCAGAAGGTAGTGCTGAAAAGTTCTTAGACTGATATTCTACATTCTGTACACAATTGAAGCCTCATTGGTGTGTGTATTTGGATGCAGTTACACTGACAAACGTTTATTTGAGGTTACGCAGTGTATTAGATACTGTAGCTCTATCAGAGCTGACAAAACAAATTTTATGTCCAATCTATCATTATGGAATCTACCAAGGGAAAGTTTTTGAAGTTTGCAAGTCACAAATAGTTATGAAAAGAACTGTGTACTTACGCTTACATTCACGGCTTTTTTTAGGTTCCTAGTCCAAAGCGTAAATTGGAAGAACCTATACTGGAATTCAGGCCTCCACGAGGTGCAATCACTCAGCCATTGAAGAAGCTAAAGATAAATGTTTTTAAAGTTCACAAGTGTGCTGTTTGTGGCTTTACAACAGAAAATCTTCTTCAGTTTCATGAACATATTCCTCAGCATAAATCCGATGGCTCTTCATACCAATGCAGGGAATGTGGACTCTGCTACACATCTCACGTGTCCCTCTCCAGACATCTCTTCATTGTACATAAGCTGAAGGAGCCTCAGCCAGTATCAAAACAAAATGGTTCTGGGGAGGATAATCAGCAAGAAAATAAACCCAATCATGAGGATGAGTCATCTGACAGTACAGCATCAGACAGAAGATGCAAAGTGTGCGCAAAGACTTTTGAAACTGAAGCGGCCTTAAACACTCACATGAGAACACACGGCATGGCCTTCATTAAGTCAAAAAGAATGAGCTCAGCTGAAAAGTGATCAGATTATTTGGGACGCAGAAATCTCTCTCCACATTGGAATACTAATAACATTTTTGCTACCGAAAGTTCAAGGTATAATAGTGTTAACAGTACTGTTCAGGCTGTTGCAATATATTCTGCATAAAAGTGTCCCCTTCACCTCATTGTCTATACCCTCAAAACCATTGAAGCAGTATTTGAGTTGAAAAGAGTTTGTATATATTTAAACTAATAACTTTTATACTCTTTGTTATGTGTTTGTATTGGTATCTAGTGGAAAATTTGGGTTTTTCTGTTCTGTTCCTGTTTTTTTTTTCTAGTAAGTTTCTTTAAAACAGAGTTCTGAATGCTGGGGCAGTTCCTTAGGTTCTCTTAAACCGTTTCTTATTTGAATGCTTGTGAAAGAAAGTTTAGCTAATGGAAGCGCATCAGAAGGCAGTGCTTGGAGGGGGGTGTGGAGGGGAAGCAAACTAAGGGGAGATATTAAATTCTAAGAACTTGTGCTTCTAAATGTCTACGGAAGCTTTTAAACTTTCTCTTAAAAATAGATATTAAAAAACAAAAAAAAGTACCACTGCATATGTAAAATGCAGTGCTGGTTTTAGGTGGCAACACCAGAACAGGTGCAGACACCCTAGAATGATAAAGTACTTTTGAAAAGTATAATTGCACAACTCTATATATCATGAAGTGTTTTGTTTTTTTTTTAGGCCATCAGGTGTTTGTGATCAAAGCTCAAATTGTTACAAAAGGGCTGGGCTGCTCTGGATTTAACAAATAAGATGTAATTAGAGGAATAGGTTTATAATGATGTTTTTTGTCATGTAATTTATTACACATTATATAGAAGCGAGTACACAGCATTATGTATTTTCCTTTATTACTGGTATTGAAAGAAGATAGTTAACCCTTGTTACAGGGGTTGGTATTTCCCAGCTCTGTACGCCAATGCCAAATGTTCTGGTGCTCAGTGTTACATACAACCACAACTGTCAAGAAGCTAACACACCAGCCTGTGTAAGTATAACTGGGGCTTTCAGCTTTAGCACAGACCATATGAAACTAGTTCAGCCATTTCAAACATGTATCTAATATCACTAGTTATGCTTTCACAAAGTACAAAAAAGGTACCATACTGTCCCTTTCATATATAGTTCTCTGTGAGAGTTATATTTTTAGTTTGTTTTTGCATTTTATACCTTGTATGTATCCCTAAAACAAAAATTTTGTACTTTTTTTTAAAACAAATTCTGTATATATAGATAGCTGCATGATATACAGTAGTAATTGTTTGGTTCCTTAAGAGTCTTGCTGCTGTCAGATGTTACTATACACTATGTCCATTACAACTGTATTAAACACATTTCATATGTAAATAAATGTGGAGCATTTTGCCCCTAAAGATTTGTGAGATTCTGTTATTTATTATTAAATTTTAACGGTTTTAAAAATTGAAGTGTTTGAAAAAATATGGATCCTTCTCAGCCACCTCTGTAAAACTTGTTGATCACTCCAGTAATTGTGTATCGGATACATTAGTTCTGCTTTCTCTCTTTGTCCTCATTCTTAATTTGGTTCATTGGTAAATGCTTGTTATCCCATTTATATTACTCACATATTGAGTGGTTATGAGGTACTTCTCCATTCTAAAACATACAGCTGGTGTCGCAGGATCTTAGCGTGTAATGTACACTGGCCATCACTGCCCTTCCCATTAAGTGTATACCTCTTTAACACTTGTTTGTTGATGTGCACTGTCAACTGTACAACAAATGAGTTATCACTATGCAGAATGGTGTTTTGTACACAGTGAACAGATAATAAAAGTTAAATTTTCACAGCCATTATTAACACTTTCTTTATTTTCCCTCTTCACTGTCTTGCACCTGCAAGGGACGCTGTGAACCAGTAACTTACGTCCTTGGTGCTGCCAAGAGGCAAAAAGCTAAAAGTTACTGACGAGTCATCTGAAAGCTGTTGGGCACAATGTGAAATCACTCCGTGGTCACAGCCCACTTTGCAGGTCAGATGTGTGCAGTACAAGGTCCTTTGCCCTGTGGCTGGCACTTTGTGTCCGTACAGGAGTTCATTTTGCCACAGCCATTGAGTGGAGCTCAGCTATTTAGCTGCAGGTTCTATTCAGTTTTAATTGGAAGATCGATTTAACTCTCCTTCTAGTAATCTCTTGAAAGGTTTAAGGGATAGTGGGTCTCGAACTGCCTCATAATCTCCAGACACATTTCTGTGTTGGAGCTTATACACACTTGGGTATGGCAGGAAAGTGTAACTTTCCCTCTGCGCAAATGGCTCCTTTAGACAGGCAGAAGTGCCTTTAGCTAGGTGAAGGGGGGAGGAGCTCTTCTGAGGACCATGGCTTTTTCCAAATACCAGACCTGGGAAAAAAGAAAAAAAAGATTTAGTGGGCAATTAATATCATAATGTTTCTCACCTAGTATTTCTTGCCTAGACCTTCAGGTCCTCCAGACATTGGGGATTTTCTTTTTGAGATTCTTCTGCTTGGAAGTTGGTCTCATCCAAGCAGAGGTTTCCTGGTAGTGACCAACCTGTTTGTTTATCGCCGTGTTACTTGATTTTGGGCAAAGAAAGTTTCACATTTTATTTGGCTGACCCTTTCAGAAATCATGGCTTCTTTGCAGCTCAGAACCCCTCAGTGTAAGTTTGTCATGGTCCTAAGCGTGCTGGCCTTGTCTCCCTGCCCATCCAGCTCTCGGGACACACGTGCTTAGTGGAGGGAAACACAAGGGCAAGTAGAGGCCCCAGATACAGCACAGGCACGTTGGAAGCGTAGTGCCTTATTAATGGACTGATTTTTTACTGACTGCAGGTGGCTTAGTCACCTGCTCTCTCTGTATCTGGCTGCTGGCGCAGTGAAGGTTTTGCTTTCTCTGCTGGAGGGGAGGCTGAGCAGTCTCACTGCTAAGCAGGGGGAAATGCCACTGTCCTTGCCGCAAGGCATGTGTTTCAAACAGAAGGGATTTTAAGGGACAACATGGTGCAACATAGCCAGTAAGGATGACACAGAGAAGGGAAAGTGTAACTGAAGTTTTCTGTGCGTTTCCATGCCAGTCAACCAGCAGCAAGCAGATGGGCACAGCTACAGCACACTGGGAACCTGATGAGAGCTGCTGGAGAGCTATGGTAAGGGGAATGAAAATAAATGAATCTGCGGCCTCTCCTGCTTTTCCATCCCAGCTGTTTGGTTGTGCAGGCTGAAAAGGGAGTAGCTATAACCTGAAAAACACAGTTTGACTTCCAAGGCTTCTGCTGGGGCACAGCCTGAGCAATGACATTCACAGCTGCTGTTTAAATTAAAGCAACTTCAGCTCAGTATCTGTTTGCGGTGAGTTCAAGGTGTTCCCCTCAAGAGCAGGAAGAAAGCCCTAAATTACAAATTCTCTGGAGAGGGTTGCAAAACCTGTGAATGGGAGGAAGGACAGGAGCAATAGGAAAGCAAATCTCCATCACAGCTTGCAGCACGAGCCCCATCAAGGGCAGCTCATTATACCTGGCCCTCTGCAACAAGCAAACCCAAACCACCAGTCCCAGCTGCAGCCAGGTTCTGGCACAGAAACCAGACAGGCCTAAGCAGCGAGCAAATAGGGCTGAGAGACCTGGGGAGGCCAACACTGGTGCAGTGGCCACCCACGGACAGGAGGCTCCCAATTCCAAGCATGTTCAAGGCACCGAGCTTCCTTTGCCATTGCTCTTTCCTCTGAGCTGCAGCCTTCCCCATTGCTGTCCGTGGGCCGGTCCCTCTGGGTGCAGGTGGATGGCCTGGGCAAGCCAGGCAGCCAGAGAGAGAAAGCACTGCCTGCCTGCGCACACCATGCCTGCTGCGTGCCATCCCCACACCACCACATCCACAGCACGATGAGGCGCAGAACCCCAGCGGTGGCCAGGCCTCGCACCGGCACGGGGCGCATACCACGGAGCCCGGGCGCTTGGCTCTCGGCACCAGGCAGCCGGCCCAGGGCCAGCTGGCTGCGCCTGCCACGTGCAGCCGGTCTGCTGAGTCCCCTCGGCTCCATCGGTCTGAATGCCCAGCAGCTGGGCTCAGCAGGAGGAGTGCGCTGTGCTCGCCTCTCCTCTGAGCCCCAGGACCTGCCGTGCCAGCTTGCTTTTCCCAAGGCAGAGTGTTTTGCTTCCTACGGGGTTGATTGCACAGAATGAGGTGGCTGCGGCTGACCTGGTGTCCCACTTCCCCATGCTCATTGTTCCTTCCCAACACTCTCACAGCCTTTCTCAAGGGCATTTTTGTCGCTGGCAAATTGAACATTTTGGAAAGTGTCTCAGTATAGCCCTGTGCACAATGCGAAGGGCCGGCTGCATGCTGCCTCGCTGGGCTATTGTAAACTCCTATGTTGCCATTTTCTGTTACTTTCCTACTGATAAGTAAGCGAGTGTCCCCATGAAGATGCATTCAAAACTTTCCTGAGTGGTTTGTAGGGTTTTTTCCACACGTACTACAGCCTCATTGACTTGTTTCCATGCTGTTTCCTGAAGACCTCATATATGCACGGCCCTGAGGACAAGCTGAGCCAGGTGGTGTGGCAGCCAGGCACTGTTTATGTGCCCCACTGCTCCGGGGTGAACCATGCACCCACGCCAGCACGCTGCCTGGCACCACAGCCAGCCCTTATAAACCTGTCAGCAAAATGGCTGTACACTGTGAAATGCAACAACTGAGCTCACCCACTCTTGAAAGCTTTGTTTTTAAGCACTAAAACACATATCAATCGGCTAACGGGGTCTGAGGGAGGAGCATGTTTGACCATTTAGCACTGCCAGTGTTAACCAACATTAGCAGGTGAAAAATTAAGTTTTATTTAGGCGGTGCTGGCATGCGAGTCTGACCCCTGTCATGCAGGGGCTGTGTTGATGGCTGCCTCGGGCCCAGGGCAGGCACGGGCTCCTGCCCTCCAGCCGGGCACGCCTTCCCCCTCTGGGCCTGGCCCTGGTCCGCCGCCCTGGCCTGCTCAGCCCAGCTGCGGGCACTGCTCGGCACCATGGGGACCCACTGGGTGCCCATACTTCAGGCAGCTGTACTGGAGCAGGATCGGTGCGGCTGGCTGCGGCGCTGGGGAGCGCAGCTCTGCAAAAACGGTCACTACATCCTGAACAGGTGGTTGCAGCCCTGGTGAGGTCGTTTCTCTGTAGCTGGATACTTGGGAAGAGGTCTCAGTGAACTCCCTACCTCACTGAAGAGCAGAAAGAATTGCATGGGAAGGCACATGGTGGGAGGGGAGATACATATAGAGATATATATACACACACACCCCTGTCAGGCACTGCCTCCACAGGATCAGAAGTCCGTGCCTTTGTACAAGGTGAATAGAGTGAAGCAGCCACATATTAACCCCAGACCTGACACTAACATTTTGTTTTGCCTGCCTAAATGCTCCCTGAGGCCTTAATTAGTATTTCTGTTCTAATCTACTTGCTAGAGTTGATGTGCAATGTTAAGTACCTCTGTGTTAAACCAAAAGAGTGGCTGCAAAACAGTGGAGGCTAAATGATTCCTTTCCTACCTCACGGAGAGTTTTTATGAAGTTTAATCCATTATTGTTAAATCCTCAGAGGAAAGAAGGTGTAGAAAAGAGAAGTATTAAGGTCATCATTGTAATTGACTGTCAGTCTCACAACCTTAATTAAGAGCAAACAATTCAAAAGTCAGACCTCACATAAAAATATATTTAAATATTTTCTTTATAGTTTACAAGAGGGTTAGGTTGGGTATTAGGGAAAGGTCCTTCCCCCCGAGGGTGGTGGAGCCCTGGCACAGGCTCCCCAGGGAGGCATCACGGCACCAGCCTGGCGATATTCCAGAAGCACTTGGACACGGCCCTCAGAGACACGGTGTGAATTTGGGGTGTCCTGTGCAGGGACGGGAGCTGGGCTCGATGATCCTTGTGGGTCCCTTCCAACTCAGGACATTCTGTGATTCTATGGTTCTAGACATAAGAATACAAGAAGAAGAGAGCAAAGCATTTCAGTGACAAGTGGTGCATATGCATATGCCTTGAAGTTGCAATACTTTTATTCAGTGGAGGGTAGTCCTGAATTAATCCCCAGAGACTATCTGGGTCGAGGGCTGTGCGGTTCATAAACAGTCTGAAAAGGGAGTCACAAACGACACTGTTGCCAGTGACACTAAGCTATGCAGGGTAGTAAAAAATTATTGCAAAGCACTGCAAAAGGACATTGCAGTACTGAAAAAGGCGAAAAAATGGCAGAGGAGAGTCAATGTGGGAAAATGTAACATGATTCAGAACTGAACAAGCAGGACTGAGTTTACATACCAAATGACAGACCCCCAACCAACCAACCTGCGAAACAGGAAAGAAGACTTACAGTGGCAATTGCTAGTGCTATGAAGTTGCCAGCCTGGCACACAGTAGTGATTTAAAAAGCAAATCGCTTAGTAAGACAGGAATAAAAAAGAAATAGAAAACACAGTTATACCACTAAATAAATCCATGAACACCTGCACAGGGAATATCTTATTCAGCTTGAATTCCCCACCAGCACCTCAAAAGACAGAGAGACCTGGGATAGGTGCACGGAAGGACAGATACTGGAAGGACAGATACTGGAAGGACTTCTGCACGGGGACTGTCAAAACAGGGTATGGCTGATCAGCCTGAGTAAAAGATGGCCCAAGCAGATATGCCAGAGCTAAAGCCATGATGATGTTGAACAGGGAGTGACTGCTCCCTGCATGAGAAACGGGGACATCCACATGAGATGGAGAGTTCAGAAGTGCTTCTTCATCAAACACATAGTTAAGATGTGGAACTCTCTGCAATGGGATGTTACAGATTCTAAAAGCTTAATGAATCAAAAAGTGATTATACAAACTTATGGAAGAAAGATCCACTCAGGGCTCTTTAAAGACAAAACCAGCTTCTCTGGCTTGGGAACTCAGTGTCCTTACAGCCCCTTTCAGGCATCCAGTGGTTTTGGCTTTGGCAGAGATGGGGCTTGAAATAGACAAACCTTTGGTCTGATCTAGGCAGGCTAGCTTTAGATTCTTTGTCATCCAATTTGCAACCTGAGATCTGCAAGTCATCTTCCTATCATGACAACCTCGTGGGAAGGGGGCCTGCAGCCCCAGTGGTCCTGACCCAGCAGCCAGGAGGTGCCTGCCCCTGAACTCCTGGGCTGTCTGTCCTCTCTCAACCCCATAGGCATGCTTGTGGTGCAATGCCAGACCCTCGCCAGTCCAATTTGTGGCTCTCCCATGCAGTACGGGTTCTCAGCATGGCATCTACTGTCTCACTCCAGCATGCCACAGGGGTGTCTGCAGCCCCAATCCTTCATGCTCCCCCCCGCCCCCAGGATAAGAGTACGCAGGGGGGCTATGCACCTTGCTGTACTTCTAAACTCAGCTAGAAATATGTCTAATTAAATGAATGTATATGCAGTCTCGTGCATGCCCCCTTTAATGGCTCCCATGTGTACCTGCCTCCTTTGTTTGCAGGGTTATTGGGCATGATGCATGTATGCATTGCTCACCCCTGCACCATGCCCCTGGTACTTGCCTCCACGGTACCTCCTGGTATTCATGGGGCTGGTCTTGACTTGCTTAGGAGGTGTTTAGCCCTGTCTTGGCCAGCTGGCCTTCTTGCAGAGTTAGGTACAGCAGAAGTTGAATCTAGCTGACCACAATCACTCTACGTGTAGACTTGTCTGGTTTTTTTATTTCTGGAGGGCATTTACAGATGCACAATTTGACCTCACAAAGGCCCAAATGTTCTCAGTTCTTAACCTCTGTGTATCTGTGGGGAATTCAGTACGCAGGCCTATTTAGTTTTAAAAGGATTTTTATATAACCCTGACCTTTTCATTCTGTTAATATTACCTTTCTCAGTACACCCAGCATACATGCGCAGCTGCCAGGCCAATAATGGGACACAGAAAAACCTATTTTATTTTAAAACCTTTCTCAAATATTAGAGCAGTTCAGGAGTCAATTCTTTGTATTTGAATTTCAGATTATTACTAAAAGGTTATCTGTCTAGGCTCCCGGAAGGCCGAAGGGTGGGTAATGGAGTGAAAAGAGAAATAAGTACAGAACGTGGCAAACGTAGCAGGCACAAGCATACCCGACCTACATCCCTGGGTTTTGCATACAAACTGGGTTCTGTAGCCAGAGGTAGATGCAGAAGGAGCACTTCTTCCCTTTGAAAAAAATTTGTATTTTCTCCTCAACAGTAACTGTACAAAAAATGCTTTTGATTTTATTTCTTTAATAGCTAGAAAAAAAGATAGGTTTCCTCCCTGGGGGCCAAACCGTCCATTTGAGGACATGGCAGTTAGACACTGTGCAGTACAGCTCAGTAAAAAACACCGAGGAGAGGACCATGTGGGCTGCCAACAGGACAGGGCGACCTTGTCCTCACAGGACAGCCCTGCACTGAAGAAGATGCCAGGCCACGACAAGCCCTCCAGCAAGCCACACAGGGACCGAGTGCAGACCTCACATGTACTGCTGGACGAGATGCCACCATGCAAAGTCCTAGCCGGCACTTTGCTGGGCTGCCTGTGTCCCTGCGGCTTGGCGGGCAGAGGTCACTGCCCGTCAGCGGGCCCCCCAGGCAGGCCGGGGTGCGCCTGGGCAAGGCACAGCCCAGCGGGGGCTCAGGCGATGCCCTCCCCGGCACCAAGGACCACCGCTGAGCAGGGTAGCTGAGCACAGCCTTGACACAGGTAGCTGTGACCTGCCCATGAGTGCAATCATTGGGGTCGGCAGCGAGGCTGAGTCCTGGCAGATCGTGACACACATGGAGATCCCCATCTCCACTGAGAACATCACCCAGGTTGGCTGATGCCAGCCAGGGGCGAGAGCGGAGCTACATGCTGAAGCACCGTGCTCTCCCCCACTGCTATAGGGTGTTTTGGAAAGTCCTGGTAAAGTAAGGCATTGGAAATGACCCAAATTCATCCGGAAAATGAACTGGGGGCACTACAGTTTTCTTCTCTGACCCCCTGCTTTCTACTTTGAAGGAAAAAAATGTATTTGAAGCAGTAATGTGACTGTTAGCAAAATAATCTGAGCATTGTATCCTTCACAGATATGTCCCCTAATGTGATTTGGCAGAAGCCTTTATCCAGTTTGTTTATTTTATATTCTCAAATTCTGCTATTTTGTATTCAATGATTCTAATGTGATGGTGGGTATATGGATACACTGCATCATAAGTATTGCTTCCTCTGAGTCTGTCCACCACTTGGCTAACATTGCCATAGCTTTGTGTGCCAGATTTATATTTAAGGTCAAGTACAACAATATTTCCTGGTTTAAGTGACTGTCACTTTCAGTTAAAATGCAGAGCAGTCCCTGATGAATGCAATCAGGCTGTAATTGGAGGAGCTACTGGCTCAAAATATCACTTGGTCATTACATTTACATACTGTTGCTGTTAGTAAAATGAGCAGAGCCCTTTATATGCAGAGAAACACGTCTTCATCAAGCAGCACCAGCATTGCTCCGGACAGTTTACCTCACTGAGATCTTTCCCACACATGATGTGCTCCACTCATGTGATGTCAAGCACTTTCCAAATGCTCATAAAAGCCAAGGCACAAGCATCACAGAGCAGCCTCTATGGCCAGAGGCCAAATTCGTCTCCATTTAACCCAATGACCACGGGCCAGAATGTCTCATATGGTGCTATGATTGAGGCCTTCAAGTGCCATCACATATATAATATCTTTTTTGTTTTCCTAGGCAGTGTTTTAGCCTCAGTTATTCAGTGCAGGTTAAGAAAATAGTTAACAAATATCATTATCAGTCAGCTCAGTTGCTGGTGCAACACTGCTGATCTTCCCAGGTAATACAGTTACAGAAGAGAGAAGAGATCATGGAAAAGTCATAAATAGTTTGAGACACTGAGGTGACAAGAAATTAAGAGCTGCAGCTAAACTTTGGGGGGGGGGAAGGGGGGGAATCAGACCTGTTTAGGAATTAAAATGCACTGGGAAGGCACAGAAGCAACATAACCTTTCCTTTGTAGAGAAATTACTGTCAGCCTCTAAGCTTTCCAGCACTTTACGGCTGTGGCTGTCAGAACACAGTCATACCTCAATCTGGAAGCAGACAGAAGTTTTTAAGGTGAGCCTGCTCTCCCCCCTCATCTTCACCCCTGCTGTCCGTGGTCATCTCACCTGAGTTATGGCTGAGGGACCTGGCTTTATGAGAGCTCCCAGACCCTTCCAGAAGCAGCTTCACTTAGGCCAGGACATTTTCTAAAGGTGTTAGATTTAGCTACGCCAAAAGCAAGCTGACCATAGGACAAGGAGGCAGTAGCAGAGCTCTTGATTAAACCATACATCAAGTCTGTCTCCTTGCATCTTCACTGAGTTACTCCTGGGATCTGGGGGAGGCCACAGCAAACACTGCAGAGCAGACACAGCACCATTTGTCCCTGTTACAAAGAAGGCATCAGCACATCAATGCCTATGTGCATGGCCAAAAGCAACCAAGAAACATTAACCTTTACTGGTAATGCTTACTACAAACCCCCAAGACAATCTATTTTCCTGCATCACAGGAGATTCATCAGGTACTAATATCACTATTGTGATTAATTAAAAAGTGGTAATCTGAGCCTGCACTCAAATAAATGACTAGTGTTTCATTCTCTGCAGAGTCCCTCCTCATGCCAGACGCAGTGGCAGGCACTCCCTGGATTGGTACCTGTGCAAGTGCGTTGGGTAGATGTGGTCATGTCTATCCATGAGCTGCAGCCCTGGGGATGGGGCAGAGGTGGCTCATGGCTGGCTGTGGCACAGGCAGAGCTCCCATCGCCTTCCCAGCTGAGCCGCAGGGCAGGTGAGCTGTCATGGGAGAGGTGGGAGCTGGAAGGGGCACAAAAGAGACGCACCAGTTGCTGCTGCTGGAAGACAGGGGCACAGAGTACTGCTCAAGACTACTACTGTTACAGGTCCATGAGGCCGGATGGGATCCACCAAGGATACTGAGGGAGCTGGCAGAGGAGCTCGCCAAGCCACTCTCCATCATTTATCAGCAGTCCTGGTCAACCGAGGAGGTCCCAGATGACTGGAAACTAGCGAATGTGACGCCCCTCTACAAGAAGGGTCGGAAGGAGGATCTGGGGAACTACAGGCCTGTCAGCCTGACCTCGGTGCCGGGAAAGGTCATGGAGCAGATTGTCTTGAATGCCATTACGCAGCACATACGGGACACCCAGGGGATCAGGCTCAGGCAGCATGGGTTTATGAAAGGGAGGTCCTGCCTCACTAACCTGGTCTCCTTCTCTGATAAGGTGACCTGCTTAGTGGACGAGGGGAAGGCTGTGGACGTTGTCTACTTGGACTTTAGTAAGGCCTTTGACACTGTCTCCCACAGCATTATCCTGGAGAAGCTGGCTGCTCACGGCTTGGACAAGTGCACTCTGCGCTGGGTTAAAAACTGGCTGGGCGGCCGAGCCCAGGGAGTGGTGGTGAATGGAGTCAAATCCAGTTGGCGGCCAGTCACGAGTGGTGTTCCCCAGGGCTCAGTGTTGGGGCTGGTCCTGTTCAATATCTTCATTGATGATCTGGATGAGGGGATTGAGGGCAACCTCAGTAAGTTTGCAGATGACACCAAGCTGGGTGGAAGTGTCAATCTGCTGGAGGTCAGGAAGGCCCTACAGAGGGACCTGGACAGGCTGGATCGTTGGGCCGGAGCCAACAGTATGAGATTCAACAAGGCCAAGTGCCAGGTCCTGCACTTGGGTCACAACAACCCCATGCAATGCTACAGGCTTGGGGAGGAGTGGCTGGAGAGTTGCCTGGAGGAAAAGGATCTGGGGGTGTTGGTTGGCAGCGGCTGAACATGAGCCGGCAGTGTGCTCAGGTGGCCAAGAAGGCCAATGGCATCCTGGCTTGTATGAGGAATAGTGTGGCCAGCAGGAGCAGGGCAGGGACGGTGCCCCTGTACTCGGCACTGGTGAGGCCGCACCTCGAGTGCTCTGTGCAGTTTTGGGCCCCTCGGGACAAGAAGGACACTGAGGTGCTGGAGCGTGTCCGGAGAAGGGCAGTGAAGTTGGTGAAGGGTCTAGAGACAGTCTTATGAGGAGCGGCTGAGGGAATTGGGGTTGTTTAGTCTGGAGGAGGCTGAGGGGAGACCTTATCACTCTCTACAACTACCTGAAAGGAGGTTGTAGTGAGGCAGGGGTCAGTCTCTTCTCCGTAGTAACAAGTGACAGGACGAGAGGAAATGGCCTCAGGCTGCGCCAGGGGAAGTTTAGGTTGGATATTAGGAAAAACTTCTTCACCGAAAGGGTTGTCAGGCATTGGAACAGGCTGCCCAGGGAGGTGGTGGAGTCTCCATCCCTGGAGGTATTTAAAAGAAGGGTAGATGTGGTGCTTGAGGATATGGTTTAGTGGTGGGCTTGGCAGTGATAGGTTAGCAGTTGGACTCAATGATCTTAAGGGTCTTTTCCAACCTTAACGCTTCTATGATTCTATTTTCCCCAAAATACCTGCCTTCACCCCCAGCCCTACCGCTGCCAGGGCAGCAGCCTGTGGGCACTGGGAGGCAAAGCAGAGGCAAGGCTGGTGGTGGGGACATTTGGGTTCCACCCTGGCACCACCTGTGGCCCTTTCTGAAGCCAGTGCTGACAGGAGGACACTTAGAGGGCAAGAGGAGGCAGCAAGGGAGTCTAAACCCCAAAAGCCACCAGCACCAGAGCCCAAGGGGTAACACCAAGCCAGTGGCAAGAAGTGAAGAGGCAGAAAGCAGCAGTGCCTTGTGGCCAGCACCTGCATGCTGCTGTGGCTCTCCTGAACATACCCCAGGTGCTCTGGGTCTGTTCAGATAGCTTAAGGAAGAGAGGGGTCATTCCCCACTTACAAAAGGGAGCAGATCCACAGAAAGATGACAAATCACGGACTAGAAAGGTACAAATGAGGCAACTTTAGGAAGAGCTGTGCCAGATATTTCCAACAGAGCCTGGTTTTGCTGTGATCACTGGCCCACCAGCCATGACACAGAAGCACTACACCACACAGAAAAAGCAAGTAGCACACAAGGGAATCGGTGTGCAGCCTCCCATAGCTCACCTTCCAGGCTAAAGAGGACTGTATTAGAGCAACATAGGAGCCCTGAGGCTGATGAAAGACCTGCTCTTGACTTAGCATCAGGCCCTCTATAAGTACTATACTGATTGTAATTTCAGTGAGAAGTGACAGGTCGTTGGAGCTGGACAGTCAGCAGTCACAGCTCAGGGACCGTGCCGTGCCTGCCTGGAAGTCTCTGGCTCCATTGACCTCTGGACTAACATTGTGCAGCTGGGTATGCAGGGCCATGTGCTGCGGGGGACAGCTGAAGGGACGGACAGATTTTGCAGAAGTGTCCTGCAGGAGGCCTACCCGTGCAGACAACGGTATTGCTGGCAGGGGCATCACTTCTATACCGCCTTTTGATGTAAAGCAGCACTGAGAGTCTGATTATGCCCATGACACTGTGCCTGTGGGCTGATACAAGGCATGACAAGGGGAGAGAACAAAATAAGTGACAATTAAGCCTGTCACTAGAGCTGAGAACCTTTGGGAAGGAGGCTGGGTGAAACCTTTCTGAGGCTGGTGAACTTTATGAATACTCTCCACTCACAAAGAATGCAGAGGTCATTTCAGATAATTTCAGATTCAAGCTAAGCTGCTTTTATGCAAAAGCTTCAGCATTTTTCACAGAAAAAAGACACAAAAAATCCCATAAGCCATCTCAGTATTCTCCCCTCCCCCAGCAAAAAGCAAAACCTAACACATTACACACATTTTTATTTCACATGGGGATCGTTCTTGAATAAGTATTAAATATTTCCTTTTGTTATAATTTTTTTTAAAACCTTTTTACCTTCCCCTCACTTACTCCTCCACAGTTCTAAGAATCAAACTTTTTTTTCGCTTGGAAAAGCCTAAACATTTTTTTCAAATTGTTTCTGGTTTTTTTTTTCTATTCCTTGGGGGAAGGAAAACAGAACATTATTTGCTAAATTCAATTGAATGTTCAGATAGTTTGATTCCTACCTCTCCTTCCCCTTTTCCCCCAGAAAATAAATTATTTTCACAAAGAAATTATTCCCTGAAACAAATCTACTCAGCAGTAATCAGGTTAGCTATTCAGATACTGGGTTGCAGAGCAGACTAAAAATGTTGACTCATACATTTAGAAATATGACGATGCAAAGTGGCATTCTAGTTCAAAACTGTGCCTATGAATAGATCCTTGCCAGCCACCAAGATTGATAATAAGACGCATGTGGGAAGTTACACAAGACAAAAGCCATGCAGTGGTCTCCAAAGTGGGGTGTGAGCATCCATTGCAGTAGAGAAAGAAAATGTTTTTGTAGGAAAAGGGAGAGGAGAGGGGAGGGAAGGGAAGGGAAGGGAAGGGAAGGGAAGGGAAGGGAAGGGAAGGGAAGGGAAGGGAAAGGGTTTTAAAAAAATATTTATTTTACCTGTATCTCATCCTTTTTTAATTTTTATTTTGGTGCATGTTTTATAATGTGCATAATATGTACAGTAGTACATTTATGTAATTTACAAATAAATATACAGGTGTTGGGGGTACATGCTCAAAATTTTTTTACTGCTAGAGATGTGTGATCAAAAATGTTTGGAGACCACTGCTTTAAAGAAACATCTGTCTCCTGGCACTATAGCATGAGACAAAAAAAACTTTTCATGTGGACAATGGCAAGTCTGTTTTTGCAGAAAATACTTCTAGGTTAGGGACTGCTGCCAGCGATACAGGGCAGGTGCCAGGAACCCTTTCTGCTGGCAGCCCCAGGAGCCACAGCAAGGCAGGAACTGTGCTGAGGGCAAAACCCATCACACCTCCAGGACAAGCACCAGACCCCCCTTTGGGAATCATCCCCAGAAGGCATTAGACATTTGCACTTCTCTCAACATATTCTGGGTAAGGAAATGGAGACCATGGATACCCCTTCCTTGGCTGCAGACAGAGCAGATGTAGGCAGCAGCCCCTTCCTCAGCCACCTCTCCATCTGCCACCACCTGCTCCAGAGGGGAGAAGAGAGTTCTCAAAGGCTATTTACAAAGGAATCCTTGCTGAGATGTTTTGAATTATAAAACTCTTGCTGTCCAGCTAACACTTACCCTTAAAGCAAAGAAAGGAATATTTTTGAGATAAAGGGCAGATAAATGTGAATGCAGTGCAAAACCAAAATAAGACACCATGGCAAAATAGAAATGCCCCTTGGAGGCATGCACTAAAAACAATAGATAAATCAGAGCCTTCACAAAGGCCCAGGGAAATGTCTGTACTTAGATTTTCACTGACTGAAAAAATAAAATCTCACAGAAGAGTGAGACTTAAGCCAGAAAGACCCATTAATAACCCCAGATGTGAAGACCTACATTTCCACAGTGACAGGCCATTCTGAAAGTCTTGCCTGCTGGATGCCCAATTTTAAGGAATCTTAATGGGCTTTCAAATGTACGGCATACAATATTGCCTGAGACTACCTGGTGTGTGGTCTAACAGAAGCGTCTGAAATTACTTCAAAAATCACTTTTAAGAGCAAAGGTGTGTAGCTGGGGTCATATTCCATTGTACTGTTTTTCACACACAGGTAAAACAACCTTTCAGCACATCAGTGGATACTGTGTGTGTGAAAATGAATGAGACTGAAGTGTTGATGGTAATGAAGCCACACGTAAACCACAGACTACCTAATACTCCCTGCTGGCTGCTGCCAGAGAGCTGTTAGCATTCCTGTCTTTGAAAGAAGCATGATTTCATGAAGAAGGAGGCAACTGAGTCAGGATTACATTCCCAGCAAGCTGGCTATCCCAGCACATATTGTCAGCTCAGCTTTGTGGCTCAGAGAATGGTATAATGTTCAGAGATTGGTTTTTCTGAGAAACTGAAGAGAAGTAGGCGCTGGGTCTGTTGTGGAGTCCTCTGCAGCTTTGCTCAAGTGCAAAATGTGGGTGAAAACATGGAGTAACAAGCTCTGAAGACAGAGACACCTGGTCCTGTATAGTTCCTCTGACAAGAAACTATAGGTAATGGGAGGAAGTATTAGGATCATGATCCCGCTTATGGTAAAAGAAAATCAAACTGAGGCTGACCAAGAAGGTGAACAGTATTGTCTACAAGGTGCGCATGGGCCATGCTTCCAAAGTAATGGGTTCAAAGATGTGAATACCCAGGTTGCCTGTTGACGTTCATACTTCAGTCTCTTTTCTCTGAAATATATCCCTTCTCTGACACATCTTTTCCCTTTCAGTGCTATTGCTTGGCAGATATAGTAGAAGCTTCTTTCAGAACAAAGAAGGCTGCTTTCCCCTTACTTGCACTCAGATGCAACTACTCATATGGCTTAGTGCTCCAAGTATTAGAAGAATCCAGAAGAGAGCGTGGTATTGGTGTAAGTGGCATCCTGTTGCTTTTGGACAGCACTGTGTGCATTACTGGCTGCTCTAACAGCCTGTTGAGCAACAAGAATGGGAAGCAGAATAGTTCCAAATGTATTTGGAACAATAGAGTGCTCACTGAGGGAGTCAGTTATTGCATTTCTTCTGTGCTTTACTTTGAGTGGCTGCAAATGGACTTCTATGGCATTGCCTATTAACCTACATTTTTCAGCTCAGGTGCAAGGTGCTAGTTATTTGCCCAGGAACAATCTCTTTGAAAACAAAGAGCTGTAATTCAAATATTACATATACAGGTAGCACTAATGTCTGGATGTTTGCAAAGGTATGGCAAATCAGCCAGAATGTCAAGAGCTACATTTCTCTGTGTACTAAAAAATTAGCATAATTTTCTAGCTGAAGAGCTCCAAAAGATCTACTGTACAAATATTGAAGTCAAACATCCAGAGTATGGGAAGATTTCAAAATACATGTAACCTTTAATAATCTAAATCATCCAGATGGTAAAATAACAAAGCCACCAACCAAAGTGTGAATATTTCTTAGCATCTGTGGAAAAGGAAGAAAAGTATGCCCCTAATATGTTTCCCTTTACTCACCATGAACAATGTGTGAGTAAAAGTGTTTTCTGAGCTTCTGAACTCTAATAGCAAATTGACAGGCAAAGATACTATGGTCTCAGAATTAAATGTGGGTTTGTGCCTTGGACAAATGAATGCAGCAATTTTGTGAACAAAATCTAAGCAGCTTCAATCCTACCAGACCTCAACACAAAGTTGCATTCTTGCTTTCCTAAATTCTCCACACATTAGCTCTGCTTTCTCCCTCTGCCTGTTACAAAACTAGATTTTATCATCTGAACTTCCACTTTGAATTCTCTCCATCAGGAATGACTGCTTAGAAGAACTGGATAATAGAAAAGTGTCTAATATTTACCGTTGAATGTAAACATATTAAATGCAAAGTACAGTTTAAATCTATTCTACTTTAGTAGGAATTTGGGCATGGTACACAGTATTTTGGAACACAAGCTGGATTGATGTGGGTTTTTTTTTTATTAGGGCAAATATGATAGTCTGCATTAATATAATGAATTATTTTAATAACTGAAGTGAAATATACATCTATAACCACACAGAATAACATAAAGATTTTGTTCCAATGGCAAAGTAAATCTAACAAATATTTAATTGTCAGATTGTTTATAATTGCCTGTGAGTTACTGGTCTAAACTCAGTTCTGCTACCCTAGTGAAAATCAGTGGTATATTAAATGAGGTTTTCAGATTAAATGAGAATCTGACCTTTTTTTGCTTGAAAGGCACAATTTTCTGGGAAAGAAATATAATTAGACAATGGGTAGCTTATGTGTTATATATTTAAATTAGTAGTTTTGTGATCATCATTTCCCAGTTGTATAAATATCATACACGTGGGAAATGCATTTGCGGGAGCAGTCAGCCATTGAAAAGCAGGATTTAGCTAGCACTGAAAAGGTTTACAGGCTCATAAATAGGCATTGGTTCTAAATCTAACCATCTAACGCATCTGACAGCAATACAGAAGCAATTGTTTATTCATCATGAAGAGACTCTTTTGAAACAGAAAAACATGTGAGACACCCTGAGTTCTTTTAAGAGCATCAGCAATTAACTACTCTTAGAGGAGCAAATGAAAAACCAGAGACCTGACTGACTAACCTCTTACAATAACAACTCTTGGATTTGTGTCATGGGCACAAGGTAACCAACAGATAATTGGACTTTCCCTAAAGCTTCACTGAACTATTACCTTTATTGTTCCTTTACTCCGTCTTATATGGACACCTTTGTAAACTCTGCAAAAGGATTCAATACGTCATAGAAGAAGCATGATAAATATGCGGCTCCAGGTTTTGTGGATAACAGTCACCCACAAGAGACTGTGATTTGTTTGCCTCCCTTACATTGATTTTGCTTCCTGAACATTTTATCCCAGTGACCATTTTTAATCTTTGTCATTTAAGAAAAAAAAAAACCACTGCCAAGCATATTTGTACACAAAGGAGAAAACATTTTTTTTTTAATCTCTCTAAGTAGCATGGTATGAAAAACTTACTTCAAGGGAATTGCAGAAAACCTTTTGCAGGGCAAGAATCTTTCAAACATTTCAGCGGGCAGATTCCACTCTTAAAGAATAGATACCTTTGTTCCACAACTATTTAATTAAAATCTTAATTGCACAAAGAAAATCCAGAAATCTTCCAGCCACCTTTGAGTTTGCTCTTGTGCATTTTCCTTCTCCATGTCTGTCTTAGTAATTGCTCCTAAATACTATCTCTGCTCAAAGAGGGATATTGACAAATTGTATCACGTATTTTGTTGTGGCTCCAAGGATGTGTATCAGCCATGTTCTGTGGTAATGCTGAAGTTCCTAGCTTTAAAGGACAGCTGTGTGACTCAGGCTGAACAGACAAGGCAGCCACATGTAACGCTATCTATGGAACCATCAGAACAAGCGTGGCTGCCACATACTGCTGAGGCTTGGACAGATGGAGGTCATCTGGGTCTTTTGACATACAAGTGTAGGGTGCAGCTCCTATGATGCACTTTTTCCAGCACTGCTGCTGAGGGTTCCTGGTGAAGACAGCTGTCCCCATGACCCACAGCCAGGGCCTTGTCCAGGCAGGTTTTGAGTATCTCCAAGGTGACGCCACAAACTCTCTGAGCAGCCTGTTCCAGTGTTTGGCCACCCTCACAGTAAAAAAGGTTTTTCTTATGTTTAAACAGAATTTCCTGTGTTTCAGTTTGTGCCCATTGGCTCCCATCCTGTCAGTGGGTACTAGCAAGAAGAGTCTGGCTCTTTGTCTACTCCATCCTATCAGGTATTTATATACATTGGTAAGATCCTGATGCAGCCTTTGCTTCTCAAGGATGAACAGCCTCAGCTCTCTCAGCCTCTCCTCTTACATCAGAATTCCTCACACAACCCTTAGTGGGTGCTGGGGGATATGATTAACACAGAAAATCAACTTCAATATTATTTTGTTTTGTGAATATTTAAAGGGTATCAGAGAAAACTAACCTGAAATAACTTAGAAGAACTCCTGTGTAGTAAGTAAAGGAATACTGGTGTCACTGAAAGGATAATCAGGTGAGAAGATCAAGTATCTTGTCAAGATAGTGCCTAGCTAGTATCCTTGGAGCTTTCTTTCTGGTATCCATTTGCCATTTCTGTCCATTCATGAGACCATTACATGTTCCTCTGTGATCTAATGCCAGTTCCGCTGCTATTAGCCACTCTTCTCCAACTGTTTGCTAACAGAAAGTCTTGAGCAACTTCTGGCAAACTGTGGAAATACCTTTCCAATGCTCCTTCAGGCAAATGATTTGCTTTCATTTATCTTAGTAGTATTTCCCTGTGCTCTTTGTTCTCCTGTTGCTATTCCCTGTCTTCAGGAGCTAATCCTGAACTTGGTGAAAGCTACAATTAGTTTGGTTCATTTCATTCCCAGGAAATCAACAAGCTCTGGGCAATGTACCTGTTTGGCTGGTTGTTGCGTCAGCTTTATGCAACCATTCAAATGCAGAATGGGACATGTCTAGAGATCATCTGGTCAGCCCTTCTGCATGGGAAGATAACTTCCAGCAGATGTTGGTCTGTTTGTGGAACCATGCAAAGAACTGAATTTGGGAGAAAATGCAGTTTAAAAATCCTCCCCTCTTCATGATCGTCATCTTTTTTATCTGGAAGTATTTTTACATGGATCAGTTGAAAATCCAGTTCAGCGCACAGTCATACAGTTTTAAAAGCAAAGCCGCAGCAGTGCTACAGGGACAAGTGTCCTAGTGATGGGCAAAACTCCCTTCATCCGGCATTCCTGCTGAAACCACCCCCAAATCCACAGAACCGCCCCCAAACCAAACGCATCTCCCTCACCACTCTCTGTGAGGTCACATTTTTTATAAACACCGTTTCCTGCACGATGGACAAAGGGAAGGCTTGGCGATAGCTGTATGTGTGAAGTGTTCCTGTCCCACCGGGGCACCTGAGCACTGCCAGCGATCTCTGACTAGCACAAACGCCTTCCCGTTGGTAGCCGGGACTGCGGGAAGGACTGAGCTGCGGCCACACAAAAGTATAGGGTTTTTTCTAGGACTCTGTGGGTTTTCTCTTTTGCAAGGCCTGAGTAGTGAACCCTGCGCAAACACCGAGGTGAAAGTCAGCTGCCGAAATCGTCTGGCCTCGACCCCTCCCACCGCCAGCGAGGCAGGCCGCCGTCCCACGGCTCCCGTGCCCACCCCGACCGCAGGGCTGAGGGCGCCCACCGCACCCCGGCCCCGCCCGGCCCCGCCCGGCCCCGCCCGGCCCCGCCCGGCCCCGCCCGGCCCCGCCCCCTCGGGGCACGCCTGCCTTGGCCCCGCCCCCCCGAGCGCTCTTCTTCCCCCCCCCCCCGTCCTGTCCCGGCCCGGCCCGCCAATGAGCTGCGCACACGCAGAGGCGGCCCCAGAGAGAGTTCGCCGGCGGCCGCCTGATCCCAAAGACACGGCTCAGGAGGCCGGTGCTGCCGCTTTGCGGCTCCACAGACGAGTCTGGCTCAATTCCGCCGTATCCGGGGGCCTCAGCGCCCGACCAAGAGATCCCTCAGACAGCAAGTTGGTCGGGCACCTCCACGGGCAGGAGGCGAGGGGCCTCGCCGCCAGGACCCTTTGCTGCAGTGCATGCTGGGAGTTGTGGTTCTCCTCGCCGCTGAGGCTCGCCGAGCGTGAGAGGGACGAAAGGAGGAGGGAGACTACAACTCCCGGGGAGCAGCGGGGCTCTGGCGGGCCGGCAGTGGTGGCGGCTAGCGGTCAAGCGCTGGGGTTTCGGGGCGCGAGCGTGTTCCACCGCGCCCCCTTCTCAGGAGCCGCCCGGGAGGGCGTCGGGAGCTTCCCGCCGCCGGCTCGGTGCGGTCCTTCCCCGGGGTCCCGCCATGGATCCCTTCGGGGACCTGCGGCGCATGAACAAGCGGCAGGTAGCGGCCAGGGCTTGCCGGTGCCGGCCAGGCGAGGGGCCCCGGGGCGTGCGGGCCGAGGGCTGGGTCGGGACGCGGAGGCCGCTTGGAGATTCGGGGGCTTCGGAGTCGCCCGGGGCTGGGGCGGACCGGGGTCTGGGGCCGTGCGGCCCGCCGCCCACGGTGCGCTGGGGCCGGCCGGGCTCCGGAGAGAGCGGGGCTTGTCGGCCGTGCTGTGGGCGGGGGGCCCGTCCCACCACCGGCCGGGCTGTGACCCTCGAGGGGGGTTTGTGCCCGGCCGCCCGCTCGGCCTGTCCTGTCCCGGATCACGAGCCGTTCGGCGGCGGTCGGGGAGGGCCGGGGCGCCGGGCTGGTGGGGCGGGGGCTGCGGCCGCCGGCCGGGCCTGCAGGTCTTGGGTTGAGAGCAGAGGAGACGCGGTTTTACATTCCTGTGGGTGATCGGCTTCGTTCTGGAGGTACGCCACGAGGAAGGGAATGGGTGGTTTTGAGCTCTTTAGTTCAAAATGGGTAGCTTCATTTTATCTTTACAATGTGATTATGCAAATAACCGGTTGGAAAGGAGAATGTAACACTGGTGACAAACCTTCTGATTTCCAGGTTGTGAAAGCTCTCTTGTTGGGTTTTTAAAAATATCTATTAATAATTTACAAAAAAAGAAAAAAAAAACCACAAACCAAGAACAACAACTTCAGAACAGATTTTGAAGCTTGACCAACGCTAAGTTAAGCGGGTCATATACCTGAAAATTCCAGCATGTATATTTTCAAACTAGAATGGTAGTCTGGAAATTTCTAGCTCTGTATTTTGCTTAAGTGAGCCACATGATAAATGGAGATGAGCAGGGTTGTTTTGCACCAAACTATCTTCATATGTTGCCAAGGGGAAAAAAAAAGGAGGTAGTGTGAAAAAAACGTATCCACTGCTGTAATGGCTGGAGAAGCAGTAGAATTTTGGGGCAGAAAGTTAGTCATATCAATAAAAGATTTTCCACGTAAGAAATTTGTGCCTGACAATAGCAGGGAATGATCCTTTGTCAGCTCTCTTCTACTCCCACAGCTCCTCTTTTTAAATAAAAATAACTGTTTGAAGTACAGAGTCTGCTATTACTGATCTTACAGTATTTCTTATGTGTGTTTTGAATACTTAGGAGCTCAGGTAGGAGTCAGGGATGTGTGATCAAAGTAGATCTGATCATTTGCCGTATCGCTTCCTATATTTTAGAAGTCTCTGCTAGTGAGTTCACTGGCTTCTAGCACTAACAAATGGGACATTGCACAGGCATAACTGCCAAGACTGAGGCACACACGGATTAAAACTTTATGCTGCAGTGTGGTTTGTATGGTTGGATTGCTGATAACAGCAATCTGTTCCATGAGGCTTCTGCTGGAATATGACTTTAGCTTAGAAGTCCACTTGCCTGGATTGTGATTCAGTGTTGTGTATGGGTTGAAATTCTATGTTGTGCTTCTAAATACAACACAGTGACTTTTAAAAACAATTTTCTTGTTTCATATAGCTGTATTACCAAGTCTTAAATTTTGCTATGATAGTGTCTTCTGCCCTTATGATATGGAAAGGGCTGATCGTCATTACTGGAAGTGAAAGCCCTATTGTTGTGGTGCTCAGGTAAGTTGCTGTAAAGGCCTTTTTGTTAAAGTCCAAATATTGTTTTGTCCTTTGTGTCCTCCCCTTCCCCTTTGGATGGATTTGGAGTTTGAAATCTCACCTACTTAAAGAAGTACTCAAACATTTGTTTTCTTCTAATTCTGTTTTTGGACACTTAGCAAAGGCTGCTTTTGTAATTGCAGTCTAGTTTTCATTGAAGTTTGTGGAAACAGTAGATAATGTGGGGCATATAAAGAGCTAGTCCTGCAGGCCTCTGAGTGCTGATCAGATATGTGAAGTCAAACACGTGTTCGTGGAAGATTCAGCCTTACAGAACTCGAATGTGTGTCAGCAAGGAATGTATGCAGTAAACAACAGTATTTTAATGGGAACCGTTATTGGTTATGGGATCTGGAATCCTACCTTAAAGGTTGTTACAGAAAGATACTGTGGCTGGCTTTGAAAAAAAGGCATGGATTTTCTGATCATTAATAGTAATCACTGGTGTAAGCATAACTCTTGCTCATGTTAATTGAACTCTTTCTACGTATAGAAGTACTTCCTGATGTACTGTGAAATATTTTTTGGCTTTTCACTGATGGATTGGTTTTCTTAGCCAAAGTGGCTTGTTTTGTTCCTTCTTTGTAGCTACAATACTGTTACTTTTCTATACAGCTTCTCTCGTTGAGGCAGTAAGAGTGTCTTTTATAGCCTGGCTCAGCTTGGGACTTAATGAGGTTTGGATTGTGTTAAATGTCTGTGTAGTGTTACTGAATGGGTAAAGCTACAGATTTCAGTTAAAATCATGAGTTCATCTGTAAGAATTAAATATTCTTTGTTTTCATGGTTGTTCTTTCCTTTACTGTGATGCTAATAAACTCTCTTTTTGTTTGTAGTGGCAGCATGGAACCAGCTTTTCACAGGGGAGACCTGTTGTTCTTAACGAATTTCCATGATGACCCAATCAGAGCTGGTGAAATAGTTGTTTTTAAAGTTGAAGGCAGAGACATTCCAATAGTTCACAGAGTAATCAAAATACATGAAAAGTAATGCAACTTGACATTTTCCGTGTTTCTAAATATAGTTTCCTTCACTGTGACTTTCACTTACATTTTAATTTGGTAGTATTTTATGAAAAAAGGCAAGTGAGGATAGGCTGTAAGATAAAACTCATCTCTAGGATGTGATCTGCTTTTGTCGCCAGTTCTGTGGCACGCTTCTTGAGACCCTGACTCCTGTACCTCAGCAAAGTTGCTCAGGTTCGAAGTAGGTAAACCAGTGCCGAAGAAGAGTCCTGTAACACAAGCTATACACATTATTTTTGCCAGTGGTAGCAGAGTCCACTTCTATACTGACGGTTGTAAAATTGGGATTTTGGTTATGAGAAAGCAAATCTGATAAAAGCAAATATTTGAAAGAAGGTGAAGATTCAGAATCAGAACTATAGGTGAAGTCTGACAAGTATGTGATCTTTGCTAACTGAAGTTTTCCAGAAAGAAGATTTGACTCTGAATGAAAGAAAAGATTTTTATCCTTTTTGTGTCTGTCAGTATCAATGCCAACAAAAATTCATGCTGAAAAGCAACCGGCAGATTACTTGGTTTTAGCATTATTGCATATACCTGGTATGATAAACAGTTCCTTCTCAAACAGAGAGGCAGTTCTGTTTCTAATTCTGCATAGTGAAAAGCTAACCCGAAGGTGGCAAGCATTGACATATTTGCTGGCCGTGAACTGAAGGTGTTTGTCTTTTGAGTAATATCTGTTCTTCAATGCATTTTTGAAAGAAATATGTATATCCAAGAATTACCTCTTTTTTTTCTAATACCTAGCTTGTCTTCATAAAAACTCCTTGTTTCTTGATATCATTACTTGCAATCAGCAGCTTCTTAAGCAAAATTGTTTTGAAGACTGTAAACTTCACTTTATTTAAATGGGAGTATTGGATCAAATTCTTGTATGTACTATCTGCACACATGCCTAATGCTTGAAAGGGAGTGAAGCATGGCAGGTTTTCTAACAGCAGTGGTTAAATTATGTTCACAATGTAGTGTAAGATACTTTGTCCATTTGAAACAGTAGGTAAAGCATATGATTTGGGTGTGATCAGGGTTTTAAACCTCTGTTCCTGTAAAAAGGAGTGAGCTTCCTTAATGCCAGGAGAGGTCAGGGCATTAGCTCTGCATCTGAGGGAGCAGCCTGGCTCTCTAGGCTCTGCAGGCATTCATCCATCAGAGGAAGCGTGCCACCTACTTCAGATTTCTCCATGCAATCCCCTGAAAAGCCCACATAATGTTTTGTCTACATGATGTTATCTAAGGACTGGTTAGTGTGGGTTTTTTTATTTGCCACATTAATAAATATCAAACATGAGGTTTTGCCTGGAACTCAATGTATTGTTTAACAATTAGTGACCTAAAACTGTATTGCAGTGTTAGTGACAAAATACCTTATTTGATGCAGATTTGCAGTTACTTTAGAGGCTCTTCAATATTTATTTTCATCAGAAGAAGGGCAAAACTTTATTTTGACATAAATATGATTAAGAGTTAAACAGGTGTATAGAACTTAGAAGAAAATTGCCTAAGGCATTGTATTATTATACTGATTTCTTTCCTAAGTGAAGATTTTTGGGGTCTACCTCATCTGAAATTTGTGATTCTAATTAAGTTAAATTAATTCTCTAATGTGTGATGACGTCACAGAATCTTATTCCACAACTTGTTTAAAAAAAAAACAAAACCACAAAAAGGAAAACTAAACCTAAACCCACCCACCCCCCAAAAAACCTCTTAGTAGGGTATTATTCAGTATTCAGAGTTAAATTTCTGATCTGTTGAAAATGCAGAAGTTTGGAGTCTTTTTTTTTTCCCAGATGGGCACATACTCCTTTTCTTGAGGAAGTGTCTGGATGGAGAATATCCCTTTTGTGTCCATTGTGTAATTGCTTACATCAGATAAAACACTCCTAGATTGTTAAACACTTCATGTTAAAATTGATTGACTCTCTTGGTAAAACCTGTAATGTTAACGATTTAATGGTGTTTGTTAAATAAGCAGGACAGGCAGGACTGAAAGTAAACATTGTTATCTAATCTTGCAGCACTTTTAATCTTCATTCTGCTTTGTAGATGTTAATTGAGATTTTTAAACTAAGTGCTATTTAGTTTATCACCTCATTGCCTTCTAGAGAAAATGGGAACATCAAATTTCTGACTAAAGGCGATAATAATGAAGTTGATGATAGAGGCTTGTACAAAGAAGGTCAGAACTGGTTAGAGAAGAAAGATGTTGTTGGAAGAGCAAGAGGGTAAGTAATGCAATATGTCTACTCTTTGTGACTAAACCAGAAAATTCAGAATTTACATCAGTTCTGTTGTTATATATGGTATTTTAAAATTTCTTAAATAAAATAGTAATTAAAAAAATGTGCTTCACCTGGAAAAGTTTCTTTCTGTAGTCCTCTCACTGATGTGGAGAGTGGAAATAATTTTTTGAAAAAATGGCACATCTCACAAATAATTCACCAGTAGATACAAAATTAACCAACTAATCCTTGTAACTGCTAGAAATTACTAGGAAAATATTTCCACATTCCACAGGAATTTTGTGCAAGGTTTGAGCATTAACTTTGGCCCTTCCCCAGTTGAGAGGTGATCTCTCGGATAAAAATTTATTCAAGTTACTTGATAAAAATCTAAGGGGAAAAAAAATTATTTCGCATTCAGATATGCCTTAGTGGCAAGCATAAATTATTGTTTCACACTGTTCTTATTTGGAAAGCTTTTGCTTAGAGCCTGTGGCAAAGTATTGTTTGGCTATGAGAGTCTTAGTGGTGCCATGAGAAGCTTGATGTGAGTTCTGCTGTATCCAGTAGTCTAAGATTAATGTCATAGGCCAAACCCAGTGGAAAATAGAACTTTTGTATCACGTTATATACTTGTGTATTTTCTTGCCTAGTTTAAGAGTTTCATTAAGTTGTCATAAATATAGGGTTAACTTGTGTAACGTAGAAAATACTTTTCTGCAAGAATACTTATTTGCTTGATTATTTTTTTTAGATTCTGTCCCTGCCTTCAAGTTAAATAAAAAGAAACAGAACAAGTGCCCCTCTAAACCTTTAATGCTGGTAGACTAGGTTAAATGCTAATTTTAAATATTTTCCGTATTAGTTTGAAACCCTTTCTGTGTTAGATTATGGGGCTTTTATAGCTGCAGAACAACAGGAGACCCTGAAAAGCTGATTCCCCTGTCTTGTAGGATGTTAGGCTTTTGTGGGTACCCCTCATTGCGATGATATTCACTTGTCATTTCTGAGATCCATGTGTATTTTTAATACTATGAATAATATGCAGCAAGATGAAGCATGGGAGGAGAGGGAAATCTGAGAGATCTTGCTCCCAAATTTTCATTAAGTACTTATTGTCTTTAAAGCTCTTGCTGTCAAATATCTGAATTTTTTTTCTCTGACTGAGTAACATTGAAACATGTCCATGTAATATTTGAAGGTTAGTTTTACATTAATCCGTTTTGTCAATTACAGATTTTTGCCTTATGTTGGTATGGTAACTATAATAATGAATGACTATCCAAAATTTAAGGTATGTATACAGACATTTTGCACACTTGAATTTAAAACTATAAAATAGTAAATAAAGGTAGTAAGAATCTTGCATATAAGAATGCGTGTTAATAAATTTGTTTCTGTGGTTTGTACCTAATGTCAAATGAGCTGTGTTTTCTTGCTTATCTTAGCTTGTCTGTTATCCAGTAAAACTTAGTATTTGTAATTATGAAGACATTTAATTTATGGGAATGTCATAAGTGTATACAGTTGTGATGCCTATTTTTAATTATAATGATCACATTACACTTCTGTAATTCTGTAGGTACACAAGTCTGTAATTGCGTACTCATCTAAAAAGTGTAATGTTGGAGGGAGCACACTTTGAACGATTTGTAATTTCTATGAAAAGAAAAGATAATCAGTCTTTATTTTCTTTTGCAGTATGCTCTTCTGGCAGTAATGGGAGCATATGTACTGCTGAAACGTGAATCCTAAAAAAAGTCACTTTTCCAAGAACAAAGTTAAATATACAGGGGGAAAAACCTAATATATTTCAGAAGTTTTCATTTCTGTATACAGTTACAAAACTGTGCAAGCTTTTGTCTAAATAAACTGTACAACTAGTGACTAAAGGTTTTGGCTGTTGTTTAATTATGTAATTGCATATTTAATCTCTTAAATAGATACTGCTTTCAGTTAGCCTTTTGCTTGTTTGGAAGACATCGACTGTCACATCACTCCTTGACATGCTGTGGTGTTTTTCCTAAGTGGTACTGCATCTGAACCCACTTTCTCCCTCCTGCTTGTTCTTTTTTTTTGCTTGATTATTTTTAATCTGTCAGTGCCCTCTCTTTTCACAACCATACAAATTGTTTTTATCAGTACTTGTAAGGACACAGCATATATGTTGGAACAGGTAGTGAGTTGTAGAAGTTTAGTCAGACTTATGCCTGAGGAAGGTTGTGTAGATATGGCTGACAAAAGTAGACAAGAAAGGGTCTTTCATTCTGATTAAGAACTGAGGAATGGATCTTGGAGCTTTTTCCCTGAATTTGAAGCTTGCTCCTTTGCGGTGCAGGGACAAAAAACTAATCGCCTGATTTTTAGGGACTGTGTATGTTTCTAGAATTCAGGCTATTAATGGTTTTACCTGTATGATCCTAGCTATAAAACAAACCTAACAAAAAGATTTTATGAGGCTTTATTAACATTTTTAAATTACTGAATGAATAGTGCAGAAGTGTACTTAAGTAATATTACCAATAAGGGTAATACGCAACTCATATTCCAGTTTTGAGAACATATTGTTATTTTCTATCATATGATACCTGACTTGTGTTAAACATAAAATTGATTTTTCACTTTAAAACTTACCTGATAACTGTCTTACATGAAATTCTGGATTTTTCTCTTCTTGGCTTCAAATGTCAATGTTCTACCTTCAACAAAGCAGAACTTGTTTTCCTCACTTGCTTTGTTTTTGCAGCTTTGATAAGGAACAGCATGATGCTTTTTTCCTATGGAGTTTTGTTTCTTCTGTACTCCCTTACCTCTACAAAAATATACTATTATACAATAATGGCACATCTGTTGTAACTGCTAGTGCTGAAAAGCAGACAACTGCTGAATTTTTTCCGAGTAATATTACTTCTTTTGTGTGCCACTAAACAGTTTTCATTACAAACTGTATTATAAACATGACTGACTTTGTGTCAAATTGTGTAGAAATAAAATAGAGTATAATAAATGGCATGTCAGAATAATTTAGGTATCCTTAATGCAGACTTCCCAGAAGTGTACCATCACAGTTAAGAAAAAATAAATTCATTTTGGAGACAGTGTATGTCCAGTAAGATTTTTTAATTATTATTATTATTATTATTCCTCTGCCGCTCCCCCCCCCCCCCCCCCCCCCCCGCAGTATTGCTGAAATCAGAATTTATTCCTTTCTACCTACCCTAAAGCAATCACAGTCAGTTCTAAGTTTGAGAGTGGGGTTTTTGGACATAAGACAAATGACAAATACAGCACATTATTTTGGGAATTTATTCTTGTGTTGAGGAAACATGGATTAATAAAATGACACAAGGATAACATCTAAATATGTGGGTTCATGCTCAGAAAAAAAAGGTTATATTTCTTGGGTATGATATCCTGTGTCTTAATTCTTCTTGATAAATCTTACCCTGCAGAATTGACTTGCACAATGGAGTAAAATAGGGTTGTCAGTGTTCCCATATCTGCTCTTTTAGTGACATGCTGGATGACAGCATCGGCCCAGTTTATCTTGCTGGTTTTAGCTGGATGCCTTGAGATCTGCTAATTACATCCACCAAAGTAACTTTGGTCAGGCGCGTACAATAACATGTTCAACCATATAGATAATCTGTTTTCTGTTTTGTGATAAGCAATAGCCTTTTTTTTTTTAAGCTAGTAGGACCAGGTGCTGTGATGATAAATCTTACACCAATATGAAAAGTTCCTGCCTGCATGGGAAGGCTATAAGATGGAGCTAGGCTCTTCTCAGTGTTGCCCAGTGACAAGAGACAAGCCCATCTGAACACTAAAAAAAAAAAATTTTTACTGTGCAGGTGGTTGAACACCAGAACAGGCTAAAACTATGGTAAAAACAGTAAAACATGGTACAGCTGTTCTTATGTAGGATAAAAGACTGCCCCCTGCAGACTTAGGAATCTCATAATTGTTTCTAAAAAAATTCTCATAGTATTTCAGTTGATCACTAGCAAGCTTACCTTTTCTATGAAGAACTATGTTAGTTTGCTAACTGGTGGCTACTTTGTTCAGGCCTGTTTTGTTGGGTGCCTCTGAGTGCTTAGAGATTGTTCATGACCAACTCTTGCTCTTGGTTCTGTTCTTGACTTTCATTCTTATAACTGTCTGAGCTACTTTAAGCCAACCATTTCTTTTTCTGATGATCTAGTTAGTGCTGCTTATTCATTTCTTTAGAAGTCAGGGAAGGAAGGAGTGCCAAAAGTTTTGCTCAGAATCTAAATTTCTGGTATAAACCCTTTCCTGCTGCTTGATAACAGTACAGAATCTTTTAGATCTTAGGCTTATAAGCAATAATAAATGAGCTTTGATGGTGAAATTGAAGGAGGAGAATGTTTTCTTTCTGCTGTGAGTAAATTGCACTGTAGGATGCTTGAATGCTTTAGTGTCTGCTAAATATTATTAGTGTTTGCAGTGGAGAGAATGCAGTTTGTCTGATATATTTTGTAACTGAATGTTACCAGCTTTTCCTGTTAGTCTTGCTGAGAACAAGTTTGAAGGCGATGTTGCATTTGTAGCTAAACTTATCTATCAGTTCTGATTGCTGAGATCAGATGATTCCTCTGCTGCAGACAACATGGTCACGTATCTCTTTTTGTGTAAGCTCTCATGTTCAGTGGAGACAATGCAACTTGTGAGCCCAGGAAGAAGTTAGTACTTCTCTGGCAGATTTGTGAGTTGAACAGGCTCAGCAAAGCACATGTAGGGGGAAAAAAACAGGAGCATGGTAGAGGCAAAGGAGGAGGAATGGCTTTAACCCTTGGGAACAGCAAGCTGTTAGATTTTCCCAACTATAACATGTAACTTCGTGTTTAAAATTTAAGAAGGATGTTGAGGTACTTGAATGTGTCCAGAGGAAGGCAATAAAGCTGTTGGCAGGGCTGGATGGCATGTCCTGTGAGGAGCAGCTGAGGACTCTGGGTTTGTCCAGTTTGGAGAAAAGGCGGCTGAGAGGCAGCCTCATCGCTCTCTGCTGCTTCCTGAGGAGGGGACGTGGGGAGGGTGGGGCTGAGCTCTTCTCCCTGGCACCCAGGGACAGGACGCCTGGGAATGGATCAAAGCTGAGCCAGGGGCGGCTCAGGCTGGACATGAGGAAGCATGTCACTACTGAGAGGGTGATCAAACCCTGGAACAGGTTTCCTGGAGAGGTGGTCGGTGCCCCAAGCCCGTCAGGGTTTAAGGGACATTTGGACAATGCCCTTAACAACATGCTCTCAACTTCTGGTCAGCCCTGAAGTGGTCAGGCATTTGGACTAGATGGTCATTGTAGGTGCCTTCAAGCTGAAATATTCTTCCAGCCCTTCTGTTCTATCCCTTTCATCTGTTTATCAGCTCTAAAATAATTTGCAGCAAGGGCACAAGTCAGCCCCAAATTAAATTTATGTATATTGCTGTTCGTTGTGCTTCAAGCAGAATTTTATGTACACTCTCCAGAGGTAAGGGACAAACTGTGCTTGTGCATATATTTTGGCAGGTTATAGATAGGGCTGACTAATAAAAAGAAGCAGGTTAACATCTTACATATTCGATTCATCAAGGTGCTTTCCCATTTCACCAATACAATTTATTTCTTTAACTGTCTGCTCTGCTTCTAGGCTGCAACTTCCCATTGAAGTCAGGGCAGGTCAAGGATATAATTGGTAGATCTACTGATATTAACTGGAGGCAAGAGTGCTCCACTGATCCTTGAAGCTGTGGTAACTGGTTCACCTCAGCTCACATGCTGCTTCAACATCAATACTCCCTGGGAAGAATGGCTAGTTTGGCTGTTGGTGTGAAATACTGTGCATTGTGTCACTGGAGAAAAGAAAAGAGCATTTTAAAGCAAATGCTTCCATCCTAGCAAGGTCTCTGGACGATAGTGGTTTTTTTGAGGAAGATCAAGATGCCACAGGCACAGGCAGTGTGTTTTTAACTGAGCAGTTGGGAGTAGGAGTAGCTTGACTTTGAAGCTGTTAGGTTTTTTCCTTCCTGGTTAGGTGCCTTTTCACAGCTTGGCTAAAAACTGCCCTTGTACACTCAGGGCTGTACAGGCGGCAGCATGTGCAGAAGGTGTCCTGGCCCTGGGCTGGGGCCATGAATGAGGGCTGGGTGTCAGCACAGACCATCAGGGCAATGGCAGGGGTTGGTCCCCATGGCCATGAGCACTGTTGTACTCGCGGGAAAGGGCTGCGTGGGAGATTGGCTTTGTTTGGTCTCCTCTGCTTGTTTCTTCTCGGCATCTCAGTGTTTGATGTTGGTGTCAAAAAGGCTGGGAGTGTGTGGGGCAGCCCCAGCACCGCTTGCTGGGTGCCCGTCTGTTCCTCTCAGCCCTTCTGGCAGGGCAGTACTGGAGGCATCCAAGTCCTGGCTGCTAGACATCCAGGTTGAGCTGCTGCCTGTCTTGGTAGAGAGAAAATATCTACATGAAGTAACTGGAGAGAGAACTCCAGTTTAAGCCTTGTTAGCAAGTAATTTCTTTCTATGTTTAATTAAGATAGTGAGCAACAGTGATGAAAAAGACATTTTCCTCTGCACGCATGGATTTTATCAGTGTTTCTTTGAACATCTTAGGGGCCAAAAGCAAACAAAACATAAGCCACCCACATGACAGAAATTCAGTGTTTCCCTGCTACACACCTTGGCTTAAATAAGTATGTTCTGTCTCTTCTGTCACCGTTTGTATATAGAACCAACTTTTGTATATAGAACCAACTCTGCTTCTCTGTCATTTGTGTGTGAATATGCTATCAGCAGAAACTATATATACACATGCTATATATAGTCTGTATCTATATGTAGGTATACGGAAATCTGATGCGGACGTTACCACCACCTGAATTTTGAAGCTGTTTGACATATGAATCTCTGTCTGGGTCCGAGTTCTACAAATAAAGCAGCTGTGCACAAAGTTTTGTTTCTTTTGCGATCACGTTAGTTTCTAGTGCTGATGACCATGTTTGCTAGAACTAAACTGAAAGGTATATGTGAAAAACCTGACTGCATGAAGGCCTGGGCATCGGGAAGCGGGGTGCTGGTGCGCCAGCCCTCTGCAAGCCCCATGGGCCACAGGTCTGCGTTTCCACTGCATGCTGGGGTGTAAGTGAGGAGGAGAAGATGGGGAGGCCACCTGGGCTTTGCTTGTTCTCTGGGATGGGCGTGCAGTGTGCCTGTGCCCCAGGGAAGCCTGAAGCCTTGGCTCACCCTCCCAGTCAGCTCAGTGCTCTAGCAGTTGCAGCACAGCCAAGGGCCGTGTTGGGCACCTGACCGTGGCCCAGGGTCTCAGAGCTGGCCGTGCTGCCTCCCTGCTTCTAAGGGACAGTGACCTTTCTGCCACTGCTTCACAGGGTGCTGTTTTCCTGCTTTGCTTCTTGTGACGGGAGTCTGGGGCCACCTGATAGCCTTACAGTTTGCTAATGCCTGTCCTTTCTGTCACCTGCATTTGTCCTGCTGTTTGTCTGTTCGCTATCTGGACTTGTCATGCAGGGTCCTCAGCTCTATTTTCTCCAACACATACGGTGTTTGTAAATCCAGGCATCAGCAGCTATATGTGGAAGAAAGTTGACATGTGGGAAACAAAACTCGTAGTTTTACATTTCCTCTGTGCTTATTTTCCATAGATTTAGTTGCAAACTAATGAATTGGCAGATGGGTCGCCTGCTGGTTGCTGCACTATCCCAGCCCCAGCTCATGTGGAAATCCTGCAGAAACAGCTCAGACTGTCCAGGGAGAATGACCCCTGCCCCCTTACCATGAACCCCATGTTTAACCTGCTCCCTGAACCCTTCCCTACACAGAGGGCTTTCGGCAGAAACCATGGCTTACCAGAGCTCTTCATGCCACTGCCTCGTGTTTCTAGATCGACACATGGCAAAATTTGAAGCCAATACAGAGTCTAGAATTGCCATCCCAGGTAAAAGGAGGCACAGTGCATGGCACTGGTCTGACCACTGTGAAATAAACCTATTTTATGACAGCGACTCTTCTGATCCACATGTGTGTCCAGGTCTGAGTGTCCTACCCCTGAGTACGGCCCAAAAGTCCATATTTCATAGTAGGGATGTAAGTGTGAAAAAATAGTCATGAAATGCAACTGGAATAACTGTATCTGATCTGGCCACTTGGGATGTGTCTGCTACACCTCTTTTCTCCAAATGCTGAAATGTAAAAAATACAGGTACTGTTCTCCACAGCAGTGATGTGCCAAATTGATTCCACTTGCCTCAGAGAGTGATCAATGCGAGCAAATAGTTCTGCACTGCGCTTGCCTTGCAAGCGAGTTAGTCACCCGAGCAGCAGCAGCTGAGTCAAGGTCACCCTTTGGGGTGCACGCAGCTGAAGCGGTGCCTGGCAGAGGGGCGGCTCCAGTCACCTGCTCCAGTCAGTGCTGCATTTCTATGGGCTTTGGGGCCACTGAATGGTGCTGGGTGTGGGCCACAGCCCAGATATGCAGCCCTGCCTGCGTCTCTGAGGATGGGTAGCCCTGGCTATCATTCACAGCAGGCTCCCAGGAGGGTGGCAGTGGTAGGAGCTACAGCCACCAGACCTGGAGTAGCTGTGAGTGATCCTCCTGTCCCACGTGAGGAGCAGCCCCTGCCACACTGCACCCCCACAAAAGCCTGACAGAGCCCACTTCCAATGAGCGCTCAAAACTGGAGGAAAAGAAAGGAAGAAAGTTTAAGTATCACACATAGCTGTGTCAATTCTCTTCCAACCTTTGTGGAAGCCAAGAGAGTTCATGCCCCTGGCCCAAGCCTGAAGCATGTGTCTGCTGGGCTGAGTGAGCCCAAGGCATGCTCTGTGCACCACGGCGCTGAAGACAGGGATATGAGCCGGCAATGTGCGCTCACAGCCCAGAAAGCCAACCGTCCCCTGGGCTGCATCCCCAGCAGCGTGGCCAGCAGGGCGAGGGAAGGGATTCTTCCCCTCTGCTATGCTCTGGTGAGACCCCACCCGGAGCACTATGTCCAGCTCTGGGGTCCTCAGTGCAAGAAAGACCTAGACCTGTTGGAGCGGGTCCAGAGGAGGCCACAAAAACAATTTAAGAACTGGAACACCCCTTTTATGGAGAAAGGCTGACAGACTGAAGATTGTTCAGCCTGGAGAAGAGACAGCTCCAGCAAAGCCTTCTTGTGGGCTTTCAGTATATAAAGCAGGCTTGTAAGGAAGGCAGGGAGAGACTTTTTGCCAAGGCCTGTAGTGACAGGACAAGGGGTGACGCTTTTAAACTGAAGGAGGATAGGTTTAGATTGGACATAAGGAAGATAGGTTTTACGATGAGGCTGGTGAGGCACTGGAAGAGGTCACCCATATAAGTCATGGATGCTCCATCCCTGGAACCATTCAAGGTCAGGTTGAATGGGGCTCTGAGTGATCCAGTCTAGGGAAAGATGACCCTGCCTATGGCAGGGACACTGGACCAGACAACCTTTGAAGGTTCCTTCCAACCCAAACCATTCTGTGAGTCTATGCCTCTATGCAAATGACCTCTCCTTGCCCTGAGGTGCCTGCAGCAGGGCACAGGTTCTGTGCCTGCTGTTCACATCCCATCACTCTTGTGTTCCCTGGGACCACAAGTGCAGCAGTGTCACCTGAAGCTTTTTGTCTTCTCCAGGAAGGCTCAGCTGGTGACTGTCTTCTCGAGAATTCAGAAACACAAATGCTTCCTATTTGAATCCTCAAAATATGGAACCCCTCTACCACAAAAAAATCACCAAAACAAAAAAATGCGATGCTTATGCAGCATGCTGACATACACTAAATGTGCAATAAGCAATCGCTTTAGTTAAGCTTTATTTGTCTAGGTCTAGAACTTCCTAAAATGCGGCACAAACGGTATAAAATGTCTTAAACTATGCCTTATTAAATAAATGTTTATTATTTCATATTGTTTGGCCTCTGTAAAGTTGTGGAGCTCTTCTCTGAAAAATGTCTTCAGTTCTTCAGGGAACTGTTCCTGCAGAGAGTCCATTTTCAGGTTATTTGCAGAATGCTTGCCCTCACTACAGGTTTAAAAGCTGGAGATTAGTCAATTCAGCGTCTTCAACATTTACAAAGTATTCCTTAGTGATCATGCCCTGTTATTACATTGGTGATATGCTTAAACCATTGTTTGTTCTGTACATATATTGTATCTGCCTCTTACGTCAGGATCACTACAAAGAAAATGATGAAAGGCACACCATTTTTCTTTTATCCCTTTTTATTTCCATAAAATCTGCCTTGCTGATAGAACAATCATAGTTGTCTAAAATATAAAGAAAGCAAATTAAAGAGTGTTATTGTGATAAGATAATAGCATTTAAAACCCACTAATGTTTTCCTGCCATGGAGCACAACAGTAGTTTACTTTGCCATGGGATATATTAAAAGTAGAAAGGTATTTTAAAATGAAGAGAGCTGTTTCTTGATGTTCAAACACATATTTGTGTTATTGGATTTCTTCTTTAAGAAATGTTGTCTTGAATGAGTCACTTGTAGTTGATAACATGCATTTACTGTACCTGGATCTTTTTCTGTTGTGTGGGGTCCAATATATTATTTCTGTATATTACCAAATTATTATTTTTTCTGAAAAGAGTAATAAGAATAAAGCCATATTACCTTTTTTGTAGCCTTATGAACAAGTAAATAAAGAAATACTAATAATGCACAAATACATTCAAAAAGCAGGCTGGATCCTCAGCTGGGCTGAGGAAGAGGTGACGAGGCCAAGGAGAAAGGAAGGGTCTTTGGGCCCATCCCAGCAGTCTCTGCCTGTTCAGACCTGGCTGCCCATATACCTGAACAACCTGACAAGCACAGACCAGGCATTCACCAGCCTACATGTGGTCCAATCCATGGGAGCCTTGACAGCCACCTCTGTGCTCGTGCCCAGCACATCTCTGTGCCCCCAGCTCCCTGGCTGCAGGGTGGGACCCCTCCCACACAGCCCAGCCCAGCCACGCCACATCCATAGCACAGGTTTTACTATGTGAGCCTCTTCATCCAAGAGAGCATTGCTGGCCGAGGTACATGAAACCTCACATCGATCTGCTTTATCGCTCTTTGTTCCGAGGGAAGGGACTGGGTATGTGACAATGCGTCGCATGCCTTCTCCCCTACCTTGTGCATGCCACAGTCACAGCTGTGCTGTGAGGGGGGCCGGGTTGGGGAGGGTCATGTGCACAAGGGGCTGCAGGTGGCGCGTGTCTCCGCTCTATTCTGCCTGGAGGTTTGTTGCCATTGCTGTCTCACCTAGTTTCCACTGCTATGTTGGTAGGGCTCTCAGCCACTGCTGTGACAAATTTGCTGCTCTTGCCACTTTCTACAGTTACATATTGGAATATTGCCGCATCTTTGAAGTGGTTTGGGTTACTTTTAAATAGATGTTTTGGTTTTATTTATTAGGTATCTGGTTATTCTGCTTCAGCGCTGAGTTATTTTTCCAGTCAGGTTTCCCTTTGCTGAACTGTTTGCACCCCGTTTCTAGCTGTGACACCACGAAAGACATGCCACGGTACATAGTGCATTAGTTCATGCCCCATTAGTCCAAAGGTGCTAGCAGGGAAAGGCACACAATAAAAAGAACAGCTGCCAGCCTGGGCCGAGTAAAACCCTGGAGTTGGAGGGGACGTGAGCCATGGCATGCAGATTATAATCCTGCCTACGAAAAGTCACCAAGGCCTACAAGTCCCAGTGATCATGGCATAATAAATCAGTCAAGGAGTGGCTTCTTCCTTCACAGCTCAACCTGCTCCCAAGGGCCATCAGCTGCAGCAAGCAGAGGACCCCCGTGGGCAGGCTGTTGGGTGTGGGATGGTACCAGACAGCACAAGGGGTCTCACCAGGGACGCTGTGGGCAGAGACAGGTCTGTCACACTCACCACATGCCATGGAGTGCAGATGTACTGCCCATTAATAAAGCAAATAATATGTTTTCTCCTGCTCAACAAGAGCCACTAAGGGCCTGAAGGGACACGGGGGTGGTGTCAAGCCACAAGACTATTTATTGAAGAGATTCAGTTAGTTCATTTCATTAATGTATCTGCCTAATTCCCGTAAGGCCATGAGCAAGCAGCATTGCTCAAGTACTCCACTGCGGTTAAGGCATCCTCATCACAGCAACACAGCTGACAGCGCTCAGCACCGTGCACAGGACCAAGTGCAGACACTCTGCAGCCATAGTTCCCCTCCCTCCTGCAAGCAGCAGCTGGCAGAGCCTGGGGCATTCTTAGGACCTTCCAATTTGGAGGAGTTAAACAGATTTTTGTATTTGTTTTATGACAAAACCTTTAAAATGTGTTTTTCTTGGCAAAAATATCCCTCCACTCAAAAAGCTAATCCTAATTAAAAAGAAAATTCAAACCCAAATTTGATAAATTCTCTAAATCAGTATTTTTCACTGTAACTTTAATCACCTAAAGGGCAAACTAATTTAAACTTTTGTTAAGTCCATAACACAAGGTATAAAGATGGGAGTGTATAGGGAGCAATCTCAAATTAAAGTAGCTCAAGCAGTGCAAAATGAGATTTAATGTAAAGGCATAGCCTTTAACACATGAAATGCAAGAAGATGTACTATATATACAAAATATGAGAAAGGTTTACTTGTTTGCATAGTGTTTGTGGTAAAAGAGACTTAGGACTACTGGGCAACAAGAAACTGAGTGAAAATTCATGGTTTGGCATTACTAGCCAAAGCTTACTAACAGCATAGGTGTTATATGCAGCTATATATGACTTATTGACCAGAAGATTTCAATATTGCTTTATGTTGTTATTCCTCAATAAGTCCTACATAAAGCAACAGAAGCAAAACCACCAGAAACAGTTGAAAGTAGCAAAAGTACTCTGCAGAATATACTACTAGGAAACAAGTGACTTCCTCGGTTAATTTGTGCAAATATGGTAGTTTCAGGGAAATGACCTGCTGATGGCTTCCCCTTGGCTCAGCTGTCTGGTGGAGCCAGGTCTGAGGGACCCTGTATCAGTGGTTTCTGGAGCGACGAGGGCTGAAACGAGTGGCACCAGCAGCCAGCTGTGCAGAGGACGTGCTGTGCTGCACTGCACTGTGCACCATGGTCCTGGAGGCCGCAGGGATGGCTGATGGCTGCAGCCCAGGGCTGAGACCCCAGCACGAAGGTAGGACCAGCACAACAGCCTGGGGAAGCGCAGGCAGTCAGAGGCTTTCCAGTACAGCCACTGTAGCTTAGGAAAGCCAAGTATTTTCCTTTGGCCAGGGCAGGGGGTGTGTGCGTGTCAGAAAAATGGACAGTTTCCTGAATTTTCAATTTCCTGCCTTGAATTACAATGAATAATTAGAATTTACCATGGATGGCAATATTGTATTTGATTGGCTGTCACTCAGTACAGAGCACATGTTGTCTATAGCTTTACTGCAGGCTGCACAGTGAAACTTGTGATTAAGGCATGAGAATACTATTGTAAATTTAACAAGAATGCATAATTAATAATCAAAATAAAAGAATGAATCACATTAATCAGTAAAAGAAGATGCAGTAAACTAAGATTAAACAAGGGAACAATTTAGCTCATACAGCAGGATACACAACTGACTTCAAAAGTGATTGTACTAGATAGTTTGCCCAGTAATTATGTTAATTCACATGCATGGTAGTTTCCATTGGGTGTAGTTCAGTTCCAGTCATGCAGGGTTAGCTGAAGGATCTGGCAAGTCCTTTACAGTTAGCTCTGTTAACTGTATCCTACTTCCTGACATAGTTCCCCAGACAGCAAAATCATCACATAAACTGTACCAATTTTACATGACTTCATCCCTGTCTCTGTCGTTCTCCTCTGGGACAAACAGCACATCAGGACTCTATCCCTCTATTACTCATCCACCTTCACTCCAATGCAGCTACTTACATGCCTGAAGTTGAGTATGCATTTAAGTGGCCCATTTCTTCATGGCTTTTACAGTCATATATTGCCTCCTTCAGTGATTCATCCACCCTTTCCTCTGCACGGCCTCTTCAGGATGGAAGTATTTAATCCATTAACTATTACAAAGTTGGCCGAGTTCCAGGTGCCTTGGAGTGCTGGGAAATTGTCATGGTTCAACCCCAGCTGTCAACCAAGCCCACACGGCCGCTCGCTCACTCCCCCTCCCGGTGGGACGGGGGAGAGAATCAGAAGAGTGAACGTGAGAAAACTCGTGGATTGCGAGACAGTTAGTTTAGCAGGTAAAGCAAAAGCCACACACACAAGCAAAGCAAAACAAGGAATTCATTCACCCCATGGGCAGGGAGGTCTTCAGCCCTCTCCCGGAAAGCAGGGCTCCATCACGTGTAACGGTGACTTGGGAAGGCAAATGCCATCACTCCAAGTGTCCCCCCCTTCCTTCTTCTTCCCCCAGCTGTATATGCTGAGCATGACGCCATATGGTGTGGAATATCCCTGGGATCAGTTGGGGTCAGCTGTCCCGGCCATGTCCCCTCCCAGCTCCTTGTGCCCCCCCAGCCCCTCCAGGTGGGCTGGGGTGAAAAGCAGAAAAGGCCTTGGCTCTGTGTAAGAACTGCTCAGCAGGAATGAAAACATCCCTGTGTTATCAACACTGTTTTCAGCAGAACTGCAGAACATAGCCCCATACTAGCTATTATGGAGAAAATTAACTCTATGCCAGCCAAAACCAGCACAAAAGTTTACAGGGTCTTTCTGTAAGGAAAGATGAAAGTCCTGAAAATCTGTGAGTCACATTACTGTCACCTGTGACAGTAAATTTATGTGATACTGGAAATTAAAATAAATTATTTGCACAGGATCTTCTCTTTCACTGAGCTGCAGGTGGTGTCTTCCTTTAAGTTTGGTTGTTTTACAGATATTCCTCCCACTTTAAAAAAATGCTGGAGCGTTTTTTTTTCCAATAAGTAAAAATTTTTCAACCTGTTTGGTCATTTTAGCCTAGAGCAGCAAACCATTTCTGTGAACATTTTCATGCTTTCTGTAATGAAGACAGATTCATTTATAGGCACTTCTACTTCAGAAAAATAATTACTGTAACAGAAATGTAACCGAGTCACCCTCGTTCCCTGATCCACCAGTCTGTGGCAACAGCGTGAAGCTGTTTTTACCAAGGAAAGCTTAACACACACACACACAGAGTCCTACACGGCAGAGGGTAAACTGCACAGTGCCATCGGCATTCCCTCACCCACCTCCTCTGCAACTGTCAAAGCCCCTCATGTCTCCTCTCAAGCCCCACTCTCCCACAGCAGGGCCATCCTTTCCATCAGAGCCTGTGCCGGGTCTGTTGCTGTTGCCCACCCTGCACAAGGGCCCAGGAGATGAGGCCCTGGGCTGGTGGGGCACGCTGGGCACCACCAGCAGCATCCATCCCATGTGCTCCGAGGTCCCTCACAGCCGCCTAGGCCACCTCAGAGCACCACACCACATAAGGCAAAGGGAGTTGAGGGGAAAACAAACTGATGAGAAGTTTAGGTTTCTCGAATGTGATCGAGAAAATAACCTCAAGGGAAACGTTGGCCGCTCTCTCCAGAAGTATGAAGCCCCCGGGGAGCAACTCCCTGCGGCCTGCTACAGGCACGAGCTGGCAGGGGAGCCAGCCCCAGCAGGCCCCGTGAAAGACCGTCGAACTGCTGCCCGCCCCGGGGCTCCCGCGGCGGCGCCTGGGGACAGCGTGGCGGCGCCGCCGAGGGCTGAGCGCCGGGGCCGACACCCCCTCGCCTCCCCCCTGCCGGCAGCCCGCCGGGGCGGGGAGGCGGGCGGGGACCCGGGGCTGTCGTCCGCGGCCCCCGCCCCCGCCGGAGGCAGGACGGAGGCACGGGGGGCCGGGGGCGGCCGCAGCCCCGGCCCCGTGAGGAGGCGTCAGGCGCGGGAGCTCCGCTCGCGCCCGATCCCGGCTCCGTATAAATGGGGGGCGGCGGCAGCGACGGCAGCGCTTCGCCCAGACGGAGCCGGAGCCGGCCCGCAGCGCAGGGCGGCTCGGCGGCGACAGCAGCACCGGCGGCGGCGGCAGCGACACCGGCAGCGGCACGATGGGCGGCGGTGGCCCCCGGCGGCCTGGCGCTCTGCCGCTGCTGGCGCTGGCGCTGCTGGCGGCGCAGGGCGGCGCGGCGCCCCTGCAGCCCGGCGGCTCCTCCGCGCTCACCAAGATCTACCCCCGCGGCAGCCACTGGGCTGTGGGTAAGTCTCCGTCCCGCCCGCCGCTGCCCGGCAGCCCGCCGCCCCCTCCCCACCGCCGCCGGACCGGCCCGACCCTCCCTCCGCCCAGCCCCCGTCCGCGCCTCGCCCGTCCGGCGCCGCCCCGACGGCGCTCCGCCGCTCCCACGGCGGCTCTCCGTGCCTGCGGGGGCAGCGGCCTCGGCCACAAGGGCAGGGTCGCGGCAGCCTGGCGTCCCACTGGGCCTCCCGGGACGGCTGCGCTGTCCCAGCCGGCGCCGCGGCGGGCTGCTGCCGGCGGGGGCCCAGTTGCGCGGACGGGGGCGGAGGGCCGCTGCGAGCGCACCGGCGGTCTGCGGCTCGCACCAGCGCCGGCCGCCTCCCGGGACCGGGCGCCCCGCCGGTCCGGCTCGGCTCCACGCGCGGCGGCCGGTCCCGGGGCCGAGGTCCCGCCTGCCTCCCCGCCCGGGCCGCTCTTGTTCCTGCTGGCGCAGTGCGAGCGCGTCCCCGACGGGCGCTCCCCAGTACCTGCGAGCGCCGGGCGGGCCCTGCGCGCTGCCCGGAGGCGGGCAGGATCAGGGCAGGGCGCAGCAGTCTCCCCGAGGGCCAGCACCCGTGGCCGAGGGCGGGCCAGCCGCCGCAGGCAGTCCGCCACCGGCCGTGTGCCGCCTCTGAGCATCGGGTGCGGAGCAGCGCTGCTGCGGAAGCGACCTGCCTCCCAGACAGACTTCGGCCTCCGCCTCTGCACCCCTGCCTTGTGCAGGGCAGAGGGTGCAGGGTAACGCGGCATTCCCCGCTACCTTCGACATGTTTATTCGGCGATTATGTTTTCTACCGCTACCCTTCTTCACAGGTGCAGGAACCCGGACCCAAGCCTGAAGGTAGCCGGCCGGGACCCTCGAGCTCCCCAGCACTCCGAGGCGCGCCCAGCACCTTGGGGAGCGCCGCTCTCAGCGGGGGCCCTGGGGCACTCAGCCTGCAGGAGGCTCCTCCGCTGCCGTCTCTCCCCCTCTCCTTCCCAGTAGCCTCATTCGCAGCATAAAACCCACTCTGATTTCATTTTGATGACAGTAAAGCATGGTATATCAAAAGTGCATGCATATTAGCTCCTAGAAAGGTGCGGGAGCATAGGCTTACACTACAGTTTCCACATCCCATCTCAAGGCAGGGAAAGTCCAAATCCTACAGCTTCTCCATTCACTTATTATTCCAGCAAATCTTATCAGGTGCCTCTCCCTAGCTCCAGGCAAAATGCTTGGTTATCTCTGCCCCGTTCTCAGCAATGTTTTCTCTGACAGTGTAGCATAAGAGACAGAGGAAATGAATTGTGTGTGACACTGACAAAACCTCCAGTCTCAGCTGTGCTTCAGCTTAGACATCATCTAACCCTTTTCCTCCCTCCAGCCTATCAGTCAGTGACAAATTCCAGCCGATGTTTGAACAATCAAATCTATACCTCTTTTGGTTAATTTCATGCTACTGTCATTGTTACAGGACATTTAATGGGGAAAAAAAGCACTGGAGATTTTCCTTATGTTTATGAAGAAGAAAACAAGACCCCGTTTTCAGCATTACCTGAAAATATCAAGCAGCTGGAAGACTATCAGCAGTGGGAAGAAATCTCAAAATATTTGCTACGGCTGCTGGAAGGGAATGAAAATAAAAGTGCTCACTTTTTAAAAGGAGAGCTTCCCTGGTATACCAGGAACACCTGGGAGACAGATGACAGTAGCAGTTGGAAAGATGTAAGTAAGATAAAACCTGTGAAAACAGTCCCACATATTCAAATTTTGTTTTACAGCAACATATCAGCTTCCTCTAACTTGTGGATTGTCCAGAAAGTAGCAGAAATGCATCTCGTGCACAAGTCATTCAGTAAAGTAAGACTCTACTGATTGTCGCTCACAGATTGTGTTTTTATGAATTTGCTACTGGGCATAAACTGGGCAAGCATTAAGCAGATTTCAGTGTCTGGATTCCCTTCAAGTAGCTTGGTCATTCCATTCTTTGCTGTTCTAGCACCTCATGCTCAGATGACCACATCAGCACCAAGTTCTGTATTAACTCAGCACAAACAAGCTCGTGTGAAAGACAGGTGTGAATGCAGAGGGTGGGAAGAAGGCAAAGGGTATTGTGTATAAAGCCACATCGTGTTGAATGTCTTCCTCGGTTGCTGTTCTGGCTGGTATTATCTTGCCTAGCTTGTGAAGTATTGCTGATCAGTGGATAGAGCAGCTGGGTTGGAGAGTTTCTTCTGCTCCCAGCTCTGTCCTTGTCTCATGCAAGTCTTTTTCCTCCAGCGGAGGGTGCTGGCCACTGCTACTGTGGTCATTTGTGGTCTTGCAAAATGAGCCTGTGGCTACCAATAAGCTATAATGTGTGCCTAGGACCCACCTCATCTTCCCTCAAGTTAATGTACTTACTAGCACTATTTCACAAGACAACAAGACTTTGGAACAGATTCACCCCTATTCTTTCAGGAAATCCTAGAAAATACATGTGGAAGGATATCAGAGAGGTTTTACAGAAAGTAATCAGGGTCTAAATGACATAACTGCAGAATTTAATAGAAAACTTTCTTTATAATGCGTCAGGTACAGTAATGGTGGTATAGCTGCGGAATTCTTTTGGGTGATGTTGAAATAGAACAAGAGGATTAACACACCCCCTTGAAGACATTATTGGAAAGGGTTTTTTTCTTCCCATATTCTACTGTAATATGGTATAGTTAATATTCTTGGGCTAACTTCAGCCCAGTCTCCCTCCTGAAATCCTGGTGCAGTGAAGTCAGTAAACACTTTGGTTTTGACTTGAATATGGGTAAAAATTTACCCATTAAATTAAGCCATGATTTAAGTCTCTTACACCACTGATATGAACTCTGTCCATAGGTTTCTCTCTGGCTATGGCTTTATGACAGTGATGTTTATAATAACTGTGATTAATGCTATCTATAAAGGAAACTATTAATCTCATCTTCAGCTCTGCAGTGTGCAACTTTGTAATCAAGTTAGATTAACAAATTCCATTATGCTAGGTAAAGAGGGAAATGTCTTTTGACTTCTAAAAGTGTCTGGTAATAAATCGTACTTAGGAAGGCTGAAAGTTGCCTCTGGTAAGTTCAATCATACGCATACGTCTGTACTTCTACCCTAAATTAATATCCACATTTTTGGGGTAAGACATTGAACATATACATAGAATAGAGATTATTGCCTTGAATATCCAAATTTCCCCAATGACTACTAAAAAATTCATATCTTTCATGTGACTAAAATATATGACAGCTTGCAGAACCTTATTTTGCCATAGAACCTTTGATTTCCAGCATTCAACGGTAACTTTGTCTCCACCTTGAAGTAAAACATAATAATGAAAGTAGCAGTTAACCTGTGCTTTCCTATTGTTGGACACAAATACCCAGTTGAATTCAGCCTAGATAAGCTACAACGTATAGTTTTTCCTTTGGCTTCAGAAAGTAAAAACCCAGCAGCTGGAAGTTAAGCTACAGATCTTTTTGAGATCTGCTTTCCAGATGAGGAAGACCTGAAGTTCATAAGGAATGTGCTTTACTTTTTTTGAGGGTTGTGACAGTTTCCTAAACATTTAAATAATGAAAGTAATTATTTTTAATAAAGGAGGCTTTGTTTATTTATAAAGGTGGAATTCTGGTATGCATATGAAATTCAGTCATACATGTACAGAGTGATACAAGAGCATAAATGACCTCTGGATTTTGATTCTGTAGATTTTTCTGGATGTGAGGGGTTCCATGTTGCACAAACTTTGGTTAGACAACACCTTCGTTTAAGGTGCTGCTGTACCACAGGTAATGAAGGTGTCCATGTACAAGAATGATGAATGTAGCTACCTGCCTCGGTGGAAGCTGGCCAGGTAGAATAAACTGATGATGATAATGCAGTGCATATGAGAAATTAGTACTTGGCATTAAATACTTTTGCAGCCATATTGTGTTTGAGTTTGAAAGGGAAACTAATTCTAGGAGGAACCAGACACCATATTTACAGCAGGTTACTATTCACTGTGAAATGGCCTGTTGGATTGAGGTATTGAAATGTCACCAAAAAAGGTAAATTGTGAACCCTACTGTCAGCTGATGGAATAGCTGTCCCAAGACCAATGACACCATCGAGGGGGGCTATAATTCTTATAGGCTGAGTACGCACTTGCAGAGATGCTAACCACAAGGAGTCTATCTCTGTGTGTGTGCAACCCTGTGTTCCTGTGTAATGAACATAAGCAAAGACAGGCTGCATTGGGAAGAAAAGTACTATGAGGACTTTGTTTCGTGGACTTATTAAAATTTCGCTGATTTAATTTAAAATTTGAATTTTAAATTTAAGTTCTGAAGTCCCCAAAGCTAAAGGCTGCAGAAGTAAATACAGACATCTACTTCAGGTAACTCAACTCAGGGTCTCACTTAGCTCAAATTCGTTCAGTGCATTATCCACCCCTAATGCTCACACTGTGCTGTACCTTTCTCAAGAATAAAAAAGACATTTCTAAAAGACTCACCGAGAGTCGGGAAAGTGCTGTAACACACAAACAGTCAAAAAAGCCAAAGAGAGGAGCAGAGTAGTTCTGGGAATTAGGCTCAGGGTAGTGCACCTGAGTTATTTTCTGTTTTCAGTTAATACCAGGCAAATGAAGATCTTGTCTGCTCTTTATTCTGTGAATAAATTACAGTTAAAGTAGTTAAAGATCAGCATGGAAGTCTCTCCTGCAAGTTGGCCTAAGTGTAAAAGTAAGTTGGAAAATAAGCTTTAAATTGTTTCTATGACTTGGCTTTTTAACACTAACAAGACACTATATAAATGAGACAGCAGAGAGAATTATTTGGGAGAATGCCTTTCCTCATACTTTGGCAGTTGGTTATTACACTAACCAAGACAAATGAGGTCTGTTTTGGAAAGATTATTAGGAATGTGTTTGTTATGCGAATACACAGAGAAGATATATATTAGGCTTATTAACTTAGTGAATGACTTTTTTCGGGACTAGTCTATAAACAATATTTTTCTCTTTTTATTAGATGATGGACTATCTGCTTCAAGTTGTGAATACGAAAGAGAGCAATCCAAGCTGAAAGGTCTCTAAATCATGAAGAAATGGAATACTTTCTGTAAGAGACTATATTTCACAAGCACTTGATTGTATCAGATAATCAGCAAGGTCTCTTTTCTGTAAACAAGATTTCCTTTGTGTAAAATATCTAAATACACATATTCTTGTATGTTTCAGCAATGACTAAGCTGTCTACTTCATTTTCAAGGTTGCATTTTCTCACTTGAATGGCTTTGATATATATAATTGTCACAGAAGGGTCTTCCAATTAATTATATGACTTACCTATCTAATCAGTTCATCTCTTAGTTCAAAACTACATGACAATTCAACATTCACAATAAATAGTACTAATAAAAAGGCTGAGTTTATACTTTTATTTGAGTTAATAAAATGGAAATTGGCTGTGACACAGGTAGTAACAAAAAAACCAACAGAATGATTCATTTTCCACTGAAGCTCTTCTCCTTGAGTTGCTCCCTGGTCTGTCATTTTTTTCAATAGAGGGAAGCCGACACTGCCTTCCCAAGGTATTGATGGGCCAAGTACAGAGCATATGATGCCCTTCCACATGCAGGCAGCAGGGAGACCTGCTGAAAGAGACTCTGCCTCCTTGTTTGACTCAGAGGCAATGCGGCAGCTCAGCATGCTCCTACCACACGCTCCTAACCGTGTGTTAGTGGGTCCAGTGCCTAAGGGAAGAACATGGCCGCCCAGGAGAACAAGCTTGTGGCACCTCTGGTGCCACAACTCCTTGCTTACCTGTAGCTTTCTGGATGGGACAGACACTATCAGAGGCCCAGACAAGGACATAACGTGCTGCCACCTTTCCTCAGAGGAGACCACTGACAGACCGGGCTGTAAGGGCGGCAGGAAGCATCCGTTTGTGCACAGCTCAACACAGAGCATGAGAAGCAAGTCTGGGCAGAGAGGTGACACTGCTCAGCACTGGTAAGGCCACCCATGCAGCACTGTGTCCAGTTCTGAGCATCCCAGTACAAGTGGGACATGGACAAACTGGAGAGAATCCAACAAGGGACCACAAAAGATGATTAAGGGGCTGGAGCATCTCTCCTGCGAGGAAAGCCTGCAGCTGTTCAGCCCAGAGAAAAAAAGGCTCAAGGGGGCTCTTACAAGTATGTATAATTACCTGAAGGGAAGGTATAAAGAAGAGGGGGCAGGCTTTTTCCGATGATAGCCAGTGGCAGGACCAGAGGAAATGGGCACCAAGTGAAACGTGGGAGGTTCCCTCAGCATCCGGAAACACTTTTTCGCTCTGAGGGTGACTTTAGCCCAGAGAGGTGGTGGAGTCTCCCTCCTTGGAGATATTCAAAAGTCATCTGGATGTGGTCCTGGGCAGCTGGGCCTAGGAGACCCCACTCGAGCAGGGGGTTGGAAAAGGGACCTCCAGAGGTCCTGTGAAATGGAGACTAGATAAAGGGATAAATGAGTCAAATGTATGGCTTTACACAAAGACAGTGCACTCGTGCTGATGCTCTCTCAGACTCGCGGGCCATCGCAGCGGCGCCAAAGGCCCTCGACAAGCTAAAAGTCCGTCCCAGCTTTGAATCCCACGGCGCTGGGCCGGCCCCGCCGGGCAGAGCCGCAGCCAGCGCGCAGAGCCCGCGGCGGCAGCAACGGCGCTCCGCCCGCCGCCAGCAGGGGGCGCGCTCGGCCCACGGACGGGCGGGGCGGGGCGGGGCGGGGCGGGGCGGGGGGCAGCGGCTGGGCGGGCGCCCCGCACGGCTTGGCACCCGGGGCCGGCTGCGGCCCGGGCGGGGCGCTACCGGGGCCGGCGCACGGCAGCACCGCTGCCGCCTCCCGGCCGCACCGGGGAGGCAGCCGGTGCTGCGGCGGCCGTCCGAGGCGGGCGTTGTGGGCAGCGCGGCGCGCTGCTCCCCTGCAACAGCGCATGGCCAGTTTCAGACTTCCCCGGGCATCGCTTTTCCTTGCCAAAATCGGTAGTGTACCGTGTGTATTAGGTGATAAGCCACTGCCCAGGTGCACGTACAGCACTGATACTTCTCCCTTTAATCTCTCATCTGTGCCCAGTTATGCAATTCTAATTCCACTTTTCATTTCCTTTTGTAGTGGCTCAATGCTGACTTATTCCTAGAGCAGCAGTAAACTGAGGTGAGGACTAATTAGTGTCCAGATGTGTACTCTGGAGCCCTCTCGTTCAACCCTGCAGGTCTTCTCAGACAAAACTGGAGAAAAAGGCACTGTAGTGCCAATGGGGCATAAAGTCAATTAGCCTGCTACTGAGTACCTGCACGCTTCATCTTCGATACGCTGAGTTACAGGGCGAATCCCATTTATCTCAGTGGACATCCCAACCCGTGCCAGCCAAAGGGAATACTCAGTGTATTTAACTGCTGTCCCAGGATTTTTATAAATTAAAAATGCTTATCCTTTTCAATTTCACCTTTCTCTTTTTGTCCGTGTTTGCCACCTTGCCCAAAGATAATGTGAAGTCTTGCCAGGAGTTAGGATTAGCACTTCAGAAAAATCCCCCAGCTCATGTGGTGTGCCAGTCTTTCTTCCCCTCCCTCCAAGGCCCTCTTTCCTACTGGAGGAAAGATCTGTGAAAAAGGTCATATGAGAAAGTTCATGTGCAGTCTGGGTTCTGCCATCAAGTGGTTTGATTTTAGCTCAATGCAGGGCCACATTGGGACAGCTATAGCTAAGTGCTTTGCCAGGACACCCAGAAGGAAAGTTACTCAGAAAGATAATAGACAGGAGCGATCCATAGAAGGGCAGGAAAAGCAGGTGACAGCTCTTTCTGGGGCAGAGTGGAGGGCAGACTCTCATTCCCCAGCAAGGTCCAGATTGCCCACATTACCCAAAGTGTGTAACAGCTCAGCCAGCACCCCATACCCTCAGGGATACTAGGCCATGCCTTGAAAGCTTTGTTCATACATTTGAATCAACTTTCCCCTGCCCAGCCTTGGCAGTGATGAAGGCAGAGTGGAGGAAGGAGTTGAGCAAAATAAGATGAGTGCCACAAAAAGGTGTTGGGAAGCTGGCTTTAGTCTTTGTGTGGCCAAAGTCACTGGAGTGGATATGTGCATGAGTTATACACCCAAGAAATAAAAGAGAAAAAGCCTGGCCCAGAAGCCAAAGCACGATGTGAAGACTTGAGAGCTCTTTATACAGACTCCAGGTGCGATGCTGAGCACAGGCACCTACCTCTGTTAGCACCCTTGGCCTCCAGCTATGGAACTGAAAGGGTTTGTGGCCTCTTGCAGAGCCTATATCATATGTGCCAGGCATGTGTGGATGACTCATATTACCTGAAGGGGTCTCAAGTAGCACTAGAGCCATGAAATAACCCAGTCATGCCACCCCTCTCTGAACCTGGGTGAGTCATGTTTCTCTGCATGTAAAATGGGAATGCCCTGTCCCACAGAGGCAGCATCAAATAAACTAGAAGGGTATTTGTTAGGATGTTACAGGGAAGGGATGGAGGAGCAGCATGTTTATGACCAGTTCATCATGAACTATGAAGCCATGGACAGCTGCAGGTTTGCCTACCATACAAGTCATCCTGGTTTTGACTCACGCTGCAGCCAGCAGAGGCATTTGAGCAAGGACAAGCTGCTGGTGAACCAGTCTTCCTGAGGAACCCTTTGTTTAAAAGCATTGCTTAAAACTAGCATCCCTTTGTTGACATCTGGATTAGCCCAGAGGCCCGTCTCTTTCCTGCTCCCTGCACCTGCCTCCTCGCTGAGATGGAATCAAAGGAGGGCTATCTGACCTACCTGCGCAGGTCAGCACACCACCCTCTTTGTTTACCCCAACACTCCCTTCTGTATCAGTGGCCAAAGCTTCAGGTTTGTCTCTTCTTGCCTCCATCCAAATTTCTGCTTCCTCCACTTAAACTCTTTCCTGAATATCTTGCCTAGCTGACTTTAACTGCTTTTCTACACAGAACCAAACATTTCAGAGCAGATTTGACAGTTCTTAGTGGGGCAGAAATGTCATATGACAGAGGGATGACTGCCAAATGTCAGCCAATTTTCACATCATTCATTGGCAGAACACAGAGATGCTCAGAGTGGAGACACACTATTCGTTCTACCAGAAAACTTGGTAATATTGTCAGAGTGACCACTGTCCTAGTCTAATCAGCTTTTTGGTCTGCTCTCTTTCGTTTTATTCCACCATTTCTTCTACTGATAGGATTTTGTAAATGGGTACCCTGTGGTTGACAAGCTGTTGAAGGAAGTGGATACAACCCATGGCATCAGTGACACAGGAAGACGCTGGCTGCATAAAGAAAGAACCTGAGTATCCAGTCCAAAACCACTGTAGCTGAAGGGAAACCCCTTGAATTAATGTCTGTTGGCGTTGGACTTTGTAGTATTTCCTGAGAGACTGAACTGAAGAAAGATGTAGCCAGGAGCTTTGAACAGATACTTGAGATTTTTCAGTAGTAATTAACTAAATGTTCTTACTTGAAATCCCTGTTGGATGTAGCTGAGGCAGCTGAAAAGAAGATCCTTCAACTGCCCATCTTGCCTGTGGACATCAACATGTCCTCGACAGAGGAAGGGAACAGTATTGCCCCCACCCCCACCAGCTCATAACAGAAATTTAAACTGTGATGAGCTCCGTGTGTTTTCATTTCACAGGGACTGTGACCAATTGTGGCTGTCAAGCAAACATGATGGCTGGCCCACTGCTCCAGGGGAGATGACAGCTGGAGGTATTCTCAGGCACTAACATATGTAGCCACTTTTCCTGATGCCACCCGGCAGGGACTGAGGGTCAGTCCTGGATGGAGAGCCAGTCTTGCTCCACTGGAAAGCAACTGAGCTGAACTCCATGTCAAAACTCCCCTTGGCTTAAATAGGTCAGGAGGCTTTGATAGTTTTCTTGAATACTGACAGGATTTTGAAAGGGATGGGAAGGAAGAGAGCTTAAATAAATTTTCTGCTGAGAAATGGTGCCATTGAGACCAAATTGCATAATGGCATTTTCCTCATAATTATTAATTCAGAGATCTTCAAAGCTATTTATAGCAATTGTCTTCTCTCTTGCATGCTACTGACCTGTGTGAAACTTTACACAACACTCCTGTATGTTAAGCCTGGGATTTCTGGCTGGGCAAAGACAGCCAGGCCTAATGGAGAGACTTCTCATGAAAAAGAGTCTACCTCTCTGCATTTCACATCTTAATGAGAAATCACCCAGGATCAACCACATTTGCCAGTGGAGACCTTGCTACAGATGAAGCAGATGCAGAGATTGTGATTTGATTTTACTTCTCCAGAACTCTGAAGCAAATGCGAAGTGGACAGCTTAACAGTCTGCATAATATAAAGAAAAATATATCCAGCCCTGCACTCCCTGATTAAAAAAATGGGAAGCTCAGACTGCTCATGTGGGATTTATCTGGGAATGAACTAGGCTTTCCAAACACAGTTAGGGTCCTATTTCAGCCTGTTCACCAATGAAATACAACAGCAAAGGAGAAGGGAAAGAGCTCCTCAGCTTCTGACGCTGGCTGCCTTCCCCAAAGCTCATTTGGCTGTGTCCAGTCCAGTTTGACTGGTAGCAGACACAACTTGTCTTGCCTCCATTCCCAGCAAGATTTGCCCCTTCTCACTAGTTGTTTGCTCTATATTGAGAAGGGGGGTGCTGTACTCCCAGGAGCAGGTATCTGTGCCCATGGAAGGGTAGCAAGGATTCATCTCCATGTAGCAATCTGTCCCTGGAGTCTCTTGGGGTAGCCCTTGCTGACTGCCCCATATTCAGGACACTGAGCAAAGACCAAGTTACTCTTGGGAAATCTCTAAGAAGTAATTACCACTTCACCCGCTAAAGCCTACATACTTCCATGAGTAGCCACAACCACTGACAAACCCTATCCTACAAGTCTACTGCTCTGAAAAGGTGGTATGCCACAATTAGCATAACAACATTCAATGTCTGCAATTGTCTCATTGCAAAGGAGTAAATTTCTTATTATTTTCACTAGCAGTTTTTTATTGGTATTATTCTTCCTTAGAATGTCAGGTATTGCAAAGAAGTCAAATATAGACATTAAAAGTACTGTCTTATTAATACAGTTTAAGTAAAAGAAGAAACAGATCACTCAGAAAAGGCCAGGCTAATAGCCTTAGCAAAGTTAGAGTAAAGAAGTGGTTAAGGATCTAGATGATTTAATCCAGTTTTAAGAAAAGGTTTTACAGTGAGCAATTAGATGCTGTTTAAGGAATTAATCACTAATGGGTCATTAACTCTGACTGCTATTGTACAGTTAACAAGCCGAGGCAGGATTATTAGACTCAGCACCCAATTAAGAAGGAGAAGATATTTACAACAAAATGAACAAATGAGCTTTTAAAATGGAACGGGACAATTTGAAAGAAAGTGTAGGAACACAGACAACTAGGCAGCGTACAAGAAAGATATGAGTTTGCATAAGCCTCTGTCCCTCTATTTGTTTGAAAAATATTTACCTGTCTTTGCCCACTTAGATTTAGCTGGTTAAAATATTTATTTTTAGCAATAAACTCATAGCTTTCCTTGAAGGACATGACTGCACACAGTTTATCCATGACAGGGTTTACATGTACAATGTATAACAGAAGACCTGCTCAATATGTCAATAAAAGAACAATCACCAGAGCTTGACATAATCTTTCATTTTTTGGTCACAGGTGTTGGAACAGGAGCTTATAAAAGTGAACAGTTGTCTTCAGCTGCTATTTCTGCTGTCCTGTCATTGTGGTGTTATCTACTGTTAGTCTTTTACAATTTCAAGTAACCAGCGCTGATCAAAAAGTTGGGGGGGGTGTGGTGTGGGTGTGTGTGGGGTGTGTCATTGCAATGGCTTTACAGGACGCAGAATAACTGGAGGCAAAAAGGAGGGAGGGTAGTAGTGTCAATATGTGGAAGAGCACCAATGAAATGCTGAGGAGTTGCTTATTAGTCATGAGCAGTAAGGACAGGTAAGAGCTTTCAGGCAACAGTTAAATGTGCTCCCATGCAGGAGGGTTTTCAGCATCAGAGCCACAGCTGCACTGCAGCCAAGTAATAGTAAGTGTGATTGTTCCTATCCCCTGGAGCAGGAAGAGTGTGCAGAGCCTCGGTATTCATTTGTTAATGTGCATCCGTCACTGATGCAGCCGAGGGTGTGCAAGCACACCAAGAAACATCCTTCCCTCACAGCCACCAGAGATGTGCCTTCTTGCAAGCCCAGCCTCTTTGGTGATGCAAACAAAGCACACCTGTGAAAGGAGCGCTGGAATAAGACCTAAAAACTGAAGCAATACAGTTTTTGTTCTTCTCCCCTCCCCCCACAAGTTTACTCAGGTCTCCTTACTAGAAGTTAGCAAATTATTTCCCTGGTCCCAACAGCGGCAGCACTTTCTTTTCCTGACAGCACGGCACTTTCTTTGCCAAGGAAGCAAACAGCTGTGTGCTGGGGAGGCTGGGCGCCACCACAGACACACACACACAGTGGCACTGGCAGGTCCAGAGCCCAACAGGAGAGTCTGGCCCACACAGGGCCTCCCTGCACCCCCCTGGACCAGCACAGCTCAGGGAAGGGAAGCCTGGGGGCCTGGGCACAGCATGTGCTCTGGTCCAGAGAGGCAGGTTGGATCTGCAGGGAAGCCAGGGAGAAAGGAAAAGGAGTTTCAAAATAGAGGGATTCCTATTATTATCTGTAAAAGAAGCTCTCCAGACAATAGATGGGGCTGCTGTGGAGAAGACTGTGAAGGGACGTTTAGAAACTGCTGTCTAAGGTTAAAAAGCTCTCTGAAGTGAAGCTGAACAAAGCTGACATACTTGTTTCTGACAGGACTCTTAAAAGATACGCACAGATTGTGAAAATATAATTAGACGCCAGCCTTTGTCTGGCCACAACGAGTGGGAAATGGTGAAAGGAGAGGTCTCCCAGTCTGCATTGAATCATCCCCTGGACACAATGAGGGCGCTTGTGCATCCTTCTCTCTTCCCTAATGAGAAACATTAATTGCCACAACCTCCAGAGTGTGTAGCGCACCCCGTGCCCAGTGGAGGAGAAGGGGTGTTTCATTACAGCTTCTCAGCCCCATTACAGCCAGTAACAGAGATAATGGAAAATAAAGATGCTGCAGTTCTAGTTTCGGCAGCTTGGCGATGGGCACTGGGTGGGCTGGGGAGCCAGCGCGGCCCATTGCTGTGCCAGCCTCTTGGGGCTGCACTGGGCAGCCACACCAGGCAGGATGCACCCAGCGAGCGGGCCCCTGCCAGCAGCTCCAGCCACCCAGTCAGGTGTCCAATGCCTTGTCAGCTGCTGCCCGTCTGCCCCCATAGGCAGCTGGACTGCGGGGGCATGGGGCCCTGCAGCACCTGCTGGTACCCTTCTCCGAGGAGGCAGCAAGGCCCACAGGACTGTCACTGACCCCAGCATGCTGGGGCAGGGGTGGGCAAAGCCCATCCGAACCCAGCACTGCTCCACAAGGGCAGCTGTGGGAGTACTGCACCTGGCCCAAGGACTGCCAGGGCCCTGGCCACTCCTCACGGAGCAGGGAGCCCCTTGCTGGGTATGCTTCCCGCCGCGGGGCTGCAGCTTCCAGGTTCCAGTGCTCACACCCAGTTTGGGCAGGGTCCTGCTGCTGGAGGGGGAGGGAGGAGGGCGCATGGCCAGGCCTGTCCCACCCCTCTGCACATCACAGGCAGTAGAGGGTCCAGCATCAGCAGCTCACTCGTGTGCAGGAACACGACGCGCAGCCTTCGTGCAGGTTGTGCCATTTAATGGTGCAAAACCAAAAACCCTCTCCATGTAATGCAGGCCTCGATTCCCAGCCACTTTACATAGCTCTTCGCCCTACTGCAGCTTTTATTGCAAGTAAAGTGTCCAGCCAAGGAGGAAGAGCAAAAGAGATTTTTTTTTTCCCTAAGCTATGATCAGGCCCCTAACTCTGCAGGGCATGTGGAAAGGGGAATTAGAAGGACCACAAAATACAAAGCAAGCTGGGGTGTGGGGGAAAGGCTGGTGCAAGGGACAGCCCTCCCTTGCCTGGCTTTCCAGGGGAGCCAGAGCAGGGTAAGGGCGTCCCTTGGTTGTCCCAGGACCGGCCTTCCCTGTGGGTTTCTCCCAGGTGCTGAAGGACTTCAGATTGTCTGCCAAGGTTTGCCAATGGACTGGATGTGCTCCTTGGCCTTCATCCGCAAGGCAGCAATGCTGGTGTTGCGTGGGTCTGCCTCATCCAAGGGGAATTTGTCCACAAAGGTGGCCCCACACTGGTAAGGTGGCGGTGGCCCCATGGCCCCCAGAGGTTGCAGCGCATGGGTCACTGCCGGAGAGTTCAGGAAGGGCGGTGGCGTGTAGCTGCCGGGCAGGCTCTGCGGTGAGGCCACGAAGCCGGGCAGGGTCTGCAGGGCTGTGCTGCTGGGCACAGGCGGGCTGAGCCACGTCTCCAGGGGCAGGTTGCTGTTGAGAGGACCTATGGGTGTTGCCTGTGGTGAGCGGTTGAAGGAGAGGATGGGTGAGTCCTGCAGCTTCATAGAGGTCACCTCCAGCTTCTCCTGCCGCCGCCACTTGGCCCGTCTGTTCTGAAACCACACCTGCAAGCACAGCCGCGTTACCCGGGCCACAGGGCGGCACGGCAGCGCTGCTACCCCCACGGAGGGCTGAGGCTCTCCCCTGGGTGCAGTGGCACACACGAAGTGGAGCTCATGAGAAATGACAGAGCAGCAGACGGCGTGCTGTGCCGAGTGCAGGAGGGGGTTCAGCCATGCTTCCCCCACGGGCTCGGCAGACCCGAAGCCCTTCACTCGGCGGAGAGCAGTGCCACGGGGGAAGCCGTGCAGCGAGAGCCCCGCGGGGGAGCCGGCCCGCCGCACCTGCCCGCCCGGTTCGGTTGCCCGCTCGCCGCCACCCCGGTGCACAGCGGCTTCAGCCGCCCCGGCCCGGGACACGCCAGGCAAAGGGCAGCGGCGCTGACGACGTGGCTGGGACGGGCGGAGGGGCCGGGCCGCGGCCCGAGCCCGCGGCTGCCGAAAGGAAACGGCCCCGGGCTCCGCACTGTCGTGCCGGGCCGGGGCCGCCGCGCCGGGGCCGTGCGGACGGCGCCAGCGGCAGATGTGCCCGGTGCTCCAGCGGTGCCCCGAGGGGCCGCTCAGCCACGCACCGGGCGGGGCGAGCGGTACCGGTGCCGGGCTGGGCTCACGGGACAGCGGGGCCGTCGGCGCGGTGCCGCTCCGGCCGCCGGGATCGCGGGGCCGGGCCGGACCGGCCTGCGCCGCGCCGGGAGCTGCCGGCGCCGAGAACGCGGGGCTACGGCGAGCCGCGGCGCGCCGGGCTGCACTGTCGTGGGGTTTCCCGGCGCCGAGCTGAGCCGGGGGTGGCGGAACGCGGGGCCAGGCCAGCGGGCGGGGGCGGGCGTTACCTGCACGCGGACCTCGGGGAGGTTGACCTTCATGGCCAGCTCCTCGCGGCTGTAGACGTCGGGGTAGTGGGACTTCTCGAAGGCGCGCTCCAGCTCGTGGAGCTGGTACGTGGTGAAGGTGGTGCGGTTCCGCCGGTGCTTCTTCTTGGGCTGCTCCTCGTCCGACGGCTTCCCCTCGCCGCCGCTGCCGGCGGGCAGCTCGGGGCTGGCGCTGCCGGGGCAGTACGGCTCTGGGAGGGGAAGGCAGGCGGGTCAGCGGGAGGGCAATCTCCCCGCGGGGCTCACCCGAGGGCGCGGGGAAGAGCTGCCCGCCCGCCCACGACCCGGCGCCTCTCGCCCGTCGCGCTCACCTTGGAAGCACTCGGCGCGGCCCTGGGGCTCGGCCGGCGGCGGCTCCCCGGGCATCTTGGGGAGGCAGTGCCGGGCACCCCGCCTGTCCGGCTCCTTGGCGCCGCCGGCGCTGCCGTCGGGCGGGAAGGGGCCCAGCAGGCCGTCCTCCTTGGTGAACCCCAGGATGGCCTCGATGCTGTGCAGCCTCGACGGGTTCCCCCCGGGGCTCCGCGCCGCCTGAGCGGACAGCGAGAAGGCGCCCTCGGCCATGGCGAGCAGGGCGCCGGGCGGGTGCATGGGGCGGCCGGCCCGGGGCCCCGACGCGGCGCTGCGGTCCCACCCGGCCCCGGGGCGGCGCGGGCAGCTCTGGCACGGCGCCGCCCGGCGAGCTGGCCTCCTTGGGGCGGGGGAGGAGTGCCGGGGGGCGGTGGGCGAAAGGGAAGGCGAGGCCCCCGCGCCGCTCCGGCATGGCGGGGGAGGCAGGGCATCCTCAGGGCCCCGCCGGCAGCGCCCGCTGCCCCCCCCCGCCCGCCGGCCGCCCCGCCCCGCCGGACCCGGCCCCGGCCCCAGACGGCGCCGGGCGATGCCATCCGGGGCCCTCGAGGCGGGGCGGGCCGGCCCCCGGCTGCCGCTGCCGGGGGTTGGCCCAGGCCGGGCCCCCCGCCGAGCCCCGCGGCAGGAGCCCCGGCGCTGGGGCCGCGCTGCCGGGGCCGAGCGGCGTCGGAAATCATCGTGGGACAGGCGGCTGCCGGTGCGCCGGGCGCGGGGGGACCGACCCGGCACGGCGGTGCCCGGGACGGCGGGAGCCGCTTGCCGGGAGCGGGGCTTCATGGAGGGGCTGGGAAGGGGCGGGAGCCCCGGGGGGGCCTGGGCGAGAGGCCAGTGGGCGCCCGGCTCAGTGCCCTGCGCTGTGCTGCGGGCCCTCGGAGCCTCTGCGAATTACTCTCGCTTGACAGCTCCAGCCTGCATCCGTCCCGGGCATTTTTTAAGTGCATCGCTTTCAGAGGAAGCCTCTCAAAATGTGGTGTGCGGGGAGGATGCCGTGGCACTGTTCTGTGTCAGATGCACAGGGTAAAAGCGTTGGGGGTAAAAGTGATGCTCTGGTCCCCTGCCAGGATGCCTTCTCTGCGTCTGGCTGCTTTCAAAGCCAGGTTTACAGACCAAGTGAAAGTGCGTGCAGGCTTTTGGGGAGGATGGCCTCTGGAGACATCTGAAGGAGCTGGGCTCAGCCTTTCAGAGTTCACAAGTCTGGGGAAAGTGCTAGGCAATATTTCTGAGGAAATTTTCCAAGATGTTGGTACAGGAGGGACCCAAGAAGAGCTGATTCTGGCTGATTCTGTGACCCTGTCTTCCACGGCGCGAGTGTGGTTGGGAGGCTAGAGGGCAGGGCATGGCTTCATGGGAGATCTACAAAATGCTTTTGGAGGTAAGGCAGAGAGCGAAATCCCACACCTTGGTTTGTACTTGGCTTGGTGGACCCAACACAGTACTAACCAGGCAACGACATCATGTCTCCTGCCTCCAAAATGCTCCTTCCTGCATCGATATTTTTCCTGCTTTTCTCTTTCTGTCACTTTATCACTTCTTATGCAAGCGCTTGCCAGTTCTTTGAGGCACCGGCCGTCTTTTGTGCCAGCTGGCGTGACAAACACAGCAACATCCAGAGTGGTTTTCAGCCTGCGCTTAACTTTGAATATGCTTCCATTTCAAGCCTGAGGAGAGTATGTGAATGAAAGACACCACTGCTTCGTCTTCTTCCAGATATATTAGCTAGTCTAATAAAAGGTACGACCTCGCTCAACAAATCTTCATTTTTGCTTCCCCCCGCCCCAACAGGATGTATTTTCTGTAGATTTTTCCAGAGGAATCGCTTCAAAACAAAGTTTGGCAGTGCTCGCCCCTGCCCATGCCCACACCTTTTTAAGGTTTATGGTCTGATGTCCCAAAGTTAATGCCTTTCAGAAGGGCTCAGCTTTTCCTGCTAGCTCCAGGTGAGGTTTGCCTCCACTGACTGCTTCTGGGGGCAGGTGGGTCAGAGCCCAGAGAACTCAGCCATCGGTTGGCAGAGAGGGAAGAGGCTGACAGAAGAGACAAGAAAAGGTTAGTGTGGCTTTTGTGCACAATATGAAAAGCAAGTCAATACCATTGTAGGGGCAATGGAGGGTACTCAAAGCAATCAGCCAGGGGCCATTGTGTTCCTTTAATCTACATGTGTATTTCCCAAGAACTCTATTAGTGAAGTTGAATGAACTGTGCAATGTCCCTAATTTCTTCTAATTTGGAGCTGGGGTTTTATGGCACTCACAACCAGCACAAAACATGCCTGTCCCTTCAGAAGCCATAGGCAAACTTGGGAATCGTTTTTGCTTGTTGTAGCAAAAAAAAAAAAAAAAAAAAAAAAAAAGCAAGGTGAGATGAAGGAGCAAAACCCCTTTAGCCAGACTCTGGTCTGGCCATAAAGGAACTGGGCATTGAGTCCTGGCACAGATGCTGCTTTTAGGGCGCCTGTCAAAATTGTCAAATACAGGAACAAGACTCAATTTTTTTGCTGTTAATCACAATGCAAACATACAGCAAAAAAACTTCCACCCCCGAAGCAGGGTACACATCCCACACAGTACACGAGAGACCATCCTCCCTGATAGAGAAGGATCCTCCTTCCTCAGCAGTAGATTATTTCAGTTGTATTTGCTGGATGGAACTGCAGTCGTCACTGTAGCAGCCTTGCAGGGGAGTGGAGTTGTCAAAAGAGGAAGCAATTCCCTTGGTCACAATTTGTAAAAATCTGGAAAAAAAACCCCGAACCTGTAGCAGAGCAGAGACCAGCTCCGACTCTTCTAGGTCCAGAGCTCTTTTCTCTCTTGCCATGCTTAAGGCACAGTCTGTGGTGCCCTGACAAGCACATGAGGTATCACAAAGCTCTGGGGAGGGAGGAAGTCTAATTCGTCCTCTGATAATCAGAGACTTGCACAGAGAGTTTAGGGTGGCAAAGAAAGGTAACTGGGCATTTCCTTTGAGTCTAATGTACTGGCTGTGGGCTAAATCCCCTGCTGCCACAGAATCCCCTGGGACATCTGTCATACTAGTATGAAGCCTCAGAAATTGATACTGTGGTACATCACAGCTTTGCAAAGACTATTTACCTTTGGAAATTACAGGGACAATCAGGATCAAACTTCAGAATATTCACTGGGGATAAAATAGGTGAGATTTGTTTCTTCCCTTTGGAAAAGATGGCCCCATTCCATCACTTTTTTTAGTTTTTTGCACTGTATTATTACAGAAATTGCTGCTGAAATTACTTTTGGAAGCTAACAAAAATTCTCAAGATGGACAGCCTGTAAAGGGCAGCGCCTGCCATGTCTCCTTCCTGTGCATGCATGGTGAAGGCTAAATGGGAATAATTTTGATCCTGTTGGTGCTATTGAGATGTATGTATGGGATGTAGCTTCACACAGTGAAATCGGCACCATAAAATGCCACAGATTCTTGCTTCCTTTCCTCCTGTCTTTTCTTTATGTCAAGCTGAAATAATTACTGCCTTGCAGAGCAGACATTTGACGCTGAAGTCACTCTGCAGGTGGGACATCACTCTCCAGACCAGTGATGTGCAGCAGGGAGTGCCTCCCTGAAAGATAAACAGGGCCTTCAAGGTCATACAGCAAATCGGCAAGGGGCAGGGAGTGGGGGGGAGGCAAGGAAAAAGGGGGAATATTCACCCAGGAGGAACCTGTACCCTGCTGCAGTTTGCATATTCTGTATCATCCGACAGGTTGTTAAAAACTGGAAGAACTGGCTTTGCTTTTTTTCTCCCCAGAAGTTCCTAAGTGTGCAATTTAAGAATGTTCTTGAAAGCACCATGATATGAGGAAGCTGCTGCCTCCTCCCATCACTGCATCACTCGGCAGCCACCTCCTGCTTTTTTTTTTTTCTGTGAGATTTCTCTTTATCCACCCCTAGGAGAGTTGGTTGTGTTTTCTCCACTGCTTATAAGGTTCTTTGTGGCATGCAGGAATCCCACAGGGAGTGCTGAGCAGGGCCCCTGTGCAGCACAGTGCCTGAGCCTCCATGGAGCGTGCTGGCCCCTTTGCCTGTCCTGGCTGTGGGCACGCACTCTGGCTGCTCTGGAAGCAGGGAAGCCTTTTCTGGGTGGTGAGCAGCATGGGTCTTGTGCAAGTCCATGGACGGTTAGGCTCACCACACTCAGCTGTCCCTGTGTAGGTTCATGCTGTAAGGCTATATTAATGCAATCCTTCTTTACTTGTTTTCCAATTAGCCTAATTGAATTCATATTGCTTAAAAGTGGGCACTAGAGACATTTATCTTGATGGGATGATGGCCTTGAGCTCCAGCGATCCTATTAGCTGTAAGAACCCAAATCCCAGGTAGGGTCTGTCCATCAGTAGCTCCCATGTGACCTAACACTTTAATCTGCTCCTCTTCTGTGCAGCACACACACACAGACACACGGAGATGCACACACATAGAGACATGTACACATGTGCATAGGTACATGCACATATGTACACATGCACACATATGCACGTAAGTGCATCTCCCCACACACACTCACACCAGCACACATGGACATGCACACACACGCAGCAGCTGCCACTTAAGGTTCCCGCAGGCTTAAGAGAAAGGTTGTTTAGTGCAAGACTTTGGAGAAAGACCTTTCTTTTTTCTTAAGAGTTGGAGCAGAGTCAGTGTTCTGCCTGCCTGCTGTGCTCCAGGCTCTCCCATGATCTGCCCCCGGGGCTAAACGTCTAGAGCAGTGCATGCCCGGTGATGTGTACCGCATGTGGCCCTGCCACCTCCTACCCATGTGCCTCCCCAGGCCTGTAGCTGCTGTCTGAGGACAGGGACAGCCAGTGCTGGAGGGATGAGCCATGCAGGCGCCTGCAGGGAGCAGGGCAGACACCTCCAGCGCGGTGAGGATCAGGCTCCAGCTGAGAGCAGGACAGATTTGCAGCTGTGCCCTGGCCATCATGACACCCTGTGTGTGGGAGTCTCAGGGGGATTTGGGGCAATGGTGCTGGCCCCCCATGGGGCCAGGACCCACTGTACCCTATCAATCCTGTGCACAGCCTGATGTCAGCTCCAGGGTGGGTGCAAGCTCTGGCCCCAGCACCCCAGGGAAACTCTATCTATGCATGGGAGCTGAGGGCAGAAACCAGCACCTCCTGCAATGTAGCCCAGCTCTGCCACTCCAGACTGAGAATTTTTAAGTCTCTGGCTCTAAAAATGGTACCTAAGGCAGCTCACTCCCATCCCAGTGGCAGATCAGCGCGGCTGTGGCCAGTGCCAGGGAGCATCCCACGCTGGGATGGGGAGGGCCCCTGTCCCTTGCCAGCCTGCAGCCACCTCCCAGCCCCAGTCACCTCTGCCAGCCCTGACATTTTTTTGGAATCTCATTAATCACTTGTTTGGTGATTCTGACCGTACTTTCTTCTTTGACCCTTTAAACCATGAAAATGCTGATCCTATATGTGCTGACGAATTTAATTAGCTCCTTTAAACCACCAGATGCTTTCAGTAAGATTTTCAGGGTGCCCCAGGCACATTTTAATTCAAAGGTCGAAAGCTTTAGGCTTATTTACTTTGGTGTTTTACAGATAAGACAATTCAGTCTGTAAAGTAACAGACCATTATGGAGACACCTACCAGATTTATACAAATACAGCTGGAAGTGGATTAATCCTCACAAACCAAAGGCCAGCTCAGATGAGCTGGCAACTATTTTAACTGCTTTATTTAAAGACCTCCTAAAAGAGCCCACTTGTCTTTCCGCATAGATAATTAAACTCTGTGGTGACATGTGAGAGAAGGATCCCAAGAAACAGAAATCGGATCATGAGTCTTGGTGGTTTTAGGTGGAGTGTTCGAGACTGAGTTAGCATCTCAAACTGGCAACCTGTCACTAGTGGAGTCCCCCGGGGATCGATATTGGGCCCAATATTATTCAGTAGCTTTATAAGTGAGCTGGATAACGGCATCAACTGAAGCCTCATGAATTTTGCTGATGACACCAAGCTGAGTGGGGAAGTAGACACTCCAGAAGGGAGACCTGCTCTGCAGGGAGATCTGGATAGGCTGGAAGAGTGGGCCAGCAAGAACCTTATGAAGTTCAACAAGGAGAAGTGTAAGGTCATGCACCTGGGAAAACATAATCCGGGAGTGCAGCACAGACTGGGATCCACCTGGCTGGAGAGCAGCTTTGTGGAAAGGGACCTGGGGGTCCTGGTGGACAGAAAGCTCAACATGAGCGAACAGTGTGCTGCTGTGGCCAAGAAGGCCAACAGGATGCTGCGTTGCATCAAACAGGGCATCGCCAGCAGAGATAAAGAAGTCATCATCCTGCTCTACTCAGCGCTTGTCAGGCCACACCTGGAGTGCTGTGTCCAGTTCTGGTCCCCGCTGTACAAAAAGGATGTGGACAGGGTGGAAGGCGTCCAAGAGAGGGGCCACCAGGATGATCAAAGGATTGGGAAGCTGCCATACGAGGGTAGGCTGGGAGAACTGGGTTTGTTCAGCCTTGAGAAAAGGAGGCTCAGAGGGGCTCTCATCACCATGTACCAGTACTTAAGGGGCAGCTACAAAGAAGACGGAGACTCTCTTTTTACACGGAGTCCCGTGGAGAGGACAAGGGGGAATGGACACAAGTTGCTCTTGGGGAGATTCCAATTGGACACCAGAGGAAAACTCTCCACATTGAGGACAGTCACCATTGGAATAATCTCCCCAGGGAAGGGATTGACCCGGCCACGTTAGACACCTTCAAGAGTCGTCTGGACAGGGTGCTGGGCCATCTTGTCTAGACTGTGCTCTTCTCAGAAAGGTTGGACTAGATGATCCCTGAGGTCCCTTCCAACCTGTGATTCTGTGATTTGCTTGCTTTGATGCTTGATGAATGTGCTGAAGATAGGTCTTCACCAAAGAAATGACCTGTTACTATACAAGAGCCACTGACATCCATCACTGAATAGACCAGGGCATCCTCTGGAAAAAGCAAGGAAGGTAAACTTGACAACTTCTGTGTTTCTTAAGTAAGAAAGATGTGAGCAAGAAGAAAAGGCATGTTTTCTTGGGCCTGCAGTGGAGGAGATATTGGGTAACAGGTTTTCAAACAAGTCTATGCAGCTTATATTTGAACAGTGATTGCTGAAAAAACTTTTCTGAGATGATCTCTTGCACCTGAGAACCCCCTTACACAGAACTGTCTCATGGAGGCCAGCACCAACACCTGCCACCTCTCCCTGTCCCTAAGCTGGTAACGCCAGCATCACTGCTGGGGAACTGTGGCCAATGGCTCCTGAAGGGGCTGGACTGTGTGTGGTACACAGCCAGCAGGGCAGGGCTGAGCCCCATGCTGCCCCAGGGAGGCACGCAGGGCAGACCGGGGACCGTGGTTGGGTGCACCAGAGGGTCTGGATGGCCGAGCAGGACTCTGGCAGTAAGCCAGGTCCAAGGCCAAGCTGGGAAGTCCATCTACAGGTCAGGATTGGGCCTAGCGATCACCAGGCAGGTCCAACGTCCAGCTGGCAAGTCATTTTGCAGGTCAGGGTCTGTGCTGTGGCCAGGCACAGGCGTGGCTGTGGCTGAGCTGCAGGCAGGCACAGCTACAGCACAGTTGAGGCAGGGACTGAAGGCCCAGTCCTAAGCTTAACTGGAGGCCCAGGGCCCATGGGCAGGGGGTGTGGGTGAAGGGACATTGAGAAAATAAAAAGTTCTTCGGCCACCAGACTTGTAGGAGAAAGAAGTCTATCTGGCAAAAAGAGTTAAAGCAGCCACTGATTGCCCTTTGCCAGGGCTGATAACAGTGGCTCAGTGTGACACAGAGCTGTCTTAGACACCTGGGTCTACCAGGTCCTTGCTGGCAGTGGGTGTCACAGCAGCCTGGTGCAGGGAGGAGCTATATTAAAAAAAAATAATCTGCTTATGTTAAAACTAGAGCAAGACAAAAAGATTGGATGGTTTTTGTAGCTTCTAAAGGTTTCTTCTAAACTTTCTTACCATCTAACCTTTATAGTTTTCTTGTTTGGAGGATTTTTCTATTGAACAGCAAAGGAGAAATAGACCCCTCCAGACCCTTGCAGAAGGCAGCCTTCCCCTTGCTTTTCCCTTCCAGAGAGGGAGAGGCACACTATTTTATTAGCAACACCATGGGAAAAATGTTGTTGAAATGGACACACTCCTCTAGGAATGACCTGGTCTCTCCTCACAGACTGCACCAGTGCCTCACCCAGCTCCTCATTTGGGCAGCAGGAATAAAGGGGCTGGAGTGATCTGCAGTGGGTTTGCCCTACAAGTTTATGATATTTTTGCTTTTAATCTGATTTTTTAAAATAAGGTAGACACCCAGAAAGTCATGAGGCATCTCCTCTCCTCCCCTCCAAGTAAACTGCACGTGGAGGAAGCCAGAGGACCACTTCTGTCAACCAACACTGACACATCTCTGCATCTCTTTCCTAGCCTCAGGGCCAGGGCCAGGGCTGAGCCTTTGTGTAGTGGCACAGGGAGCTGGGCAGCTGCAGGATGAGGTACTTGGCCAACAAGCTGCTGGATTGGAGAAGACAGCAGAACTGGCCCCGCACAATCACGTGAGAGCAAAATACAGGCACCACTTCAGTTTTAGGTGGTCTGTTTGTAGGCAGGAATCTCAACTTCCTTTTCCTGTTAGCAAACTGGCTACATTCAGGGAAACTTAGAAACTATGTACCTCTGTCTCTTGCTGACAGCCCAGAACAGGGTTTTGCCCAGAACTCTCCTCAACGCACTGAAGTGATGTAAATGATCTGCATGTTTTACAGACCTGGGCCAGTATTTTTCATGATGCTACAGATTACCCAGAAGTCTGGAGGCGATTCCCTACAAGTCACTTCTGATTAGAGAGGAGCTGGAGATGTACAGTTCTTCTCCCATTGGCTCGGCAGCAGACAGCCCCCCACACAAAAGGAAGGTAGAAACAAAGTCAATATGCTCAAGACACTCAAAGATTCCAATAACAACATGCTTTGGATCTGCACTCCTGCCACCCAGAAATGTTGTAACAAACGCAAACATTTCAATGTCTGTGGGAAGAGTGTTTTTAGAAAGCATTTGCCTGTGTGCTCACCAGTACATTAGGGAAAAAATGGTGATCACTTGAAATGCTATAAAGGAGTCTAGTAGAAAATGGATAAAAGACATACAAATAAATGTGTTTGCCCAGATGATTAAAGCATGATCCGTATATGATGAACACATAAAGCTACACACTGGTTCCTCTGTCCTTTTGCTGCCATGGAGGAGGGCACCATTATATCCATTGGTGATAATGGGCTTTTTAAAAGTAGCTAATTTTCTCTGGCCTTTTCCCACATCACAGTGTCTGTACCAGTGCTGCAGTAGTAGGTGGTGGGGTGACGCTCCCTGGCAGTCTCGGCACCCAGCAGCCCGGATGAAGCTCCCTCCCTTGCCCTCCTCTCTGTCTCATGGCAGAGGTGGCTTTGCCAAAAAAGAGGATTTGTCCTCCTTTCCCAAGTGACTGGTAAAACATTGCAGGCATGCCACACACTCAAATCCTCCCCAAGATTTTGTGTGTTTGCCCCTTGGCACTGCAACTGTGTAGCTGTGCATGACTGAGGTCCCCATCTGCAGGGAGAGGGACCATGCCAGGCGAGTGCGGGAAGATGCTCTGCGCTGTTCAGGCATTGTGGGCTACCTGGTGAAACCACAGTTTTACCAAGCGCATGCTGTGGTGTCTCCACAGCAGTATTGCACTTCACTGGGTAGTTGCTTCTGAAGCTGCCAGCAACCCGACCTGGTGCAGTCACGCAGACCGTCAGCAGCCCCTGGCCTTGCTCCATCCGGGCCCGCAGCAGCAAGAGGCATTAGCTGGGGCTGCCAGATAGGATGACTAAGTCCTTTCATGGTAAGCGTACCAAGGGCATGACCAATGAATACAATAAAGATGTTTACAAGATATGGTTTACGGTGCCAGACACAAAGACAGGTGTTTTTCCTGTACCTAATGCTGGGGGCACCCAGCTCTTTTCTGAAACCCCCACCAGATCTACTCTGTTGGTGACAGGCCCTTCCAGAAAGTTGGTCCATTGGATCACCCAGCTTCTCTCAGCAAAGCACTGTAACTCACTGGGGCCTGGCAGAGCCACCACCATACTGTGGGGCTGGGGGTCATGATCCAGCTCAGGCAAAGGGGGCTCAGTGCAGAGGATTTCACCTCTGGTGTGCATTGTGTTGGTATCTTTTGCACTTCCCAGACCAATACCTGAGGCCAGGATTGAGGAAGAATGAGCAAAAAGAGAGGAAAGGAAAAATGGAAGAATGGAAGAATGGAAAACGGAAAATGGAAAGGGAAGGGAAGGGAAGGGAAGGAAAGGAAAGACAGAAGACTGAAAAGACAAAGAGGGAGGAAGGAAGGAAGGAAGGAAGGAAGGAAGGAAGGAAGGAAGGAAGGAAGGAAGGAAGGAAGGAAGGAAGGAAGGAAGGAAGGAAGGAAGGAAGGAAGGAAGGAAGGAAGGAAGGAAGGAAGGAAGGAAGGAAGGAAGGAAGGAAGGAGGGAAGGAGGGAAGGAGGGAAGGAGGGAAGGAAGGAAGGAAGGAAGGAAGGAAGGAAGGAAGGAAGGAAGGAAGGAAGGAAGGAAGGAAGGAAGGAAGGAAGGAAGGAAGGAAGGAAGGAAGGAAGGAAGGAAGGAAGGAAAGGAAGGAAGGAAGGAAGGAAGGAAGGAAGGAAGGAAGGAAGGAAGGAAGGAAGGAAGGAAGGAAGGAAGGAAGGAAGGAAGGAAGGAAGGAAGGAAGGAAGGAAGGAAGGAAGGAAGGAAGGAAGGAAGGAAGGAAGGAAGGGAGGGAGGGAGGGAGGGAGGGAGGGAGAAAGAAAAGAGACAAACCATACTTAGCGCATTTATTCATTTAAAATGAATATTTTTACTTGATTGGGTGGAGACACGGAGAGAGAGAGAGAGAAAGAGAGACTTATAAACCTGTAGGAAGGTGTTACATGTATTCATCTGCAAATTTCTTTCACAGGCTAGCTCTTGGAGACCTTACAAAAACTCCTTCATTTTATAGAATATCTGAGCCCCTTGGAAGTAGTATTGTATACATCCTCCATATGCAAGGGCTGTACAGCTTTTGTGGGGGTTATCATGCATGATAACTACTATGGCTATGCAAGTGCAGGACAGACTGATGCTCCCATCTGCCTTAACCACAAGACCCTGCTCCACAGGGCTGGTGGAGATGACCCGTGCTGGCCCCATCATTGCCTGCCCAGGCTGCTTGGGGCTGCCAGGCTGGTAGCACTGGCAGCACTGCAGGCTGAAGCGAGTAGCCACCCCTCAACCAGCCAGCTGCCCTGTATGGGGCCGCACTCCTCAAACTGTTAACTAGCATCAGCTTTGCTTGTTGAGGAGTGGGAAGCAATCACCCCAGGACCTATTTAGATTTTCCTCAGAAAAAAAAAAACTCCGAACAGCAAAGGAAAAGCTTGCTTGGTCCTGAATCTAAACCCATTGAACTGGAGCCTGTGTCCCCCACAGACACAGTCAGACTTAGCACTTAGTGAAAGCCATGCTTTTTCTCAGGGTTTAGGTGCCCTACCCCAGCATAATCTTCCAGGTGGGCCAGACACAACGCTTAGCCTCCTGTAGAGTTAACTCCTAGAATAAATGTGATGAGCTCATTTTAGCCTATACAAGTTATTTGCTAGTACCCCAAGCCCCAGAATTTGGCACACATAGCAGCCAAGAGGAGGGCCAGTGCTGTCACTTGACATCTGAACTGCATTTGAAGACCAAGAGGCCAGGAAATTAAAGCAGCTTGGAGTGGTCTATGTTGCTCCCTGACCATGGTTCACTGATAGCTACCAAGCCGTGATTTCCTACAAGCTCTCAGTTTTATATATGATGACATTTTTGTCCCAAGCTGTAGAGTTATATGCTTCACTTTTTGCCTTCTGCTATATGTAGTACAGAGGTGGTCAAAAACATTTAAAAAAAAATTTTTGCAGAAAATGTCAACATTTAAATACTGTGTTTGTTTCAAAATGTTTGAAAAAGACATGTTTTTATTAGAAATATATGTATTTATTTCTGAAAGCACTATTAAATGGGTGGTTACCTATATGTTCTGCATCAGAAGCACAATTTCAGTAAAAAATACATATTTAATAGCATTTTGCTCACCTTGAAAAAAATTGGAAAAGGCACATTTCTTCCCCAATATTAGCTATTTTAAAGCCATTTTCTTCCATGGGTAAAAATGTTATGTTAAAAAAATGAGGATCAGTTCTAACTTTGCACTAAACTGTCACAGCACGTAAATTTTGACCCCCTCCTTGGGATTTTCAAGTCTCTCTCTCTCTCTCGCTTTTCTATATTTACGTTTAATGCTATAGCCCTAAGCGCATTCCTCTGCCTGCCCTCGCTCTGCAGCCCCTTGTGAGACATGGCTGAATTCACAACCCTTCGATAGTGGTGTCTCTTCTACATCACAGAACATTTCTGCTCAGCAGCCTGTTTCATTTCGGTGAAGGTGGCTTGTGCCTTCTCTTTGATTGCATCCATGTCCATATTCTGGATGTTCTGCAGCTGTCCCAGGATAGAGTCCTTGTCCTCTTCCTCCACCTGATCTTCTGCCACCATCTTCTGAAGGTCTTCTGGCAAACCCACATCGTCTCCAGCCATCTGTATTTGATTCTCATCCAATTCACTCTGATACAAAAAGCAGAAAATAAAAACAGTACATGAGAGTATTTCTGCTATCCCAGGGTCTACCGATGAGTCTGTCTTTGTGTGTTTGCTTGTTTTGGGGAGAACAAAAACGTATGCACAGACTTTTCAGTCAAAGTTCTTAGATGCAACTTGTGAATTCAGGGGCTCAATCAGCCCCCGTACAAGTGCTAAGATTTTTCAGACAATGTCAACTGCATTTCTTTGAAGGGTTTCAGTAGTGTCTTTATAAGAAGTGATCTGGATAACGGCATCAACTGTAGCCTCATGAATTTTGCTGACGACACCAAGCTGAGTGGGGAAGTAGACACTCCAGAAGGGAGACCTGCTCTGCAGGGAGATCTGGATAGGCTGGAGGAGTGGGCCAGCAAGAACCTTCTGAAGTTCAACAAGGAGAAGTGTAAGGTCATGCACCTGGGAAAGCATAATCCGGGAGTGCAGCACAGACTGGGATCCACCTGGCTGGAGAGCAGCTCTGTGGAAAGGGACCTGGGGGTCCTGGTGGGCAGGAAGCTCAGCATGAGCCAACAGTGGCTGCTGCGGCCAAGAAGGCCAACAGGATGCTGGGTTGCATCAAAAAGGGCATCGCCAGCAGAGAGAAAGAAGTCATCATCCTGCTCTACTCAGCGCTTGTCAGGCCACACCTGGAGTACTGTGTACAGTTCTGGTCCCCGCTGTACAAAAAGGATGTGGACAGGGTGGAAGGCATCCAAGAGAGGGGCCACCAAGATGATCAAAGGATTGGGAAGCTGCCATACGAGGGTAGGCTGGGAGAACTGGGTTTGTTCAGCCTTGAGAAAAGGAGGCTCAGAGGGGATCTCATCACCATGTACCAGTACTTAAGGGGCAGCTACAAAGAAGACGGAGACTCTCTTTTTACACGGAGTCCCGTGGAGAGGACAAGGGGGAATGGACACAAGTTGCTCTTGGGGAGATTCCAATTGGACACCAGAGGAAAATTTTTCACATTGAGGACAGTCACCATTGGAATAATCTCCCCAGGGAAGGGGTTGACTCGGCCACGTTGGACACCTTCAAGAGTCATCTGGACAGGGTGCTGGGCCGTCTTGTCTACACTGTGCTCTTCTCAGAAAGGTTGGACTAGATGATCCCTGAGGTCCCTTCCAACCTGTGATTCTGTGATTCTGTGAAAACTGAAGCCCTCAGTGTCACTTGCCATTTTAGAAATCTGTGCAGTATTTGTTAACTGTGGTAACATGCTGATACTACACAAAATCGACCACAAGTTATTTGTATCCACCAAAGACATGCTGCAATATACTGCCTAGGCTGTCATCTGGTCTGTGATTTGGTCGATAAAGCAATAGCTTTGGAAAAACTGTGTGGCTATGTTTCCCCTATTTGTTTGGTGGTGGGTATTATTAGGTATTGGCACTAAACTGAAGCCTTCCTGAAGAAAGATGCATTAAACTTAGGAAAGAATTACTGGAAAAAAGGTCTCCATCCTCTCCAAACCGTGTCTAAACTATACCTAGGTCTTTGGTTGGCATCCCTGAGTTGTGATGAAGAGCTGGGGCTGCCTGGCACATAATCAGAGCAGTGTTGCAGTGGTGGTAAGTGGGGTAATAGGAGACAACAAAAGAGAGGGTGGAGGTTGGGTGTGAGTCTGAGAAAGCAAAAGGAGACAGGGGAAGGCACTGGTTAAGCAACTGAAAGGGCTGAGATGCAATAAGCACCACACACACTTGCTTCCTGCCTGCCTGCTGAAATGCTCTATCAGTGGGGCTATGTCAATTTTTCAAACAATGGCCATTTTGTTCACATTCTGCGGTGGATTCTGATGGATCCAGAGCTCAGGAGAACAGGATATTTTGACACAGTTCACACATCAAAGATAAGCATTAACGCCTCATTACAACTCCAAAATGAAGCATGACAGCAGCAAAGGCCTGATATGAATAAGCAGCAATGCTGTCAGCAGGAAGTGTTTTTAAGAGTGAGAGGGGTCTTGGGTTTGCATGAATGAATGAATGCAAGAATGAATGGAAGGACATATATGAGAAATGTCTGTGTAGTTTCAGGCCTTTGCAAGGACAGGCAGGCTGGGATACTTGCCTGCATAGCCACTATTTACTGTTACATACATTTGCACAGCTTTATGTTTGCAAGAACTGTAGTTCCCATTAACCTCATTTCTCCTCATATCTCTCATGAAAATATGGGGAGGTGTATAATGATCATTACTACTATGTGGCTAAAATGGGTGAGGATGTCTCTTGACCCCTTTGGGTAAGGGTTGTTACTAGCAGATCTTTGGGAGCTAGAAACAATATCCCAATTCTTTATTGATTGTGTAACAGGAAAAAAATGTGGTAAGCTTTTAATCAGCAAGGGCTGGCTATCAGAGGAGTTAGCCCTTTTGAAATTCTCCCAGGCAGCAGCAGAGGATGATAAGAAAGATACTGGGTTAATTACTGAAAAAGCCTCCCTAAGCAGACAATCACACATATTCTTTTCTTTAGAACTATTTATAATTTAAGACATCATCACTGCACACTACTGTATCTTATGTGCAGAGATGCCCATACAGCGCACACAAAGGCCGCTTTGGTGGTGTGAATGATTGTTTGGCACATTTTTGCACCAAAGTCCCCTGTCCTACTGAAGTCTGAGATGTGCTGCACAACACAATATGGGGGTTCAAAGTGTTCCCTGACCGAATAACACATTCAGATGTAGACTAAAGCAGTACAATTCTGCCCAAGTCATCTGCCTCTACCCACTTGGCATTTAGCCTGTCCTTGAGTAGACCTAGTATGGGCTTCAACAGGGTAGGGTCACTCAACAGCAAGACAAGACGCACGTATATATATAGCCTTTTCTCTTTCTTCTAAAATTAGACAGACTTGGTTCTGTTACTCTGAATTGAAATGGAAATGTAGCATTAAATTTCTGATTTTACCTGTTGCGTTGGTTTGTTTGTTTTTATTTGTGGGTTTTGGTTTTTTTTTAAGTCTGGTGGAAATAAGTTAAAGCTTGTTTTCTCACAAGGCGAGACCAGATTTTCCCACAGGATGTTCTTAAAGTCAGGCTGATGCTGCAACTATCCAAATAATACAGCGAGCCTGCAGCTCCAAGCACTCACTTCTGAAAGTCAGGATCAGAAATGTGTTGCTGGAAAAGCATTGTGTCTGTTAGTTTCCGACAGCATCTTGCAATCAGAGTGCAAGCAAGGTGTACAGATCTCTACTGTCCCAGCATGCACACATGTGGGGACTGTTACTTGTCCAAGGCTAGACATGGCTCTGACAGTGATAGAGGCACTGTCCTGCATCAGAATACACTCACCTTGGACTACAGAGGGTACCCAAAATAGACAGACCTCATGGACAGGACAGCTGGGGCAATGGGGTCTAAACAACCCATACAGAAAGCCCCTCTGGACCCTGGCAAACCTGCATTGGACTGAATTACTTCCCTCCTGATTACTTTAATTGCCATAGCCTCCAGGTCTCTACAGGTGTTCAGCCACCTTTTTAGGATCCCTGAGAACACAGAAGCAACATCTGTTCTAGTAAATTAAATATGCCTGGCACCAGCCTCTTGCTCCAAGGCCAGATGGCCTGGAACAACCCACCATGATGCTATTGGACTGTCTCACCCTACCAAACAGGGTGGTCCCATCTAACTGCCTATTGGGAGTGCCTGTCCTAAGCCCCAAATTGGCACTGGGAACTGCTTGGTAGAGTGCCCAGGCCAAAACTGGTCAGACACTATTCTGACAATTCAACAGCATAGGCGATAGAGTCCCAGTACCTGGTAATATTCTTTGGCCCTGATTATGCATCTGATGTAGTCAGACTCAGATCCATTTTGTTACAGGTGCAATATAATACGGAGTCCTCTATACATACCTGATACATGGGTGTATGCAGAAAACAGACAGTCGAAACATCTGTTTATATGAAGTCTGACTGTAAACAAAGGAGATCAAAGCCCACAGACTAATCCACAGGGGAGCCAAACTATCTTCTAGCATCACCGCATGATGTACTGCTTTGCTTATGTCTAACTTATCCTGTCATAAAATTTACCTATGCTATGCACAGAGGTCCTTAGGTAAGTGAATCCAGTCCCGATCCTGTGATTCATCACCTATAATGCACCAGTTACATACGAAATCAGAGTTCATCTTGCCTTCATCTGCAAGCAGGATTTTTAGTAAGCAATACAGCATCCCATACTGACCTATACCATCCAAGGGCTGCAGGTACCTCACAAGTAGGTACGAGGAGCCACAGGTTGGAACCACCAGCCTTCTCCCCCACAAACACCCTCTTGTGCCATCCCTACACGGGGATCATAGTTTGGAGTGCAGGGAAGGTGTGCAGAGGCTGCTTGACACCCTAGATGTCAGGGCCTTGTAGGCACCATCATGTCATTGCCCAAACTGGCTTCAGTGAGAACCCCCTTATCCCTGGGGCCCAGAAACTCCATTTCAACTCAGGTCAGGCCCCCAGTCCTGCCCTAAGCTACATCACAGCTGTACCTGTGCTGAGGTGGCCCCTGCTGAGCCTGGCTTGTTGACTGGTTTTCCAGGATGGACCATGCTTTCCTTCCCTGACAATCACCGGGCTGTCGCTGGACACTGCTGCCAGCCCCAGTTCTGCCTGCTGCGTTCAGAGCCTGCTGGACTGTCCCTGTGGGTGAGGGCACTGCTTGTGCTGGGGTCCCCCATTCTCCTGGCCTGGACCTTCTCAGGGAGCAATCCTGATCCTGCTGCCTCCTGACATCCATATAGTGACTCCCTTTTTCCACAGTGGATCCACAGCTGTTCCACTCTGGCCTATTAAGAAAACATTTAGATCAGAAAAAGAATTCTTCAAGCTTAGAAAATAATTGTTTTCAGATACTCATCTAAAGCCTGTATGCACTGAAGAGCCTCTCCTAAGACAAGTATCTCTGCTTGGTCAATATGCATCCCCCACGGCACAGCTAGAGCTTCTGTAACGTCTGCATACAAGTAAACCACACTTTAATTCTGGAATGGTGCTATTCATTAAATGAAGTCTTAATAATATTCCCATCACAGCACAATAGAGCAAGAGCTGTTTGAGGTTACAGGACTACAGATCCCTTTCATGGTGAGGAGAAGCTTTCCTTTTTAATGTATTTAGAAGCACTTGTTATCAAAAGGACACCTGATTGTATCTGAATACCCTTTCCCTCTAAATATCAGTGAAGGAAAAACATCCTGCTGTTCAGTAACTGAGAATCTTGCAGAGCAGTGCCTACAGAAGTGCTTTGACTCAGGGGAGGGTTCCACCTGCTTGGAACAGGTGACATAGTCCCTTCCTGAGGTGTCAGAAATGCCTATATCACAACATAACACCCAACACTTGGACAGAAAAATGGCACTGATGTGACACTACTCCGACAGAGGAGTGGCATTTGAGTTGACGTGGCAGGTGTATGTGCAGATCATTGATATGAAAGGGGTGGTGGGGCCCATGGGGAGAGGTTGCTGTGCTGCAGGTGTCTTTGGACAGGTTGGATGGGCCTGCAGTCAGATGTTCCTCTCCTGCATCAGAGGCACCATCACCTCAAGCCCCTGTGTTTAGACCTTGCAGAAGTGAATTGATTAGTGGATCCCAGTTCTAGAAAAAGTACGTGAATAAGAGTTTGGTGTGGTTTTTTTAAATTAAAATATTTATTTTATGTATTTATCTAATTAAAAAAAAATGTTTTGTATGGAGGTGATGCATTGAAATCTCCGAAGATTAAAAAGCTGCCCATAGATCAAATGTCTTAAGGCTAAAATCATCTTTCTGACAACAAACCTAAGTTGACAATTCTGTTAATAGGATTAGGTTCATTAAGGGACTGCTCTCTCTTATAAATCTGGTCCAGACAGCATGGATTTTTAGATTTTGCACTGAAAAGGGAGCCCTGCTTAGTCCTGAATTTCATGCTTTCATTTACAATGTGTGCTAGTGATTGATACTGGTAATATTCAGTGTTTCTATCCCATACTAGACCGCCTGAAATTACTGTCATTTTTCAAAATAATTAATGCATTATCACCGGGTCTGAGAGCATTTTGCTGCCATAATGTTGTATCATAGTGTTCAATTTTTTTTCAGGGACATACAGCATGCACAAAATAATTTCATCTTCTTCCTGATGTAACATATGTTTTCATAAGGGCTGATGAAAAGAAAGCAGACCTTCAACTATATAGCTAGACACAAATGCAGAAAAGAATATCCTGCAAAATTTACTTGCAACTGCAATGCTAAGTATAAGCTTAATATCTTCTTTGCTGGCTTAGAACTTCTGTTGTACCATGGAGGCAAGTCTTCTGCTGTTATTACTGAAACTTGGCCCCAAAGACCACTTAGTGTATACCAAAGCCATGATCCTGCTGGAGATGGTGCAGATTACCACTGCATGCTCTTGGGCGCCATGAGGTAGCAGTGCTCTTTTTGGAGGTCAGCCAAGGGTGACTGTGGAGACCTGAACACCACCTCAGACCTGGAGAAAGCGCTATGGATGGGAGACTTTCAACATCACAGAGAGGCATCCAGCTCCACTGACTTATACTTGAGAACTGGACACACAAGCATCTTAAAGCTGTTGAAACTAGCCCTTCTTGGGTTTAAAGCTGGGGCATCACAGAGTGTGGTGAGACCAATGGGAAATGCTCTTCAGTAGCTGGCTCAGCATATGCCTCCGAAAGGAAAACAAAGCCTAATGATATTTTACTACTCAGCTGCTAATTAAAATGCTGGTGTTTAGAGATTTAGGCCTACAATCCAATCAACCACTTAAAATCTTGCACTTCATTTTTGTTGCATAATTAATCTTTCTGTAATTAAACCCGCCCTCAGGATACGTCTTCCTCTTTCTTGTCACTGCACCGAGCACCCATGGACCAGAACAAATGGTACATTGCAACTGATGAATACAGAGGAGCATAGTGGATAACCTGCCCTTGCTCCTTCTACTCCTATATACGACACTGGTCATGCACAGAGCTAACATATATTGTGTTTCTCCAGGCAAATCCCTTTCTCTTCCAGATGGATATTCTGCCTTGAGGGAATCTTCTGTGACGCCAGGCTATCGCTGTGAGTGCCAACACTTCCCTAACATATCTACTGCAGGAACAAATATCACCCTTGCACACATGGAGTGGATCCTGTGCTTACACCAGGCCCTGTGATGGTGCGGGCCTCATGCGCGCGCAGGCAACACACATGATCTGTCTGCTTCACTGAGGACTGCACTGTTGAGCTGAAAGAGCTCAGCACCTTTGATTCATCGCAGATGAGCAGGATGCATTGCAGATGACCTGTGCAGTTTGTAGGAGTTAAGCAGGTTTGGTAATGCCTGGAAACGTTAGACTACATGGTGCAGACACATGCATTTCTATGGAGGGACCTGCACCAGTAATAGCAACACCTCTAAGGAGTGAAAAAGAGATCAAAGTTCAAGTACAAGTAAGTGTGTGACCTTAATAACCATCTGTGAAAGACTCACAGGCTAATAATACTTCCATTTAAAGGGGTCATTTGAATGAGAAGCTATAGGTGTAGCAATATGCCTTCAGTTTTGAAGATGACAAACTATGCCTTCAGATAGTTTTAAAAGTCAAATGTCCTTACAGAGCGTTTGTTGCTCTGAAATTAGTTGTTATATAGAACTGTATTAACTTCAAATTTGCTTACAAAAGTTTTGTTCAACACCAGCACATTTGAAAGGCAACTAGAGGTAGCTTAATTGAGGTTTCTCCGCATCATATTTTCCCTTGCTTTTTCCCCGCAGAGTACCTGTCTCAAAACACACTGCCGTACTTTTTTGAAGACAGCACCTCTCTCTCTTGGAAAGTTAGTTAGCAAGGTTTTAGTTACAAAAAACATGTTTTTGAAGTTAGAGAAAAATACATTTTTCATCCCTGATTGGGAATGAGGCCTGCCAGACTGGTTAAATACAGATGGTATAATTTTAATCTAACTCACAAGGTTGATTCACTTTTCATCCAAATTGTAATTTGACTTTAGGGTTCAAGCAAATGATTGTTCGAAGCGTGGTGCAGTTTCATGAACTTGGCACTAGAGGGCCTTTGGCGGCTCAGAGTTAGAAACAGCAAACTAAAACTGCAGGAAAAAAGACATGATTTACAGTTTGTGTTTACCTTATGTAATCGCTTTCTGAGCCTAGGTGACTTTGTTAATTTTTAATTGCTTGGCTGCTGGGTCCTTTCCTGCTGATGTTTCAGTGGGAAATTCTTTAAACAGATGTTGCAGATATTTTAGTGTTAGTTGTGCTTGCCACAGAAAATGCATAAATGTTCAATTCTATGGCTTGCAGGTTCTAAGGTAGGTTTTAAAATTACTCAGTCATATTTGCTTTTGCTCCCAAGTCATGCCAGCTAATGGAATCTAAGGGGCTAGTAGGCTCAGACCAAAAACCTTGTTAGGGACTGTCAAGTAGTTTAGTGATAGGGGTGATGGCACTCCAGCAACAGAGAGCATGCCCCAGCATTGACTCATTTAGGAGTTTAGATTTAGCACTAGATTTACAGAGCACTGAGGTAAGTGTACAAGAACCCCCTCCATTGGCAAATGGTAGACCTTCTTAAAATGCATCCTCCACAAGGAACCTTTCACATCTGGTTGCTTCTGTCAAGCTGGAGGGAACGTACTAACCTCGGGCCAGAAGCACCACCGTAAGCCCCTGACAGGAAAGGGAACAAGTGGAACCATTAAGGCCACTGGTCACAGGCAGCCAAACAACCTAAGTGTCCCCACAGATCTGGATGTAGACAGAAGTGATTGAATGAACACCCTCTTCATTAATTTACTTTGAGGAGAATGAAAAGTGATAACTGGAGTAGCTATCTGAAAAGGTTTATCTCTGCTACCTTCTCCCACAGTGATAATGTGTGTAGAGGTGGCTATGAAGTCAAAGATCAGTCCTTGAAGATAGTGGGGATATGCAATGAGTTTAAATAATCTGCTGGGAAAGCCCACTTTATTGGTGGACTCTTGAATTTGGTATCTGTGGGTGAGACTCCAGAGAGCTAAGACAGGAAATCTGTTAAATGTCATTTTCAGACCAAGGCTTGATGAATTTGAGCAATGCCATCACACTGCTTAAACAGTCCTCGGGGTCTCTCTTGTTAGTGAACATGATGGAAGCAATTTTCGTAGTGAAACTTTCATTGATCTTAAGGCGACCTAGGATTTCTGCTTCAGTTCAAGAGTTGCATTGGGCCCCCGATCCCAGTCTCAAAACCACATGTCAATCAGCATAATATCTTTTGGTTCATCTAAAATGCAAATTAGGTAGAAGAAAACAGGGTAGATCATCTTAATGTGAAGGGAATACTTTTGAACTGAATGCCATTGACTTAAGTTTCAGCGAAACACAGACAGACTTTAACGAGGTAAGTTTGGACAGCAAACAAAGCCACAGAAACAAAATTGCTAAGAAATCTTGACCAACACTTCCACTAATTTTCTCAAATTCCTTCCAGAACAAGGGTAAGAAAGGATGCAAAATATCTCCGGTACCTTTAATATCTTTGGCCAAGTTAAATCCTTCCCATTCAGTTCAAAATTTCAAGAACAAATCATTTGTGTGAGGAGGTCTAATATTGCTAGTTAGGTTTGACAGAAATTTTACACAAAAGCCCGTTTCTGTAGAAAAACAGCAGTGTGATAGCTTACCACATCAAAATTTTGACATCAAAAAGCTCCAACTATTTTAAAATAATAGTTGTAGTCAGGTTTGGTTATGGGTTTGGTTTTGTTGGTGGAGCGGCTGATACACCAGAAGGCTGTGCTGCCATCCAGTGAGACCTGGACAGGCGGGAGAGCTGGGCCCAGGGAAACCTCGGGAATTCAACCAGAGCCAGTGCCAGGTCCTGCCCCTGGGGAGGAACAACCCCCCGCACCAGCACAGGCTGGGGGGGACCTGCTGGGGAGCGGCTCTGCTGAGAGGCCCTGGGGTGCTGGGGGGCAGCGAGGTGACCCTGAGCCAGCACCGGGCCCTTGGGGCCAAGGAGGCCAGCGGTGTCCTGGGGTGCATGAAAAGGCCAGCAGGGCGAGGAAGGTTCTCCTCCCCCTCTGCTCTGCCCCAGTGAGGCCACACCTGCAGTGCTGTGTCCAGTTCTGGGCCCCCCAGTTCAAGGACAGGGAACTGCTGGAGAGAGTCCAGTGGAGAGCTACGACGACAATCAGGGGACCGGAGCACCTCTCTTAAGAGGAAAGGCTGAGAGACCTGGGTTTGTTCAGCCTAGACAAGAGAAGACTGAGGGGGGATCTCATCAATGCTTGTAAATATCTGAAGGGTGGGTGTCAGCATGACGGGGCCGGACTCTTTTCAGTGGTGCCCAACAACAGGCCACAGGGCGATGGGCACAAGCTGGAACACGGGAAGTTCCCCCTGAACATGAGGACAAACCCCTTCCCTGTGCGGGTGCCAGAGCAGGGGCACAGGCTGCCCAGAGAGGCTGTGGGGTCCCTTCCCTGGAGACATTCACCCCCCGCCTGGACGCGGCCCTGTGCCCCTGCTCTGGGGGTGCCTGCTCAAGCAGAGGGTTGGATATGGTGATCTCCAGAGGTCCCTTCCAACCCCCCACCAGCCTGTGATTCTGTGATTACACAGTCTCTGGAACTATGTATAACTCTCCTTAAGACAGTATTGACTCTAGCAAAGACAACCCTCCAACCTGCCATTTCTTGCTCTCCTGGAAACTTTAGTGCCTTCTGGTGCATTTATTTCACTGGTGTAGGCCTCTACAGTGCCTGGTGAACCAAGTCAAAAGTTGCAAGGCCCACCAAAATGCCCATCTGTTCACTCTGCCGTCAGTAAGACTGAGATCACACTCTGATCTCTCCTGTTCCTTTGCTCCTCACCAGCAGCTTCCTACACATCTTTCCTCCATTTCTCCAGTTGAGGGCATCCAGCTGGCAATGACCAGGGACCCTGTCTAGACATCCAGTGCCCTCCACGGCCACAATAAGTTCAGATTCAAGCTCAGGTTTGTGAGCACAGAATCAAAGATCGGGTTGTTTGTTAATTCCAGCTACAACATTGGAAGAACCAGGCTCTTAGGGGTGGAATAGATCTCACCTGACTTCAGCTGTCTGATCTAAGGTAGCAACCTGGCCTCCCTCTGCAAGAGGCACGTGCCACTGGAAAATGACCCAACTCTACCTTAAACACTTATTTTAAAGTTTGGATAGATGAAGCTAGGAGCGCTGGTCTCTTTTCATTGATGACAGAGTCCCTAAATGACCTGCTTGTGTTAAGAATTTCAGTATTTACCAGCTAAATTTAGACAGGATGGATTCTTTACCTTCCTCCATTTTAATTAATCAGAAATGCACTGGAAAGTACTGATCAGGAAATAAGCGGTAAAGATGGAGAGCTGGCAGGTGAGTACTAGTAATATAAACAAGCTCTCAAAATGCTAAGGACCACCAAATGCTTCCTTGTGGGATATAAATTAAATCTTCAAAAACGCTAACATCTTCAAGTAGTAGTAGTTCAGAGCAGATGCATGATCCAAACCCCTACAGGGACTACTCTGTCCCATATTACCTCTCTCCTGCTCATGGAAGAAGCTTACAAAATAACAAAATAACAACTTTTCCAAGCACAGAAACCCAGTTTACTTTGTGCTGGAGCAAAAAGTGCAATGCACTCTGGACAAAACTGAAAAGTGCAAGTGGGCCACACCCACACGCCACAACCGAGTGCCAGAAAGTCACAAACACAAAGCCTTTCAACTCCATGGCCCAGAGCAGAATCTCAAATTTTAGGGAGCCCCTAAATGCACAGTAGTAAAGGCCCCAAACTAACTTGCACAAAAAGTCTTCAGTCAATTCTTCAAAATGAATGTAAAATAATATTCAATAATACTTCATGGACCTTCTGTCACACCCTACCACAGTCTGTTGTCTTTAAAGAGTTTTTGGGGAAGGAATCTGTCTAACTTTTTTTTTTTTTTTTAAAAAAAACCAAACTAGTAATTTTCACCCATATGATTAGTCATCCCTTCAGAGCATGCTTATAGATTTGAAAGGCTGGGCTGTCTGGTACAAAAGTCTTATTTCTCTTCTTCCCACCACAGAGTTTTTGCCCATATACCTGCTAGCTGTCTTTAATAGTTTTCCTTCCTTTCCCTTACAGAAGTCAGTCACTCATTTGTTGTTCCCTGTATCCCTTGAAGACTTTTTTGGAAAATGTCATAACATCTTCGATCTTTTGAGGTTGAGCGACAGACTACGTGCCTCAGGAAGTTAGGCAATTCATAATTCAAAACCCTTTAGAATTCTTGGGTAAATACCCTCTGGCCTTGGTGTACTGTACACTGTTTAACAACCTCCTCTGACAGCACTGAGCTGAGAAAATTCCCCTGATTCACCCCCATATAAGAGACTGTCATAGGGAAACCTAGCTAGGGACCTTCATAGTGATCCTGCAGTGAAAATGAATGCAAAGAATTCACTTAACGTTTCTGCTATGGGCTAATCTTCCCTGATTCCTTACCAGAATCCTTCTCTGGCTCTTGCTCCCTTAGCTCACTTCAATTCCAGCCCATAGTCCTAGAAGAGATACCAGCTTTTTTCATAATAGAAGCATCACCATCCTCCAACAGGAAACCTTCCCCAGCATATAAAAAACTTCTTTTTTTTTTTAAATAGGAAAGATGTGTGGATGTTTAGTATAGGCTAAGTGCTAAAGCCTGTACTTTGATAAACCTTTTATAAACAAGAGTTCTGCAGATAAATCCCTGAAAACATGGAAAACAATCAGAAAATAAACAAGTGAGCAAGTCTTCCCTCTAAACCAAGAAAACACTTTAAGTACAGTAGAGAACTATCCTTGTTTGTATCCACGTGTTTTTATTTCAGGAAAATACTATCAACCTAAATGCTAACTATGCTTTCTGTCATGATCCAGAAGCGATTGGAGCTGCTGCCTGCTTTTAACAAACCTCCACATTTCTCTGTTGCTTGAAGCTTCTGTTGTCTATATTATGTTTTTCCTGGGAATATTTGACAAACAGTGTCAGAATGGACAGTTTGCTTGCACTTCTTGGAAGAAGGCAGTAAAAATGAACCCTCAGAAGTTTAGCAGAACTCAAATGTAGAGGAGTAGAGGAGTTTTCAGGGACTTTGCTTATAGCTTTTTTTTTAAACTGTTGCATGTTGCTGAGAACACATACTAATTGAAAGACAAAATCAGACTGGATACTCAACTTGCCTAGTCACCTGTTTCACACCTGACAGTATAGACAGCGATTACAAGAATCTTTCTGTTAGAATACTCTACTGAGCAGAGAAAAAAAAGGGTCTAAAAGAAGCGGTCACTAGGGAAAATCATGGCTCCAGCCTCCTCCATTTCTGAACTGAGCTGCAGTGTGGATCCCACTGATTAAGGCAACTTGGCATTTTCAGAACTCTGTGTTGGTTGTCATTTTGTTTTAAAATTGGCCACTGAACTAGATGAGATCAAGAACTACAGGCTTACCTTAGGGAGTCTGTACTTTTCTCTCAGATGAACCCTCAGACAGGCTCGCTCTGCTTTTTTCTGTGCAAATGCCGCATCTCTTTCCATCCTAGAAATCAGAAAAAAATGTTTATTCATGACACTAGTAAAATAAGGTCTTTTACACTGAACCAGTTGCTCGGCTGCAAAAAGCTACACACAGGAGTTATTCCCAAAGTTACGTAACTTGTCCAAAAGCAGTGATATCAACAAAGTGATGCTAAGGGGCCAGACTTCCTTTATTCCAAGCTTGTTCTCAGAACAGTTCCCTTGAGTCTTGTGAAGAATGAAGGATAAGCCAATACTATTTGTCTGAAGTTTGTACCTGTAGTAGCTGTTATTACTCACTATAACAATGTGCAATTCCAGTAAGAAGAACAGAAGTTACACTTGTTCCTAGCTTATTCCACTGGGGCACTTCGAGAGGGACAGCTGCTGGCCAATGCTCCTGTTCTACAGGCTTGACATGCTCATAGTACAACACACACACAAGAGCAGAATGGTCCTTCTGCGTCAGACCAAAGGTTTACCTATCCTAGAGTCCCATCTCCAACAGTAGCGGGCACTTAGAGAAAGAATTTAAGAGGATAAGCATCCTGTATCAAAACTGCCCACCTTCCAAAAATCAGTGGCGTAGGGCACTGGAGCTGGAAATTGGCTCTACATCACTACCTTTAATATCCCTGGATGGCCTCTGTTACCTATGATTTTTCCTGGTCTTTTCTGCATCTATTTATTGTTTCAGAACATCCTACTGCTATGAATTCCACAGCTTCCCTGTGTGAAAAAGCACTTCTTAGTCCTTCTAATAAAAAATGCTTTCATTAGATTTAAGAATTGTTCAGCACAATTTTTGTTCAGATTACTTATGTATTTATTTGCAAAATGTGTCTCCTCAAAGATTTTTGGTAACACTTGATAACATTCACTTCCCCCTGCCCCCCCCCCCCCCCCCATTTAATCTTTTTTTTTCCCCCCAGAAGCATTGTCATGGAAATTCTCAGGCAGAACTGATTTTGTTCCAGTATAGGATTTTGCCACATAAAAGCTACTTGCAAGATGAAACATTATTTTTTCCCCTGCTTCCACAAATGAGTTTTTGGGGTTTTTTCTTCTTTCTCTCTCTCTGAAAAAAAAAAAAAAAAAAAAAAAAAGGAGAAGAAAAAAAGAGGTTTATGTTAACTGGAAGCTGTCTTAAACTTCTTTCGGCCAGTCACTGATGGGAAGATTGGAAAGAGATTTTTTTGAGCCCTTCTGGCATATTTTCCCCCTCATTTTCAACTTTCCTCTTCTGTTGGCCACTCCTTCTCTGGAGGTGCCGTTAGCAGCCAGAGCCGGTATTGTGATGTGTTCCCACGGGGCAATGCAGGCAGCATTAGTACACATCTCTTTAGGTGTCTTATGAGGCTGAGGGGCAGGAGGGGATTTTCTGCTCAGGTAGATTTGAGCTTTTCACTTGTCCTGGCATCATGGGAAGATCTGGCAAAACTCACTCAGCCAATCTCCCACCATTGCCTGAGTCCTAGTATCTGGCCTAATCTTACACCTCTTTGTTCTGGAGGATCTAATACGTCCTGTGGAACATGAAGCTTTGTAGGATGAGGAAACAGGTATATGAGTACTTGTGCGACAGTCAAGAGCCTGTGATGTACAGCACAAACTGGTGGTCCCCTTTCGCCTAAACTCTTGTGAGGCTGGAAGCAAATTCTACGCGACCGTGCTGGAGACTGCCAGCACAAGCCACCTGCTTGTTCCTGCCTATTATAGATTTCCCTGCGAAACAGCAATCTCTGCATTTTTGTGGTTTAATCACAAAAAAAGAAACCCAAACCCAAAACCTGAGGAGAAATCAAAGCCAGGAGGGTCATGCATGAAAGGCCAAACTCTGCCTGAGTATGACTCCAGAGAAGTAGGAGCGTCTTGCTGATCTCCACTCTTGTACAGCTGAAAACTCGGCAAAATCCAGAGAGCCCTGAGACAGATGCTCTGTCCAGGACAAAGATTTTTTACACACATTTACATAACCACACCCGTGTGCCCTCTCCTGAGGTAATTTTTGTTTGTTTGAAAGTACTTCAGATGTTCCTGTTATAGTTCCAAACTGTACTTTCAGAAGTACTCCTGCACCGATTCCTCAGTACAGTTCATCAGGTAATGGACACATGCCACACTCGAAAACATTATAGAAATAATTATTTTTACAAGCACTTTCTCTGTCCCAGGAATCCCATTTTACTTCTCGGTCTCAGTAAAGCATCTTCCTGCTAGCAGGTGGTTGTCTTCTAAATATCCCTTGACAAAATGCACAGCAAAACAGATGGTTATTTTATTCCAAACCAAATGATATCTATTCAAGGTTTTACGATAGAAATGGCTGCTGCTATATACAGCCCTGGATACCTCAAATTCCATCAGTCATTAACCTTTCACCTATAATCATCTTACATGAAGGATTTACACAACCATTATGTAATTGACCATTAGAGGAACAGATGCATTTGAGATTTAAAAGTCAGTTGTTTTATTTATAATTATGCATGTTTGAACTCCTACATGTAAAGACCTTTATTTTACTTCTGTTTTGATATTTAAATGCAGCAAGTGGTAAAGATTATAATTACAGACAAAATAAAATTGAGATTTAATCAGTCGAAAAGTTCTGCTTTGTTTAGTAATTTTAGAAAAAAGAACTGAAAATGTAACTATGAAAAATAACCATCTTAAAACTTTTCTCTAGATAAATATCATCCATTTAACATAGCACTAATACTTTTTCATGTCTACCATAATAAATGTGGACAAAGAAAAGATTATGTATTGAAAGTGTACGTGGAGTTCTAGAAGAACAAATCATACACATTTTAAAATTAACTCTTGCACTACAAACAGCTTTCTGCCTACAGAAAAATTTGATAGATAAGGTAACATCAACTAGGAACGAATCCAGCGTATCAAGGTGTGGAGATAGCAGGAAAGTGTAGGAGACAGTCGCAGGATGAGGCGGGGAAAAGGGGGAACATAATATTTTATCATTTCCAGCTGGTGAACTTTTATTTTGGAAAGTCTCTTTAGCAAAGATTCTTCTGCTTTAAAAAAAGGGAAGAGATATGAATGTTTGGCTTTTTCTTGGGTTATTTTGATCTGCACAAAGTTACCACGAATCATCCCCGTATTGATAATAAGGGAACAGGTACTCACTTCTCCTCAACCACTTGCTTTTGATATTCCTCATACTCCTCTCTGGTCATTCCTGCAGCTGCTGCTGGATCAGAAGGAGTGCTTTCTTCTTTGCTTTCTTCCCCTCCACCTCCAAGTCCCAAATTTTTTACCTGGTTGCTCAACATACTTTTCATTAGAAAGGCCATCTTCTCAAGGAAAAAGGAGCTATAGGAAAACAACTACAAGAAAGCCAAACCAAAACAAAAATGTTTTCAAAACCAATAACTGTAAGCAAGAGAGTTTCTACAGCCACATCAGCTCTTCAAGGGCACAATGCTAGTGAAACATGAATGCCAAAACCAGTTTGTCAGCCATAATCTGGATTAAAGAGTGAACTCCTTAATATCTAGAGGCAGATGGTTCAGATTACTCCAAAAAAATTGTTAGATGCAGCTACCTATTTTTTATATTAATACCTTAAGCTAATTGTACACACACAAAAAAAATCAATTATAGTGTGCAACAGCATTTTGACTTCTTTGGTCTTGAAGCTCTCACTATCACAGAGATGAAAACATTCCCTGGAACACAACAGGTCTGAATTAAAAATCTGGTTGACTAAATGCCCATAGTAAAATCATAAAATTTGGGCTACTGAGCAGAAAAACCCTTTTGTATTTACACAATCAAATGAGATTTGAAAACTGGAATTCTTCATTAAGCAAAAAAACCACAATCCTTTTCATCCATTAATATTTTACCACATTAGACAGAAAGTATATTGAATTATTTTTCTTCATCCCCTTCTCATATGGTTGGCTTGTCTCACAGATGAATGGGGCATTACTGCCATCATCACTTTTTTTTTCTTCAAGAAAGTAATCACAGAAAAAGCAAATCATATCTTCCTACTTTTCATTCCTTAGGGTTTATTTCAACTCTTCCCCAGGCTATTTCCATCTAGATCACCACTGACTGGGGCTGCATAGAACACCTAGTGTTTTTAATCTTCACTGTCAGTAAAGGAGAAATTAATCTGACTGAATCTATACGCTATAACAGAGCCTTGATACCTTTTGTTTGTGGATTGCTTGTGTAGGTCCTCATCTTTCAAACTTTAATTCACATCATTAGCCTCACCAGGTCTATTCAGGTGAAGATTTGCAGGATCTGCTACCTAGATCATAGACTATTTTGGGAAAGAACATCATCTGCTAGGCCGTGAAAGTTCACGATTTGGGGTTTTGAGCATTTATCCTACTATGACTGACTGTGCATGCCTTAATGAAATATTCTGTAATTTTGATTATCTAAATGGTTCTCCCAGCACTCAATTTCACTGAGAGATGGGAGGATTTCAGTTTGCCTAATGCTTTAATCGGTATTAGAGCCATTCTAATTAAAGCAGACCTGTTACTATTAAAAAAAAAAAAAAGAAAAAAAAGTAGAACATTCTGTAATCCCAGATTTTAGTGATTAAACAAGAAACTTAGAATTTCTTTTTGAAATGGAGTATCACTCAGAAGCAAGAATTCCAAGTCACAACAAAACTACTCTGATATACTACAAACACCTAGAAAGCATTTTTCTTAAATCAAAATTGATTTTTATAATCACTATGCACTTTCAGAACTATGCATAAATTGCAAGAATTTGTGGGAAGAATCATCTTTTTACATCTGACCAACTCTGACCTTGATTACCAAAACTGTATTGTATTTGCCCAAATGGCTAGCAGAACTGAGATCATAGACATTAGATAGCTGATCCCAATTTAAGCAGAGAACGTTAAACTTGAGCGTGCATTAGTCTGAAGCTGAATGCATAAAATTAGTCATCTGGCAAAATTTAAAAACTAAAAATCCAGCATCAAGTTTATATGTAAGGTATCACTGCTCCTACCTCAAAGAATTACTTCAAAATGGGCCTGGCAAAGTCAGTCTGACTTTCTGTTACGTCCAAAGACTTCCCTGGTTTAGTCTGCTGCCTCTCTGAGGCATTTTAAAGGGCAGAACGGCTGACGGCATCCCTTTTTCCCCCACCCTTCGGCATTTTAGATAAGGCTGTTCAAAAGAGCCGACAACTAGCCAGTGCTGCGGGCCGACTGCAGGTCAGCCTTAGCTGTGCAGACGCGCTAGTTCCAGCAGAATGCAGCATGACCTCTGCTATTGCCCTACCACTGTGTCACTCTATCACCTGGTAAGTGCTGCCTGACTCTGCTCAATGGTACTTTCATACCGTTTTCCCAGCCTTGAGACCATGTGGACAAGCAGAGATGGTTCTAACCTGGAACCCTTTTGCCTTCTGCTTAAACCAAGGCCTTGGTCATTTTGCTGGTATTTGAAAAGTCCTGCAAACAGGCCTGATCTATCATCTCTTTCAGGGGGAGGACAGTCTTTGGATGAGCATTCTGCTGAGCAGTAGTGGCAACCCCATGACCCAGAACAAGACCACAAGAGCCTCTCCCTGTTATGCAGCCGACTTTAAAAGGAAGAAATTAAAAAAAATGCTTATTTCTAGAAAACTGGTTGAGTTAAATACTGCTCCAAGAATAAGCCCCTGACAAAAAACAATCCCTAGGTCCTGAACTACAGCCTGACTCACATAAGTGACTTGCCCCACGCTGCTCAGAACACAGTGGATCTCAAGAGCAGAAGACAGAAAATCTTAAGCGAGGGGAGAAGGTGCTTGGTCAATTCAGGCATCTCTAGAAATAGATGGTGTCTACAGAAAGACAGCATCACAACTCTGGATAAAGTTTTGGTCTTGCTGACCTTCGCGTCCACTACTTACAACAGCTAACAACAGAAACTGGCAACATGGACACCAGAAGCTGCAAGACCATCTTCTCAATCTGCTTCAGCTCCACAGCCAAGCTGTATCTTACACAAGTACGCGGCACAGAAGTGGTGAAGAAATACTGCATGAACCACATACAAATCACAAAGAGGTTTTCAGCAGCTTGCAAAAACCACTGAACAGGTTAAAGTAATATATTAGCACTGTTTATGCACTGATCCTAAAATGCACGCGTTCAGTGGCAGTATGGTAGGCATGACAGAAAAGCATGCTACAAAAGAAGTTTAAGATCAGATAAATATAACTGTTGATTGTTAGCATTTTCTTTGTGCTTTGACAGAACTTGATTAAATGTTAGAATGCTGTCCCGCAACATCCCTACTTAGTGCCAAATGCCTTGAGTCCACCTGCATTGGTTGGCTCATCTTCATTTAGAATTCTACCTGTACCGTGCACTTGGCAAATACGACATGCAACGCTGATTTTTGCAGCATTAGGTCTCATAGTCTTCTTTAAGTGTATGGGAAGTCTATCTGTTAAACTTTGTGCTATCCGTCTTTGCTGAAGAAAAGCTTCCCTAAACTTGGGTGTAAGTCTTGGCTGTAGTCTTTGATCCCTCTAGAAACATCACTAACACCACCTGTTCTCCCTAAAAGCTATTCTTTCACAGACCCTACTGAGAAGCGATTGCTGAGAACCTCAGAGATCTTGCCCTCCAGGTCTTGAGAGATGTCTCATAAACCTTCCTAACAGCAAAAGGCTTTCCAACCTTAGATTCAAAATTGAAGACAACGAAAGTGCTTTAAAAGTTACTGGCCCTATTGGCACTGGAAACTGCTAAGAAACACAAAAGAGCCGAATGACAAAGCTTTTTAAGACACTACGCAGGTAGCTAGCGAGTTGCTTACTCCATTGTGGGTTTAAATACTTATCACAAATCTGTGTATACAAGTAATGAATAAACACTCAAACTGATAAGGAACCAATTGCTTACAGAGTACCTAAAGCATCAGTTTTAAGCACCTACCTTGGGTGTCAACAAGGACCAGTACCTCCAGAATAATTCCCATTCCTGACAGGTGCTTTAACCACTGCCTATACTGAAGTTACAAACCACTGACAGCTTTTTGTTGATTATAGAGATCACAGGCTTAATGAAAACATACAGACAGCTGCCAATTAAGTGCTCATGTTGCCACTTCTTTTGCTTTAAATCAACATCCTCTCCCTCTAGCTTAAGTGGAATCAAAATTAAAGGCTCAGTTACTCTTATCTGATGGACCTGGGTGATATTAAAAAGAGCCTGTGTTTCATACGGAAAGAACACAGGCATCTCCAACTGCAGAATAGAAGTCAGTCTCAAAACCGGCAAAATCTAAAAGCCTCACAGAGAGACCAGCACAAAAATTTCTATAGGCAGGGAAGCATTCCAACTAACAGCCTTTTCTAGAAACCTTGTTCCCAAAACAGTCACAGCCGACAGCGCCAATCACAAAATTCAGAAGTATCCAAGTGTTCTTTGAAAGGACCAACATTGTCCCCTCCCCACCATCCCTCCAGAAGAGGATGCTGCCTTTTATGTAAGTTGGAACATTAGATCACTTGCACAGAAAGAGAGAAGTAAATATTTTAAGGCTTTCTCAGCTTGAACAGATTTAATTGAAGGTTCCTCTCCTCCACCTATTAGAGAAATTGCTCCTGGCTGGCGGAATACAATGGTCAATGAGGGAATTCTTACTCTTCCTGTGGGAGGTTACCAAAGACAAACACAGTTTACTGGACAGAACACAAAAATAACCCACCCCCCAAAAAAACCCACAAAAAACCACAAAACAAACCAAGACAACACAGACTGACTTGTTTTGGGTAAGCATGTTGTATTCCAACAAACAGGAGCAGAGCACTGATGCGGCAGCAGTTAGGGTAATCTGGAGAAAGAACTTCAGAGATATAGACAATCTTCAGCTCAGAAAAATGAGGTACTTTGTATACTCAAAGCAGCCAGCAAGCAACTCTATTTGCTGTTAAGAGACTTAGAAGTTGACATACTACTTTACATTTGACCCTAACTGTCTGATACTCAAGGCAAGTCTGACACCCTTAACACAAGGCTTTTAGGTGAATCTCTTACCTTTAGGTTAGAGTCACTCTTGCGTTAGACTGCAACACAGAGGATATAATCCCTTCCTACAGAATGAACCGAGGCTGGATTCAGCATATCTTTCTAACCAATGGCAGTCATCTGTCTCTTCACTTGCAGGCAGAACCTCAGCCTCTGAATGTCATTAACTCCAGTATCAGGTAGGAGTGAACCCAGATCTCAACGCATTCAAACTCTCTGAACAGCAGAGGATAAGGAGTGCTTCAAATACACTTGCTTGGATTTCACTGGCGTGTCCCAAATCAAAAGAAAAAGGCTTACTAAAAATATGCATCTTTATTCAAATAAGGTTATCTCTGAACTCCAAGTGTCAATTCACATTAGTCAGAAACAAACATACGAAAATGTCAGCTGTTTGAATTTTAAAAACCCACAACAGTAGACAGTCTTCCGTGTTACAGTAATTGATGCATTGATAAATGTCAGATTTTCTTCAAATGGGAAGTTGGGTAATTTACAAACCATATTGTGAATTTTACTTTTGAATGAATCAGGTGTGACCGTGTATTTTATATACCCTGACCAGTACAGTGAGATTCTCTTATCACTGCCAAGTATTTGCTACTTATCATCCACACTTCAAATACAATTTAGACCTGTTCTCCCCCGTATTTTCAAATTGGATTCCAAAGTGTCTTCTCCTCCTAGTCCTGAAATCTTACATGATAAGAAACAATCACGCTATCAGTGTTGAAAGAAAATTCTAGTAGCCAGACGTAACAGGAGGCTACATTGACTGACAAATATTATTTAAGTCCAAATTTGTTGTTATCACTTGAAGAACAGACAGGACAAAATTTGAGCTGGGCAACTGGGAGCAGTCCTTTGATCCAGTGAGTGACGAGACAGTTATGGGAAGTTCCAAGGAGAGACGACTGTGAAATGAAGCATGAAGCAAAAGTTATCACTTTTTGGATGTTACGCATTAGACCTTCTGATCCCTAATACAAACGTTTCCTAGTTGCACATGGGAGGTATGTCAGATCTATTAGCAGCATACACACAGAAGCTGAGCCTCATACTGAAGATACAATTGTAGGTTAAAGCTTTCCCCTAGACACCATCCCCAGCCTTCTCGTCTTTCTAACAAAAGACAGAAGCATGGGCTGCTCTAGCTTTAAGACAAAGTTACTTTTGGATGAATTCACAGTAACAAATAATACAGGTTTCCTCCAATTGATACATGAGAGCTGTTCCTCGTTACACATATATATGCACCTACTTCTCAAAATACAATTGCTAGCCTTTCTGTATAAAGGGTCTTGCAAAGCCTGCTGTGAGAGAGGGAGTTCTGTTTAGATGTTGCACTGATGCAGGAAGGCTTGCAATTGAAAGAAACAACCGTACATTTTCAGAACAATTTAAGAAAATATATTAAGTTTAGTTAGAAGAGTCAGGGTTGTAACAGCTTAGGCTCAAGGCACCTGTAAATATTTGCTGGTGTTGAACGAACTGAATGTATAAAATCCTATGCATTATTCTGGTTTATATGAAGAGTTTTTCATTGATTTACACTGTCTATCCAGCAAGATTAGCGTGAGGCGGTAGTTTCTCCAATTAGTAGAGCAAAATCTTCTCAAATTTAGAAATTGATCTATAAAGCTATACCATTTACAGTATACTACATACTGTAGCTATGTAAATAGGTGTGCAGGTAGTATCGTTTTATTGGTATAGCACAGGCATACATTTTTGGACACTGTATTTTGAGTAACAAAATATATTGCATAGATTTATCATTTCTCCAAACTGACAGGCACAATACTGAAGTGTTCTTCATTACAGCGAATTTGGCAGCATGTGTTGAACTCCAAGGGAGTAGACTGTAGGAATGCAGTAGTAGTACGCTAGATTCCCAATAATCTGTTTGTCTGAGTCTGCAAAAGTTAATATTTAAAAATGAAATATCCTAACACATTTGTGTATTTTATAGAATCTAAAAAAAAAGGAAAAAAAAAAACGCAAACCCCCCTTTTCTAATTCTACATACAAAGAACTCAAGGACAAAGTTACCACAGATATGTAAACAAGGCAAAATAAGGTCACTTCACATTCCTAATCTGGGATATCTGCTTTGTTTCCTTCCTGACGCAAATGTTCACCTGACAAGCAGTATCAAAAACAAGTGTTCAGTCTTATGCTTTTGGTATTATAGCAGAATTGACACACAAAAGTGGTTCTACAATAGCTGCTGGATTAACAAACATGTCTGAAGAAACAGCTTGTCAAGAAATGGGTTAACACTCAATATCTGCAGTTTAGAATACTTGCCATGTCAAGATTTAAATCAAAGCATCTGTATTTGATACACGAAAGACAAGACAGCTTTATAAAAGTAAAGCCATATTCATATACTAAACACACCCTTAATAAAATCAGATTTGAAGAGGTATAAAGCAATGATATCTGTGCTGAAAAAGTTCCAAAGATCTACAAACAAAATTACAGACAGACTTGAAACCTGAAGAAACTACTTTATCATGTTTTCCCTCGCTGCCTAAAACCAAAACCCACAATAAGGAGATAAGTTTTTATTTGCTTGTTCTGTATAGCTTGTTCTCTATATCAGGTATCAACAGTCAGACTGTTAAAGGCCTGTCTTTGTGTCCACATATTAAAAAGTGCTTAAATCTATATTTCATGAAGAGTTAGAATTAACTAAATTTTTAAACTGTTAAATCCAAGTGGTAAAGAAATTAAATGTTAGAACTAATTTTTACACCCCACCCCACCTCCCCACCCAAAAAAAAAAAAAAGGATAGAGAAAAGCAGTTGTTTGGGGTTTTGTTTGTCTGCTTGCCTTTGTTTTTTTTAAACTGATGTCGGGACACTCAGTGGCAAGCTTTCCACACAAATCACCCATCTGCAATTCTCATTATGAACAGCCGCCAAACCTGGGTGTTTCAATTCCCTCCTCTGGAATCTTAACAAAAGAAGAGCATTTGCCTTCCAGTATTCATGAGAAAGTTTGCTGAAAGCATAGACTTCAATAGGGTCTGCAGTCTTCCCCTATCTAGCATTTGCTGCACTGCTCCCCAGTCTGTTTTTAACTTTAGCATTAACAGTTTAAATGGGAACTCATTTTAGTTAACAAAATGCAATAATTTATAATATTGAAATATATCAAACACTAAAATTTCCCTCATTTGCAGAAGTGTGTAATTTTCTGTGCATACATACTGCTGTTATGTACACACAAAAGGAACAGGTCATCAAAAGAACTTTTTGGCTGCTGCTTCTTGTTGATTCCTGAAAGAAAAAGCAGAAGAGAATTCATTAAGTACTTACAGTATAAAACTAGCTAACTGGTTTAAATAAATAAATATTTTCTTTATTTTGGGATTAAACAATTCCATTCCTTGTCAGAGACTTAAGGAAATAAAATATGTGTCATATGATAAAAACAGGCTTTAATTTTTTCTATTTACAAAGACATTGGTAGCATCACTATAGTTCCAATTTTGCATCAGACACAGAAGGAAACAAAACAGTCTGGACAGCAGCCACAAGCTGTGGAAGAACATATGAACTGGTTTTTAAAATACTTAAACTAAAACTTTCTAAAGCTCTCAGTATCTGATTGGTGTAAATATCATTATAGAAAAGGAGACACATGCAACTAAGCAGTGAAAGAATTTACTTGAAATGGGATTTCCTTCTCGCTCTGTCACAGAACGTATTTCTTTTCTTAGTGGATACAGATACTGTGGATCAACCACACACAAATGTTAGAATGACAAGGGCATCAAAAAGAACTGGAGGGAACCAGCTCCTCATTTGTCTTGGAAGCCATCTTTCCAACTGATGGCAAAACACGACATAATAAGAAACGCACTCTCTCCACTTTGTAGAGAAACAGCACATACTTTTATTGTGTGTCTATCAGTAGCACTGGTCTCATCCTAATACCAGTTATCCTTCCATAGGGGTAGCAAACAGCATTTTCTCTTCGAAGGGCAATGCAGCTATTTTGGTCCCTACTCCTGATCCTGATTAGTGTGTGTGAGAAGCAGGAGGGAAGACTACCAAGCAAGTAAATCCTTACTCTCAATAGGTCTTCCTTTCCATCAACACAAATTTAATTTGAACATTATGACATTACAAAGAGGAAGAAGAGAACAGAGAAAACATCCCAATTTGTTTAGGAGCAAGGGGGAAGAAGTCCATACATTATCAATATCATATGTAGGAGAGGGATGAAGGGATATGTACCATAAAAAAAGTTCACTGAGGAATTTCTAAGGTCGGATAAGTAGCTTTTAGATACACATAGGAAAAAAAAAAAATCACATGAGATTTTGTTAAGATTATTAATAAACTTCAGTAAGTCCAGCAAAGCACACAAGGATGGTGGTCAAGAGCTGAAGCACATGCCTCAAGAGAAGAGAGAGGGAACTGGGCTTGTTCATCCTGGACAAAAGAAGGCTTCAAGCGGTCCAACAGCAGCTTTCCAATACCCACAAGATGTTATTGAGGAGTCAGGGGCAGTTTCTTTACAGAGTTGCACATTGTAAGACACAACAGTGAAACTGAAAGAGGGCAGGTTCCCACTAGATGTACCATGGGGGCATGGAGAGAATAAAAAAAACTTCATTACCATAATTACATGTTTCCAGTGGGGTCTGTAACAGCGGTAAATTTTCCATTCTTGGAGGTTTTTAAGACCTGACCTGTCTAAACACTAAGCGACCTGGTCTGAATTCAGTGTCGACCCCACTCTGAGCAGAAGGCTGAACTAGAGACCTCCCAAGGTCTCTTCCAATCTGAATGACTGCTTGTTTTAAAGAAGATTAACATAGTCATAACTGGAATTGCATTTCCAGTCAGAAGTTCTAAAATAATCTGCCCTGTTGCCTTTAAAGAAAAACATACTTACCTATACATGATATAACCGATGAATAACACTGTTTGCACTGCTACAAATATGAAGAAGTGCATTGTAGATAAGCAAGATGGAAACGGTGGCAAGTCTGGGCACTTTGATTTCTCACTAGATGGCTAAAAACCGAAAAAAACAGTATTTGAGAAAAGAGCAAACAAGACACGCCATCAAAAGACTGTTATATGTAAGAAACAAAACAAGCAAGGTCTTTGCAACATGATCTAAAAATCAGAACACAAGCAGAAAACACTGACAGAAGTTACGCTATGAAAAAATCATGATCCTATTCCCTGTCTCACTTTCCCCTTTATGTTTCTCAGATAAACTGACTGATTAATTTGAGGCTTATAGGGGAAAGAATAAATCTTTGGTAAATTAACCCAGAAATCAACAACCTTCTACGGGATCATAAACTAATTCAGCTTAATTGCTACCTAGGCTAGACTAAGGTGCTCCTGAATGCAAATGCAGTCATCTTTCACACTAAGAGACCTTAAGCGGAGCCTGTGCCTGAGTTTCCCCTGATTAAAGCTCTCCGTTTTGTACAGAAGCAACAGAGAATCTCCTCTATATAGAGCTGTTAAGTAGGGGGACAAACACAAAAAAAGCACCCAGAAAACCTAGTTGCTTGACCTTGTTTCCACAGGAAATTAGACTAAAAATCATGCTCTTTGTGCAAAACTTCTCATCAAGATACAGATCATGCGGTTTGGTCAAGGCAATAGGGTTTTAGTGAAGCAGCTTAATGAAGGATTAATTGCTCCGTAAATTGCATGCTGGCTCATCCTAGTTTTTCCACTAGCAGCCAAATAAAGAAGCATTACAGCCATGCTTTACACTACCAACACACAAATTACCATATTTCGTTGTACTAAATGCTCAATGTCCCTCTTTACTACATGAAGGTGTTCTTTGATGTCATTGAAGTGCTGAGTTGTTTCATAGACTCCTGCAGCAGAGCTAGGATGTTGAGATCCACTGATCAACCTCAGAGTATCAGTCACAGAATTCCTGAAACAAGACAAACAACAAAACATCTTTCATCACAGAACAGCTTTTCTACAAACAGCAGTTACTCTGGACACCTTTTAGTCCACTAAAATTAATTTGAAATGCATAGTTGCCCCAAAAGGCAGAAGACATTTTTTCTAGCTTCCAAGAATTGCCATCAAGAAATAATCCCTTAATCAAACTACAGTTTTTAAGAATATTTAATTCAACAGACAGTTTCAATTCGTACAGTGCACAGTCTCCCAAAGTCACACTGAAAACAAGATCTGGCAAATATTCTATTCCCAGACATGTGCTTTGCTTGACTGATGAAGTCTGAAACAAGTGTTTTATCTGAGGCTTTTGCCAAGGCTTTAGAATAAGCAGAGGTTAATGCAATCTTTGAAGAAAACCAAAAGCCATTCAAAAATAAATAAATAAAAGCAGTCATGTAAGAAATAAAAATAAAGAAGAGGCTTTAGGGATAAGAAAAGATTTGTATACATCCTTGTTTCATGATTATCATTTATACAAGAAACTCATTTCCCATATGCATTGTCATAAAACTTAATATTGTCTTCATGTGAATTCATTTTGCTTCTACAACAAATCAAATTAAATCTGTAAAAAGTTGAGGTTCCATAACTAATTCTGTTTGAGGTAAAACAGTCAATGAGAGAAAAATACTTAATCTCTAATCAATATGTTTACATAATTTTCCACTACTGCGATGTCTCTTTTCAGTTTCAAAGAGGATTATTCTACAGCTAAAATATTCATCATGTGAATGTTAATCTCATCATTATTAACAGAACAATAAAAATGTATGTCTTTGGATTTCTTTTTAATTTACTTAAAACTTCACATTTTTTTCAGACAAGAGCTTACTTAGATGCCTTCAAGGTAAAGTCCTAAATCTTTGTACAGTGGTCAGCAATTTATCATAGTATCATAGGATGGTTTGGGTTGGAAGACACCTTTAAAGATCATCTGATCCAACCCTCCTGCTGTGGGCAGGGACACCTTCCACTAGACCAGGTTGCTCAAAGCCCCACCCAACCTGGCCTTGAACTCTTTCAACTGTAACTTTCACGTAAGAAAAAACTAAACAAAAACCTTGCTTGAATACTATTCATTGAGCAAACTGGCAACAGCATATAATCATAGTTGCAAGTGTTATGCAAAATTATATTACTGATTTTTAAATGCCTCCTATTCATTGTGAAAATGGCAAGCTAAGCATCAAAACTTAAATGTTTACAACAAATAATCTTCATAAAGTTGTTGCCCACCCTAGCTTTTCATCAGTTGCTCTTCGTGCCATTAAATTTCAAAAGAACCACAGAACTAAAAATAAAATTTAAAAAACAGGAGAAAAGAGAAAACTAGGAAGGTACATATCTATTCAAAGGCACTATGACAACTCTCCAGAAGTAAAAATTGCAAGCATGGATACACTACCAGCGTTACGGCAGCTTTCGCTCCATTATAAGAACTATACAGCATGTTTAAACTACTTGAAGCAGCTACATACTAAGTCAAACCCACACACTAAATTAATTTACACCTTTATATCAAGTTGCAGATACACCACTTTAACAAAGGTGCATTTAGTAATTACAGCCCCTACTAAGTGCTGGATTAACAATATACTTTTCTTCAAACTGGAGACTACCAGTTTTTCTTAAAAACATCACTTTAACACACAAATCAACTTAACATATGAGACTACCAACATTCTGCATACTTCCCACATAATAAAAAAAATTCTTTTCCCTTTCAGCAACAACATCAAAAAATTGACCCTTTCCTGTCATCTTTATAAAAGCTCAATCACACTTCCAGCACATGTTAGAAGATCAATCGCTTTCCAGTTACATTTCTGATTATTCCAGATAATGTACTGCACTCTAGGCCAGATGGAACTGGCCATGGTTTTCTGCAAAACTCTCAACATTTACCTCAGTAAGGTCATTTTTAATATTGCAAAGTTATCAAGAGGAGTCACCAAAAACCAGCTGTTTGCTCCTGTAAGCCACTGCAAACAAAACTAATCAAAGAAGTTCTCACTTTCTCTCTCCTACATTTCTGGTTTGGAACATATACATACAAAATAAATGCAAAAAAAACCCCCAAAACAACCCCCATCTATCCCAACTTAAATTAGCATATACATTATCCAGAGATGATTTTATATTTCTGTATTGTCACTGTCTAGATTATTTAAAGTAAATTGATTAATATTTACCTGTACTTTGAAGTAGTGTTATAATAACCTATTTTAGAAGTAAATTTTTCACTGGAAGATTTTTTTTTTTTAAAAAATAATAACCTATTTTAGAAGTAAATTTTTCACTGGAAGATTTTTTTTTTAAAAAAAATAACCCATGCAAACCCATGCAACCACCATCATGACCACTGCCTGATAAATGCTGATAGTAAATCTGTCTATCCACATCCATCACGTTACCTTGCCCCACTATTTTCAGTACTAGAACACAACTGTGACACTCATTTTGTTCCTCCCCCTCCTAATACCACCATCCCTTGGTAATTAATGGAAAACTGCACACCCACCTTCCCCCAGACTGATCCACTGTTTGTTAAATCAAAATAACTTCCCTAAATAGACATGGTCTGTATCAAATTTAATTTACATTTACTTTTGCACGAACAATACCATGTTGATAGCTTCTATTGTATGAACATGCAAGATTCTTCTATAATCAGATGATTAAGAAATCCACAAATCTTGACAAGAAAATTACTTAGTAAGTCCTTTTCCTCCGGGATGACCAGCAATGCAACAGCGGGCTGTTCATTTCTATCTATACATAAAGCATTTCTTTAATCTAAGAAAAATACTAAGATGATGTTACGCAGTCTCGTACCTAATAAGTAGTCACTAAAAGGGCAGACTGCCAATGTTAACAAGAAAATCTAATTTGCTTGCAAGGTATAAAGATTTGTCAAGAATATTAACATAAAAGCTTTCATGGAAGAACAAGTGCAAAAATGGAAGCACTCTAATCTTTATCCTACAAAAGACTGACCTACTTAAATAAATCACAAGAGCTGCCCTTGAACTAATACAGGAAAAAGACTGCAACTGCTTATACACTACATCAAGTTGTAGGAATTGCCTTTCCCCCTTCTTTTTTAAGCCCAAGGTAACAGGAATGTTTTAACTACTATAAATGAAGGGTTACATCAACTTAAGGACATTCCTGCTAAAGACAGCAGTTGTAAAACATCTTAGAAGGAGCACTCAGACATCCCTGTCAAACATCGGAATTTTCTCAAACCCTTTTTAGCCATATAGCACCTTCGAGATAAGATTTTTTTACTTCATTTAGTAGTGTAGTTTGAAAAGGTACAGCATACCTCTCAACTGATTTTAAAAACTGCATCTTAAAGAGTAAAATTATTAATCACATGGGAACTTGCAAATGTCCTGCAGATATAGAAGTTTCCTGAGAAACTTAACTGGCAGAAAGTCCTCTGACAAAAAACCAAACCAACCAACCAACCAACAAAACCACCCTAGGAGTCTTAATGTAGTAGAGTTAGATTCCAGTAAGTTACCCAAGATTGCCACACAACTGAATTGACCCAGGCAAAAAAACCAGGTCTGTAACTGTTAGAGTCTCCTTTAATGTGATTATCTTTTGCTACAAAAGACACTGATGTATCAGTTGACAGGGCTGGTTTTCACACAGTAAATAAAAGTTAGACCACAAAACATTTACACCCTTAGAATAATGGAAGTATTCTTTAAGTAAGAGCAAGCAGACCATGTGTAAAGAACAAACAGGCATGTCCATCAAAGTAGAGTTTAAAAACATTTTCCCATTTTTCTCTAACCTACAAGAAATGGGGACAAGATTACTGAAGTGGTCTACACAATACATTGGCACATGAAAAAAACCCAACACATTTCTGTTCTTCATTATGCAATGTAAGTCACAGCAATTTAATATTAGAATGCTTTTTTCCCCCATTCCTTTTTTTTTTCCCTCCCCTGAAGTGCTATATGACAATATGTCTTAGCACCTAACCAACCAAGGAATTTTTAGTCACAGTTGGGTTCCCAGTATCTCCAAGGATGGAGACTGCAAAACCTTCCTGGGCACCTAACCTATTCCAGGGTTCAACTACTCTCTCCAGTTTCTTTTCTTATGTCTACATAGAATTTCCTGTATTCCAGCTTGTGGCCATTGGCCTTCATTCTGTCACTGGGTACCAGTGAGAAAAGTCCAGCTCTCCCTTTATCACACTCACCCCTACAAAACCAGGTATTTATAGCCATTGATAAGATACCCACAAGCCTTTTTTTCCAGGCTATACAACCCTAGCTCCCTTAGCCTCTCCTTGTACAACAAATGCTCCAACCCTTTTATCATTTTCACAATCCTTCACTTGACGTACCTCCAGATGCAGTATCACCAGTACTGAATAGAGAGGGATATTAACTTCCCTCAAGCCACTGGCAATGCTCTGCATAACACAGCCTGGGATGACGCTAGTGGTCTTTCCTGTAAGGGTGTATTCCCATCCAATGTCCAACAGGATTCTCAAGTCCTTTTCTGCAAAACCGCTTTCCAGCTGCTCTGTCCCCCAGGTATACTGATGGAGTTACTCCTTCACAGGTGCAGGACTGTGGAAACCCCACTTTTTGTCTGCTTATTTTCCAGAGTTAAGACCAAAAGTGAACACTAAATATTTTTTCCAGTTCTGGCTCTTGTTTCAAACGCTATCAAGAAGCAATACCCTCCCAAGGCCTAGCCCTACTCCTACTGATAAAAAAGGTTAATCTACAGTGGAAATTAAGGAAAAATGAGGAAGAGAAAAAAGAGGCCTCTCCAAGGCTTGTACACACTGGAATTCTGAGAGACGTTACATAAAACTACAATTGCTTTTTGTGATATACTATCAGTAACACTAACAGACCACTACAGAGCAATAACCAGTATATGAGCTTTAAACAGTCATAGCAAAACTAGACATGTATTTCATCTTTGGGTTTCTTCCCTATATTGAAGTGAACCACTTAAAAAATAACCCCAAAAATAGTAATTAGGAGAATAAGCAATAAATCTGAACAACTCATTACATGCACAGACATTTTCATTTGTATAGAACTATTTCTCAGAATTACTTTCATGCCTTTATAGGCACCACTTTATAGGTTGTTTACACGAAAAAAGCCTCAAATATATCTCATATAATATTGCGTGAATATAACATTATACATTTTATTAATACATAATAAACTCATATAATCTTTGTATCAGGAGTAGACCGAGTATATTAACAAGATACTCCAATATACTTTTTTTTTTTAGGTTCACTAACTATAAATCAAAGGCATTTATGCTCATGTTGTTGTCAATACTCCAAACTCAGAGCAACAAATTTCCATGAGGTAGGAGGTTATCACATTTGCAGAAATCAATTTTATTTTAGAGGGACTGGACTTACCTGTTGAAGTGGAACCTCTTTATAAAAATAGAGGCAAATTAGGGGGCTTGGCCACACTAGCAACATGAACTTACTTTATTGTAGAAATTAAACACATGCAGAGAGTCATCACTTAGGAAATGACACAGAGAAATTTCAAGTTCGTCAATATTCTTTTACTGAAATAATAATAGGATTTAAAAGGTGGAAAATATAAAATTCAAAATACAGCCTTAATATTTAGAAAGCATTTACCTTATTTCATTTACTTGTCTAATGACCTCTTCTTGAGTTTTCACAACTGTCTCAATCTCTTGCTGGGAAACCTGGCGGGGGGGTGGTGGTGGAAAAAAAGATCAACATATCTTGGAAAAAGCAAATCAATCATGCTGCTGAAATTAGGCTATCAATCATGGTGCGTGTGTGTATATATATATCTCTCTATCTTTTTTTAGATTTATTTACCTGTCCTTGTTGACCTGGAAAACCAGCTCCTCTTTTAGCTATCTCATCTGTGACTGCAGAGACGTATCTCCTCTGCTCATCCAGAATCATGTCCAATTGCCTATTAAGCTGTTTGATTTCAAGATGAATTCGATTCTGCCCCTCGAAGATTTGCCTCAGTTCACGATCACTTACAGTTTCAAAAAGATCATCCGCTGATAAGAAAAAAAGCACAGGTAGTTCTTACATGCATTCCTCGTAAGTTGCATTGGATAAGTTTTCTTGCACCCTTAAAATTACTACAGGGATATACTTTTTTCCCATAATTTGATATATTTAGTGTTAATCATGATTGCCATGGAAAAGAACACCCAAATGGAATCAGGATGACCGAACGGAGATAACCACGCATTTAAACCCAGACTCTATCTTAAAGTTCCTATTTCAAAACTTGGGTAATGTGCAACATAAAATGGAAACAGGATACTGTTATTATTAGGAGGCAGCTAATTTTGCATAAGCTAGCATTGTATTACCATCAATAAATACTTCGGAAGAGATTTGCAGGTATTGAGTAACAGCTACTATTCAGAAAAAGTAAGCTTTAAGAAGTAGCTTGAAACAGAGAAGCGGCTGCGTGTTTTGAGTGAGTTCCTCTACAGCTTTAACAACATCAGAAAGACCAAAGTCTGAAAGACTTTGTGGCAAAAAGATTATTATTTCTTACCAATGGAAGGCTGGACAATATTTCAAAGACACAGATGAAGCTAAAGTGGTGTAGGACCTTTAGAACGGTTGTAACTTATCGCTGTGCAAAAAGAGATGACAACCTGAAAGTTCAGGTCTAGATGCCTAAAGTACATTCCTGACACGCGTGCATTCAAATACAGCTAATTCAATCCACAAAATTAAGAAATAGACTGACTTCCATTATATTAAAATAAGCAGATTCTTTTTTGCCCAGCTCTAAAAAAAAACACCACACAAACAAAAAAAACAACCACAAAAACCCCAACCAAAACCAAAACGACCCAAGCAAGCAAACAAAACCCTTACCAAGTTCCATGGCAGAACAACCAAAGTCAAAGCACTTTGGCTAAACACTCAGAAGCAGGCAAGAGACATTATTATAATTTTGCTAAATTAAATATCACCTGAAATCAATGGAAAAATGCTGTTCATTCTGAAATATCTTTAAACCAATGCTTGCTGAGAGCTGCAGATACGTGGTATCAATATCGGAATGGGCAATTCTGCCTTACCCAGCCAAACTTAAATTTCTTATCAGTGGCTTAAAATGCAAAAATAAAGGCCACAGTTTTCAACAACATCAAGCTGGAAATTTGGTTATTAGCCAAACCAAATACCAACACTGAATGCCTGCTAATGCTGTGGTGCTGATATTGACAGAACTCAACACGTCCAATGTCAGGCAAGCATTAAAAAGCTTATCCAAGCAAGCACATGTTCCAGTACATCCACTAGCCCATCTTTAACAACCATCCATAAAACGGGGGGGGGAAGTGGTATGATTGTGCAGAAACAGACCACAAAGATGACCTTTTCAAGTATTTTCAAATAACCAAAAAGGCCATGCTTCCTTAATCGTCACTTTACAGAGGGATGCATGACCTTCTCTCCCTTCCACTGTTCCATACAGATGCTCATAATTTCCATGTTTCCGGCTGGTTGTTTTGTTCTCAAACCAGGCATGACAAAAGGGACTTCATATTTCAGAAAACACTTTACAAACAAAAGATGAAAGATCTTTAGGAAAGTAACTAAGCTCCTACTGATGTTATTAAGATCACTCAGAGTATCAGGCCCTAGTTCTGATTACCCCAGTAAGCAAACGTTTTCCTTGACAACTGAAAAATCACTTAAATAACTTGCCTGGCTGTCCTTGCACATCAGGATGTTCCTTTTGAAATTCTTCTTTCTTTTTATCCAATTCTTGTTGAAAGTGTTCAAACTCTTCTTGATACTTCTCTTTATCTTTTTGAGGAATTTCTGCATCTGGTGTTGGCTTTAAAACATTATCAAAGGGAAGGGGGAGAGATTTAATTTTTTTATGTTCACCAGCACTCCTGTATAACTTATTCTCCAGCAAGGCTGTTCAGATTTCAATTTTGAAGACATAACACAATTAGTAGAGCCCATCAAGATATTAAGTTGAAGCGAAAAAACAGACATTCCTATAGAGACCCATAGCTTCTTCCTGATACATGCGTACTTTCGCGACTAAAAAGTAATCAAGTTTACAAGTATAGATACTATTTAGCAGTACAGAAGTGGTCTAGAAGTATTGGAAGTTGAAAGTAAGAACAGATTATCTGTCCACTTTCCAAACAAAGTGTACTTTTTAGTTTGTTTTCTCTGCATGTTTTGATATAACATCAGGATTTTTGTTGATTCAGTGTTGCTTCAAGAATTCTGGTCTTGAAAACGTTAATTAAAATATTACCGAAACATTACAGTCTTATTTTTCTAAAACAGATGACAGCACAGCTACACGCCAAAACCCTGAAACAGCGTTGTCAGGTATTACTTCAGAGGAAATGCCAAAATCTGATGCTACATATAAAACAGACAGAATAACATATTTTACTAATTATGCATAACGATGCTTACTACTTCCTTCCCAGGCTCAGTCAACTGGAAGGTCAGAAAAGACAGGACATCATGATCATCTGTATTCAAGAAAGAAAACAAAACCCCACTGTTAACTGCTGCTGCTGCTACACATTACAAATCCCGGCACTTCCCAAGTCAACCTTGCACTTGCAAAGGATCTTCAGGCAATAGCAACCTCCCAAAGTCCTCCCAAGAGTTTATGCAGTGGGGAATGAGACTGCACAATGTCTTTGTCAGGACAAACTGAAGGCCCTTCTGCTCTAGCCAGGAAAGGCCTAAGCATATCGGCAATTTGGGAATGGGAGAAGATTAACTACATCATCATGGTCAAAAATTGGTATAATGGATCAACACTAGCAGTAAAACACCTCCACACCGCTTGCCAGAATTTTTAACATTTGCTACCTGCAAGTCCCCCTGTTGCTGCAGATATTCCAAAATATCCTTGTGGTGGCAACACCATATCTTCCACTTTCGCACAAAATTCATAGTCTTCTTTATCCGGAGTAAAGCCATTGTTAATTAATACCTAAAAGTATAAACACTTACAATTTTTACCACATAAATCTATTTGTGTTAACTGCTTTGTCAGTTTCCAGGAACGGTAGCAAATACAGTTTATAGGGTAATTCTGCAGCTGAATCTAGAAACCAAAAGCTATTTCTTTTACTAATGACCCTTTCTACAAAGAAAATGCATAAGCTTTCTATTTTAAAAAGGGGGAAGAAAGGCCCAATTCAAAGTTCGGCATGAATAAAATTCAACACTTTCTATTCATCACCTAAGAGGACATACCACATATAATTCAGACACATACAAAAATGTATTCATTTCAGTTATAAGAAGCAGCAGGACAAATTAGTGCATGCAAGGGAACACATGGGGGAACGGGATACCATCAGGGGAGATAAAGGTAAGCCAAGGGATGGCACAGCACTGCCTGAGGGTGCCAACGAGAGCATTTACGCTGTTCCAGGGAGCACCGAGGGTTTAGGAGCACATCAGAAATGCCTGTACACCAACACACACAGCATATGAAAAAACCAAGACAAACAGAAAGCATTGGTCCATTCCCAGAGCTATGATGACATTGGTATTAGTGAGGCTTGCTGAAATGAGTCCCACAGCTGAAGTGCTGGGATGGAAGACTATAGGCTGTTCAGGAGGGATAGGCAGGGCAGGTGAGGTAGTGTCTGTCACATTACATAACGGACAGGTTTGACCATACAGGCCTTACAGTTAGAGATTATGCGGTTGAGAGCCTCTGGGTGAGGATTAGGGGGATGGAAAACAAAGCAGATGTCATTGTGGGAATCCACTATTGATCACCCAGCCAGGATGATAGCACTGATGAGTTATTCTATAGGCAACTAGGAGAAATCTCTGGATCAACAGTTGTTGTCTTTACGGGAGATTTCAACTTCCCAGACATGAACTGGGAATACCATAACGCTGTGGTAAGAACGTCTGGGAAATTCATGAAGATTTAGAATGTCTTGTCATGAGTACTCAGTGAGTCAACCAAGAAGGATGCCCTCCTAGACTTGCCTGTGAATAGAGGAGGACTCCTAGGAGGTGTGATGGTAGGTGGCTGTTTTGGCCATAGTGATTGCAAAATGGTAGATTGAAAAATTTTTGGTGTAGTGAGAAAAAAAAAAAAAAGGTCAGCAGAGTTGTTACCCTGGATTTCAAGGGAGCATATTTTAAGCTACTCAGGGAGCTAGTTACCAGTGCTCCCTGAGAATCTGCTTTTGAGGGCTTAGGGAGGGGTCCATGAGTGTTGGTTGGCTTTTAGGAACCACTTTTTGGGTCTTTGTTTTGGTTTGGTTTTTTAAGAGCCTTGCACAGGAGCAGGCAATCCCACTGTGTTGAAGGTCAAGCTGGTGGGGCAGACAACCAGCTTGGCTGAACAGGGAACTCCTCTTGGAACTCAAGAGGAAAAAGAAATTGTATGATCTCTGCAAGCAAGGTCAGGCTTCACAGGAAGCTTCACAGAGTTGTGGTTTGCATACGCAGGGATAACACACAAAAGGGCAAAGCTCAACAAGAGCTGAAACCAGCCAGTGTTATGTCAGACAACAAGAAAGGCTTTTTAAAGTATGTTAATGACACTGGACCAACACTTGTTGAAGACAGTCACCTGACAAATAAAGGTGAAGAAGAGACATAAGCATTATTTTTTTGCCTTAGTCTGTACTAATATTGATAGACCTTGGGCTACCCAGTCATCTGAGTTGAAGGACCACAGCTGCGGGAGCAGCGACTTCCCATTTGTGGACACTGAAATTTTAAGGGACCAGTTGTATCAGCTGAATGTTCATAAGCCCATGGGGTTGGATGGGATCCATCCCAGAGTAATGAGAGAACTAGCGGACATTACATCAGGACCCCTCTCAAACATCTACCCAAGGCCTTGGGAGTCTGAGGAGGTTCCCACCGACTGGAAGCTAGCCAACATTATTCCAATTTACCAGAAGGGCATGAGGGAAGACCCAGGAAGCTACGGACCTGTTAGTCTAACCTCAGTGCCTGGAAATATTATGGAGAAGATCATACTGGGTACTATTGAAAGGCATCTAAACAACAAATCAATCATCAGGTACAGGCAACATGGGTTCACAAAGGGAAAGTCCTAACTAATTTGATATACTCTGATAAGGTCACCCACCTAGTAGACGAAGGGAAGGTTGTAGATGTAGTTCAGGATTTCAGTAAAGCTTTTGATACTGTCCCTCACAGTACCCTTCTGGACAAGTTGTCCAACTGTGAGATAAGCAGGTTCATGGTGCACTGGGTGAAGAACTGGCCTAGCGGCAGGGCTCAAAGGGCTGCAGCGAATGGGGCTACAGCTGGCTGGTGAACGGTCACCAGCAGTGTTCTTCAGAGCTCAATCCTAGGGCCAGTGCTGTTCAACATTTTTATCAATAATCTGGATGCAGGAGTTGAATGCACCCTTAGTAAGTTTGCTGACAATACTAAACTGGGAGGTGCTGTTGACTCAAGGAGCAAGCAGCCTTGCAGAAGGATCTAGATTGGAGCATTAGGCAATCCTCAATGGCATTAAATTTAACAAGAACAAACGCTGGATTCTGCACCTGGGATGATGTAACACCAGACACGTGTATAAACTGGGAGAGGGGTGGCTGGGGAGCAGCTGTGCAGAAAGCCATCTAGGGGTGCTGGTTGGCAGCAGGCTCAACAGGAGTCAGCCGTGTGCCCTGGCAGCCAAGAGGGCAAACTGCACCCTGGGGTGCATTAAACAGAGTACAACCAGATGGTCAAGAGAGGCAATTATCCCACTGTATTTAGTGTTGGTGCAGCCTCACCTTGAGTACTGCAGGCCCCACAATTTTAAAGAGGATGTTAAGGTACCTGAATGTGTGTTTGAATGCACAGACTGGCAACAAAGCTGATGACAGGGCTGGAACGCATGTCCTGTGAGGAGCAGCTGAGGACTCTGGGTTTGTCTAGTCTGGGGAAAAGGAGGCCGAGGGGTGACCTCGTTGCTCTCCACAGCTTCCTGAGGAGGGAGGGGCCGATCTCTGCTCCCTGGCACCCAGGGACAGGATGTATGGGAGCAGTTCCAAGCTGCACCAGGGGAGGTTTACACCAGACATCAGGAAGCATTTCTTTGCAGAAGGGGTGGTCAAACACTGGAACAGGCTTCCTGGAGAGGTGGTTGATGCCCCAAGTCTGTCAGTATTTAAGACACATTTGGACAATGCCCTTAATAATATGTTTTAACATTCTGTCGGCCCTGAAGTGGTCAGGCAGTTGGACTAGACAATTGTTGTAGGTTTCTTCCAAATCGAATTATTCTACTCTAAAACTGATCGTGGCATAATAGTATCAGCTCTGGTTCAAGAAATCCCTGACTCAGGGATGGTTAAAGGCCAGTCTGTCAAAAGTATAGATCTCAGTAAGGTTCTGGGCAACAAAAACTTTTGTTCTGATCTAGAAGAGTCTTCCTGTACTAATCTTAAGTCGATTCTAAGCTTAAAAATATTCTCTCTTCCTCCACGAATGCATTTGCAGAACTGCTAAGGATAGCAGCAACATTTGGGCCAGAGGAGTTCCTAGATAAGGCTTCGGGGACCAGGCACATTCAGAAAGAGAGCAGCCTTGGAGTCTGAAATTTAATTTTCATTCAAGAGTAACAAATAGGTTTTACCATTACAACACAGTACAAGGTCCACCCTCTTTTAGGTGCATTCATGTTTACTTTTAGAGAAACTTTTACTACAAAATGACAGCTGTGTGTTTTATGGCTAATACCTACAAATAGCACCTTTTCAGAAGAAATCAGAAGCCGCAGAACACATACTTCATAGCTGTCACAACCCAGCACCACATTAGTATCTTTCTCTCCTTATCTAGAAGGAATTCAGAGTCATCTCAATAGCATTTAAGAAGCCTTGAAGACTCCCTTATACCAGTGCTTTTCTATCTTCTTTAGTCTTCAAAGCCCTACTATTTCTTGGAGGTGGGAAGCCTCAAGTAGCAAATTTAAATCGACTGCCAAAGAATGAGCTTCGGTTTTTTTGTCACGTTTCAAGAACCTCTCACAACCAGCTACAAAACCCTCGGCAGCTCTCAGATCAGCCTGAGAAATACCATTCAAGTTAAGGAGCTACTCAACCACTCAGAAGCTAGCAAACAGATGCTGGCATTGGGACACCTCTAGAGACAAGTCAACAGCAACAGAAGGGTCTGAGCACATACAAGTATGTTACCACGACTGACTCCTAAGTAACATCAGAAAAATCAGCGATACCTGCTGAGTCAGCTCAGGAAACTACAGATGCACTAATGCAGCTAAAAGAACTTGTCTAGCATTTGAATATACCGCACCTCCTTCCAACTTCTGCTACCGAGCTGCACATTCTCAAGAATATTGGAATTAACATATGAGCTCTTTGGGTTTTCAAATAATTGCCACAATCTCACGCTTAAACATCTGAGAAAGATGAGTAATTATGTTATTTCAGAGTACTTACAGTCAATGTTTTTTGGTAGTACGTTATCTTTACTCGAACAGGATAGGGCTTGTTACGAAAGTCCCTCTGACAGGATGCCAATGCTTGTGTGGAACCATCACTATGCAAGAAGACAACTTGCATAAAACTATATCTTATGATTTATCAGCTAAGACAAAAAAGCATCAATGTATCACTAAGCAATACCATGACAGTTTTCAATATCCAAGTTTTTCAAAAGCTGTCCCACAACTGCACTGAGCTTTTCTGAAGTCTGGGATCAACATTACTAGCAGCTTTACACAGGACACAATATAGGTAGAATGCGGTAATGGGGAAATCCATTTGCTTCTAATATATATTCCCACACCTGTGAACTGAGATAGAAATAAGCTATAGGCCAGACTGCACCAACTAAGCTAGACGCCCCTCCCACCAGAGAATCCAAAAAGTTGTCAATTGTGCTGTTGACAATAAACAGTCAGAAATCAAAATTAAACTAATTAATTTAGTAACAGGCAACTGGCTTTCAGTTAGTCACTTTTGTCACTTATTAGCTGCTTGTGGAAGATATTCATACACAATGAAAAGGTAAGAATCTGTACCTCCATTTATCCAAGTTCACCCATCCTAAAGGACATATGCCATTTAAATATCCATCAGTTGCCAATTTCTCTGCTGTTACTGCCAAAACAGTGTTTTAACAAATAGAAAAATTCAAACGTAAAGGAAACAAAAGTTTCATATGAAAGAAACCTTTATGTTTCTCAAAGAGTTTCACGCAACATTTCATCACTGAAAAGCAAACATTCATTAACACAGAAAATAAACTTACTTCTGATGGTCATACAGAAGTTTTCCATTGTTGCCTACAACAATCACTCCGGGATTGTTTTTCTAGAAAAAGAAATAGCAAACAAATGGAATAGTTTAATTGGAAGTAAAACGTAAGTAACATCACTGACAGATTTCTACAATGAAGTACCTAAGGTCATTATACTACAGATACCCCAGAGATGTTTTTATTCTTCCTGTAGTTCAGGATTACATCAGCAAAATGATTGAGCAGCACTATGTCATGATGCATGCTTTGCAAGAGACCGCTACATTCTTCACATAGTCAGTGGTGAAAAAAACTACACCAGTTAGGTTCCTGGATATACTACCAATTACCATCATTTCACAAATACAAAAACATGAAAGCCACAGGTAGGAAAAATTTATATGTAGTGAAGACACAGATCTTAAAACTATTAGATGACTTAATACATACAATTTTGGCTTCATAACACTGGGAAAAACATCCAGATACTATGTCGACATACTACTGACCTTGCCACAGTCTGCCAGAGACTAAACAAAGTGTTGAACACATCCCCAGTTATTTAAGTTGCTAGAGGATGAGAACAAGCTAAAATGATAACGGCAGAATGGATTTACAGTGCTATTGTTTGTCACCAGGAGTTAACGAAGTGACCTCCAGTTTTCACAAGAACAAAACAAGATTTCAGAGTTAATCTTCCTTCCCCCTTCACCATCTCCTAAAGTGTACTGGTTTTGGGTGGGCTAGAGTTAAATTTCTTCATAGTAGCTTGCATGGGGCTACATGTTGGATTTATGATGAAAACAGTGTTGATAACAGTGACGTTTTAGTCACTGCTCACACAGCCTCGAGGCCTCCCCTGCTTCTCACACCACCAGTGCATAAGTTGGGAGGGGACAGCTGACCCCAGCTGACCAAAGGACATCCCAGATCATATGGAATCATGCTCAGCAATAAAAGCTGGGGTAGGAGGAATGGACATTCAGAGTTACGGCATTTGTTTTCCCAAGTCACTGTTAGGCATGACGGAGCCCTGCTTTCCTGGAGATGACTGAACACCTGCCTGCTGATGGGAAGCAGTGAATGAATTCCTTGTTTTGCTTTGCTTGAGCATGCAGCTTTTGCTTTATGTATTAAACTGTCTTTATCTCAACCCGTAAGTTTTCTCACTTTTACCCTTCTGATTCTCTCCTCCACCCCAACGGGGGGGAGTAAGCAAGCAGCTGTGTGATGCTTAGATGCTTACTAGGGTTAAACCATGACATAAAGGAATACACTATCCCACTAGACAGATTACCAGCTCTTAAGACAACAAGACTCAGATTTCAAGAATTCAAGAAATAAAGCCCTCTCAATTTACAGTGGTGGGGTAGGGTGGTCCTTTGTATTCAAAAAAACACTACAACCAAACTATCTGTTTTTTTTCCTTCATCACACAGATTGTGACAACAGAACACTACACCAGCATACAGAAATACACCAGTGTTTCTACTTCTCAGCAATGGAGTTTGGTTAGCTTAATTGCTTCAACACCAGTATTACCTGCTCAGTACCACTGGAATACTTTAATGTCATCATCTTATTGTTTATTTCAGTTTTACACACTAATATTGATTTAGTTCATAGCATACGTGCAGATACTCTGCACAAAGCGTATACAAACAAGTTCAACTTCAAAGCACTCATGAATGCAACCTAAGTCTACTCTACTTAAGAGCATAGAGAGCTACTAACAAAAGTATTCAATGCTAACAGTCGATGGGCAGTCCAATTTCTGCTAGGGACCTTGTCTGGATGCAAACACATACAAGAACTTGAAAGATAGTGGGCAATAACTTCTCAACTTTTTCCCTCCAAAGGTCACAGGAAAGATGGGCTGTGAACTCTTGTAACATTTAGTGTGATTCTTACAATTTCAGGTGTCAGAGCTATGAAATGATATCTGCCTTTTTAAAAAGCTCTGGTCACTACTACGAGAAATAAAAATTCAACTGTAGTATAACCTACAGCCTTAGAAGGAAGAGAAAAAAGGCTTTGCAGTTTTCAAATCAGCATCAGAACCATATAATAAGCATAATAACGGTGCTTTGAGTTGATAGTACTAGATGAAGTCTACTTCTGGATGCTAGCATATTAGACTGAGAACCAGTTACAGCACTAAACATCTTCCAGTGAACACACTAAAACAGCACCAAGAACTTCTCCATACTGGGACTGAGGAAAGTAACAGGTTGTAATTAAAAAAAAGTCTTCCAAACTCCAGTATTTAAGACATATCACACCAACACAGACATGATGAAGACTTTTGTTTTGACTAGAAGTGACACATCATCACTTTCTGAAAAAAGGGTTTCACACCACACTGACTAAACCTGTCACGACCAGAGCCCCAGAGCTATCAAAGTTCCGGCAAACAGTGTTGTTTGTAATCTTTGGTAGATGGCACCTTCAGCCAGCTAAACTATGCCAGTGTCCACATTCATGCCGGAAGTCAGAAAAAAAAGAACTTAAAAACTCCTGATAAGTTGAACAATACTCTATGTCTTGTCTTTGAAGATCAGAAACATAAATTTCACCTTCAGTCTTTCTACTTTCATATATGATTAAGTTTGTTGTATATCAAAAGCCATCTGCAGGAAAAAAACCCACAAACATTCTACACCTACAATAATATATCTAAAAGCAAGCCAAAGTAGGGCAGGAAAAGCAAAAGAAGCAAAGCAGACCTACTACATATTGTTAAAGTTTCCCAGGATCGTTCTGGAGCAGAAAACAGCAACTGTCACTCCCATCTGCTACAGAATTTTTGCTGCTGAACTACTCAAGGCAGACTTGTTGCAAGAAAAAGAGCATCTTTGAAGAGAGACATAGAAGTGTTTGCTTCGCAGTGTCATATTTTGGTACAATATGCCTCTTCCAAAGCACACACCTTCAGATCTATCAACATTTCAAATTGTACATGGACATTCCAAATTTCAGCTTGTAAACATGTACATGCCATTTTCACTGCACACCTAAACACATGAAACAAAGTTCAGTGGAGATTCATTATGTGCTATGCTTTGACTTTCAAGCTTAAAAAAAAGCGTGAAGAAGTCCAGTAAAAACATCTGTAAGAGAAACTTGACTGTTTTCATTTATCCCTTTGAAGTGATGAGGGGAAAGTAGGAAAACAACATCCTATTTTTTTTTTTTCACAAAGTTATATGTACAGAACAGGCAGAAAATTAATTTATAATCTTTGCTAGAAGAGTTTGTGTCCGACTAACCTTTCCATCATTGTCAAAGGAATCAAAGAAAATTCCAACACCATTCCATTTATCAGCTGCCCCAAAAACAGGACCTTCCAAGCCTTGCTCTTCTGTAAACCAGATTGCCTATTACAGAAAGCAATTAAGAGCCATAAGTCAAGATCCGCTATTTAAAGCATGCCTGGTTTTTTCCAGTTAGATCAAATTCTTAATACCAATCCATCAGCTCCAATACGGCCTCTTCCTGTAACTCGAAAGGTCACTTCGACTTCCCAATACTCAAATATTGACTTGGTTTTTGTCCACACTGATCCTCTTTGGCTTTTCAAAGATGTTGTTATACGAATCTGATCTGCACTTGGTATGGCATCTAGAAAAGAAAGGAACCAACACTGAATGTACAAAAGTATTGCAAGTGCTTAACTAGCCAATTAACAAGTCCTCTAAATTCACAAAATCTTCTGGTATCCTCAACTAGACAACGGTTTTCAAAATAACTTTTCAATGGAGTACTCAACCACTTGAGAGGGGAAGAAAAAAAAAACCCAAAAAAAACCCCAAGCCCCCACACATCTACTTTCAACAACTTGGTTACTACTCCTTTGCAGAAGACTCAGCCACCTTCCACTTGGGACCACAACACACAACTCAAGCAGAACATTGGTCTTGCAGTTAGGCTACTATTAAACTAATTTTTAAAAATCAGGTTTAGCTTTCTGCTGTATCTCACATATCACAGATTTCTTTTTTGCTCTTTGAAACAGATGTTCTAGTTTTCTGTTTTAATAGTTTAGAAGAATAATAATAGGCACACGTTTAGAGAGGTCAATTCATTCACTTGTACTAAAAAACTTTTTTTGTGATTATCTGCTTAAGAAATCTCATTTATAGACAGTTTCCTTCATGTCACTTGTAGCATAACGTCAAGTAAGTCAAAAATTAACACTCATGAATTAAGCAAAAGAAACTAAAGTTTGTCAAAAAAGTAAAAATCCAGCAGAAGTTACTGCAGAGACACTCTACTAAGGTAGAACCTTATGTACAGTAAATATCAATACATTTTACAAGGAGGGGAGACTTCTGGAAGACTAGATGCCTTTTTGAGTACAGTCAAATACTTAACCCATACTGCAGAGGATACATAAACTGCATGAACCACACTCAATAGAATCATATTTGCCAAGGCACAATATCCATTTCAAGCTTTTATATTATGAGATTCAACAGAAATTTCCAGCCATACAGAAGTATCAGCAGCTTGCCTCACGTACAACGCACAAGCGTGAGGGCGACTTTCATCTTGGCCAACAGTGACACATCATCACTTCACAAAGAGTTTCATATGCTCTTGAGTCAACTCCTCACAGCAACGGTGCTACCACATCACAAGAAAGGTCATAGGTGACTTCGAATCGCATGTCAAAGAAACCGAGGAGGATTCGCAGACATTTTACCATTACCACAGTATCTCCTCCGTCCCTTTGGAGCTACGTGGAAACCCGCAGGCCAGGGCCGCAGAGCCTGGAGGCACGGACGCAGGGCCCGCGGCAGGGCTCTGCCGAGGGAGGCAGAGGGCGCAGGGGACAGGGGACAACGGGGGCGGCGAGGCCGGCTTGCCTCCCTTTCGGCGGCTGCAGGCCACAAGAGCTCCAGCCGCTTTCGCCCGACGCCGTGGCGGGCCCCGGGTACCCAACCAAGGCTGACTGGTCCCGCCGGCCCCCGCCATCTTCACCGTGCCCCTCAGCTCCCCGGCCACGGCCTGCGGTAGCTCCCTCCCGCACCCTTCCCCAAACAACAAAGATTACGTGCCCCCCGCGGGGTCGGCCACAGCTGCCTGCACGGCGGGAACATGGCGCGGCCCGGCCCGGCCCCGGTCGCGCTCCGCCACCGCCCCTCGCTCAGCACTTACTGCCCGTATGCACCCAGAACGGCACGGTCCCATCCGCCTGCACCAGGTGCGGCCCCTTGAAGCTGAACTTGTACTCAAAGCGGCGGTGCGGCGGAGCTGCCGCCGAGCCTTCCGTCGCCTGCCCATGGGCGAGCGGCAGGCTGCCGAAGGCGAGCAGGGTACCGGCAAGGAGGGCCGCCGCCAGGCCACCCCGCTGCGCGCGCGCCGCCATCTTGGACCGCGCTGTTGGACGCCGGACACAGCCAACAGGGCGCCGCCCGATTGGCCGAGCGCGGGGGCCGGGCAAAGGGCAAGGAGGGGCGGGGCGGGGCGGCCCCGCGACGCGACAGCTGGGCCTCGCCCCCAGCCCACCGCCCAGGGTGGTGCCAGCACCTCCCCGCCTGACTGGCGGGGGCTCGCGGGGCGGAGGGGCGGGACCGGGGAGGCGGGGCTGGCCGCGGCGCTTCTGAGGGGACCTAGGAGGGCGCCGTTTCTGGGCTGGGCGGGGCGGTCCTGGGCTGGGCGGGCAACCACCGCCTCCTCCCCCTTCTCCCCCCCTCCCCCGCCCTCCTCCCTCTCCTCCTCCCCCTCCCTCCCTCCTCCCTCTCCTCCTCCCCCTCCCTCCCTCCCCTCCCTCCTCCACCCCCTCCCCCCCTCCCTCCCCCCCTCCCCTCCCTCCTCCACCTTCTCCTCATCCTCCTCCCCCCCTTCCCTCCCAACCCTCCTCCTCCCCCTCCTGCCCCCCCCTCCCGCGCGGCGGGGAGGCCTCCGCTCTCCAGCCGGGCGGGCGCACGCTGCATCTGTCCCGCGGGATGGCGCTTCTGTGGGAACGGAGGGGTCCCGGCAGCTCCGAGACTCGGCGCCTGGGCAGGAGCCGGGCCGCTAGTGGTCCCGAGCGGCCCGGCTCCGTGAGCCGCGGGGGAGCGGCGCTGCCGAGGCTGTTCGCCGCGTGCTCGGGGCGGCCGCGGGGCTCCGCAGGGCCTCGGCGGTGAGGGCGGCTGTGGGATGGCCTACGGGCCAGCGGCTCTCTCACCTGCTGGCGGCCGGGGCGCGGCGCACCTCTCGGCAGCCGCGCGTTCGCTGTTGTGCTGTGGCCTCTTGCACGGCGGCATGCGGTCAACAGTCTGCAGAGTGTCCGAATGGTAAATAATCTGTTCTTTTCCCTCAATATTACTTCCTTAGCCAAGACGCCACTTACACAGGCTCTTTCTGCTCGTTTTTAGAATAGTCGGAAATCTCGCAGAAAAGATGATACCGTTTCTCATAACATATGAGACCAACCTTCTCCCACGGAGGCGAGCAAACCAAACCTTTGGCAACACACCCTCGACTATGCGAGCTGACAGCGGTGAAATGTGGTTAGTGATCCAGATGCTGCGTCAGGGAGGGACGGATTTGTGAGGGTGAGAGATACGGATGTGTGTTTGTCAGCGTGCAGCATCGCAGAGCGGGGGCAGGTGTCAGCTTCGTTTCACTGGAGTGGCAGTCCATGGGACCAGAGTGCCCCTGTTAAATCGATGACTGAACCAACAGTTAGAACTTCCTTTTTCATGCTTAAATACCATCTATCGCTCTGTCTTACAGCCTAATTCCGGAGGAAAATAATAATCGGGGTGGTTTTTTAAAGTTTATTTCCACCCTTGTGTTTTTTTCCCTTTTTCATATCCATTTGTTTCTGACATCCCTTCTTTTCCTCCTACCTAATCTGTGAGTAAGAGCAATTTAAGAGTCAGTTAAGTAGGTTCAGAGCCCGCTAAAGAGGATGATCTTGGAGTCATTCAGAAGAGATTAAGTTCTTTTTTTAAAATGGCATACATCTACTTCAGCATGGATGAAAGTAAAACCTTACATATTCACTGGGAAAAGCACGTTCCTTTTCTTAGGTACACAAAGGATTAAGCAAATATATTGATGAGATGAGAACGTGCAAACAAAATACTTCTGAGATAAATTTCAGAAGAACTTACGTAAGTATCTTGAGTATTCTTGATAAATGAATATTTGTTAATATAGAGCAAGAAGTACTTGATGTTTTGTTTTGTATAGTGTCTTCCATCCAACTATATTCTGAAATAGCTCTAATTTCAGAATATATTTTGGTTTTTTAGAGTACATCTGTGTGAGATGTTAAGGGAATTGGGAGTCTCATCTTAGCACCTAACTAGACACAGAAAACTCAGATGGTTTTCTGTTCTTTAAAGATCTAGAAAGTAATTTTTCAGGTAAAAATCCAGAACACTGGAGCAAAACAGTATGCTGCGATTACTTCTGGAGGATGAAATGGTGTGTGTGTGTCAGAGATCCAAACAGCAGCGTGAAGCCCTATCTTGTCTACTTCATACATTTGGCAGTAATCTTGGAACTTTTCATGCCAATAGAACAACCACACTGAAAGAGACTAGAAAACCAAAAGCACTAACCTTGAAACAAATCCGTCTTTTACCCACTCACCCACACACATAAGCAGGTCTGAAATTCTGCCACTTAGAGGGACTGGCATAGATGTAATACGTGCTTTAAGAGAACAGATGCTGTACTGCATAACTTTATGACGTTATAATACATTGCCGCAACTTATGAGTAAAATAGAAGCCTCAAACTTATTAAAAATAAAACTTATTAGGTAAAATAGAACATTATGCAGTTACTTTTGCATATATCATTCTTGCTATCAACTCCCCGGTCATTTGACTGATTGTGCCCCCTTGTTTTATAAAATACTTCATAGTTGTTTCATGATTGTCACAGAGCATGCAAAACTCCAGAGTATTTGACAGCAGTCCATAGTCAAGGAACAGGATTTCCCAGATCACCGTATGGTTATTTCTTAATTACCGTACTGTCAAAAAGGATAACTCCACTTAGTTTGTATAATCACTCTGTACTGAGTGATTATACACTCTACACTGCAATAACTGTCTCAGTTCAGCTACTCGTTTCCCTCAGTTGAAGAAGAAAATGAAGTAATCGAACTGTATGTTTATGCGCACATACAAAGTTGGACACGTATAAATATATGTTTTAAACATGGATTGGCTAAGTGGCAGAAAGTCTAGGGATATCAAACTTTAAAATAGTGGATTTAAAAAGACAGCAAATGACTGGTTTTCTTCTCTCTTCCCTTTGTGGCCTTTGCACTTACACTATTAAACTCTCATCCCTCTTGGTGCAAAGGAGGTTTGATTACTGCCAAGGAAGTTTGACCCATACACATGAACATGTGTGTAACCATGTAGCTATTCTGGGAAGCCCCACAGCAGCGCAAACTGCACAAATAGTCTTCCTTAAAGCCCATGTTGGTTGCCTACTGTCAAGGTCACTATGATCTCACTGAGAGAACCTCTCTCAGAAAATACAGTTTCTGCCAGAGATGTCCTTCAGCAGGCTACTTCTACAAGTATACGTTGCAGTTTGTATAATGTTCTATTAATGTAGACCTATTTATCATCATATCAAGTCTGCAGTTATTGCACTCCCAATTTTTTTCTATAGGATGCACAATGCTATACACAATTTATACCAGCAGAAAGGACCAATGAATGTAAGCCATCTTCTTCAACAGCGTAAACTATCAGTAAACTTAGCAAAAGAGGTTTTTGCAGGTTAAAATTGCACATACATGGGAAGGTGGGCCAGTATAACTGTTAGTTGAGGACATGACCCCATCACATGTCACATGCCACAGTTTTGGAATGTGGTCGTAACCTAAGGTAGGTGGTAAGTGCCTTGGCTATGGTTACACAATAGGTTAATATCACCTCATGTTTTAGACAGCTACGTCTGCAGGATAGGCATGTACCTCTGCTATGACCAGCCTGGGCTCCTTGTATAGCTAGGACAGAGAACTGAGTACTAAAACTGGCAACGGCCAGCTCATCTTAAGTGGATGCCTAAAAGATATTGAACAAACTAGCACAGAAGTACCAGTTTCCTCATATCAGTGGCAGAGTAAGCTAGGTCCGAAGCAGATATCTCTATCACACATACATTCACTTAAGATGAATCTTGCATTGAATGTCTTGGTAGTTGATCACCCTCCTTTTCTCACCATCCTTCAGCAATATCACCCGTTTCTCTCTCTGCAGGGTTTCCTGGTTGTTGCAGTCTAGACCCATGATAAGGGAAGTATTTGTCAGCATTATATGTATTTGTTCAAACACAAAAAGAATGTGTTTTATCCATTAGATGAGCTCTCAGTTCACTTCCTCAGCCACAGACACTCCAACGGTCAGGCTTTGATCATGTACCTGCTTTCCAAAAGGGATTTTTTAATTTGGAGTGCAAGTATTTGAAGACTGCAAAGAAAACATGCACATATTTCAGTTACTGTCAGTGGCTATGGTAATGCTTGAAAATAATAGACCAGCAGTCCTGACAAGCTTTTTAGGCATGACTGTGCAAAGGCAGAACAGAATTCTTCAAAATATTTAGTTTTATGGAAAAAGGAAAATCACAGACTGCTTTTTTATCTGTAAGCATTATTCTCATGGCTTTTTCAGGCTTTTCTCCTCATTACAAATTTTTGTCTATCCAGTTCAAGAACGGAAACAAACATCTATGGACTACACAATTAAAAAGGCAACACTCGCCACAGCTAAGGCTTTAAACATTCAGAATATGTAGTATCATGAACAACCAAAGCTTCACTACGTACCCCATACATACTCCCATTTCCATTTTTAGCCCTATTGCACTTAGAAGAAGAAAGAAGAAAGTGGTTGTTTCCTAGGTCTGGGTTGCAACAGTGGGTCTGTTTCTAGAGGGACCTGGACAGGCTGGAGAAATGGGCCAGCAGGAATCTTGTGAAGTTTGACAAAGAGAAATGCAAAGTCCTGCACTGGATGAGGAATAACCACATGTATCAGGAGAGTCGGGTGCAACAAGATGGAAAGGAGCTCTGCAGAGAAGGACCTTGGGGTCCTGGTGGACAACATGTTGGACATGAAACAGCAATTGCACCCTTGCAGCAAAGATGTCCAACAGCATCCGGGGCAGTACTGGGAAGAGCATCACTAGCAGGTCAAGGGAGGTGGTCTTTCCTCTCTACCACGTAAATAATAATTTACATTCTATCTTCCTAGATTAAACAGGATAGTACTCTTGCAATCTGTGACTTGCACATCCTTCCTTATCATAGAATAATAGAATGGTTTGGTTGGAAGGGACCTTAAAGATCATCTAGTTACAACCCTCTGCCATGGGTAGGGACACCTTCCGCCGACTAGGTTGATCAAAGCCGCATCCAACCTAGCCTTGAACACTTCTATGGATGGGCCATCTGCAGCTTCTCTGGGCAACCCGTTCCAGTGTCTCACCACCATCATTAGTGAAGAATTTCTTATATCTAATATAAATCTACCCTCTTTCAGTTTAAAGACATTGCCCCTTGTAATGCCCTTGTAAAAAGTCCCTCTCCAGCTTTCTTGTAGGCCCACTTCAGCTACTGGAAGGCTGCCATAAGGTCTCCCCAGAGCCTTCTCTTCTCCAGACTTAACAACCCCAACTCTCTCAGCCTGTATTCGTAGCAGTGCTCCAGCCCTGTGATCATCTTTGTGGCCCTCCTCTGGACTTGCTCCAACAGGTCCATGTCCTTATGTCAGGGGCCCCAGAGCTGAACATGGTACTCCAGGTGGGGTCTCACCAGAGCAGAGCAGAGGGGGAGAATCACCTCCCTTGATCTGCTGGTCACACTTCTTTTGATGCAGTCCAGGATGCTCTTGGCTTTCTGGGCTGCGAGTGCACATTGCTGGGTGATGTTGAGCTTCTCATAAACCAACACCCCTAAGTCCTTCTCCTCAGGGCTGATCTCAATCTGTTCTCCACCCAGCCTGTATTTGTGCTTGGGATTCCCTCGACCCATGTGGAGGACCTTGCACCTTATACTTTAGTTAGTTCACCAGCAGACTCCTTAAAACTCAGAGGAAAAAGAGTTCTTATGATTAACACTGGCAAAATGTAGTTCTTAACATTAATTATAGGATTAGCCTACTTACTTTTGGATGGAAAGCTCCCAACAGCTTTCCAATCAATACTCAGCAGCAACATAAAAACTGACATGGATCAGAGCATGCTTCCATTAAAATCCATGGAATTTTTGTTATTGATGTGAAGCTAGCAGTTGCGTGTTGCATAGTTGCATGCTTTACAAAACAGAAATATCCCATCATGGAGTCATCATAGAATCATTTTGGTGGGAAAGACCCTTAGGATCATTGAGTCCAACTGTAAACCTAACACTACCAAGTTTGCCACTAAACCAGGACCCTAAGTGACACATCTACATGTCTTCTAAATACCTCCAGGGATGGTGACTCCACCACCTCTCTGGGCAGCCTGTTCCAATGCGTGACAACCCTTTCGGTAAAGAAATTTTTCCTAATATCCAATGTAAACCTCCCCTGGTGCAACTTGAGGCCAGTTCCTCTTGTCCTATCCCTTGTTACTTGGGAGAAGAGACTGACAGCCGCCTCACTACAACCTCCTTTCAGGTAGTTGTAGAGAGCGATAAGGTCTCCCCTCAGCCTCCTCTTCCCCAGACTAAACCCCAGCTCCCTCAGCTGTTCCTCATAAGACTTGTTCTCCAGACCCCTCACCAGGTTTGTTGCTTTTCTTTGGGCTGCGCTCCAGCACCTCAATGTCTTTCTTGTATTGAGGGGCCCAAAACAGAAGACAGTATTCGAGGTGTCAAGTTGAGGGGTACAATTGCTTCCCCAGTCCTGCTGGCCACACTATTGCTGACACAAGCCCAGATGCTGTTGGCCTTCTTGGCCAACTGGGCACACTGCTGGCTCATGTTCAGCCAGCACCCCCAGGGCCTTCTCTGCCGGCAGCTTTCCAGCCACCCTTCCCCAATCCAGTAGTGTTGCACAGGGTTGTTGTGACCCAAGTACAGGACCCATCACTGGGCCTTGTTGAATATCATACAATTGGCCTTGGCCCGTCGATCCGGCCTGTCCAGATCCCTCTGTAGAGCCTGAGCAGATCAACACTCCCGCCCAACTTGGTGTCATCTGGAGACTTGCTGAGGGTGCACTTGATCCCCTCATGCAGATCATTGATAAAGATACTAAAAAGCTGGCCCCAATGCTGAGCCCTGGGGAACGCCACTTGTGACCAGCCACCAACTGGATTTAACTCCATTCACCACAACTCTATGGGCTTGGCCGCCTGGCCAGTTTTTTACCCAGTGAGGAGTACGCCTGTCCAAGCCACGAGCAACCAGCTTCTCCAGGAGGATGCTGTGGGAAACGGTGTCAAAGGCTTTACTAAAGTCCAGGTAAACAACATCCACAGCCTTTCCCTCATCTGCTAAGTGGTTCATCATGTCATACATGGAGATTAGGTCAAGCAGGACCTTCACAGGCAGGATCATCACAGCTATGTGATCTGTTTCAGCCTTGAAACAAAGCAAATGCCTCAAATCTTGGGCCAAGCTTGCTCTGGTGCTTGAAGGTGTCATAACGGCTGTAGTGGAGCTGACCAAAAGGAAAGCGTGCTCAAGCTTCAGATAAATTTCTTAGTGGTAACTGCTGGCAAAGACACATTCAAAATTACATGCTGGGCTAAGAACTGGAGCAGCTGAAGTACCAGGATGCAGCCCTTGCCATTCCCTGCTGGAGCAGTGGTGATTACAAAAGACTAGACAAGCTCTCTGAAGCAGCTGTGGGTTGAAACACCACAGCAAGATTCCCCAGAGCTTGTCTGCCATACCCCACAGTCTAGATCACCACACTGGTAGAGTCTATTGGTTGTTATAAAATCCCTGAAACTCTTTCTGTAGGTGAGTTACATGGGAGACTGAGGTAACTGAAGGATCTTGCTGATTGCCTATGCAGATCCCTCAAGCATGCTCTGTTTGTTTTGTTATTCTTTCTTTTCCAAACTATTCTGTTTAGTTTCACTTCAGGAAACTGAAAAGTTTTTCCATTGCAACCCGGAGTTAAAATTATTCCTCTATATCTTATTCTTTACCTTTTGTTAGGATCCTGAAATGCAATATGCCATAGACTATAAGGCATTATTGTACAACTATTTTTTTTCTTGTTCCAAGATAGAGATCAAAAGGATATAAAACAAAGAAATAAACCAGGGACAAAGATGAAAAAGCTGAAGAGCAGCTGGAGACAAATCTCAACTGTTTGGGATCCCCAGAATTTGTTTTCAAACTGATTATCTTCATTCCATGCAACAATGTCAATCTAATGGTACAACAAAGTCAGTTTTTTTTAGGAAGTTCTCTCATTCAGATACCTTTGTTCCCCTGTTGGTTTTGCTATGACTGAAACCAAACACAGCTTCCTGGAACCTAGTAACTTAGCATTCTTTTAGATTCTTTCTACTCCTCCTCTCCTCTCACCTACACAAAGGAAGAGTAGAGGACATATCACTAGACTGAGAGATAAAGATAATTGTCTCCTTCCCAGGGGAATCTGTGTCAGGCCTCTTCCTGGCCACCAGACACCATGATCTCAATTTCCCTCTGTCTTTTCAGCACCCTTCCGGTTTGTTTTCCTTTTTTTTTGGTCTGATTTCTTATGGTAGTCATGAGGTTCCTGTAACGAATATGAAAATCAGATCCATGTTTCTGAACTGACCCTTCTCCAAACTGTACCAGTTGGAAGAAGGAAGCTCATTTCCTTCTTCCTAGTGTTAGAGGGGACTGGAAGGGCGGGGGCAGGTGACTGAACATCAGTAATCCTGTTTTCCATCCCTGTAATTCCCATACCTTGAACGTAGAGACTGAAGAAAGGGAAAGGTGGATATCTGGGGTCAATGTCTTAAAATGTTTTCTACACTTTTATGAAAATCAAAACTGTTGGAAAAAATATTCAAAATGCTTGGAAAAAACCCTCCCACCCCCAAATGTCATAGGGTTCACCAGTCCTGATAATAAGGTGGCTTTTTTCAGTGAAGACTAAATGTATGAATTCTAATACTCTAAGAAAAGAAGAGAGGGTCTACGCATATTTGTGTGTGTGTGCGTGCGTGCACTCACATGAAAACCTTGGTGGCTTTCAAGAATTTGGATGGCATCCAAAGATTTTATTATGGTCACTAGGCTGTCTTATCAATTGTGCTTGGGAGATTTTTAAAACCTCACATGAATATGGAAGCTCACTCCTTTAAAAGTCTTCTTTCCAGGCATGGAAAGCTGCCCTGCAATCCACTGTGGCACACAGGAAAACCTGCAGAGACTCCCGAATTAGAGAAATTCACGTCTGAGGCAGGGAACTGTCCCTTCAAGTTGTTTTGACTACGTGCGCTCACTATAGGAAACAAAAAATGTTTCCACTTTATAAGAACTTTCCTGAATTCTGCCCTGAAAATTGAATTCAAATACAGTAACAGGGAAATGATGGTTCAGCAAAGAGAGAACACAAAATGGCTTACTGGCCTGAAAAGTACTTGGATTAGCAGAGACTGACAGTCTTCTCTATTCGAGAAAATATATGCCACCTTCAGTCCAGTTACCAATGGATAGATGCTCACTCAGAAAAGCATAATCGTATTTGCCAGAAGTTTCAGCAGAAACAGCAGAGAACATATGAATATGGTCTTGCTTAGCACTTGCTAATCTCTCTCACACATCTAGAATGCAACTTCATAAGATACTTCCTTGGGCGGGGCTCCACTGGCAGGATGATAAATTCTGTATAATCATAATGAATGAAATACCTTGACTGTCTCAGATCCTGCCAAGCAATAGGTGGTATAATTTCTCTGTCATTATTCTAAGAAAATGCTATCATATTTTCCAGAGGTCTTAGCAGAGAAGTCAAAGATCCTGTGGATATACAGTACCTACGAATCTATACTTCAGCCTCCAATGTTGTGAGCATTTGGGCACACCAAAGAGACCACACTGGAAGGGGACAGAAGAAAGAAAAGGGACAAAACAAATGAGGCTACAGTGAAGTCTTTCTAAAAAGAGTGTTAGGGGAACCATTGCTTATCAGGCTAAACTTCTGAGGTATCTTGTGTTGAACTTAGGAATTCTGAGCAGAAATGCAGGTGACTATATCTGTAACTAAAGTGTAAAAACCAAATATGTCTTATACCAAGAGAAACCTGCAGTACAGCTGGTAGGCTGCACTTACCTGGCTAGTCTCTTTCCCATCCTAATGATTAGTCTGTGAGCTTTACATATATGCATGAAAGCAAGCATTTTTACACAGACCCCAATTATTTTATGTTTTTTTTCACGATAGATAGGAGCATGCTGAAACAGACTGTGGTTTTTGCATTGGCTGTGCTTAAAATTTATACGTAGTGTATGAAATGCTGTGTGGAAAGAAACTGTGACTAGCTAGGAGAAACCCATAATTGCTAAACCAGACGGTAGACTCCTGGTAAAAACGCTGCATCGGTGATGATATTGACATTGATGTCTCCAGAACACAGAACCCAGGGAGTCTTACCACTAACAATAATGTCAGAAGCATGAACTTTCAGAGGGCTGAAGAAGATGGCTGCTTGTTCCATGACATGTGTCGGAACTGGTGTTTTTGTGATGACTGGTGTTTCTGCCAACCTCGAGGTGCCTTCCTCCTCCTTTTCCGACATCTATATGGAAAATGGATCTGCAAGGCCCCAAGCATGCTACTGCTCGGTAGAGAGGCAGTATGTATGTCAGATGGGAAAGAACCATTAAATCATGTTGTTTCAGTGAGCTCAGTGAAACTGAGGCATTCCACTACCTTACTGACACAGAGTGCTATTCCCTGGAGATCTGCACAAGAAAGGGTATTTCTGCAAATCAGTTGTAGTAAACAGCTGACCTGGCACATTCACGCAAATCCACAGCATGAAGAGGAACCACAAAGATGGGCACAGATAGACAGCACAGACTGCGTTTGTCTGAAAGGCACATTTCTAGTATCATCAGACGGTGATTAAGGATCCTTCTCCACTGGGTTCTTGCCTGCAGGACCAATGAGATTTCCTAGACAGGTTACAAGCTTAACACAGACTATCTTAAAAGCAGCAAAGCAACCTACTGCATCTCCAGAACAGACGGAGATCGGAAGCATTTCCCCAAGCACGCTGAGAGGTGAGAGATAACATCTGTACTGACACATCTGTAGGCTATTTCCAGAAATATGACAGTGCCCCACATGTAAGGTAATAAAGAGAGTGATTATGCATTTAGATAACAGTATAAAACCAATGCAAAGTTTACCTTGTGCTTTGTCAGTGAAAGATGGAAGACATGTAAGCAATTTATAAGTGCTGCTTTTGAACGACTCAGTGTTGGTCTGTCAAGATAGATGCATGCCCTGTCAACCGTATATGTAACACCAGAGTGCCTCCCCTGGGAAAGTCACCTTCAGAGCATCTCTACAAACAAGATTGTGTGGTTAAGTCCAGCTAGGACTGAGGCAGAGGCATTGAGGGCTGGGCCAGCCACAGACAGTGAGAAGAGGTAAATTGCACTAGTCCTATTTTTGGCTCTACCAAGGAGATGCTTCAGCCTGGCCTATGTTCTCCAGCTGTGACACTAGGAGTTTTGGTTTTGTTTTTTTCTGGGACCATGCAATACCATTTTAGACTTAGCACAGCTTTCTAAAGCTGCTCCTGTAAGCAAAAGACTTGCTCTCCTTTACGTAATGTGGCCCTGGAAACAACGGAGAGGAAAATAACTGGGCATCCCAGAAAACATCACCTTTGCTTATGAATCCCATTTATCACATTGGTGAAGGAACGGTGTCTTTTCAGAAATTTTAAGCAATACTTTGACAAACCAGCTCCATTTAATCTCTACTCCAAGAGATCTGGGAGTAGTAAAGTAATTTTTCTTGTTGACTGAAGAGTTTCTTAAAATGTACCACAATATTAAAGAGACAGTTAATATTTTGACCCGTTATTATTTTCTTAATTTCCCTGTCGCAGCCTTCAGGATTCTCCCTTGTTCTTCCTACTAGTCCAGAAATCTGTGTACAAAGTGTATTACTTAATTTCAATTACAATGTTAATTACAGAAGACAAGTGGTTACTGAATCTTGCACCATAATTAATCAACCTGATATTTACTTACTACATTGTTCATTCTGGATTAAGCTGTAGCTGGACAAGCAGGGCAAGGAAAGGGAGTGACAGGAGCATTATCATGGCACACTGCCTCCCATTGGGAAAGTTCATCTTCCTTCTGAAAGAGACGCCTTCAGGGATCATGTAATTTGAATTCCCTGTGAATTTAGTGTCATCTTAGCTTGACCAGCTCTGGAAGAACATATTAACCTCCTCTTGTGATTTTCAGAGAACCATTCTAATTTAGCAAGTAATTAAGGGTCACATGTAGGATAAAGAGCTAGATAAGCTTGGATTACGCACAGGAAGCTTTGTTTCCAAGGCAACCCTAGCAGAGGGGGTGTTAATGCTGAGGTCAGTCAGTTAATGAACTGGGATGGTAACTGGCTGCAAAATGTATTAGAACTGGGGAAATGAAACTAACAATTGCATTACCATTTAATGATTTGATGATAGAAAACAAATGCCTACAAAGCTAGTTATCACTGAAAATACTGGAGACGAAGGTTACAGGCAGCGGGAGCATTCTGCTAAGTGAGGTCACGAGAAGTCCAAAACAATGACGCTTGACAAACTTCTTTTTTTTTTTTTTTTTTTTTTAAGCTAAAAGTACTTCAGTCATCATTCACGGATTTCATGGCTTCTCAGTGTGAAGCTGCAAATGTTTGTGTAAGCTGCCATTGGTAACACATGCACTCTGTGCTGGACATTCTTTTCTTCCCGCGCTTAGTCCTGACGGACTTACTACCTGTGTAACACTGTCAGAATGAAATCAGCCTGATGGATTTAGCACACTGGAAAAAAGCAAGACACTAGGCTTCCCAGAGCTCAGGATGTAACACACCCTTTCTTAGGGCTGTAGGCTCTGGGCACTAATCTCATGAAAGATCTGACAGGGCATTATGGACACAGCTAAAATGTCCAAGCAGCTCATACATAGCAAACGTAAGCTAATTTATTAAAACATGTTAATATTTTTAAAATGGAATCTTACATGGGGTGTGTGTGCGTGTTGCTGCACATCTCACAACTTTAATTTTGATACTTTATGAATCGTGTGCAGGCTCAGCCTCCATCCACTCTTCCTGATAATCAGCAGGCTTTGACAAATAAAGGTTGTGCTCCCACAACTCCATGACAACATATTGCTGGCACCAGAAAGAACTTTGATTTTCTTCCTACTATGTGTAAAAACTCCCAGATGCATGCCTCCAAACTACAATAACAAATTTCAGAACTAATCAAAGGAGGTGTAGCTCTCAATGTCTTATCCAGAAGTCATACCTGATTTTTCAGGGACTTGAATTTACCTCTAAGATGTCTGACTACCTGTAAGCCTGTAGAGCTTGCACAGATGGATGTAAATTTTTTATTTGTTTTCAGTACTTTTGATTAATCTTTCTCTGAAGATAGCTAAGCCAAGAGAGCAAAGACCCTATGTTACAAACATGGTGATAGACTGAGGGGAAGCAAAATGTTTTCAACTGGAGGTAATCAAAGCATTTCAAAACAGGATTTCTGTGGAAAAAGACATTGTGCTGTCAAAATTTAGTATTTTTTTAAGGTCATTTATTTCAGCTATGGTTTGGTTGATGGGAAGAATATTCTGACTTATTTCACTAGATGGCAAAACATCTTCTATCTTAGCACTGTAACATTTCAAAATAGGATATTTTGACTTTTGTATGCTTAATTTTGATACAATGTTATCTATATGTATAGAATTTTAATGTCATTTATTAACCAAAGAAACATTATAGAAATTCAGTATTTTTAACGTCATGAAAACAAAGCAATGTTTTTCTTTTTAATTCAAGAGAAATTTTCAGATTTCTGTCTAACTTAAAATAAATCCACCTAATTTCAGAAATTCCTTTTCTCACCAGCTTTTGTTCCTATAATGATATACAAAATATCCAGTGGAAGGGGCCTCTTAACGAGCAAATAAGTTAACATTTTCTGTTAATAGGCAGGCATTGCATAATGTGAGAAACATTTAGGAATCAGATTATTGTGCTATAAAGCAGCATATTATAGAGTACACGGGGTAGGAATGACCCATTAGATATTAAATGCTTTCTCAGTTCACTTGTACCATAGCTATCCCTTGAGATCGGTGAGAGGAAGAATTGCACAGGCGTTTTTCAAAGCTTTCTTTAAAACAAGCAAGCATTCTCTACTTTTTGCTACAATCAGATGACATTAATGTCATACAACATACTGTAATAGTTGGGTCATTCTTGCATCTGGAATACAGGAACCTCTAACGTTGGGCCGTGCTTTTTGGAAGTGTGTATCCATTGTGGGTATATAAATTAGGACAATTATTCATGCCACCTTATCTCTGTTTTTTCCAGTCCCAAGGAGCTGGAATGTCAGGGCTTCCAAGACCAGAAAACACACAGCGCAGCCAACTGTGCCAACGGCCCCCGCCTCCCTCGTTACTGCACTGGGTCACCACATGAGTCCCTGTGGGAGGATTCCAGAGCCCATTCCCAACTGTCCGTGGCCAGCCACACTTGTGCACCCTACCACTGCTCAGCTGAGCCCGCTTGGACTGAGGCTGTATTTTTTCCGATTGCGTTCAAAGTCCACATCTTACATTTGCAGCTGATTCTCGCTGACCTTGACCATGTCTCCCTCATCTTTCTTCAGTCACACTGAACGCCACAAAGCCTGTTTCAGCCTACATGGCAACTATTTCAGTGTGGGTTGACACAGTTCATATTTTTAGCATCCAGTATTACCTACAGGATGGAGAGATTTCTTAGTTCTTTCAGCATCCAAAAAAAAGAGGTCGTGCATTTCCCAACATTGCACTTTTATTCTCTGTTAGCTAGAATCATCTTAGTGAAGATAACTGATCTTGCATCACAGGAGTCACTTCTCGCCTTTCTCTGAGATACTGCTTGCTTTTTCTAGAATGTCGAGCTTGTGACTAGCGGTGCATGCAGCATCCCAGAGAATCAGATCCCTGAGCTGTCAAGTGTATTCCTCATTATGAGTATGCCCATTAATTTCCAGTCATCACAAAACAAAGGAGTAGGCTCTAACAGCAGCACCCTGCCTGATGCTATACTTTAACTCTGGAAAAGGTAGTAGCACATATGTGAGTACTTCATTAGCTTGTGAGATACAGCCCCGGTAGATATAGCCAACAAGTACAATCAGAAGATGGAGCCTGAAAAATCAGGTGTCTTTTACTTTGTGCACTTTACTGACAGTACGCCGTTTCTTTTGCTCTCATCAATTTCAGGCAACCCAATTAACATGCCTTCCTTTAGAGCCAGTGATTCCACCTGACCATATTACCATTACCATCTGTCTTGTAGCTTTTCCAATTGCTTGCTGTGTCTGTGGTGTCTCAGGCCACAGCACACTGCAGCTTGTGGGCCCAACTCAACAACGGCCTCTGTCCTGGGCAACCTGCAGAGGACGGGTTTGAAAAGGCAGGAGTAGAAACCTGCCCACCCTTCCCTAGGAAGGATTCTTTCCCACCTTTGTGTATTCCTGTGATACTTTTAAGGTATTTCCTTTGGAAATAGCAATTTTTCACTTTCAAAGATTGCCTGATATATGTTAGAGTCCTCTGCTGCCTTTTCCCTTCACATGAAGTTCATAAACAGACTTTACTTCCTTTTGAGAGGACTTGCTTATTAAACATTAGCCTAAGTGAATTTGTGCTGAACTAACATTTCCAGAGTGATCGCTATCAAGGAAGAACCATTTTCACACTCTATGGGACAAAGCAGCAGGAAGGAGGACAGGGAAAGGCAGGGAGGTTTTGCTTACCTGCCTCTCCTCTGCTGCTTGCTTTCTTTGGAAACATCGTAGACAGCAGCAGCAGTGGGCAAGTGGCTTTGATGCTTTCCACTTTCCACACGAGGTGCTGTGCCACTTTAGTGAGCATACACTGCTATCTGCTACCTCTTGTGCAGGGATAGCTGCCAAATTCTCTCCAAGGTCAAAGATGAGAGATTTCTTGTCCATTGATGGTAGGAGCCACTGGCTCAGGCTTACAGATGAGATGGCCTGAAAATGCATTCAGGAACAATTACCAGCAGGAATTAAAAGATGCTTCTGCTCTAGCAGGTGCAACACTAATTACAAATGTGATTTTGCCTTTGCGACGTGACATCCACTCCATGCACTTTGCAACCACTAAATTACTCACTGGATCTAAACTTACCAACAAGAGGAGGTTGGTTTGAGGCACCTTTAGTCCCCTCACTAGCAGCAGCTGATGAGATATGCCGTCCCAAGGGCTCAGGTAAGTGGTTCCTACCTTTCCTGTTCCTTAGGTGTGGTAGGGCTGCATTCATCCTCTGCACGTGCCCCCAAGCTGCAGCTCATGAAGCAGCAGCCAGAGATATGAAGCCATCACTCAGCAGGACTGGGAACACCAAGAGCTGGGGAAGGACCCCAGACTTCTTGCCTCTTTGTTCCTTAAGAATAGGAGCACCCTCAGAAAATGAAGGTCATTCCTATTTAAATTGGTGCACAATTGGCCATGCTTAGTAGGAGGGGAGGGGGCATGGGAAGCATCTTTCCCAACAGCAGCAAGGTAAAAAGTAAACTGGAGGAGGAAGCAGGAAGAGGGTAGAACATGTTTAAGGATTACATCTTGGCACACACAGCATGCAATTTCACAACTCGTGTCACACTGGCTTGTGGTAAACCAGAAGGTATTAATCCCATAGGAAACAAAGGAAACCCGAGGTACTACCTCCTGCAAGCATTCTGTGAGAACACAGCAGGCAGCAGTGACGAGAACGCAGATCTCTGTGGGCACAATCATACCTGCCTTGGAAAACTCATGAAGATTTTCAAGTGCGTGAATTGGAAAAAAAAAAAAAAAAAAATCTGCTCAATTAGCCTTAAGGGATCCAAAGCTCGGGTTTCTTTTCAGCTGTGCATCTTTTGGAACTTCATAAAGCAAGGAGCCCTGCTTCGTTGCCTGTTTTATAGATGGATGGCTCTAGGAACACATATTTAGAGGAATTAATTGTAACTTTGTTCACTAGGAAGTTTCTTTCTACCAGCCAGCAAGAAATCCCTCGTTTTCACGACAACCGAAAAGAAAAGCAAGTGACCCTGCCTTAGAATGAAAAGAATTCCGTTTAGAATGTGAATAGGGGTACAAATTACCAAGCTTAAACACATACCCAAGTAACTGGCTGTTTGCAAACTAATTGGGTTTTTTTAACAGTGGTTATACAGAGGCAAAAAAAGAAAAGAGCAGAAGTGAGGAAAGTGTGAGCCCTGACTGTTCCTTTCTCTTCAGCGTAAATAGATCATCTCAGTTGACTTAATAAAAGGTGCATAGTCTTCCTGAGCTGACTGTAGGTTTTGTCGTTTCAACTCCACTTTCCTCTTTTTGGCTAATATGAAACTGCTCAGCAGAAGAGTTTTAAAGGAATTAGAGAATTGCCTGATGGTCCTGAGCCCGTGGCAGACAGGACAAAGTTGTCACCATTGGGCAACCTCTCCCTGGAGCCCCAAAGGTATCACTTACTTTAAAAATGCATCCTTGCAGCTACTGAAAAAGCATTCTGTGCCCACATGTCTGTCTAGACTAGACATAGACAAACTCAGAAACGGCAGAAGACTGTGTTTAATACAGGCATTTGCAGTGTCATTTTCCAAAAGCTTGCAGAATTATTTTTGTGTATTGCCAGGCAACATCGGCAATAGACCAGGTACTTTTTGTACTCTCTTTGAGGACTCAGAATACTTTCAGTAGCAGGCAACTTCAGAATTGGTCTAGAAATGCAGGAGGCAATATCAGCCTGCCTACAGAATATGTGTAAAATGCAAAGTGCCCAATGTCACTCAAAACTTTTTTTAGAAAATGCATACGGGTATAGCAAAACTAGGACCTCTGGATCCAGTTGCAGTAGCAGCAGGTTTAACGCTATGTAGTCTAATCACAATACTTTACATAAAGCTGACAAAAAAAAATATGGGTAAAATAATGCAAAGCGTTTTAAAAAAAAAATCTATCTTTTCCTTTTCTTCATGGAGTTCAAACTATTCAGGTTATTTCCATATTGAAGCTGTTATTGAAAAGGTTGTCAAAGTTATTAATTACACACCCAAATTACATAACTACATTAAGAATATTTTCAAAACACAAAATTACCAAAGGCTAAGCATTTAAATATTTTTAAAGGTAATGCTTTACAGATTTATTTTTTAATACAAGCCCATTTATTGAAAATACGGTTATTCAGAAGTGTCCCCCAATACCCATTACTGCTTTCATGTAAATCATGGTTGTACTTTATAGTGAGGAAGGTGAGAGGAATTCAGTGACAAAAGGCCTCGTTACTGGTTTCAGCCCTAACTGCAGACAGGGGTAGAGCGGCCAGTGAAGTGCTCTGTGCCAGCCTCTCCTGCGGGCTGTGAGGCCGAGGGCTGTGACCCAGCCAACAGCTCCACTCCTGTCAGAATGAGGTATGCTGCTCTAGCTGTGGTGTTCAAACTAACTTGCTTCCAAGGCCCGTTGCCGTGTGGTTTGACACACTGCAAAGGCAGAGCGAAGCCCAACGTTTCCCTGGGCTGCAAAGGGGGCCACAGCAAGCAGCTCGCGTGTGAGCGGCAAACTGGGGTCAGACTAATTCAACCCACTAGCCCGAAGTTTTCTGAGGCAGATGTACACCTTACCTCAGCAACCTGCGTAAGTGGATGAAAACCACCTCCAGGACAGCACTCGCTGGTTGGGCCATTGCAGCCACAGGGCCCTGCATCTGGCCACACAAGCTCTGCACCCCATGCTGGGCACCCGCCACCAGTCTCGACGCCTGCTGCTGCCCTGGCAGTGACCAAGCAGTCCCCCAAGGGCAGCGTCCCAGCGATGGAGGGTTGGGTTGGCAGCACAGGCAGCACAGCACGCAAGCGCCATTACCCTGCACCTGGCTGCCGTGCTGGGTGCTGAGGCAGCCAGACGCAGGGGTCCTGTGGTGCCCGGCAGGGCAGGGCATCACATGGCATGGTGTGGCATGGCACCACGCTTTGTAAGCAACCCCGCCAGGTGCCAGTGTGCTCAGGCACACATCTGGCGTGCCAAGGATGCCAGCCAAAGCATTAGGCACTTATTTATTCCTGCTGTTGCCCCTTTTCTCACAAACCTCAAATCCTTACAGCCGTTTACCTAAAGTCAGTAATTTCCCTCCATGTTTTTGTTTATACCAAGAGGAAGGCATACCTGTATATGTGTTTGTGTGCCCATTCGTATGGAGGGTTGTTTTAGGTTTGGTTTGATTTTGGTTTTTTGATGTTGGTTGGGTTGGGGGTTTTTTTGGCAGTGGGTGGGTGTTGGTTTTTTGTTGGTTTGTTTTTTGGTGGTTTTGGGTTTTTTTTTCTTTTCCCCCTAAGCCCTCATTAACTCCACTCATGCTGTCTTACTCTGTTTGCCACTGCTTAAGTAGTGCTTTTTTAAAAAAGCAACCAATTAGCACCTCATCAGCTCCAATTAGAGGAGACAAAAGCAGTGTAAAGATAACTCAATGAGAGGGGGTGGCACAACATCATGTAATCACTTAAGACAGCGGTGAGCATTCACTGTGCTGGCTGTGCGGGGCCTATTCACCTTTTTTCCTTCTCTCTGGATGCATTTAAGACCTTTTTTTTTTTTTTTTTTCTGGGAAGCCGGGCCTCCCAGGAGTCTCAGAGTCTCTCATTCAGGGCTACCTGTTTACAGCTCACCGAACAGAAGGACCTAAACAATCCTATATTGTACGCCTAGTGCTTCCTTAAACTTAGGCCTCCACAATGGCATGTTTTCAGAGGCTGGGCAGAATAAGTTAAAGGCTGCCTTTATACTCATTAAGTGTTCTGCTTGTACTGTCTTCTAATTACATGGCAGGGCAACAATGTATTTTTTTTTCAATGGAGTTCTTTGGAGCAGTTAATTTGGTGCCTGTACTAAATGCCCCAAAACATTAATTAGTGTGGAAGGAACCCTAATTTCCTCGGTGGCTTTCCTCTCCATTTACTTCCCTTGTTTTCACATAGGCTTGGATGAGCCTCTATAATGAAATTACCTCATTAATGCCTTTATTCTTGCAGAGTAACTCATTCAAGATCTACCATTTAGTTTTAATTTAATGCTGTCAAAAGCAAAAGGTGCATTCATGTCTTTGATTAGTGCATTTTTTCCCTCTAAAGAGTGGACAGATTTAAATTATTAAGATGGCAAGTAGTGAGTTATAATTGGATACAAGCAGCACTTCAGTGAATATTAAATGCTTTCAAAGCCTGGCCTATGTGGTCTGCTGACTATTAACTGTGTCCAGTGAGTTATTCTGTGGGTTTTGAATTAACGGCACCTTAGCTACTGTGAAGCAAATTAAGTTTAATTTTGTTTATAAAAACCAGTGAAGTTGTGTTTATCAACATGACATTTAGTTGTAGCAGAGGTCAGTTTTCCCCATTATCCTACAATGACCTCATCGCTTGGTTAGTACTGCTAACATAGGGTCTCATCCTGTACTTCACAGTCATGCTAAGTCTAGCTGGAGACTTGCCTATGTATGGCCAGTAAGATGAAGCCTGTCATTTGCAGGAACTATCGAGTTCTAAATATCGTCAAACAGAAACCACCTTAGCCACGTTTGACCATGCTGATTATTTGCTTGCAGAGTATAGTGGCACAAAGTATGTCTACTATTAATGGTGAATGCACAGTTACAAACTGTTTTGATACCAGCAACTGAGCAGGCAGGATTTAACATCTGATCCTTGATCTTTAATTCCCTCTCTTCTACCTCCTTTCATTTACAATTCATGTCACAAAATATCTGAGATGTATTGAAGAAACATGTATGTCAGAAGACTTAAGCAATCTCTAGTCTGCTTGACACGTGCATATTATAATTTATCTTGTGGCTGCCGTGCTACCAGAGGTCAAAAATCAGAGTCACATACATGGGGACAGGATCTCTGGAGGGCTTTAGCGTAACCCTCTGCCCAAAGCAGGCACAGTCACATCAGCTTGCTCGCAGCCTTGCCAGTTGTCCATGACCTTTGAGTTTTGAGCACCTCCAAGGATGGAGATCCCACAACCTCTCTGGGCCTCTGTTCCAGTGTCTACGCACCTCCATAGTGACATTTTCCTTACATAATTCTAAAGAAACTATTTTATTTTCAATTGCAGCATTAAATATTATATGATGACTTTTTGGGATACTGCTTTATAGATAACATAAACGATAACTTTATTATAATGTGTTATGTAGTATATTTCTTACAAATATTATAGATTTATTGCCTATTATATATGACACGTACAATATTTTATACAATTATTATATTGTTATTTTATTACATAATTTAAATAACACAAGAGAATTATATGATGTAAGTTTGTTATAAGAGTATGCAGGTTGCCTTTCTCAGGTTACCTTTCCCTATAGAGTACGTATATTCAGGTCTCACCTTGCATGGAGTGACAATGTGGCTGGGATGGCTGTTGGTGGCTGAGGAAAGACAGAAGGAAAGTGACGCCTGCACTGCTATGCAAAAAATCCCTTTGCAGCCAGCTTGTCTGGCCTTTTGGCTCAGATGGTGCATTGGCTACATCTGGACTCCAGATGAAATAGTGCCAGGAACTGCTTTCCACCGTGAGTCGATGCAGCGCAGGCTGGATATATCCCCGTTATCTGACTCCTAACTCTGGGTTTCCATTGGGTTTCATGTGAGGACCATCTGGCCCTAAGGCATGGAAGAGATGAGGTTTTTTTCGCATGTGTGCTTTTCCAGTTCAGAGTGCCTGAGACAGAGCAAGTGCTGTAAGCTTGAAGAACGTGCATTGCCTGCTGCGCAGTGTGGTGTTAGGGTGCATAATGTAGTTTGACGCGTAAAACCTGCACAAGAAGGCCACAAAGGGTTCAGGGAACCAGTTCTGAACAGTCTCATCTGTCCTGCCCATTGTCAATGATCCCCAGCGTGTGCTATTGCTCTGTGGTGCACCAAAGCCCTCTCATAAATTGCTACTTAGCCGGGGTCAAAACCATGTTAGCACCTGTGCTAGCAGTTATGCATGTGAATGACTGGGATCCAAAAGCTGAACTAGCTCCCTGGCTTCAGCTTATTTTGCAGTGAGAATATGCCATAAAGTCCTGTTTCTGTTCTAGGTCAGCTAAGAACAGTGTGGGTGGCTTATGAAGACCTAGCTTAAGACCAATCATTATCCAGAAACTGTGGTTTTCTATGCCACATGAAGGCCCCTGTCCAGGGAGTTTTCTCAGCTGTCAAACCTGGGCTTTGCCTAACATCCAATAGCATTCTCCTCCAGGTCCCCATTATTCCAATGACTGAAGCATATGCTCAAGCTGCAAGATAGCCAGTCTGATTCTCTCCTCATCTGCCAGAAGCGTGAACATTTCAAATCATCACACCACATCTTTCTAGGAGATAGGGAAAGGAATCGCTCTTGCTTTCCATTTCTTTCCCTCTGAAACATGGCATTATGCAGAAAAAGAGTTAAGAGAGAGCAGAGAAGACCCTTGGGCTGAGAGCTAGAGCTGCATTTGATCTCTGCTCGAAGAACTGTCCCTCTGTTTTACGCTTGTATGATTATTTAATAAAATACTATAGTAATAGAAACAGAGGAAATGAACCAGGAGTCCTCTCTCCAAGGTCAGTGTCCTTACTGCAGGATATTGTGATCATAGGAGTCATCTAAAGAGCTTAGCTTCTGCTCCTTCTACTCTGGGTAGTATCAGATATGGAGAGCAGCTAGGGAGCTATGGTGAGCTAGAGTTCACCAAAAGAGCAAATTGTATGTGGTGAATCCAGAGTAAAACTGAGTGGCTACAGACAGGAGATCAGTGAAAAGCCGGGCTTAGTCTGAATTCTGATCCCAAGCCTTATTTGCCACCGCCTGAAGACACTGTATGACACACAGATGTAACCTCTGACAGGTGCCTGCGCCTACACTCAGGCTTAGGCAGAGGAAAGGAAGCGCTAAGTATGAGCAGCAAGAATCACAACCAAAAAACCAAAAGGATAAACTGAAGTGATAGTTCAATCACATTTTCGTTCCTCAGTGAATATGGAACAAAAAGAAACAACAGAATCTGGGTATATGGGGCAGACATAAGGAGAGATACAAGGGAAACGTGTATGTAGAGTACGTTGGCCAGCAGAGCTCTCGGGCAGTGTGCTGGGCACAGGGGTCTCGGGGAAAGCTTGTGCTGTTCAAGCACAGCAGGCCTGGCCTGGCTTTGTCCTTGGTGGCCCACGGCCTGCACACTTTGAGGAAAGAGTGCAGGCAGTGCTTCACTGTGCAGGCGTGCTGTGTTTGGCAGCAGTGGCACACTCCTTGACAGTGGCCATTTGCTCCCACCTTTGTGGCATTAAACGGATTGTAGGACCGGGCAATGAGTTAGGTTAAAAATAGCACGCCCCACTCCCCAAATCATTGTCAAGGTAAGTTTAAGTTCCCTTTTAGAGTTCATTGCACTTCACCCCCCCACCCCCAATCTACTGGCACTGCTGGGTATGAGGAAGCGGAAAGAACAGCAGAGAAGGATGAGACAAGCTGAATGTGTCCTAGCCATTGATAGAAAGAAATTCTAGTCTCTCCTTGAGTAGGAGACAGTTTAAAGCAACTTTAAGGAAGCACACAAACATGAGGAGCACGTCATTGCCATCCGTTTATCAAGAAAGATTCTTAACACAGGCAGTCAGTGACAAAACAGAGAATTGACTACCCACTGATGAACGATTACTGGTCAGAGCTCTTATATCGCAGCCAGAGTATTTGTTAAACTATCATAGCCCATACAGATGAGACTGCAGTGCAAGAGTGCCCCCTTTTGCTCTAATGAGTTTTAGACACACAGAGGAAAGGTTTCCCAGCATTGAAATGTGGCATTTACAGCGGGAAAAGTGGCGTCTAACTGGGGAGGCTGAAGAAGCCAGGAGGGTGAGTTACAAAGCGCTGATAGTGGAAGAACAGCACGAGGATAATCAAGAGACACATGCAACCATAGAGCAGAAAAGTGAGCAGGCAGGATCTCTGTCTGCATTACTCTTCACCTGAAAACCCGCTGAAGTATAATATCAGCAGGCTCTAGGGTAATGCATCGCTCAGGCATAGCAAAGTCTGAGAAGAGATGAAAGATCTCTGTTGCATAGCATAAGAACACAAGAAATACCACTGGGCCTGATGAAGCTAGGCACCCTGTCTGGTGGCACAGCTGGCAGTCCCGTCTGTGGGAACACTGAGGCCTAGATGCTTTCTACAGCCTGGTCCCCTCCTCCCCATTCTCCCTATCCTCTAGATTAAGGTGTCAGGGAGTGGAGAGTGCCGTCTGCTCCCTGTGGGAAGGGAGCAAGGAGCTGTGGGGACAGTGAAGTGAGGGACAGTGGGGGATCGTATCATTAAGATACCCCATCACTGAGGTGAGTATAGGAGTTGAATACCAAATGTCCCTACAGTCCTCAGGAAACAGGACGAAAGTCAAACATTCAAAATGAATGCGTAATGTGTCTGTGTGCAGCCTGCACTTGACTCTGGATCACAAGATCGTCTTACTTGGATATACTTAGCCACCTGTCTCTGCCTTCCACTTAGAGGATGCCCTTAAAGGCTTCTAAAGTCAGATTAAGTCCTGCCTGGCAGGATCATTCCTTCTGTCCGTTGAAACCCCAGACATGATGTATGCTGTAGAGTGCCTGTGGCCCCTGCACTTGTGAATTCTTTTGTATGACCTGGGGCTATGCCGAATACCTGGTCAAGTCTTTCATTCTGTTTGATAGAAAGAAGCCTGACACAGCTGAGCATTTAGCTGAATGAACATTTCACTATGAATAGCACAAACATTTGAATACAAGTACATGTCAACAGCAATTAATGGAAACCTTCACAATGAAGGCCTGTGGGAACTAAAGGTAGATGAAAGAAGAGGACAAGATTCTTTGTTGGCCGAAGTTAGGGTATTGGGACAACCCTGCTTCTTGTAAGCAGGTCAGATGTGTTCTGGTGCCGGTTTTGGCTGGGATAGTTAATTTTCTTCACAGAAGCTAGTATGGGGGTGTGTTGAACACTGTGTTGCTAAAGCAACACAGGGGCGTTTCAGTGCCTGCCGGGCAGTGCTGAGCCACCGCCGAGGCCCGCGCTGCCCCTCACCCTGCCCCACCACCGAGCAGGCCGCGGCGCGCGCCGCGCGGAACTGCAGCGCCGGTGCCGCCCCCGGGCACGCGCCGCGCGCCGGCTGCTCGCCGCTGCTGCCGCCTGGTGCCCGAAGCCGGTACCTCAGGCTGGCGTTCGCGCGCCGACTAGGCGCCCTCCGGCGCGTCGTTGGCGGCCAGCGCATGCGCGGTGCCCGGGAGCAGTGCGGTGGCGCGCCCGGCGCGTGTCCCTGGGCGCCCGGTGAGGTGAGCGATCCCCTTCGGCGGGTGCAGGGGTGTCTCCTGCCCGCTGACCGCCGCGGGTGGCGGGACGGGAAGCTTTAAACCGCCCGCAGCAGCAGGGCCGCAATCCGCTGGAGGCGAGCCGAGTCAGGGCAGCCCCAGGGATTTATCCGGGAGCTGATAGAAGGGAGGAGGGGAAGGAGGAGGACGTCCTTCCCCCCCAGGACGGAGATGATGGGAGCTTCCCCAACTCATCAGAGCTCCCCCTGAGCCTCCCCAGCCCTGCTCACCCCACGCGCCTGCACCCAGCACCTCCCCTGAAGCCTGTCGCGTAGCCCTAGGCAGCCCCCAAGCCCTGTCCTGACGGCGGCAAGCCGGACCTGGATTCGCTGGATTCTCTCATAATGCGGATGCCGTTAGCAGCAGCGCGGGGAAAGAGCAGCATTTCCAGAAGACCGTGCAGAAGGACAGGCTTTGGTCAGGGTCACTCTATGATAATAATAGTCGCTGCTTTGTCTTTCCCTATCCCAGAGGCCATGCTGAGGATGCGGTTGTCCATTCCTTCCCTGGGGATGCCATTGACTGCAGCTGCCTTAGGCTTGCGTGGCTTGTCTTCACCTGGCCTCAGTGTCCTCGTGGCATGGGGGTGAAAAGGGACAGGAGGGCCACTCTGTGGACAGGAGTTGCTGTGGCTGAAGCCGGAGAGGCCAGAGAAAAATAAAGAAGAAGAAATCAAAGGCCATCTGGCTGGCAGCTGCCTTCCCGCTGCAGGCAAGAGAGAGCCTGTTTCTCCAGGTGAGGAAGGATCCCTCTTTGTGATCCTCAGCAGGCCAAACCGCCAGTGCACACAACAGGGTCTGTCTGCATAACCCAAAGTTCGGTACGGTCATGTAGTGCACGAGCAAATGAGGCTATGTATCTAGGAAGCCTCATCTTGTAAGAGCTGAGACGCCCATGTATTGTTTTGGGTGGAGGACGGCCAAGCGACCAGAGTTACAGAAGAGGAAGGGAGGAGAGGAGAAAGAGGAATCTGAACTGTCAAAGTCTCCCACCTGAGGGCTGCCAAGTGTGTGTGTGTGGATGGTGGCTCGGAGTGTGTCTGCACTGCTAAATCACTGGTGCTGAGTGGTGTCTGCTTGTAGGAAGCTTGCTGAAAGTTAGCACTGGGCCTTCTAAATAAAAACTTGCAGTCTTTCTTTGCTACAAATCTTGCCATTGCCCATTCGGGCTATTCGCTGTTTTCAAAAGTATAAAGAAGAACAAGAGAGATTAAAGTATGCCCTGAAGCCACTGATAATTAATGTGGCTGCACTCCCTATTCATGCATCAGATACTAGACCTTTTATTATTTCGGATGTCGGGATGTCATTTTTGTTCGCTTTTATTTCTAGCTGAGAGAGAGGAGAGCTGTGCTGTCTGTGATGCAGATCTTGGGTCTCTGACAAGTAGTTCTGTTTCAAAAGCAAACTTTGACGAGGAGCAAAGATGAGGAAAATGGACTTTTGAGTGTCGTATGACCTCAGGAAAGCTTCAGTGCCTTCACTTCACCTGACTAAATATTTCACTTGGCAAGATCTTTCTGCTTCAGTAAAAGGGGCAGGCAGCCCCTGAAATCAGTGGTGATACAGCAAGTATAAATTTGATCCTTGTAATCATATTTTCAGGTTTTCAATAGTGTTTTACATTTTGACACCAGCAGAGCTTATATGATTTACATCTGCTGCAGGTCTGGAGCTAAATTTTTTAAATTATGGGTCTGCTCCAAAGATTGTTGATGCCAGGAGGCTCTAGACTCTCACAGGTACAACTCTTGTATGAGAAAACACTGTTCCTGGCATTACTGTGGGCAAAAGATAGGGTGTTTGGTGTTTCTGGAAAGAGTGCATCTTTGTAGGTTACTGATTTGGCAGGCTAGCCATCAAGTGAAATGCAAAATTCACTGGGAAGGCAAAGATTTTTCCAGAAACCTGAAAGGAGCAGTAGCATTACTGCTCTGTAATCATGAGCTGTTTGATTCCTATCAGCAAGTAAAAAGATTATATACGATGACATAAGTTATTGTGTTTGATACTGTCATGTTAGTTCTGCTTCAAAATGTGAACAAGGCAAGGCACAACCTAAAGCCCCATTTTCCCAAGGTTCTGCTCCTCATTACTTCATAGTAATAAATGCCTGATCCCTTTCTTGTTAAGGGACAGCACTGCAAATGGAACGGTTAAAACTGGGAAAATTCTGTTGTGCTTTGTGGGCTTATTGCTGCCTCAGCAGTTTGCAGATAGGGTGGTGGGAACTACAGGTGATAGGGCTCGTTAAATAAAATTGTACAGCTTTTTCTTTCCGTACGTGCTGTCCAGGAAAGAACAAAAAGTGAGAGCTGAGTTGCCTTAGAATTATTTCAGCTCCTTCTCCCTTTTCTTGTGAGGAGGCACTGGAACGCTTCTTGCCTCTATCTGCTGGTGCACCCCCCCTGCACCTTCCTGCTTCTGCAGGCCATCTGCTGGCACTTTCCTCTGCAGAAGCTTCAAGGGCCTTTGGGCAGCTTGGAAGAGGTCAAAACTTAATGTTGAATCTTAAATGTTTAGAGCAGCATTTGTTTTCCAAAGTGTATGTATATATACGCTTCAGAATATATTTCCATATTTGGAGTACCGAGGAATTAATCAAATTGTTCTGGAACTGCCAGTCATAGGCTTCAGCAAGTACCAGTGCTCCTGAGGGCCGTGCCTTGTGCTGAGGTGCTGAGACAGCAGTGCGATGCCCAGGTTTGAGACATGCTTCTGGCTTATTTCATGTTCTCTGGACTTGGCCTATCACTGTGAGAGGCCAGACAAATATTTTCCTTCCCCAGGTAACATACATGTTGTCTAGCTGATCTTAGAGGTCAGCTAGAGATCGTAGGCCTTTGGTAGAGCCATACAGAGTGACATATATGTCCCTCTTCTGCATGAATTAAACTGATTTGGCACATGGACGTGTGGGGTTGTTTAAGTTCTCCTTTGCAGTACAGATGTACCTGTGATGAACTTCATTACAAGCCTGCTGCCCCATCCTCTAGCTACCAAATGCCAAGATGCATCCAGGAAATTGAAGCAAAAGGCGAATTATAACGAGGTCAAGCGAGGAACATTTCTGTTTTTAATTGTTGAAGGTAGCAAACCAGAACAGAATTTTGGCTTTGTTAGAGGGGAGTTATACTGGCCAGTACTAAAATGTCCTCCTTTGTTTACTATTGTCCGATCATTGCACATGATCAAGGCACCTTCAGTGGCATGGTGAAAGGGATTAACTTAAGCCATGTCACCTAAGGTTCAACTAGAACACGTTTTCCTCCATTTGTGAGGCAGACCGATGGCTGCTTTGCAGCTCAACTGCCTCAGGTTATCAGTATCTTCATAACACTCATTAAAATAGGTCATGGATAAGGCAAAAAACAGAGTCCAGGGGAAAGATCTTCCCTAGCACATGTAACAGAAAGGGTAGGTCCCTCCTGTGCTGTGGCCTTCTGCACCGACAAGAGGAGCAGGGAGGCGCAGAACAGACTTAATCAGGAGCCTCAGCAAGGGACAGCAGGGGATGCCTTAAGAGTATGTGGTAAGGAGATGCCATGCCTGGCATGAGATGGGGGGGAGGAAATGCCACAAGGCAAAGGCAGGCTGGGTTGGTGAGGCTGGCACCTAGCAGCAAAAGCGCAGCTTAAAAGGAAAGGATGAAGTTCTCTCACCTTGATTTCCCAGGGTGATGTTTTTACATCTGCGCTTGTCAGGTGTACATTTCTATACTTTGGCAAGACTGTTTTGTTTTCTCCTGTCCTCTGTTTGATACTGCTGTGAGGGAGAATCTTCTCTCAAAAAAGAAGATTGCAGAGGGAAGAAACTGGAAAATTAATTATTCTTTCCCTTGTTTGAGCACTGACAGACAGAATATGCTTTTTTTCTGTTCTCAGTGGTCCCAGGCTGTCAGGAGGACTTGAAAAGTCATAGAGCAACTCCAAAGAAGGACTTCAGCTCTTAGGAATTTGCCGAGTAACCTCAAGTTTCCTTAGTGATGCTTGGTTTTCTCTCTACATATTTTTGCCTATTTATGACCATTTAATAGGAAGATACTTTTTTATCTGCCTGGAGGAAAGGTTCAGGGTTTTAGTGGGTCACAGGCTAGGATGAGTCCACATTCCAGTGCTGTTAGAAGGAATAAAGAGAAAGCCCATGTGAAGCTGTTTCAATAACATTATGTCTTGTAAGGCACAAGCCTTACAAGTGCTTGTGTTCTTCTCAGTTCTGCTCATGCAGTAATTGGCCTGGAGTATCGGTCTCTTGTTTTGGAAACCTCACCTGGAGAAAAGTAAAAACCAATGTGGTTGGTCTACCCAGTCCAGACAAACTATGAAAATCTTGATTTGAAAATCTTGCCGGGAGAGGCTGGTTTCGTTCGCATAAAGAATAGATGTATGTGATCACATCTTAGTACTGCAGAACTCGGCTGGAGAGGGCACTGCTGTTCAACGTATTCCTCATACATGGTAAGTATTTGATCCTAGGGATTATTTCAGTAGCGCTGCTCTTTGTTTTAAATCCATATCCAATATTCTCAGTGTCCTTTTTCTTTAAAAATGTAAATACCATCTGCGGCGAGCGAGGAAAGCAAGCGGCCAACTCAATGTGAGTGATAGAGCAAGCTTCAACTTTATTTTTAAGTCACTGCGCTTTTATATGCTCTTGTAAACAAGCTTCAGTAACTGCTTAGTTAATGTCACGGGTTACGATTCTTCCTTAGCAAGCAGTCTAGTCCTGCATTTCATACCAAAGTTCCTTGTTCTTGTTTTATCGTTTGCTCTCAAAGTAGAAATGTCTTTCGCCTTTCTTCCTCCTTTTTAGTGACTTGCAGATTCTCTGTAATTTTCCATCAGCGGGTCTGTGCGGCGGGTCTGTAGTCAAGCTAATTCCATCGCATACCCATAATCCTCCAGCCCGCTTTCTATCTCAAACAATTTATCTTGAAACACACATACTGATTCAATCCTATAGTTCCCCACATATCCCCCTTTTTCTTTTGTTCCTTGGGAAAGGAACACGGCATTCATACTTCTTTCCATCATTTGTTGCATACATTGCGATATACAAGGAACACACATTAATATAATGATAAACATTACAAATATCATTAATCCCATCTGCAAAATACTCTTGATCCAATTGCCAATGCCCCATCCATTAAACAAGCTGTTAAACCTATGCCATGGATCATCCTCCCTAAGTTCTGAGACCCTCCTTCTTAAGCTCTCAATACTTGCATGTATTGATTCCGAGTGATCTGATAGATTCATGCAACACATCCCTTCAAATTCAGCACATCCATGTCCTTGGGCTAAAAGCAAAAAATCTATGGCTGCGCGGTTTTGCAGCGTAGCGTGTCTTACAGAGCCTACATCTAGTAATAAACCAGATAATGCCTTTGATGTGGAATTTGTTTGCTTAGCTAGCCAACACCCTAGCTTGTTTAATGTCGTGAGGCTTTGAGCAACACCAACTCCAGGAGCCAAGAAGGAAACAGCTACGATTTTTGTAGGATTCCAAAATTCAGCTGTAGAGTCACAGTTATCCTCAAACTTATGAGTGCTCCTTTTGCTTCTCATCTTTCTATAATGTTAATAAATCATTGAAGTGTTAGGGGTAAAAAACGTTAGGCGACCTATAGAGCAAGGCCCTCCCTTTATATGTGACGGGATGCCAGGCCAAGCCCGATCTCCACAAATTAAAAACAAACCTGCAGGTAGCGCAATAGGCATATTGTTAGAGCGCGATATATTAACAGAGGTATAGTTACACCAAGCAGTAGCATTTTTATATATACTTAGGGTGGCATTCACAGACCAAGAAAGGGACTGGTTTAGTCCCGTATAATTGAAGTATAAACAAGCATCCATTGACAAAGAACCCAATAGCTCAAGCTCTTGTGGCTCAAAATTAGTTTGAGGGCGATGGACTGCCCATCTGTCCCAATTATTCACACAATTCTGGGGAGTATCACAAAGGCTTCCTAAGTGTGGTGTATTTTGTGGTATCACTAGTGTCCAGTTATCAACTGGCACTCCAACCAAACAGGTGGAGAGGGGATTTCCTGGTGATGACAATGATAGGCAGATGGAATCTTGGCCTGTTAGATTTGCCAGGGTAACCCATACATTCTGTTTTGGCTGGGGCGGTATGTATATGCCCTCGGTGATTCTTATCACGATACTTATGATAACTAATGGGAGTACTCTCGTGTACATTTTTTCTTTGTCTTTTCCCAGTGCTTCGGGGCTACTTCCCATATTTCAGGTACCTGGTTCTTTACAGCACACTCCTGGCGCAGCACTAGCAAAGGAGCACTATTGATTTGTCTGACCCAGTCAAGGGTGTGCAATTCATATCGTCTAGAACCCTCTACTTCGTGGCCTGTGATGATTAAAACCTTATGTGTCTGTAATTGGTGATAGTAACAACTGTCACACCACCTCCTAGCTCGATGGGCTCTTACCCACCTGCGCTGTTGACAGCTATGACACTCTCTTAGTACCCAGGGTCGGCACTTATTGCATTGGGGACATTCTATCCGTATCCTGTCTACCTCTACCGGTGTAGTCATGTGTTTTCACCGTCTCCTGTCACTTCGCAGATTTCGTCCTTCTGTTCACTAGGCATAGCCTTTACCCACTTACTGGGTATCCACCTCAGACCTGTGGGGGTAAGCACACACATGTAACCTCGACCAAAATATTTGACTTCTACGGGCCCTTGCCATAGACCAGTGGAAGGGTCTCGATACTTCACCATTACTGCCTGTCTTGACTCTTTCCTATCGTCATTTCCATGCACCCACGCAGGAGGGTTATGGTGTTCTGCAAATATGCATAAGTGATTTAATACAAACAAAACTTTTGCACAAACAAAACTTTTGCACAAGCAAAACTTTTGCCATTCCAACACCCTTATCTTCCCCCCCTTTTTCTTTTTGCACTGAGTAAGTGCACCCAAAATGTGAGTAGGACCATAGAGTACGGTGAGATCGATGGGGAGATTGGGGTCCAGCCGGTCTACTGCTCTCTGGACGATCTCGGAGCTAAGACGTTGTATCATAGAGGTTTGTTCAGCAGTCAGTCGGACCGGCGCGGCAGGGTCAGTGCCCTTCAACATTGGGCGAAGAACTTCGAAGTCATCATTAGTGATTCCGGCTACTGGCCGTAGCCATTGCAGGTCTCCTAACAGCCGTTGAGCATCATTAAGGGTTTTAATTGCTGTGTGCAATGTAAGTTTCTGTGGACTTACTTAAGAGTCACTGATGTGCCAGCCGAGGTATTTCCATACTGGTGAACGTTGGACCTTTTCTGTTGCTATTACTAGGCCGTGTAGCTAGAGCTGTTGCTGTAAATATAATTCTTGCTGTGCTGAGAAAGGTTGTTCTTGCGCAAACAAGATGTCATCCATGTAATGGTAAATTACAGTGTCCGGCCATTGCTGCCTCACGTCTTTTAATGCAGCATCTACAAAAAGTTGACACAGAGTAGGGCTATTCTTCATGCCTTGTGGCAATACTGCCCATTCGAAGCGTAAGTCAGGACCCTCTCTGTTGATTGCTGGTAAAGTAAATGCAAATCGCCTGGTATCCTGAGGATGCAGCTTTGTAGTAAAAAAGCAGTCCTTTAAGTCAATAATTAGTAAATGCCAACCAGTTGGTAGCATGGCTGGATTTGGAAGGCCAGGCTGTAAAGCCCCCATCGGTTGCATTTGCTGATTTACTGCCCGTAGATCATGTAACAGTCTGTACTTCCCTGACTTTTTCTTGATAACAAAAATAGGGGTGTTCCAGGGGCTTGTCGATGGTCGGAGATGTCCTTGATCTAATTGTTCTTTTATTAATATGTGGGCTTGTTGTAGACTTTCCCATTTGAGCGGCTACTGCCCGACCCATACTGGCTCTTCTGTGAGCCATGTCAGTGGGATTGGGAAAGTCCATGCGGCAGTGTCCCTCTTTGGTTACTGTTAAGAGTTTTTAGCTGGACCCAATGGGGCGAGAGCGGCACAAACTTGTTGCTGAACCTGTACCATTCCCTGCCCAACTTCCCTCAATGCTTCAACTAACATAGCTTGAGGGCTGGTAGGTATTGACGCAGCAATGGGCCCTTCATAAGAATTTTCCAATCAAGAGGATTATGGTGTGCAAATAAATTTTGATTGTTAGCAGAGTCCGGTTGACAGATGACAGGGAAAGCCTGAGCTAACAAATCGGCGGTCTCTAGGTCCCCGTTCTGTAATGCCTCTAACCCGATTTTTCGCCAGTCAACCTGGCTGCGCACAGCAGGCACAGAACGGTGACTAGACAGCGTGCTCGGCTTATTTTCCTCCACCGGAGAGACTATATCACATAAATTTTTAATATCTTCACCTCCGTTCCCCAAGCTTATTCCTCCTCTGCCAGTTTCTACAGATGTAGATTTATCAGGGGCGGGAGGGTGGTGGGGGGCGGGGGGGGGCAGGGGGGGGGAGAGGGGGGGGAATAAGGGGCTTTCGAGGTACGACAACTGGGATCCCCGAGAAGGGAGGTGAGATATTGTCTAGGCCAATTCCAATCTTTCCGGCATTGGGGTCACAGTTGTTTAGCCGATCAGAGGTGGCTGTTGCTAATCTTTTTTCAGTTTTATATTTTTTCATACAGTTAATCACTTCCCGCCAAGGTTTCATTAGCTTTTTCGCTGTCTTATCGTCATCTATCACCAAATCCCACAAACAATCACCATAGGCTCGCCACTCCTCTACCTCAAAAATCGACTCCGGTTCTTTAAAAAACCCTTTCGCTTTACCTACTGCAACTAATCCTGACAAGTCTTTTAACTGACTTACTCCCCGCTTTTCTAAAAAGCGCTTTAATAATTCGAAAGCTACCTCGACCTCCATCGCCCGATGTGAGGAAAATCAGCGTCTTTGTACGGCTCTCGCTCCCGGGTTAGCTTCAATTGCGGAAAGCGGATCCCCTCTTGAATCCCGAGGTTGAATCCAGGCCGGAGGGTCGGGACGTATCAGAAATGATGCATAAATCGACTCCTCTTTGCCCCCTGGCCGCCGTCTGCCAGTGCATCTCCGTCTCTCGCTGCCGTATCAGAAATAATCCTTGTCAGGTCCCTGTTCGGGCGCCATTTGCGGCGAGCGAGGAAAGCAAGCGGCCAACTCAATGTGAGTGATAGAGCAAGCTTCAACTTTATTTTTAAGTCACTGCGCTTTTATATGCTCTTGTAAACAAGCTTCAATAACTGCTTAGTTAATGTCACGGGTTACGATTCTTCCTTAGCAAGCAGTCTAGTCCTGCATTTCATACCAAAGTTCCTTGTTCTTGTTTTATCGTTTGCTCTCAAAGTAGAAATGTCTTTCGCCTTTCTTCCTCCTTTTTAGTGACTTGCAGATTCTCTGTAATTTTCCATCAGCGGGTCTGTGCGGCGGGTCTGTAGTCAAGCTAATTCCATCGCATACCCATAATCCTCCAGCCCGCTTTCTATCTCAAACAATTTATCTTGAAACACACATACTGATTCAATCCTATAGTTCCCCACAACCATCTGCATCCATTCAGCAAATCCATAGATACACAGTGCAACATTATGCATAGCGTGATTTTTGATATTAATTGCATCCACCCTAAGATGTGAGTTGCCTTGTATATGCCAGCATCAAAGCATAGTCTCAAGCTGTTAGCACAAGGTGGCAACCTTTTGTAAATAGAGGGACAGCTAATTTTCTAATCGAGTCCTTAAAGTCCTAGCCACTGGGAGCCGGTGCCAGGTGGTAAGATTCCTCTGTTACATTGTGCCTAAGTACAGTGTAATGCCAGTGGCCTGCTTGAGAGTCTTTCTGCTGGGAGAGCTGACAAGTGATTATTGGGTTCTCTTGAGGCTTGGATGGTTTCCCCGTTGGAGCAGAAATAGACTCTTACATTCCTCCAGGTGAAATCTTTGTTTGCTTAACTTATTCAGGCTCAAAGTAGGGTTTTTTCCTGATCTTTCAGAAGTAGAAGGTTGAAAAGTAAATTGTTCAGTTAAAGCTTTTACGTAATTGCTGAAGTTTCTGTCAAATCTAGACTTTCTAATAGAACAGTTAGATAATCAAGTTGCTTTCAATAATATGGATAGCAAGTTTTGGCACATTTGAAAATTGATATGCAGAGTTAAGAGCACTTAAACAAGACCATGAAAACAAGTTGCTCACTCTTTAGAGGCAAGGGGATGGTTAAGGGCAGCCAGCAACATAAAGCAGAAGACAAGAAAATGAAGCCTAAGCCATAAGGTCAGAACCACAGACTTGACCTGTTCAGCTGATCACAGGAGCCCAGCCGGGAAACCTTGCCACCAGCCACTGCTTTGAGAAGGAGCCGGTCACTGCTCCTGAGAGGGCTCCATCTGGATACGTGCTGGGAGAAGGACACAAAAAAGAGATCTGGTTTCAGATGCAGTCTCTGTCCAGCTTTTTCAGTTTGGTTTCCTGAAGGGCCATTTTGGTGAGGGTACCTTGTGATTTTGTAAAGCCATGGACAAAAATATAGGAGAAAGAGACATTCTGAGGACAACAGAACAGAAATGCATTGAGAGTTGTGTATCAGAGATTCCCCTCCTTTTCTGGTAGCAGCGTCTGGAAAATGAGAAGAGCCATATGTGGTGGGAAATGGGAGCATGAATTAGTTGTCCCCTTGGGCCACTTGGAGGGTGATGTCTGAAAGACTCTCCCATGAGGAGAGGGACTTGGCTGACTTACCAGCTTACCATAGTTTGTCTCCAGTTAAAATACTGTCACATGTTCTGTGACAGCCTTGCTAGTGTGCTCCTAAATGCTGCTGTAGCAAAAAGGAGCATTCTTTGCCATACCAGGGAGGATGCTCTCAAAAAGGTTTCATGGGTTTTTGCTGTTCAGCGAAGGGCAGTCCATGCGTGCGGAGGAAGTTTTCTCCCAGGAATTAAAGGGCTGCCCGGGCCAAAGTGATTTTTCAGCTGCCCACTGCAAACTAGATTGTGCTGGTGGATAGCTCTCGCCGATACCAGAAAGCGCAGCAGGTAGCACTGCACACGCTCTTGTTTGTAATCAGCTGGGAGTTGTTCAGTGTTGCTGCTGAAACGGTCCTTTGTGGAGCCACAACCTCTGATGAACTCATCGCTTGAGCGCAGTCAGAGCCTCATGTATCATGAAGTTCCCATTGGCATTTCACGGGCTGTTACCCAAGTACTTGTTTCGGGATGAAAACTTTGTCAGTCTGTTGTTTTTCATCGTAGAATTCTTTTGTTCATTCCCTGATGTTGGGAGATCCTGACAGATGCCATTTTCCTTTTGCGCAGGCAGATGCTGAAGTTGTGCTTGGCACCTCAGATTACCATAATTGGAGCACAGGGAGCATGTGTCTTGCTGTTTTCTCTCCATTTCTAGCAGGACAAAGGTACGGGCCGTTTCTCTGTAGTTTGATAATATTGATAGCTACAGCTAGTTCTTAGATAAAACAGACATCTGTTTATAAAACCAATGTTACCTGATTGAGAGATGAATGGTCTTGGATATCAGTATGATCCAAATGCTTATGTGCTTTAGTGCATTAGTGAAATCATTATATTAAAAAGAGAGGGGTAATACGATTAACTTTTTCAAATCCAACATGGAGATACTTTACGTCATGGTTTAGCCCCAGACAGCAGCCAAGCACCACGCAGCCACTCGCTCACTCTCCCCTGGTGGTATGGAGGAGAGAATCGGAAGAGTAAAAGTGAGGCAACTCACGGTTTGAGATAAAGACAGTTTAATAGGTAAAGCAAAAGCTGCACGTGGAAGCAAAGCAAAACAAGGAATTAATTCACTACTTCCCATGGGCAGGCAGGTGTTCAGCCATCTCTGGGAAAGCAGGGCTCCATCATGCGTAACAGTGACTTGGGAAGGCAAACGCCATTACTCCAAATGTCCCCCCTTCCTTCTTCTTCCCCCAGCTTATGTACTGAGCACGACATCATATGGTATGGAATATCCCATTCGTCAGTTTGAGTCAGCTGTCCTGGCTGCGTCTCCTCGCAGCTTCTTGTGTGCCCAGCAGAGTACGGGGAGCTGAAGAAGTCCTTGACCAGTGTAAGCGCTACTTAGCAACAGCCAAAACAGCTCCACATTATCACCACTGTTTCCAGCAAAAATCCAAAACGTAGCCCCATACTAGCTACTACAAAGAAATTTAACTCTATCCCAGCTGAAACCAGGACACTTTAGTTTTGTAATTCCTTAGCACAGTACTTACTTTTTGTGAAGTAAACCATTTTCAAAGGCTGTCAACTTTCATACGTAACATCTTGCCTGCTTTTCAAGCAAGAAGGAAATAAAGGAGGAGAAGGAAAGAATTCTTGTTTTTGGGTTTGTTTTTTCTTTTGTCTTTTTACCAAAAGCCCAGCACAGTGAGCCCTGGCCAAGTAAGGAATTAGGAGCCGGTGTCACATGAGCACAGGCAACTGCAATATAATTCTGTCCAGGAAGAAGCGAAGGGGCATCATTGTGCATACAACATGAATTGGATTCCAGATCTCCCTCATTATGTTAATTGCCCTATTGGTTGCACCGGCAGTGTCTGGGGCTGTTTGCATTTTCTTAATGAACAATTCCCATCTGTTTTAGAATGCAACAAAAGTGATGGGGGGTATGTGGGATTGATACATTTACTAATGTCTAATGAAGCTGGTCTGAAAGGCAGGCTTTATATCTTAGGTCCCCAGTGTTTGCAGAGCATTTTGATTTCAGTGTGTTCAGCGGTAAGCAAATATGATAAGAAACCAGTCTCAGCTGGTAATTTTCCCCAGACCGAATGAGAGAAACACATCTTAGGAATGATCAAAATGAAGTGATAAAGTTGTAGGCAAAAAACCTTCAAAGCAGTGTAAATGGCATCTCTGTAAAGCATGAATGGTTTCCACAACAGATTTGTAATACAAGGTCTTTTAGGCAGCAATACAAGAATTTTACAGCTGGGAAGACTGAGGCGGAGTGCCAAAGTCACATAGCCTTGATGGTATCAAGACCAGATTTTAGAAAGCACAAGGTTTCCTAGATGATTAGAAAGTCCTGCTAAAATGCATATATAACATCAACATCTTAGGCTACTGAATAACTCTGAAAATGTGGACCCTGGGGAAAAAAAGCTGAGTTCATAAATTATGCGTAGTACATAAACTCTGAATCTTTTTTCTGTGAATATAGTGCCTGTTGGAGAAGAGCTTAGCGCATGTCTTCAAGTCATGAAGGAGGAGTTGGCTGACACATTAACTCAGTCTTGCCAGTACGATAATCTCAGGATTGTTTAGTAAAAAGAACACAAAAAATTCCCAAAGGCATACAGTTCCTTGGCTAGAGATGAGTCTCACTCTTCGGACCTTAGGAGGTGTCTCTCTCCCTCTCTTCTTCCCTCTCCCTCAGAAAAAGGTCTGTCAAAAGCACCTCTAAATACTGAAGGCAGGGAGCTCTATGAAGGGTGTGTGATTTAATTGCTGGCAGTTAAACCATAATATTTGGCAAGCTTGTTATCCTGGAAAGCGGGTTTGTTTACCCGGTGTGCAAAATGCTGAACTACACACGCAGAGCGGAGGTATTTTATTTAATTCATTTTTGTGCAAAGATGGGTGCTTTCGTAACTCCACAAAGCTAGCACGCCGTACCGAGAAACTACAAGGTATTTATAAAGTTAAATGTGTCAATAACAGCTAATATGCATACCCCTCAGCTAATAATTGGTTAGTTTCTTTCTCATTTTGACTTAAAGTTACAGCTTACTTTATATTTACCACACATGCTCAGAGAGTTAGGGGCTTATTTGGCGGGGGGGAGGGGCGGGTTCTGGCCTACGGGCTTGATTTTCAGTATTATAATGAGGATAGTTCACCTAAAGGACACTTAATTTTAGTTCTTATCAACATCCCAGTTAGTTGTTCTCCTTGACTATATACTTTATCACCCATTTCTCGGTGTCTTCTGAGGCGGGATGTTCCCTTTTATCAGTCTTTCAGCTCTTCCTCAAGGATATAGCCATAAAACAAATGCTTCCCTATCTCTCAGCTGCCTTTTCTGGCCGCCAGATTCTGTTTTGCAAGCCTTATATGGTTCATTGTTATTACTTAGAAAAAAATTCTATTTTATTTGGAATATCAAGCTGAAATGAGACATTGAAAGTGATAGTCCTTCTGCCTGTTTTAAGAGGAATGAAAGAGGTTTTTGCTGAGATGCTGACAGGAAAGCCCAGAGATGGGAGCCATGAAGTCTTCTTACATCTGGTGGGATGGAATTGCTGCAGGAGGGGATTCTGTACAAAGAAGGCAGTGTCATAATAATACACTGAAGAACCAGCTGTAACTTCTAGTTGAATGCAGGTCTCCCAGCCCATCAGAAGAGCTCCTCACTATCCATTTATGTCTTCTGGTGCTGAAGGCAAGTTATTTCAGAAGAAAATCTGCTCCAGAGCAGAAAGCAGAATGTAAAAGAACCCAGAGGGTTATTATCTCTGTGAGCTCAATGGAGAAAAAGTACCTTTTGGCAGGGTTAATCACTTCCCCCCCCCCCCCCCCCCCCCAAATGAATGCCCGTAAAACCCATCAGTTAACATGAAAGAACAGAGAATACTTGAGTGAAAGTGAGTATTGCAGGTGACAGTCTAATCTCTTTCACCTAGTGTTGTAAGGAGAGTTCCTGAGAGCCTTCCACACACTGAGATCCTGAATTAAATTTTAGACAGTAGCAATAGCATTAAAATTAAGCGGGCAACAAGTCAAATCATATTAAGACTAACTGCTGGTGATGAGTCCTTTCATAGTTTCCTTTCCTTTTTTATTTGGGAAAGAGGAAGAATGAACTAATCCATGAGTCTTGGCTATTTTAACCACGTAAACAGGCCGCTTGTCTGTCAGAATTATTTACAGATGTGCCACTCTGTGGAGCAGGTGGGTGTAAGTGTCCTCAATGCTCAGAATTTCTGGGAAATTATTACCATCTGCCTACGTCCATGCTTGTTACAGCCTTGAGCAGTACAGTCAGTTGACCCTGCTATTTTGTGGGAATTTCACTTCTGGACACAACCTAATTTTGTTGCACTGAGGTGAAGGGCAGCTTAATTGGGGTAGAAAATTAAAATTTTGTCCAATGCTTCATACACATCATACACTTGTAGGGAAATTAACAGAGAAATCTGAAACAATTGCAAGCCCTGTGGTTTGCTTTAAGAAACTGCACCGCTTTCTGTGTGGATTATTTAGCCCTACCAATGTGACCTTCTGGCAGTGGCAGTAGAAAGGATGGACTTCTATAAAAGGCCTGTTTCTCAAACTCGCATCAAATTTCTATGACTCTACTGGTAAAGAAAAAGAAATCCTGATGAGCCTGGAATGAGGCAGAGATGCTACCCAGAAACAAGTGCAAGTGGCCCAGAATTAGATAATTGCATATTAATAAAATACAGTCCCCGTTTGTGAATGTGCTGGCTCCCAAAATACATCATCTGCCTCTCAGCAGTGTGGTCAGCATTTTGCAATCTGTTCTTCTTTTTCCTGATTTTATTTTCTTTAATATTTTTGCCTTCTAAATCGATAAGCAAGTCTTCCTGCTAATGCTGGCTCTAATCTTACGCCTTCTCAGCAAAAGTGTGTTTGAAACGGTAGTTCTTAGGTGTTACATGGTACCATTTGACACTGAACAGCTCCTTGTTTATCTCAGCATTGCAGCTGTTTTGGTGTTTTCTCTAATGGATTTTTTCCATGCTCTCAGCTTCCCAGGTCTCAGGCAGCGTCTTGTCCAAGTTGCCACCTGCCACTCATGAATCGTTACAGGACAATGTGTCATATCACACCCTGGCCTCCATGGCCAAGATTAAAATGCATCTGTCCAGCGGAACAATGTCATGGACCTTTCTGAGTCTTTCTGAGTCTTTGTGTATGAGCATTGGTGTCGTGGTTTAGCGGCAGCTCAGCCCCACACAGTCGCTCGCTCACTCACCACCGGTAGATGGGGGAGAGAATCAGGAGGGTAATGCTCGTGGGTTGGGATAAGAACAGTTTAATAATTAAGATTAAAAGAAAACAACAGTAGAAATGCAATGTAAAGGAGAACAACGAGAGGCGCAAAGCCCCGGGGAGGGGGGAAGGGAGGGGAGAGGGGGAACGAACCACCGGAACAAACTGCCCGCGCCGCAGCCGCGCGCCGCCCGCCGACCCGACGCCGCGCCGCCTCCGTGCTCCCTGCAACTGCCCCCACCTCAATATATTGGTCATGGTGTCACATGGTATGGAATGAACCTGCCATTGGCCAGTCGGGGTCAGCCGCCCCCACCATGGCCCTGCCCCTCCCAGCCCCCCCCGCCACGCGGCAGAGCGCGGGAAACTGGAAAGGTAGCTGACCCCCACAGTGAGGAGAATTAACCCCTTCTCAGCCAAAACCAGCACATTCTCCACCCCTTATTCCATACCATTTACGCCATGCCCAGGTCCCATATGATGCAATACAACCATACCAACCACCACCCCTCCCCTTCCCATCCTTTAACATAATACACAGACATCATTCCCTTAGTTCATGGACCTTCCCTGTACAATGTCCATTAAAAATGTCCATTGAGTTCATCCAGTCCATGACTCTGGGCTCCATCTGTTGTATCAGTCTTTCTGGGTGGGAGAGATGGTGTGTGGCGTTGGGTCGCTGCATACCGAGTCAGTCATCGTTCCATCACTGCTGCACGGCTTGTTTCATAGTTGATCTTCCATGGGTTGGGAGGCTCGTACTCTGATATCATTGGTACAACACAGAGGTGACACACAGTATTATATAGCAGTTCACATTGTGCCATGCAGTTCATTGACTGTTTTCACCCAAAATCAAATCCCCTTGAGGCACACATCGGATTTCTCCATCCTCCCGCATCACCCACCAAGTGCACCCAGGTCCTCGAGCAAAAGCAATCCCACGAATGGCTTTGCCTTTGCCGGAGGCAGGAAGAACCCAGACTGTTTTGCCCAGCATACTTTTTGTGTGCACTACAGGGACTCTATCCCCTTCCACAGTACGTAAGGATTCTGACTGGGCAGGGCCAGCTCGGTTGGCAGATCCCCTCGTGTTGACTAACCACGTGGCTTTTGCCAAACGTGCATCCCAGTGCTTGCATGTCCCACCCCCCCCATTGCTCTCAGTGTAGTTTTTAACAGTCCATTGTACCGCTCAATTTTCCCAGAGGCTGGTGCATGATAGGGGATGTGACACACCCACTCAATGCCGTGCTCTTTGGCCCAGGTGTCTATGAGGCTATTTCGGAAATGAGTCCCGTTGCCTGACTCAATTCTCTCTGGGGTGCCATGTCGCCACAGGACTTGTTTCTCAAGACCCAGGAGAGCGTTCCGGGCAGTGGTGTGGGGGACAGGAGATGTTTCCAGCCAGCCAGTCGTTGTTTCTACCATTGTAAGCACATGGCGCTTGCCTTGGCGGGTCTGTGGGAGTGTGATGTAGTCAATTTGCCAGGCCTCCCCATATTTCTATTTCAGCCATCGTCCCCCATACCACAGAGGCTTTACCCGCTTCGCTTGCTTGATTGCAGCGCATGTGTCACATTCGTGGATAACCTGTGCAATAATATCCATGGTCAAGTCCACCCCTCGATCACGAGCCCACCTGTATGTTGCATCTCTCCCTTGATGACCTGAGGTGTCATGGGCCCACCGAGCTAGAAATAGCTCACCCTTATGCTGCCAGTCCAGATCCACCTCAGCCACTTCAATCTTGGCAGCCTGATCTACCTGCTGGTTGTTCCGATGTTCTTCAGTGGCCCGACTCTTGGGGACGTGAGCATCCACATGACGTACCTTTACAACCAGGTTCTCTACCCGGGCAGCAATATCTTGCCACAGTGCGGCAGCCCAGATGGGTTTGCCTCTGCGCTGCCAGTTGCTTTGCTTCCATTGCTGCAGCCAGCCCCACAAGGCATTTGCCACCATCCAGGAGTCAGTATAGAGATAGAGCACTGACCACTTTTCCCGTTCAGCGATGTCTAAGGCCAGCTGGATGGCCTTTACCTCTGCAAACTGGCTCGATTCACCTTCTCCTTCAGCAGTTTCTGCTACTTGTCATGTAGGACTCCATACAGCAGCCTTCCATCTCCGGTGCTTTCCCATAAGGCGACAGGACCCATCAGTGAACAGGGCGTATTGCTTCTCATTTTCTGGCAGTTGGTTATACAGTGGGGCTTCTTCAGCACGTGTCACCTCCTCCTCTGGTGATAATCCAAAATCTTTGCCTTCTGGCCAGTCCATAATCACTTCCAAGATTCCTGGGCGACTGGGGTTTCCTACTCGAGCCCGCTGGGTAATCAGTGCAACCCATTTACTCCACGTAGCATCAGTTGCATGGTGCGTAGAGGGGATGTTTCCTTTGAACATCCAGCCCAGCACTGGCAGTCGGGGTGCCAGGAGCAACTGTGCTTCAGTACCAACCACTTCTGAAGCAGCTCGGACCCCTTCATATGCTGCCAATATCTCTTTTTCAGTTGGAGTATAGCAGGCTTCGGACCCTCTGTATCCCCGACTCCAAAACCCTAGGGGTCGACCCCGGGTCTCCCCTGGTGCTTTCTGCCAGAGGCTCCAGGTAGGGCCGTTCTCCCCGGCTGCGGTGTAGAGCACATTTTTTACATCTTGTCCTGCCCGGACTGGCCCAAGAGCTACTGCATGGACTATTTCTCGTTTAATCTGTTCAAAGGCTTGTCGTTGCTCAGGGCCCCATTTGAAATCATTCTTTTTCCGGGTCACTTGATAGAGAGGGCTTACAATCAGACTGTAATTTGGAATATGCATTCTCCAAAAACCCACAACGCCCAAGAAAGCTTGTGTTTCCTTTTTGCTAGTTGGTGGAGACATGGCTGCTATTTTGTTGATCACATCCATTGGAATATGACGACGACCATCTTGCCATTTGATTCCTAAGAACTGGATTTCTCGTGCAGGTCCCTTCACCTTACTTTGTTTTATGGCAGAACCAGCTTTCAGAAGGATTTGGACTATTTTCTCTCCTTTCTCAAAAACTTCTTCCGCTGTGCTGCCCCACACAATGATGTCATCAATGTACTGAAGGTGTTCTGGAGCTTCTCCCTGTTCCAGTACAGTCTGAATCAGTCCATGGCAAATGGTAGGACTGTGTTTCCACCCCTGGGCCAGTCGATTCCAGGTATACTGGACGCCCCTCCATGTGAAAGCAAACTGTGGCCTGCACTCTGCTGCCAGAGGGATTGAGAAGAATGCATTAGCAATATCAATTGTGGCATACCACTTGGCCGCCTTTGACTCCAGTTCGTATTGAAGTTCTAGCATGTCTGGCACAGCAGCACTCAACGGTGGAGTGACTTCATTCAGGCCACGATAGTCTACTGTTAGTCTCCACTCTCCATTAGACTTCCGGACTGGCCATATGGGACTGTTAAAGGGTGAGTGGGTCTTACTGATGACTCCTTGGCTCCTCAGTTGGTGAATGAGTTTATGGATGGGGATCAGAGAGTCTCTGTTGGTGCGATATTGCCTCCGGTGCACTGTTGTGGTGGCGATTGGCACCTGTTGTTCTTTGACCTTCAGCAACCCCACCACAGAAGGGTCCTTTGAGAGACCGGGCAAGGTAGACAGCTGTTCAGTTTCCTCCGTCTCCAAGGCAGCTACACCAAAAGCCCACTTGTAACCTTTTGGGTCCTTGAAATACCCTTTCCTGAGGTAGTCTATGCCAAGGATGCACGGAGCCTCTGGGCCAGTCACAATGGGGTGCTTCTGCCACTCATTGCCAGTGAGGCTCACTTCGGCCTCCAATACAGTTAGCTCTTGGGATCCCCCTGTCACTCCAGCAATGCTGATGGGTTCTGCCCCTATATAGTTCGATGGCATTAAGGTGCACTGTGCGCCGGTGTCCACTAAAGCTTTATACTCCTGTGGGTCGGACGTGCCAGGCCATCGGATCCACACAGTCCAGTAAGCCCGGTTATCCCTTTCCTCCACCCGGCTGGAGGCAGGGCCCCTCTAGTCCTGATCATGGCAGTCACAACTCACTTCCTGCAAATGTGAATCAGGAGTCCCTCTATTACACTTAGAAATAAAATCTGCGCTTCTACTCCTCTGTCTGGGGACTTGTTCACTGGAAATTGGAGCAGCGGCTTTCCTGGAAGAGCCTCCCTGAGTGACTGTTCTTCCTTGCAGTTCACGCACTCGTGCCTGTAGGGTCGAGGTAGGCTTGCCATCCCACCTCATCATGTCCTCTCCGTGGTCACGCAGGTAGAACCATAGGGTGGCCCGTGGTGTGTATCCCCTTCTTTGAGCCAAAGGACGCTTATTCCTAACAGCTGAGACACTGCTCTGTCGAGGTGGGGAGTAGGACAGATCTTCTTTGAGTTGCTGGACCTCTTGGGATAGTTTCTCCACAGCAGAGACAAGCGAGGAAGAGATATTTGTGTCGTAATCTCGGAGTCTATCTATCACCTCTGCCACCGTTGGTGTCTCGTCATCTTTCCAGGACATCACTGCCAATGAGTTTGCATACGAGGATGGTGCGCTCCGTACAAACTTCCGCCACATGGGTCGTGTGCACTCGGCTTCATCTGGATCTTTGGATGACCGTTGATCGTCCAGGTCACCATAAATCACCTCAAACACAGCTAATTCCCTTAGATACTGGATGCCTTTCTCCATAGTTGTCCATTTTCCTGGGCGATATGTAACATCTTCTTTAAAGGGATACCTTTCCTTCACTCCAGACAGGCGTCGCCTCCAGAGGCTGAGGGCTTGTGGCTTTTGTCCTATTGCTTTGTCAACGCCCCCTTCCCCAGAAAGGGATCCCAATTGTTTGGCTTCTTTTCCCTCTAGTTCCAGGCTACTGGCCCCATTATCCCAGCATCGGAGCAGCCAGGTGACAATGTGCTCACCTGAACGATGGCTATAATCTTTTCGCATATCTCGCAACTCGCTTAAGGACAGGGATCGGGTGGTCTCTATTTCATTTATTACTTCTCCCTCCTCTCCCCGCGATGGCCCTGGTTCTTCATCATCCCGTTCTAAACGAGTTGATGTCCACTTCCAATATTTTGTCTTGTGTATGGGGGCAACTGATACTGGTACGGGTTTATTTTCTGAGCCAGCTCCGGTACTTGTTGTGGGGGTTTGAGTGGCTGCAGTGCCTGTCGTCCGGGCTGGATTGTCTACAGTGCCAGTCACTTTGCATTTCAACCCAGAGACCTTCTCTTCCCCCTGGGGGCATTGAATGCTGTTGAGCAGGGCTCGGTATGCATGGGCCAGACCCCAGCATGTTGCAGTTATCTGTGTCTCTCTGGAGTTCCCAGCGTAACAACATACTTTCTCCAAATATTCTACTAGTTTTTTAGGATTCTGCACTTGTTCGGGGGTGAAACTCCAAAACACTGGGGGTGCCCACTGCCCTAGGTATTTGCCCATGCTATCCCACATGCCCTGCCACTCGGGGCAGATTTCTGGGTGATATTCTTAAGTTGCTTAGTCAAAACCAAAACAACCTGCCCAAAAACTAACAATAAGTGCACCTTAACCACCCAAGGATGTTCAAGATACAAAGACGTTGTTGTAACAAAGGCACAGACATCATAGAACAAAGTTGCAAAGGTATTATTCTGTATTTCCTCCATATAAAATCTCTCAGAGGAGGGGGTATAATTGTTAATTGCCTCAACAAGGTGGTATCCGAAGTACAGTAACGGTTTCAGCAAAAACCCCAAATACCAGATAAAGCTGAAAACGAGTGTTTGTATAACAAATCTTGTAGGCAAAACATTACTAATCACAGCAGAACACAGCAGACTCAACAAATCAACACCAATCTGTAACACCAACTGCAAAAAGGACAACATGGTGCTGTGACCAGCAGCTGTTGTTATCTCCAACCCTTGAGCCCCACGTTGGGCGCCAAAAAGACTGTCATGGTTTAGCGGCAGCTCAGCCCCACACAGTCGCTCGCTCACTGCCCCACCGGTAGATGGGGGAGAGAATCAGGAGGGTAACGCTCGTGGGTTGGGATAAGAACAGTTTAATAATTAAAATTAAAAGAAAACAACAGTAGAAATGCAATGTAAAGGAGAACAACGAGAGGCGCAAAGCCCCGGGGAGGGGGGAAGGGAGGGGAGAGGGGGAACGAACCGCCGGAACAAACTGCCCGCGCCGCAGCCGCGCGCCGCCCGCCGACCCGACGCCGCGCCGCCTCCGCGCTCGCTGCAACTGCCCCCACCTCAATATATTGGTCATGGTGTCACATGGTATGGAATGAACCTGCCATTGGCCAGTCGGGGTCAGCCGCCCCCACCATGGCCCTGCCCCTCCCAGCCCCCCCCGCCACGCGGCAGAGCGCGGGAAGCTGGAAAGGTAGCCGACCCCCACAGTGAGGAGAATTAACCCCTTCTCAGCCAAAACCAGCACAATTGGCCACAAAAGCTGCCAGCGTGAGGACTTTGTATTTGTCCGTATGAGAAGTGGGGGTTTATAAAGTGCTGAAGACCAAATCCATGCCTGGGGGTTTCGGAGTCGTTTGTCATGACTTGTATGGTGATCTCTCGTTGAGGCTCTGCCAGGGATTGTGCCAACACAGGAAAATATTTTCTGCTCTCAGGAACCATCTCTATGTTTTGCATATGAATTGTAGGATGGCAGTAATTTCTAGAGTGAGACTAAAGCTGATGCATGCTAGGAGTAAAGCTCTGTTATAACAATAGGGATCTTCTTTTCCATGTGGGAAGAATTGAAATTTGGAGCCAGAGCACTTTGAGAAAGGGGACAGATACTGTAATAAGGAACTGTTGCCTCTAAAGATTCCTCTTATGAGTGGATGGAAGCTGTAGTTGACAACTTTTATCAACCAACACTACAGGGCCAGACAGCCAGGTTCTTTCAGGGATCCTTGGCAGAACGATGATGGCACTAAGTTGTAGTTACCTTTAAAGCTTTTTATTTTTTTTTAACAGAATTTTATGATTAGCATAGCACAGAACTTTATCCTCAGAGCAGCACAGGATTTCTACAAGCAGAATCAGTGTAGCACAATGTTGTATTTCATAGTACCGCTTAGCTTATGGTTTCTGATCGTCTGGACCCTCTGTGGATCAGGCCAAATCTTAATACCTGGCTTGCCTTATCAATATGGCAGTCATTGCCTGGACTCAAAACCACATAAAATAATAGGAGTCCCTCGCTCTGTCATCGGAGCAAGCAGGTACCGCCAGAGGCATCTCTGGCCACCAAGGCATCATGGGTCTTTGTGGGAAACTCTAGCCCGGGAATGGCTAGCAGAAAGAGGGCATTGAAGTAGAAAAACAGGCTCCAGGTCGGAAGCGACCTTGGGCCCAGCTGTTGGTCAACAGAAGAATGTGAGGCCAGCTGGTGTTTTACAAAGGAGTGTGGGCCCAGCTGTTGCTGATCGGTAAAAGAATGTGAGAAACAAGTAACTGCTAATTGCAAGGCTGAACACAGGAGATAAGCATGGGAGGAGTTGGCATTTACCTCCCAGCCAATGATGAGCTGCGCTTTTGCAATATGTATGTGCTAATTAACGAACGGTATAAAAGATGTTTGCTGATTGCCAATAAACGAGACTTGATGATCATCATCGGATGGTGCCTGTCTCCCGCTGGTTTTCCGTCAGGTCTTGCTGTCCAGCAGCACTTCTGGTCCAAGTCCTGCTCAGGACCTGCAACTTACTGGTTTTCTAGACAGTGCTTTGCGTGCTGCTGCACTGCCCTGCCATGTCATCACCCCCTCCCCAGAGGGGTCACTGCAGCCCCTTGGACAGTGCCTGGGACCTGCAAGGCTGGTGAGGAGGGGAGTTGTCGGTCACAGAGAACGGCCATTTGCCTTATGAAATGGCATTAGTTCTGCCAACCATGATCACCAGGGCCAGGAGCTGGGGGGACCGGTCACAGCTGTATACACTGTTCTGACTTGTATTTTGGGTTTTGGTGGTGTTAGGTTTTTTCAGAGTGCTCTACCTCAGCCACCTTCCCTCTGTACTAAACCTGAACTATCTGTCCTGGGCCTGTACTGTTCTCTTCCACTTTGTGCGTGTGTTGCAATGCTGATAGCACCAGCACCTTTTAGCCAAAAACCTTGCAGTGTTTTGTTGAATACTGAAGCACTTCATTCTGCTGCCTATTCAGCACTGCTCCCAACTGCTTTTCTGACCTTTCTTTCATCCAGCTTTCTTCCCATTTTTCCCTTGTCCCCCATCTCCCACAGCCTTTCTCTGTTGCTGCTACGTGGCGTCTTACTGTAACCAGCAGGTCCAAGCATTCTCAAGCAGCAACAAGAAAGGGACAGCTGAATTTCTCGCATCGCGCCGAGACGTGGCATGCGTTGGGGAAGGGGCCAGGCTCCGTGGTTCGCGAGGCCAAAGAGAGACGCCCTGGCTCAGCCGGCTCGCAGCCCGTGCAGCCGTCTCCCTCCCTGCTTTCCCGCTGGCAAGGCCAAGCTGCCTTTTCCTGGGCAGAAGCAGGCTGCAGGCCAACTCAGCTTGGAGTTGAGCGAGCCAAGTGAGTGGCAGACAGGACACGGTGCTGCGAGAGGCACGGGGCCTGTCCCTCTGCCGCTGCTCCTGGGCCTAGCTGGGGGCGCCGAAGGGTTACGGGAGAAGCTGACAAAAGACGGCTGACAAAAGGAGGAGCGGGGGCCGGAGGGGAACTATCGCCCATCGCCACCCGCATCCTGGCCGCCACCGCCCCAGGAGCTCTGGGTGGACGGAGCTGCAGGGCGGGGCTGGCTGGGGCCGGGGTGGTGGGCCCAGGGGCAGGTGGCCCCACCCTCTGGGAAAAGCCACTGGGCTGGGGCTGGTGCCGGCAGGTAGTAGCAGCAGCTGCTGTTTCTCGTCGGGGCTTCGACGAGGAGTGTGGTGAAGCTGAGCTGAGGCCAGGCCAGACCAGGCCAGGCCTCCCAGCCCACGGGAAGCATGGCCGTGCCGTGCCCCGCCGCACCAGAGTCTCGTTCTCCCAGGACTGCCCCGCTCCAACGGTGCCTCTGCCTCGGCCCGATTTTTCCCGGGCTGCCTCTGCGCCTGGGTGAGCGGCCGGGGCTGGGTCCCACGGGGAGTAGGGGTTGGCTCCGGGGCCAGGACGCCCCCTCTGGGCAGTGAGAGCCCTGCCGCGGCTGGGTCTGTGGGCCCTACTGGAGCCTGGTGTTTTCCCGCGGCTGTGCCCAGTGCCCTCAGGTGCCAAAGTGCCCGAAAGTGCAGGCTCCTGCCTGCGCTGGCCCTCTGTGGGTAGACCTCCTCATTTCTGTCCCTCTTGGCCCGTGCACTTGCACTGCAGGGAGGCAGGGGCTTGGTCTAGGCTGTTCCTTGAGCTGTGGAGATGTTAGCTGCCGAACAGTCTTTCTTTCTTGCTAGCCGGGAACAGAGGGTGGTTGTAGGTGGTGTGTGGTACCCACCACGAAGTACTGCATGGTCGTGGCTGTGCTGCACAGGGCTGACCCCCATGTTGTCTCAGAGGGGGATGGAGCTTCACCTGTGCCATGCTGACTAAACACCTGTTGTTTTACTTTCAGGGTGGATGGGAGGCCTCTGGTTTTGTGGCCGATGCTGTAGGTCCTTCCATTGTGTCCTGGATCAACTTGGACATTGGCACTGGTGTGTCAAAGGTGGAAGGTGGCTGATGGCAGGTAATCACACTCCGTCACCCACTGGACCCTTCCTTCTGCTCAGAACAACCACACCCTGCCCCAGACAGGCCTGGTAGCATGCTCAGGTGTGGTGGGACTAACATCTTGGCCAGGTGCTGCTTTTCTGTGGAGCCGAGCACTAGAGACCAGAAGGAAACTGATGGAGGGGGGTGGGGGGAGAAGGGCAATGAAAGCATGATGTGAAAGCTAAGCCCTAGTGGCGGTTACCTAAAGGTCAGAGCTTGGACCTGAGCCTAAATGGACTGCAGTGATGTTTTTGCTGTCTGGCTTGGCTAGCGGAGAGTGGTGTCTTTCTGGCCAGCCCAGTTTGCAGCACAACTGGGGTGTTTGCTGTGGCTGTGGTGAGCAGCGGGGGGGCTCCGTGCAGTCCTGAGCAGCACTTCCTAGTCAGACTTGAGGTAATGTGTTGTGTGGTTGATAGCTATTGCAGGCGTTGGGTCAGAATCTGGTGTCGGCCTTTGAAGCTCTTCTTCAAGGCAGAGTGCGGTTCTGATAAGCAGCATGTGTGGTTAACAACATGCTGTCTGTGTTCTTTCTTCCCTCTTTACGAGGTCCCCACCAGAGGAGATAGTCTCTGATGGGGAAAGATACTTTTCGCACATCCAACTCTTTATGCAAGGTGTGTACAACCACTGGAATAGTTAGTCAATATTTAGACAACATACAGGTGTGGCAGTTTATATTCATATACAAGTTATGACAGCAATTGATTTATGACCTTGCCAAAAGCCCAGATTGCTGCAGTTGGCTGAAGCTTTACTTGGCTTGTAACAAGAGGGAGCCTCCTGCAGTCAAAATGTGTATGAGCTGGAGCTTCACATAACTTGAGCCGGAACAAGATAGAGAATCTCAGAGCTGCAGCTGAAATTGAAACAAGCTGAAGTGAAACAAACTGGAATGTTCATCAGCAGGAGCTGTAAGAAGCAGGAACATCTCACTTTCATAAAGAGCTGGCACTGAAATTACCTGAACCTGTAGCCAGCAGCAGGAGCCAGAGCTGTAAGAAGCAGGAACTTAAATTATTTGGGGCAGTAACGTGCTGGAGCATCCATCAGCAGGAGCTGTAAGAAGCCAGAGCTGCCAAACAGCTGGAGCGTGCATTAGCTAGAGCTGTAACAAGCTGTGGCATCCGTCAGCTAGGGCTGTGCTCCCAGCATGGTTGAATGGAGGAGCATCCCACAATCCATAGCCTCTGTTAGCCAGAGCCAAGCTTACCTGCAGCTGTAACAAGGAGCATCTATGAACAGAAACAGCTCCTGGCTGGAGCTGAAATTACCTGGAGCCAGAGCAGCCATCAGCTGGCTTGTCCATCGACTAGATCCATAGTCCGAGGCTGTCCCCAGCAAGGAGCTCTTCCCAGCCCAGAGCATCAGGGAGGCCAGTCATCCTTTTGCGAGCAGGGAGCCTGGCCTCTTCGTCCCCCAGTTCTCCCCAAGCAGCCATGCTGCGAGGGGTCATGGGCAAGGCAGTGTCAGAGTCTCCTCTGTACCTGCGAAAGGGGAGTGAAACCAGTCAGTCAGGGCTCCTGGGGTGCACAGCATGGCCCACGTGGCCCCACGTAACCTGCCGGGAGATGCCTGTCCCTGTCCTGGGGAAGGGCAACCCTTCCCTCCCACCTGCCCCTTACTTTTGGCAGAGGCTATCCAGTGCTGTGCATGGGTGATGTGGAGGGGAGATTACATCAAAGGATATAATACACAGATATTATTCCTTTAGTCTGTGGACCACCCCCTGTAAAATGTCTTTAAAATGTCCACTGAGTCCATTTAGTCCATGACTTTGGGCTCCGTCTGTTATGGTGGTCACTCGGGCCAGGAGAGGTGGTGTGGCATGGAGATACTGGGCGCCAAAGCCAGCTCAGGTCGGGTCACTGCTGCACTTACACAGCTTCTTGTAGGGCTTATCCTCCATTGGTTGGGGTGGTTCCTGCTATAGTAATTCCCATAACACGTAACTCAAATTCCGGGTTACAACAATTTAAAGGTATTTCCATTACAGTCTCCACCCCTGGTCTCTTTGGACCAGATCATCGGGTTTAACATTGTAATGAAATCTTCCCCTTGCCCCTCTCCGGCCTGGACTTACCCACAGGTTGCAGTCCCTTAGGGGTATACCTGCTCCAAGTGGAGACTTACCTATGAGCCACAGTCTCTCCAGAGGTACCTGCTGTGGCATAGATTTATCCACAGCCACAGTCGCTTTGAGGTGTGCCTGTTCCAGCGTGGCCTTCTCCATGGGCCGCAATGCCTTCAGAGATGTGTCTGCTCCAGCGTGGCCTTACCCACAGCCACAATCCCTTCGGAAGTGAACCTGCTCTAACATGGCCTTGTGTATGGCTGCAGTCCCTCCAGGCGCGTACCTGCTCTGTTGTGGGCTTATCCATGGCCACACACTTTGAGGTGCTCCAGCATGACCTCATGCACAGCCACTGATGCTTCAAGGTGTACCTGCTGCACCAAGGACTAACAGCCACAGATGCTTTGAGGTGTACCTTCTCCACCATGGACTTATCCTTGGGCCACAATTCCTTCAGAGGTATACCCGCTGTGGCATGGGCTTATCTTTGGCCACAGATGCTTTGGGGTGTCCTGGTCTTGCGTGGACTCATCCACAGGTCACAGTCCCTTTGGCTTGAGTTCACGCTGGAGTTCTAGCCTGCCCAGTACAGCAGTGCAGAAACAGCAGAGATGTCTTGGCCATCTGCCAGCACAGGCACCTGGCCATTGCTGTTATCCAAATGTTCCCAGGCACACCAGAGTACAGCGATAAGCAGTACAGCAAGCAGTGAAAGCAAAAAGCTGTTTGCTGCTGCAAAAACCCGCCGAGCCCCGCCCTGGGCACCAAAAAGGACCGTTGTGGTTTAGCCCTAGTCAGTAGCTATGCATCACACAGCGGCTCGCTCGCTCCCTCCCTGGTGGGGTGGGGGAGAGAATTGGAAGAGTAAAAGTGAGAAAACTCATGGGTTGAGATAAAGACAGTTAAATGATTAATTTAATTTCATAATTAAAGCAGAAGCTATGCACGCAAGCAAAGCAAAATGAGGAATTCATTCACCCCTTCTCATCAGCAGGTAGGTGTTCAGCCATCTCCAGGAAAGCAGGGCTTCATCACGCATAATGGTTACTTGGGAAGACAAGCAGCATAATTTGGAATGTCCCCCACTTCCTTCTTGTTCCCCCAGCTTTATATACTGAGCTTGATGTCATATGGTGTGGAATATCCCTTTAGTCAGTTTGGGTCAGCTGTCCTGGCCGTGTCTCCTCCCGGCATCTTGTGTGTGGGAAACTCTAGTGCGGGAACGGCTAGCAGAAAGCGGGCATTGAAGTAGAAGGACAGGCTCAGGGTCGGAGCGACCTTGGGCCCAGCTGTTGTTGACCGGTAAAGGAGTGTGAGAAACAAGTAACTGCTAATTGCAAGGCTGAACACAGGAGATAAGCATGGGAGGAGTTGGCATTTACCTCCCAGCCAATGATGAGCTGCGCTTTTGCAATATGTATGTGCTAATTAACGAATGGTATAAAAGATGTTTGCTGATTGCCAATAAACGAGACTTGATGATCATCATCGGATGGTGCCTGTCTTCCGCTGGTTTTCCGTCACTTGTGCACCTGTCAGAGAAGCTGGAAAAAGTCCTTGACCAGTGTAAGCGCTACTTAGCAACAGCCAAAACAGCTCTGCATTATCACCACTGTTTCCAGCAAAAATCCAAAACGTAGCCCCGTACTAGCTACTATGAAGAAAATTAACTCTTTCCCAGCTGAAACCAGGACAACATCATATAAAGATTATTTAGTTTGTATGATTAGTTAATAATCATATTATGAACTAATAATCACAATTATCAGTTATTAACCAATTAACCAAGAATCAGAAACAAGGGGTTAAAAATGTTATAAAACAATTTATCATCTATGATAAATTAAGAGCTGCCTGTCACCCTCTTTAGGGTCAAGTGTTTCTCTCCTGTTCATTCACACTGATCTTATGGGCAAGCTGGAAATAGCCTTTTAGTTTTTTATGCATAACTAAATTTTTGGTAATATATAGTGTCGGTATATTCATTTTTGAGGACCTAGATACCAGTAGAAATGTAATGAATGAAACATGATGGAAACTAATGTTTAAACTTGATTTTTATTCAATTGTATTTGTTTCCGTTAGAGTGTTGATGGCATGTCCTGTGGTGCAGTCTGTGTTCAGTTCCATGGAGCCTCCTGTGACATTTACGTAAAAAAGCTTGTCCTTCCAAAAAAGGACTAGTCATTCATAGGATTGAGGTGTAGACTTGGAGAGTCTCATAGTACATGATCAGAATTACAGCCAAATTTCACTGAATGTTGCTGCTATTTGTCTTCACTTTCCTTAATTTCCCCACTGCTCCATCGTGGTTCAGAACTCTGAATCGCAATTCTTTTTTTGTCTCTGACAAATTTTTTTCCCCAAGGAGAGGCTACATTTAAAAGTTAATTAGTTTCCTCACAAATGTGTCAGTTAATAAAATTGAGTTATAATTACTAAACCCACAAAAATTATACCAGTCTTACAGATCGGGACTATTTCTGAATCTGTGTTCATCACATGCAAATGACATCAGGATACAGATCATCTTCACTTCATGCTCCGACAGGACAGTATGCTACAACCAATGTAGTGTTAGAAGGCAGGCATTCTTTATTTGCGGCGCCGGATGCACGGGGGATCGCTCCTCCTAACGTGCATACCGTCAGATCTCTTTGTGTCAGTTAAGTACATGCTTCATGTACCTCATTATTAGCTTTCTGATAAAAGTTATACATATTCAGATGTTACTTGCGCATGCCTGTTGGTGTCTCCAGGTGGTCATAAGCAGTCTCTGGATGAAGGACATACCCTTCCTCCCGGTGTTTGCTAGTTAACCCTTGTGTTCGCGCAAACTCAGTTCTGAGATTACGTATGTACTGCCCTTGAGGGGTGGTCTGTTCTGGTTTAGTGTTTGCTCTGCAGTTCCTTATCTTTATGGTTCTCTGTGTCTGCTTTTCTTAAGGCCAAATGTCATCATGACTTTGTTTAGGCACTTCGAATCTTGAGGCCTCTTTGACTCTCTAAAGCAACGAGGTTTTAGTCATCGTGCAGGCTGTTCTTTCGGCTACCTCCTTATCTTGGCTAAGTTTTGGCTCTGAGTGCCAGCCTTAGTTGAGCTACACTAGATTGTATTAGTAACTCCCAACCATTTATACCCTGAATCATTACTACCTAAAAGTGAGGCTTTAGTTTAATCCTTAAAACAGAGGTTTGGACCCTAAGCACTAGGAGTGAGGGTTTTGGGATCTAAAAATTAGGCTTTGAGTCTGAAAGGAGAGGGGTTCTGACAGAAACGCATTATCTCTTACATTAAGGATTAACTAATGACTAAAATACAGATTAATTAATACATTGATTGTTCCCAGACTTAATGTTCAGTTGGATGGTATAGCAGCATCCATGTTTGGTTAACTTCATCACCCTGGTTACAAAACCATGACAACTGCTGGTTGTGGTTTAACCCCAGCTGGCAACTATGCACCACAGAGCTTCTTGCCTACTCCACCCTCAGCAGGCTGGGGGAGAGAATTGGAAGGGTGAAAGTGAGAAAAATCATGGGTTGAGATCAAGACCATTTGAAATAGGTAAAGCAAAAGCTGTGCATGGAAGCAAAGCAAAACAAAGAATTCATTCACTCCTTCCCGTCAGCAGGCAGGTGTTGAGCCATCTCTGGGAAAGCAGGGCTCTGTCATGGGTAATGGTTACTTAGGGAGAGAAATGCTATAGACCCTAATGACTCCCCCTTCTTCCCCCAGCTGCATGTACTGAGCTTGATGTCAAATGGTATGGAATACCCTTTTGGTCAGTTAGCTGGGAAAGCTTTCCCAGCTGTGTCCTCTCCCAGCCTAGTTGCTGGTGGGGCACTGTGAGAACCAGAAAAGGCCCTGACTCTGTGGAAGCAGTGCTCAGCAAGAACTAAAACATTCTAGATCATCCCTGAGGTCCCTTCCAACCTGTGATTCTGTGATCTCTATATTATTAACACTGTTTTCAGCATAAATTCAAAACTTATCCCTTACTAGCTACTATGGAGCAAATGCACACTATCCTAGCCAAAACCAGCTCCATGTGGCTCTGGCAATTACTGCTGAGGTGGCCTTGGGGCAGGGGGAGCGTTGGGGACCCTGAGCCACGAATCGCTCCTGGGACTTGTTACGTGCGCGCCTGCACCAACAGCTGCCCTCTCCTTTGGCCTGAGGGCTGCGTTTGCGCTCCCTTGGCGTGGGGCAAGGGGCTGTGATGGAGCCCGGGGGAGGAGGTGGTGCACTGTGGGGGTGAGGGGAGGGGGCCCCCCGTTGCTGCTGCGCCTCAGCTGTGGGCGGGGTCTGGCTGGAGGAGCCCCAGGTGCGGGCAGTGGGGCTGGCGGTGCCGGCTCCTCCCTGGAAAAGGGGTGGTGCCCTGCTCCGGGGGGCCAGTGTGAGCCGAGGGCGGGGCGGAGCGGAGCTGTGGCCGAGCGTCAGCGGGCTGCGAGTGTAGCGAGGGGGGAGGTGAGCGGGGGCTGGGTGGTGGGCCGCTGCGTGCCGGGTCAAGCCCCGAGGAGGGCTGGCCCGGAGCCAGGCAGCGGGCGCTGCCGCGTTGGAGCTGCCGGCGGGGGTTGCCCGGAGCCGGGCGGTGGGGCTGCGCCCGCTTGGAGTCAGCGGCATGGGCTGTGCGGAGCCGGGCGGTGGGGCTGCGCTGGCTCGGAGCTGCTGGAGGGGGCTGCCCGCAGCCGGGCGGCGGGGAGAGGGAGGCTGTGCTGAGGGCTCTGTAGGGCTTCCGGGTACTTGGGCGGGGAGAACGGTGCCCCGCAGGGTCAGAGAGTGGGGAAGGCGGCGTCTCGCGGCGTGGCGGGAGCTGTAGTCCTGGGACACGGGGCTGCCGGCCGGCCATGTTGTTCCCCAAAGCGTGCCGGGAGCTGTAGTCCTGGGGCTCAGGGCTGCCAGCCTGCCATGTTGCTCCCCAGAGCATACCGGGAGGCGTAGTCTTCCGTCACTCAGGGGCCGCGTGGCCATGCTGCGTGTGTGTGTGTGTGTGTGTGTGTGTGCGCGCGCGCGTGCCACTGCATGCTAGGAGCTGTAGTTCTTGCAGACTTGGGTTCCAGAAGCTGTGTTTCTTTCGGGCACATGTTGTGCGGTGTAGTTCTTGCTGTTGTTGCAGCCCCCGTGGCGTGGCAGGAGGTGTACTTTTATTGCTGGATTCACGTGGATTTCTGGGGGCTTGCAGGTGTGGCCACTCCATCACAACTGGTGAGTTACTCACGAGCTGATAGAAGGGAAGAGGGAAAGGAGGAGGACCTTTTCCCCCTGCCCAGGGCGCAGATGATGGCCGCCGCCTCCCCGGCTCACCGGAGCTCCCGCTCAGCCTCCCCTGGCCCCCCCCTTGCCCCGTGCGCCTGCCCCCAGCCCCGGCACCTCCCCTGAAGCGTGCTGCGTAGCCCTTGGCCGCCCCCAGGCCCTGTCGTGAAGGCAGCGAGCCGGCCCTCGAGCGCACTGGATTCCCCCTCGGCGCAGGGGCCCTTAGCAGTAGCGCGGGGAAGGGGCGGTGTGTCCAGAAGCCCCTGCGCAAGGAGGGGCTTTGGCCAGGGTCGATCGACGGTAATGACGGTCGCTGTTTCTTCTTTCCCTCTCGCAGAGACCGTGCTGAGGACGTGGTTGTCTGTCCTTCCCCCGGGGATGCCGTTGACTGCAGCCGTCTCAGGCTTGCGTGGCTTCTCTCTGCCCGGCGTTGCCATCCTCGCAGCGCGGGGGCGAAAAGGGACACACAGAGCCCTTCCCGGCTGTGGACAGGAGCTGCCTCGGCTGAAGCTGGAGACGCCAACGAAAGGTAAAGCAGAAGAAACTGAAGGCGCTCTGGCTGCCAGCTGCCTTCCTGCCGCAGGCAAGAGAGAGCCTGTCCCTGCAGGTGAGGGAGGGAGGATCCCCCTTCGTAGCCCGCAGCGGGCCAGGCCACCAACGTGCACCGCAGGGTCTGTACGCGTAACCGGGAGTTGGGTACGGGCATGCAGTGCCCGAGCGAGCTAGGCTTCTTGTCTAGGAAGCCTCCTCTCATAAGAGCTTTAAGACACTCATATATTGTCTTTAGGTGGAGGATGGCCAAGTGACTGGAGTTGCAGAAGAGGAAGTGGGGGGGGAGGAGGGAAGGGAAGAGAAGCATTTGAACCGCTAGATTCTCTTAGCAGCACTGAGGGTGAGTTGCGGTGAGTCCTGGGCCCTCAGGCTCTCCCTTCCCTTTTCCTGGCTCCCTCTCTTTCCCATGGTTTTCCTTCCCTGTCCCTCTTTTCTCTCGACTCTTCTGCTGTGCTACGTTTTCTTCTCTCCCTTTATCCCTCTTGTTCTGTCATTCCCTTTTCTTTTCCTCTCTGTGTTTTTATCTTGCTTCCTCCTATTTTTTCATACTTCATCTCTGTATTTTACCCAGGGCTGTTTTTTCATTTTCTATCTCTGTCGTGAACTGATTCCATCTTTTTTCCCCACAATTTCTCTGGCCTGTTTCCTGGTGTTGTTTATGTCTCTGCCTGTATGTGCTGCTCCCTGTTGCTGCATTCCTATATCTGCCTTTCCTTCCTTCCTTTTCTGTCTTTCTCTATCACATTGTCTTGGTTGCTGTCACTTTTTTTTTTTTAAATTTATTCTGTATCACACTGTTCTTGTCCTTAGTCCTGTTTATCTCTAACTCCCTGTATTCCTTTGCGCTGGTCCCTCTCCCTATTGTTTGTTGTTTCATCTCTTTGAACATACTTATTCCCAAGGTTTTCTTGTGATGGGAGCGGCAGAGCAGGGAGCGGAGCATCGGGGCATCTGTGGAGGGAGTGTCGGGCACCCTCCTGTCTTTGCAGGGCTGACCCTGAGGAAGTGTTATCCATGGGTCAATGGCGTGAGTATATATATTTTGTGGGTGTGCCTAATATCTTTCAGAGTATGTCTGTGAGGGTAAGGATATTGTTGTGTTCAGTGTAAATGTTGTTCTGTTTGGTGTATTTGTCAGAGATGTGAGTTTAGTGTGGGAGGAAGCCAGCACTCTGACTGGTTTGGGGGTAAGGTGGGCTATACGTGTCTGTAGGTCATATCTTACTTGTGAGATGTTTTGAAGTAGTTGTATCTGGTTTTCTTAGCGACTCACAAAGGGGTTTGGGGCTCCCCGGTGGCAGGTGCTTTGGCCAAAAGAGAAAGCAGGGTCATAGCGAAGCGTTCTGTTTGCGGGCATGGGCTCGGCCATCTCCTGCAAAAACTTCTGTTATGTAGCGATCGGGATTCGATTTCCTGAATAAGGAGAGGATGATGGAGCTCGTTATAAGAGCATAATAACTTTATCTTGCCCCTGCATCGCCTTTGGTTTTTCCTCGTCGAGCTTGTGTTTTGGCAAGAGGCATCTCTCATTAAGCGTTTGGGTCTGAGGGGTGTCCATGAGGCTACGTGGTGCCCATCCCCATGAGATTTTGTGACCATCAAGTGATATTCAGCATCCATCTTACGCCCATCTCCTGTAACTACTCTGCATTTTTGGCTTAAGGCTTGCTAGCGCAGAGTTAGCTAATGGCGGCATTTCCCCTGCTGGCCCCTCCACACCGACGGGGTTTTCCCTGCTGGCTGCTGTCTGTTCCCTGTAACTGTGACTCTTGTCCTGGTAGAACCTTCGCCGAAGCCACCTTTGTGCTCCACAGCAGTCTGTTTTCTGTCTTGAGTATGTTTCTTTTTGGTATTGGATACCCCAAAGATGTGTACCGTTGGCTCAGGTCTCTTCTTGAGCTTCTGCGAGAAGAGAGAGCCTTCCTCTGTTTTTATCGATATGTCTCCTGGGGTGTTTTTCTGTTGTCCTTTGCAATTTAGTTTTGTCCCAGCTACTTAGGTGTTAATTTAGCTGCTTCATATGGTTCCCGACGCGCTTGTGTATTTCCACATTTCTTTTCATGTTTTTCATCCTTTGAGACTGATCCAGTTCTGTTAAGGGACTGAGCGAGAGAGAGAATGTTGAGGTGACTCTGAGTGGTTGATGATTTTACAGTAAATTATTTACTTTACCACCAGAGATATTTTTGAGAAGGGGTTCTTAAAAGATTTGATTCTGCTTTGACATTCAGTCTTACCCAGAATGTAGTTCTCGTAGATGTTAGGTAGTGTGGGTGGTCTTGCTAGAAATGAAGCATAACCCCATAGCATTTTGAGTTTATTTTACTGGGAAGTAAAGCCCGTAGTCTTTGATAATAATACTGTTATTGCATTTAATGAACGGCTTTCCTACGTAGCTTAATATGACATCTGTCTTCTTTCTGTGTCCCAGTAAAATGAAGTTTAAATCTCTACGTGGTCACATTGCTGATGCAAAAGATGTAGTTGTAGCAGAAGAGCTGGTATTGTCATATCCAGGAAGGGTCTGTGTGCATGTTCAGCACTTGGCATGCTGTAAAGGTAAGGCAGTTAGGAAGAGCAGGGAGTTTTCTCATCTGGGCCATCTTTACACCCTCTGTGGGCTTGACCTGCCCCTTTCCAGGGGATTGTGGGAAGGGTGGGGGTGGGACTGGGGGCAGATGAGCCCCAGCCTTTTTTCGGGAGGCTCGTTCTGCAACCTGGGCTTCTCTGGTACTGCTCCTTGAGTTGGTTGCAGCTTTTCAGCTGTATAAGCTCTTTTGGTAGGTGTGTTTTGACACATAGGGAGGGGGAGGTTTCTGGTTGAGGTAAGAGATTAAGGAGCAGTTAATGTTGAGCGGCACATATATTCGAAGTACACTGGTATGCAGCTTTTCTTTTTCCTCGGGTCAGTAACTTCGGGTGTTCAGGATTAGCAAGATGGTTTAATAGTGTGTTTTGATTGTTTGGTTGTGCGTGTGGTTTTTTGTTTTTTGTTTGGGATTTTTTTGTTTGTGTGTTTTTGTGTGTGTGTTTTTTGTTTGGTGGTTGTTGTTTTTGTGTTTTTTGTTTGTTTTATTTTCTAGAACTTTAACGAAGGTAGAAGTGTACAACATCTGTGTGCCTCTCTGTATTTTCCTGGAAGTGGGCCCTGGATCGAAGGTGACGGTTCCTGAGCCATCGAAGATGGACTGAGTATACGCGCAGGCGCCTGACGCACCCACTGACCCAGGAGGCATGTATCCGGAGGTGAGGGGACTCGTGTTAGGGGAAAGGATGTGTCTGGAATGCAGCTGTTGGGGTACGGGGAAGAAGAGGGAAGGGTGTTACTGTTTGTCTCTTTTTGAAGTCTCTGTTGCTGGCTCAGCGTGGCAGATGAGCATGAGAAGTATGTATCGGCAAGGTTTGCGGAGCACAGAAGTGAGAATGGGGAAGGTTTGTTGTTAGTTAAGGTTTTGTCAGCATCCTATTGATCTTGTTTTCTTGTTCCTGCAGATGCACAGCAGGGAGCCGGATGCGGAAGAGAGGAGGTGAACAGAGCATTGTGAGAAGGTAGGTCAGTACGTGACGACGGAGGGGTCATGCCAGTGTGAGCAGTTATGTGACTAGTTAATGCTCTGTTTTGAAGGTGTAAAGCAACCCCCAAAATCATAAGCAAAGCAGGATGTCTGTCTCGAGCTCGTTGGGCAAGGTGAACGATGAACAGCAAACCATAGCGGTAGTTATTTTTGAGGTGTGGAATTGTTTGTGAGCAGGCAGCCGCTTCCAGGCACAACAGTCACCTTGTCTCTCTGGTGCTCTAGGTGCCATAGGTGGAGGTGGCCACTGCATCCAGGCTTACTAGAGTGGAGCCAGCGGAAGTTCATGGCACTTCCGAGGGGGGTGTAGTTGCAGAGGAAGTCAGCATTGAGTGGTGTGACGCTGACTGGTGGCGCTCCATCTTTAGAGATGATGAAGAGGATCTGTGTGACTGCAGCACCATATTAGGTAGCCTGTGTGTTATTTTCTAAAGGCCTCTTCCTGAGCGTCTGCCAGGCAGGGCAGTTCCAGCTTGTGTCTGTGTTGTGTGGATTTTGTAGTCTATCGTCATCCCGTACTGCACTTAGGTCTCGATGTCTCTATTGTTGTCTGTGCTCAGCATGTGCATAGGTAGGAATATAGAGGGTTTTGTGAGCCTCGGCTCATCAGCATAATGGTAACCGAGAGCTTCCTTTCTCGCATTGTAAGTCTAATGTGCAGATCTGTCTTGTGTATCTCAAATATTAGTGTGCTGGTTTTGGCTGAGAAGGGGTTAATTCTCCTCACTGTGGGGGTCAGCTACCTTTCCAGTTTCCCGCGCTCTGCCGCGTGGCGGGGGGGCTGGGAGGGGCAGGGCCATGGTGGGGGCGGCTGACCCCGACTGGCCAATGGCAGGTTCATTCCATACCATGTGACACCATGACCAATATATTGAGGTGGGGGCAGTTGCAGCGCGAGCGCGGAGGCGGCGCGGCGTCGGGTCGGCGGGCGGCGCGCGGCTGCGGCGCGGGCAGTTTGTTCCGGCGGTTCGTTCCCCCTCTCCCCTCCCTTCCCCCCCCCCCCCCCAGGGCTTTGCGCCTCTCGTTGTTCTCCTTTACATTGCATTTCTACTGTTGTTTTCTTTTAATTTTAATTATTAAACTGTTCTTATCCCAACCCACGAGCGTTACCCTTCTGATTCTCTCCCCCATCTACCGGTGGGGCAGTGAGCGAGCGACTGTGTGGGGCTGAGCTGCCGGCTAAACCACGACAGTCTTTTTGGCGCCCAACGTGGGGCTCAAGGGTTGGAGATAACAACAGCTGCTGGTCACAGCACCATGTTGTCCTTTTTGCAGTTGGTGTTACAGATTGGTGTTGATTTGTTGAGTCTGCTGTGTTCTGCTGTGATTAGTAATGTTTTGCCTACAAGATTTGTTATACAAACACTCGTTTTCAGCTTTATCTGATATTTGGGGTTTTTGCTGAAACCGTTACTGTACTTCGGATACCACCTTGTTGAGGCAATTAACAATTATACCCCCTCCTCTGAGAGATTTTATATGGAGGAAATACAGAATAATACCTTTGCAACTTTGTTCTATGATGTCTGTGCCTTTGTTACAACAACGTCTTTGTATCTTGAACATCCTTGGGTGGTTAAGGTGCACTTATTGTTAGTTTTTGGGCAGGTTGTTTTGGTTTTGACTAAGCAACTTAAGAATATCACCCAGAAATCTGCCCCGAGTGGCAGGGCATGTGGGATAGCATGGGCAAATACCTAGGGCAGTGGGCACCCCCAGTGTTTTGGAGTTTCACCCCCGAACAAGTGCAGAATCCTAAAAAACTAGTAGAATATTTGGAGAAAGTATGTTGTTACGCTGGGAACTCCAGAGAGACACAGATAACTGCAACATGCTGGGGTCTGGCCCATGCATACCGAGCCCTGCTCAACAGCATTCAATGCCCCCAGGGGGAAGAGAAGGTCTCTGGGTTGAAATGCAAAGTGACTGGCGCTGTAGACAATCCAGCCCGGACGACAGGCACTGCAGCCACTCAAACCCCCACAACAAGTGCCGGAGCTAGCTCAGAAAATAAACCCGTACCAGTATCAGTTGCCCCCATACACAAGACAAAATATTGGAAGCGGACATCAACTCGTTTAGAACGGGATGATGAAGAACCAGGGCCATCGCGGGGAGAGGAGGGAGAAGTAATAAATGAAATAGAGACCACCCGATCCCTGTCCTTAAGTGAGTTGCGAGATATGCGAAAAGATTATAGCCGTCGTTCAGGTGAGCACATTGTCACCTGGCTGCTCCGATGCTGGGATAATGGGGCCAGTAGCCTGGAACTAGAGGGAAAAGAAGCCAAACAATTGGGATCCCTTTCTGGGGAAGGGGGCGTTGACAAAGCAATAGGAAAAAAAACCACAAGCCCTCAGCCTCTGGAGGCGACTCCTGCCCGGAGTGAAGGAAAGGTATCCCTTTAAAGAAGATGTTACATATCGCCCAGGAAAATGGACAACTATGGAGAAAGGCATCCAGTATCTAAGGGAATTAGCTGTGTTTGAGGTGATTTATGGTGACCTGGACGATCAACGGTCATCCAAAGATCCAGGTGAAGCCGAGTGCACACGACCCATGTGGCGGAAGTTTGTACAGAGCGCACCATCTTCGCATGCAAACTCATTGGCAGTGATGTCCTGGAAAGATGACGAGACACCAACGGTGGCAGAGGTGATAGATAAACTCCGAGATTACGACACAAATATATCTTCCTCGCTTGTCTCTGCTGTGGAGAAACTATCCCAAGTGGTCCAGCAACTCAAAGAAGATCTGTCCTACTCCCCACCTCGACAGAGCAGTGTCTCAGCTGTTAGGAATAAGCGTCCTTTGGCTCAAAGAAGGGGATACACACCACGGGCCACCCTATGGTTCTACCTGCGTGACCACGGAGAGGACATGATGAGGTGGGATGGCAAGCCTACCTCGACCCTACAGGCACGAGTACGTGAACTGCAAGGAAGAACAGGCACTCAGGGAGGCTCTTCCAGGAAAGCCGCTGCTCCAATTTCCAGTGAACAAGTCCCCAGACAGAGGAGTAGAAGCGCAGATTTTATTTCTAAGTGTAATAGAGGGACTCCTGATTCACATTTGCAGGAAGTGAGTTGTGACTGCCATGATCAGGACTAGAGGGGCCCTGCCTCCAGCCGGGTGGAGGAAAGGGATAACCGGGCTTACTGGACTGTGTGGATCCGATGGCCTGGCACGTCCGACCCACAGGAGTATAAAGCTTTAGTGGACACCGGCGCACAGTGCACCTTAATGCCATCGAACTATATAGGGGCAGAACCCATCAGCATTGCTGGAGTGACAGGGGGATCCCAAGAGCTAACTGTATTGGAGGCCGAAGTGAGCCTAACTGGCAATGAGTGGCAGAAGCACCCCATTGTGACTGGCCCAGAGGCTCCGTGCATCCTTGGCATAGACTACCTCAGGAAAGGGTATTTCAAGGACCCAAAAGGTTACAAGTGGGCTTTTGGTGTAGCTGCCTTGGAGACGGAGGAAACTGAACAGCTGTCTACCTTGCCCGGTCTCTCAAAGGACCCTTCTGTGGTGGGGTTGCTGAAGGTCAAAGAACAACAGGTGCCAATCGCCACCACAACAGTGCACCGGCGGCAATATCGCACCAACAGAGACTCTCTGATCCCCATCCATAAACTCATTCACCAACTGAGGAGCCAAGGAGTCATCAGTAAGACCCACTCACCCTTTAACAGTCCCATATGGCCAGTCCGGAAGTCTAATGGAGAGTGGAGACTAACAGTAGACTATCGTGGCCTGAATGAAGTCACTCCACCGTTGAGTGCTGCTGTGCCAGACATGCTAGAACTTCAATACGAACTGGAGTCCAAGGCAGCCAAGTGGTATGCCACAACTGATATTGCTAATGCATTCTTCTCAATCCCTCTGGCAGCAGAGTGCAGGCCACAGTTTGCTTTCACATGGAGGGGCGTCCAGTACACCTGGAATCGACTGCCCCAGGGGTGGAAACACAGTCCTACCATTTGCCATGGACTGATTCAGACTGTACTGGAACAGGGAGAAGCTCCAGAACACCTTCAGTACATTGATGACATCATTGTGTGGGGCAGCACAGCGGAAGAAGTTTTTGAGAAAGGAGAGAAAATAGTCCAAATCCTTCTGAAAGCTGGTTTTGCCATAAAACAAAGTAAGGTGAAGGGACCTGCACGAGAAATCCAGTTCTTAGGAATCAAATGGCAAGATGGTCGTCGTCATATTCCAATGGATGTGATCAACAAAATAGCAGCCATGTCTCCACCAACTAGCAAAAAGGAAACACAAGCTTTCTTGGGCGTTATGGGTTTTTGGAGAATGCTTATTCCAAATTACAGTCTGATTGTAAGCCCTCTCTATCAAGTGACCCGGAAAAAGAATGATTTCAAATGGGGCCCTGAGCAACGACAAGCCTTTGAACAGATTAAACGAGAAATAGTCCATGCAGTAGCTCTTGGGCCAGTCCGGGCAGGACAAGATGTAAAAAATGTGCTCTACACCGCAGCCGGGGAGAACGGCCCTACCTGGAGCCTCTGGCAGAAAGCACCAGGGGAGACCCGGGGTCGACCCCTAGGGTTTTGGAGTCGGGGATACAGAGGGTCCGAAGCCCGCTATACTCCAACTGAAAAAGAGATATTGGCAGCATATGAAGGGGTCCGAGCTGCTTCACAAGTGGTTGGTACTGAAGCACAGTTGCTCCTGGCACCCCGACTGCCAGTGCTGGGCTGGATGTTCAAAGGAAACATCCCCTCTACACACCATGCAACTGATGCTACATGGAGTAAATGGGTTGCACTGATTACCCAGTGGGCTCGAGTAGGAAACCCCAGTCGCCCAGGAATCTTGGAAGTGATCATGGACTGGCCAGAAGGCAAAGATTTTGGATTATCACCAGAGGAGGAGGTGACACGTGCTGAAGAAGCCCCACTGTATAACACACTGCCAGAAAATGAGAAGCAATACGCCCTGTTCACTGATGGGTCCTGTCGCCTTGTGGGAAAGCACCGGAGATGGAAGGCTGCTGTATGGAGTCCTACACGACAAGTAGCAGAAACTGCTGAAGGAGAAGGTGAATCGAGCCAGTTTGCAGAGGTAAAGGCCATCCAGCTGGCCTTAGACATCGCCGAACGGGAAAAGTGGCCAGTGCTGTATCTCTATACTGACTCCTGGATGGTGGCAAATGCCTTGTGGGGCTGGCTGCAGCAATGGAAGCAAAGCAACTGGCAGCGCAGAGGCAAACCCATCTGGGCTGCCGCACTGTGGCAAGATATTGCTGCCCGGGTAGAGAACCTGGTTGTAAAGGTATGGCATGTGGATGCTCACGTCCCCAAGAGTCGGGCCACTGAAGAACATCGGAACAACCAGCAGGTGGATCAGGCTGCCAAGATTGAAGTGGCTGAGGTGGATCTGGACTGGCAGCATAAGGGTGAACTATTTCTAGCTCGGTGGGCCCATGACACCTCAGGTCATCAAGGGAGAGATGCAACATACAGGTGGGCTCGTGATCGAGGGGTGGACTTGACCATGGATATTATTGCACAGGTTATCCACGAATGTGACACATGCGCTGCAATCAAGCAAGCGAAGCGGGTAAAGCCTCTGTGGTGTGGGGGACGATGGCTGAAGTATAAATATGGGGAGGCCTGGCAAATTGACTATATCACACTCCCACAGACCCGCCAAGGCAAGCGCCATGTGCTTACAGTGGTAGAAACAACGACCGGCTGGCTGGAAACATCTCCTGTCCCCCACGCCACTGCCCGGAACGCTCTCCTGGGTCTTGAGAAACAAGTCCTGAGGCGACATGGCACCCCAGAGAGAACTGAGTCAGGCAACGGGACTCATTTCCGAAATAGCCTCATAGACACCTGGGCCAAAGAGCACGGCATTGAGTGGGTGTATCACATCCCCTATCACGCACCAGCCTCTGGGGAAATGGAGCGGTACAATGGACTGTTAAAAACTACACTGAGAGCAATGGGGGGTGGGACATTCAAGCACTGGATGCACATTTAGCAAAAGCCACGTGGTTAGTCAACACGAGGGGATCTGCCAACCGAGCTGGCCCTGCCCAGTCAGAATCCTTACGTACTGTGGAAGGGGATAGAGTCCCTGTAGTGCACACAAAAAGTATGCTGGGCAAAACAGTCTGGGTTCTTCCTGCCTCCGGCAAAGGCAAAGCCATTCGTGGGATTGCTTTTGCTCGAGGACTTGGGTGCACTTGGTGGGTGATGCGGGAGGATGGAGAAATCCGATGTGTGCCTCAAGGGGATTTGATTTTGGGTGAAAACAGTCAATGAACTGCATGGCACAATGTGAACTGCTATATAATACTGTGTGTCACCTCTGTGTTGTACCAATGATATCAGAGTACGAGCCTCCCAACCCATGGAAGATCAACTATGAAACAAGCCGTGCAGCAGTGATGGAACGATGACTGACTCGGTATGCAGCGACCCAACGCCACACACCATCTCTCCCACCCGGAAAGACTGATACAACAGATGGAGCCCAGAGTCATGGACTGGATGAACTCAATGGACATTTTTAATGGACATTGTACAGGGAAGGTCCATGAACTAAGGGAATGATGTCTGTGTATTATGTTAAAGGATGGGAAGGGGAGGGGTGGTGGTTGGTACGGTTGTATTGCATCATATGGGACCTGGGCATGGTGTAAATGGTATGGAATAAGGGGTGGAGAATGTGCTGGTTTTGGCTGAGAAGGGGTTAATTCTCCTCACTGTGGGGGTCAGCTACCTTTCCAGCTTCCCGCGCTCTGCCGCGTGGCGGGGGGGGGCTGGGAGGGGCAGGGCCATGGTGGGGGCGGCTGACCCCGACTGGCCAATGGCAGGTTCATTCCATACCATGTGACACCATGACCAATATATTGAGGTGGGGGCAGTTGCAGCGAGGGCGGAGGCGGCGCGGCGTCGGGTCGGCGGGCGGCGCGCGGCTGCGGCGCGGGCAGTTTGTTCCGGTGGTTCGTTCCCCCTCTCCCCTCCCTTCCCCCCCGCCGCCCCAGGGCTTTGCGCCTCTCGTTCTCCTTTACATTGCATTTCTACTGTTGTTTTCTTTTAATTTTAATTATTAAACCGTTCTTATCCCAACCCACGAGCATTACCCTCCTGATTCTCTCCCCCATCTACCGGTGGTGAGTGAGCGAGCGGCTGTGTGGGGCTGAGCTGCCGGCTAAACCACGACAGATATTTTGACACTAATCTTACACTTCTCTATTTAGACTTAGATATCTACTTGTATCTACATCTGTTTACACTTAATTTATTATCTTTATTTAGATTACATAGAATATCTACCAGAAGAGTTGGACTAGATGATCCCTGAGAACCTTCCAACCTGTGACCCTGCCGTAGGCTTATTATAGAACACACACTAAATTCAGATAGCTTGATCCAGTCAGACTTCTTATATATTTTGAAAACCATTATTAACTTATAAATAAAAAAACTTTTAAAATCAACCTTTTACCTACTGTATAGTACAAAGAACTTTTAAATTTTTATTTTCCCAGTAGAAATATGTACAGGCTCTTAAAATATAAAAAACTTCTGTAGAAATAAAATAAATTTGTTTGCGCATTTTAAACTCTATCTAGAGGAAGAAATTCAAAATAGAAGAAAAAACCTTTTCCTTTGTTATAATGCCACACACCCATATTTATAGCTTATAATATTTAATAATCCTCCATGACTTTTGGGGAGGGACCCCCCCATTACACCCCCATCTGTAACAGGTTAGCAGGATTCCTATGCACAAAATACACCCAACACTTGATATTTAAAAAGCACAACAGTATTTATTGCTCTGTTATAGCCTTGCATTAGCAGTTACTAGCATATTATTGTCCCCTCGTCAGAGTCTTACCAACCCCAGTACACCCGAGACACTGCCGAGCACGGTCATTGCGGCACCTTCAGGGCATCCCCTGTGGTTCACGGAGGGAGCCCTGTCTCCTCTCTCTGTCTCTGCTTTGAGCCGCCCCTTTTTATACCCTCAGCAGATTCAAGGAAAAAGGACCGACCAGGCGTTGCCGCACGCGTGACCGGCCCATGCAACAAGGCCTGCCGGGTACGTGCTCTGCCAGCTAACGGCGGTTCTGGGTTTGCAACAACATATTGTTCAGCAACAATCTTCCCGCTTCCCCCCTTCGAGGTTGCGTTCTCGCAGCTGTGTTCAGCTTATGATTTTTCCACAGTGGCCCTACACCGACCACCATCTAAAATCCCTCACACGCGCCATCCCCCCTCACCTGCTCCTCTGCGGCATTAATGCTCCCACACAAAGTGACGTTAGTGTGCCCCAAATGACAGGAAGCAAGCATGGGTGGGGAGGTATTTACTGAGCGTACCGAGAGGCTTTCATCTAGCTATTGGGAAAACAAAAATCTGTAACTGTATTTCAGCATATTAAAACAATTAGAACAGATGAAAATACAAACTTTTGTTAGCCTAGGGCATAGAATCCTCCTTTGACTGAACTGATACACTAAGTAAACGGATAAGCTTGAAACACAACACATCCTTTAAAGTTTGAGTGAGTAGAATGCTTAAAAACATGATTAACAGCTATTCATATTAAACATCTGATCAGAATGGTATCAGACTAAACATTCTTACTGGTGTTGGAAAAAGTCTTATCCCTTCATTACGGCACTGCGGCAGGGAGACAACCTTATGAGACTGCAGGGCAATGCTATAGCGTACCACGAATCTATGCTTACAGATTCGCCACCACAGCTACAGCTCTTTCACTGCTGCTGCCACTGCCCATCGTGCTTGCTCAATGAAGCCCAAAGTGTCTGTAGGGGAATAGACAGGGATCGGGATGTGATGGAAAGATAGACTCCTCCCCATAGGAGTGGCAGGAACAGGAACCGCAAGAGCTATATAAGCGTGTGACGCAGCCAAATAGACGGACATTTTGCATCCATCATATTGGTGTCTGTGCATCACTGTCCCCAGGGTGGGTAGAGCCCTGTGTCCCGGAGGTATGCGGCCCAAGATAAGGTCTCCCGTAGAAGCGTACAGCTACAAGTGGTGACCCCGACGTGATTAGCAGGGAGGCTTGGCAGGTTCGCTGGGGGGAAAGAGAGCTTGGGGCACGCAGGGGCGGGACGGGGAGCCGCAGGTCGGCGGGCGCGCCATGGATTCAGTCGTGAAGGTACTGAAGGGATTGGGGAAGGAATATGGTACTTCGATATCGAAGATGCCTACCTCAAAGGCCATCCAATGGATGATTACGCAGGGGCTCATACGAAGTCCCGCAGACATATTTAATAAGGATAAGTGGGTGAGGATTAAAGAGGAGTTAGCCGAAAGGGCTATGATGGGAAAAACCCAGTACATACAGCTCTGGGGAAAGATACACCGATTACTATTGAAAGCTCGGGATGATCAGGAGACATGGCGGCAGGCGCGGCGGTGCCTGCACGGTGCTACAGGCGACAGTAGCCCGGAAAGAGACCCAGGAGGGGCAGTGGGGACGCAGACAGGGGCAAGCATCGCGGGGGATGGGGAAGAAGGGGAGAGTTCGGACGGAGTAGCCTGGCCAGCGACTCAGTCTGAGGCTCCCAAGGAGGTGGATCGGGAAGCGGCGGTGTTCCCTGTTGAGCCAGCAGGGCCTTTAGAGTGTCCCCCCCCGCATACCCCTGGGACGATTTGGCACGGGCGCGGGAGCCCGCGCGCGGAGAGTGACGTGGCAGCGGACGCAGCGGGAGTGACGGAGCGGAAGGAGGAAGATGACCAGCGCCGGAAGCAGCGCCGGCAGCGGCACCGCCCTCTGCCCGACCCTCGAGACTGGCTCCCGGGGCAACCCTTGAGATGGGAGTCGGACGAGGAGGGGGATTGGGGTGCCTGGAGGGGAGGACAGGGAGGGTATAGAACAACTTCGAGTAGCAGCGAATCAGAAATTGGGGGAGAAACCAATGCCCATATGTGGGAAGAGAGAGCAGCTTGTCTGCGGCGCGCAAAAAAGAGGCACAAAACAGCAGGGACTCGGAGGACCAGTCAGAAGGAGGGAGGAGAGGGACCGTCAACAGGGGAGGTCCGGGGCGCTGCAGCTCCGGAGGGGTCTCCGGAGGACGTGCTGCGGCAGCTGCAGCAGGCTATGCGCGCACTAGGGGAAGTAACTCGGCGGCAGACAGGACTCTTAACGAAGGGTGCACCCCAGCGACAGTCAGTCGAGTTACCTAACTGGCGGCTGATAGCTAGAGATTGTAGCCTCGATGGAGTAAGGATAGAGATGCCCGGGATCTTCCCTGTCCGATTAGCTCCAGGAGGAGGAGTGGAGTGGACGCCGATAGATGCCAAGCTAGTGCGAACTTTATGGCGAGAAATTAGAGAAAAGGGGCTGAAAGACGAAGGAGTAGGATTGCTGCTGGACGCTGCGCATGCAGCGCCATTGACCCCCTCTGATGCTAAGCAGTTGGCGAAAGCAATATTGGCTCCCACAATGTACATACTTTGGAAGGAGGCAATGCACAGTGCCTGCCATGCCCTCGTACAGCAAGCGGTGGCAATTCCGAGCCACCCGCTGCGGGGGACCACCCTTGACCGGCTCATGGCAGAAGTCAAGGACTGGAAACCCCGCAGTTGCAAGCAGCAGAATTAAGGGGCAGGGAGCTGCAAGCGGTAACAGAGTGTTCCCGTAAAGCGTATAGTGAAGTGGGCAGGTATGAGAAAAAAGCAGAACCTTGGCAAAAGATACAGCAAGGACTAGCAGAGCCATTTACAACGTTTTGTGACAGGTTGCAGAAGGCTATTATAGAATCAGAATTGCCACCAGCAGCCAAGGAGGCAGTCCTTATGGATTGCCTCCAAAATCAAGCAAATCCGCAAACACAAGATATCCTCCACACCCTGGCAGTGGGGGCATCATTGGGTGAAACCATCAGGCATGTCTTGCGCCAGGAAGCATTGAACCAGCATGGTGGTGCGGGAGCGCACGTCTGCCAGGACACTGACTGTGGAAGCGAAGAAAGGGTGATGGTGCAAGCAGCCGGGGTGGGGCCAAGATGTCACTTGTGTGGCCAGCGAGGGCACTTTAAAGCTGGGTGCCCACTAGCGGAAAGGGGAGGACGTAATGGAGGAGGAGTCCGCCCAGTAGGGAGGTGCTGGGTGTGTGGGAAGCCAGGACACCTGGCAAGAGATTGTCCAACTACGAGGCCGGGAAACAGCCAAGGGAGGGCGAAGCGAGGGGGATTCGCGCCTCCTGTGAGTCAAATGACCCCCATCACGGTGCCAACGCCAGGAGCTTGGCCCACCGTAGCGAGCCAAGGGGGAGTGAACCGTCACGCAGGGGGGCAAGATTTGCAGGTTACAGCCCCCGCGTGGCCTTGGTCATAGGCTGTGATGAGAGACCCATGGCAGCAGTGATGATTACCCCGCAAGAACCGAGTTACCCGGCACGAATATGCCTGGGAATGTTAGTGGATACCGGGGCAGATGTCACAATAATGCCACTCGAACGGTGGCCACCAACTTGGCCCCTTGCCATGGGAAAACGTATAATAGGGGTAGGAGGAGAACAACAGACGAGGACTAGTACTTGCCCTGTGAAACTCGAAGTCATGGACGAGGACGCAGGGAAGCTCCTCACGGCCGTAGTGATCATACTAGTAGCAGATGGGGTAGCAAGCCCCTTGTTAGGGCGAGACGCCCTTGCCCAGATGGGGATCAGGTTGAAAAATTTAGCATAAGGGCCACTGCCTCAGAGGGGCTTCATCAGCACAAGTTAGTGTGGAAAACCGAACAGCCCGTCTGGGTGGAGCAGTGGCCCCTGACAACAGAGAAAACAGAGGCTGTAAGAGCTATAGTAAAATGAGAGCACGAAGCAGGGCACCTAGAGCCCTCGATGAGCCCGTGGAACACCCCTATATTTGCTATAAAAAAGAAAGATAAAAACCAATGGAGGATGCTGCATGATCTTAGAGCAGTAAATCAGCAAATGGAGGACATGGGGCCTCTCCAACCTGGCCTACCAGATCTGAGTGCTGTCCCGAAAGGATGGCGAGTCATTGTTTTAGATATCAAAGACTGCTTCTTCAACATTCCGCTACATCCAGATGATAGAAAGAGATTTGCCTTTACTCCGCCCGCAGTGAACCGCGCAGAACCAGGTAGTAGATGGCAGTGGACAGTACTTCCGCAGGGGATGAAAAACTCTCCAGCGATCTGCCAGAGGTATGTGGCTTCTGCATTGTGGCAAGTAAGGCAGCAGTATCAGGAGAGAATCTACATGATCCACTACATGGATGACGTCCTCATAGCTGCGCCCACCGAGGCGCTGTGTGAACAAGTCTTTTCAGACACCCAAAGGGGCCTTGAGGGACAGGGCCTCAAGGTAGCTGAGGCAAAGGTACAGCGAGGACCAGTGTGTGGATTTCTGGGTGCTAGAATACAAGGGGATTCCATACAAGCTCAGCCTATTAAACTTACACCTAAGGTTAAAAATTTACACGATGTACAGAAGCTGGTAGGAGCACTGCAGTGGTTGCGGACATTCGTGCGCGTCACCGGTGAGGAGATGCAACCTTTCTATGCGTTGCTGAAAGGGACCAACCCATGGGAGCCCAGGAGTTTAGACGCTGAGGCAGTCCAGCAATTACAGATGATAGAACGTCGAATGCAAAGGGAAGGAGTATGGCGGTGGGACCCCCAGGAGGAATTAATTGCAGGTTGGATTCTGACCGCCAGTGGAGGGTTAGGATTGCTATATCAAATACGAGCAGGGGAAGAAAAACCACTGCGATGGGTATATCAGAAGGTTCCCAAGGATGCATTCTCCACAAAAGTCAAGGTAGCCGGGGGAATGATTTGGCGGCTGCGACGGGAAAGCAAGGTAATTTTTGGGAAAGAGCCAGATAAGCTGACAGTGCCGTGGAATGGGGAGAAATGGCAGAAGGTGGTAGAGAGTGAAGAGGATATACAGTTGGCAGTATACTCATACCCAGGGAAAATCGTCACAGGCACGGTACAGAGGTGGGCCGAGACAGCCAAAGTGGTGGATTTGAGTGTGGATAGTAGAGTTTTGGATACCCCTCACCCAGGACCAACATATTTCACAGACGCTTCCTCGAAGACAAACAGAGCGGCGGTAGTGTGGAAAGAAGAGAATAGTTGGATGCGCCAGACGCATGAGGAGCACGATAAAAGTGTGCAGTGGCTGGAGGCGAAAGCGCTAGAGATGGCCCTGCGAAAGGATATAGATCGGCATATAAATGTGTGCACAGACTCCTTATATGTGTATAAATTAGTCATGTCCATGAAACGAGAGGGTGTACCACACACGGAAATTGCCCTGATGCTAGAGATTGCTTTATCACAGCGAGGAGCAACGGTGACAGTAATTCACATTCGCAGTCATCAGACGGGGCCTGGACCACTGATTGAGGGGAATCGCATGGCTGATGAGGCAGCCGCGGGAGTCTGGACCTTGGCGGAGGCAAAGAAACTGCATGAACAACTGCACCTGGGTGCTAAAGCCTTGGCAAAGGAGTGTGGCATCTCAATAAGAGCAGCAAGAGAAGTAGTAGCCACCTGTCCTTACTGTCAGCACTCGCCATTGTGGGAGGCAGGAGTCAACCCTCGAGGACTGGAAGCAAATGCTATCTGGCAGACTGACTTTACTGAATGCCCACAGTTGGCCCCCGGAAGGCACCTGGCAATTACAGTTGATACATATAGTGGAGTCATCATGGCTACTCAACATCGGAAGCAGACCGCAACGCACTTGACTACGCATTGGACCACGGTGATGGCATGGCTTGGAAAGCCTACCGAAATAAAAACAGATAATGGACCATGCTTTCGGGCTCGAAGTACCCAAGAATGGTGTAAAGCTTGGAATATTGTATTAAAACACGGCATTGCTTACAATAGCACAGGGCAGGCTATAGTAGAACGTGCTCATCGCACCTTGAAAGCAAAAATAATACAGCTTGGGGAGGGGGAGGGGTATAAGGGAACTATACCCGTAGCAGCTCAGCAAACTATTTTAATGCGTGCATTATATTCACTTAATCATTTTATACCCGGGCAGGAGCAAGTTACAGCAGTGGAGAAGATCTTTGGCAAAGCTCAAGCAGGCGAGCGCTATCCGCAGGTACGAGTAAGGTTCCCAGGCAGTGAGCAATGGGAGAGGGGATGGAAACTGAGATGCCTGGGGAGGGGCTACGCCGCGGTTGAGAATGAAGGGTGCATAGAATGGGTGCCTGCAAAGTGTGTGAAAGCAGAACTGTGCAAGGATGTACAATGAATAATCCCTTTCTGAGTTGTCTCTTTGCAGGGTCTGCTGACATGGATCCTCATGCTAGCCGTACCATTGGGAAAAGAAATGAGCTCCTTGACAAGATCACAAGCAATATTGCAACGAGAGCGACACTGGGAAAGGGCGGCAAAAGAGAGATATAAACTGGAGCTGGATAGTAATAATTGGGGGGATCTTGTTGTGTGTAGTAATCATGGTTACTTGTGGGCTACCATTGTTATGCTGCGTTATAAGACAAATCAAAGAGCGCCTGCGAGCGTTACATGAATATAGACCTGACCGCAATATGTATCCGCTTACGCAAGTAGCGTTGTAGAATTTTAGTAGCATGGGGAGGGGGAGATGTAGGGGAATAGACAGGGATCGGCGACCGGAAGATCACGGGATGTGACGGAAAGATAGACTCCTCCCCATAGGAGTGGCAGGAACAGGAACCGCAAGAGCTATATAAGCGTGTGACGCAGCCAAATAAACGGACATTTTGCATCCATCATATTGGTGTCTGTGCATCACTGTCCCCAGGGTGGGTAGAGCCCTGTGTCCCGGAGGTATGCGGCCCAAGATAAGTTCTCCCGTAGAAGCGTACAGCTACAGTGTCAAACTTACTTAAAAGAGTAAAATAAAAAATAAGGACCAAATCTCAATAATTCACTTGATGCTAAAAAGGTGTGCATGCGTTTATACAAATCCAATAAAAAGACATACGCTATAAAAGCATTCTATTTTCCTTCTGCATTAGTCTTCCACATTTTTAATGTAATGGTGTCAATAGTCTACCTCCAAAATACACAGTAAAAATTTGACTAGGAGGGTTTTGTGTGTTAGGTAGTTAGGAGGGGCATCTGGTCAGCTCCACTGCCTTAGAGAGTTACTGCTTAACCGCCATTGAAAAGTGCCCTTAAAAGCAAGGGGGAAATTAAGTGCTTCGTAACACTCCCTCAAAATATCAGGGGAAAAAAAGGTAAAACATTATGTTGCCTCTCTTGGTAAACATTTCCAACAAATACCTAACTGCTTACATACACCTAATAAATCTTAAGCTACAGCTATTTGGCACTTAGAGTTTAAACAATGCAACTCAGTTTGTAAATCATACAATGTTAGCTTTTTTTTTTAGTTTCATTTATAATAGAAAAATCATAGAGTTAAGAGATCACCCATATGGTTATAGTTTCAGGGGAGGTGGGGGAAGGTGTCACATCCACAGTCCTGTAATACCTAAAGCTGCCAAAAAATACTTCCATATTTGCTAAATTATTTGGCTGTACTGAATCATTCAGAGGAACACCATTTTATGATCTCAGTTGTGACAACTGAAATCCCAAACAGTAACAAAACCACCACCATTTACACTAATGTGCTGTACTTGGATTGTTATTTTTAAAAAAAAAAACCACAACAAAACCCACTTCATTCTAGAATGACAAGTCTTGTGCAGATGAATTCTGATGCCAAATACATCATCTCCAAAAAGCCACTCTGATGACAATTTCATAGACCGTGAAATGAGAAATATTTACATTTTTCAAAATCTCTTCCTAACCAAAGTCAAAAAGACACACTGTGTGCCTTTCAAATGGCTCAGGTTCTCAAACCTCTCACAACAGAAAACACATCAGCTAACAGGATATTCCTGCAGTTGCCAGGTACCCCTTCATCATCTGAAAAACGAAAAAAAAACCACAAAAAACCCCCCCCACACACAGCACCAGCAATAAGTGTCACACAGGCAGGCCAACGCAGATCTCTTCCAGAACATCACCCTCCTCAAAAGGAGCACGTCCATCGGCTCACCTGCTCTGCACCGATTCCAGCATCACGCGCCGCACCCGTCATCGCTTTTGGCCCCTGATATACCAAAACGCAGCAAACTACCGTTACAGTCATGAAAAATCACCAGCCCCGTGTACTTCCTCATCACTAATCAGCTCGCTTCAAACAATCGTTATACTGTTCCAAAGATGGCCCACACGCTGTCTGCAAAACTTACAGGCTCAACAATGGACCGCAGCATTCTCTAGGCTTAGATGCTGACCGCTGCCTCACCTTCTCAGACCTCTCATTGGCATGCGGCAGCGCCACTCCGAGCCTCCGTGGAACACGTGGCAAAACCTAAGCTAAAAGGCACTGCTGACATACCGCCCGAAACTGCAGCCGATGCGGACCAACCGCCACCTCGCACTCCTTTACCTCGACGGCTCGCCCACCCGGCCTCCGCCAGCTCTGCTTTGTAAGTGGACATTCACCCACCGCCTGTAACACCCAAACAACATGCGTTCCTTATACCTTCACCAGCAACGTAACGCCTCAAAAACAACTGCTACTTCGGCCCGCCCATCACTGCTCCCCTTCTGGACTCGCCTCCTACACTAGAATACCGAGATGCCGCCCAATACCATAGCCTACCCACAACAATCCCCATCTCGCATTCCTTTACCCCGACACCTCGCCAACCCGGCCTCCATCAGTTCCAGTTGCTGCATTGGGCTCGCCCACCACCTGTACTACTCAAACAACGTGAGCTCCTTATAACTTCACCAGCGACACTACACATCAAAAAGAACCGCTACTTCAGCCCACCAATCACCACTTGCCTAGTCGGATTCACATCCGGTGCCCAGATCACACTTCGGTCATCACTTTACCCCTGCAAATTGAAAAAATTGAAAAAAATAAGAGAAAGCCAAACCACATGACGGAGTCATATACCCATCAGTTGCATCCCATCTCCCTCTATATACCACACAGCAACTCACCTTCTTACAGCACTCCCCTTGACCTGCCTCCATAACCCTGAACAGCCTAGCTCTTGGCATCTAGAAATCAAGTCACCTGGAGTACAGCAATACCTTACTGATTCCAGAGATCATATTCCAATATAGGAATGCTACCTAAAGGCCAGCTACAACCTGTCGTTACAGGAGACGTATGACATCACACATTAAGCCCTACGCACAGAGAGGATTGAACACCCTTATGGTGCAAACTGCTCAGATAAAACCCTAGGTGATTCTCCCAGACACCTACCATCATCTCCCAATGCCCACAATATACCATGATAATGACTGTCCTCGCCCACTGACGAGGGCCATTCAATCCGAGGTGAACGTATAACCTTTCCCCCAAGAGACTAGGCACAGCAAAGAAGGAACCACAAGCTCTCGACACTAGGCCACCAACCCCTAACTCTACACCCTGGGGCAGGGTGGCTCCAAGCCAAACACACAGGCACACACAAATGCTACGCAGAACAGAACAATGCTCCTCAAAGACAACAGAAAATAGAAAACGCTCGACAAGAACAACCACCGGACTGAACAGCTCGTCCGGCAACAAGACCTACGGGACCCTCGTGTCACTGTGAGGAGGCCATAAAGCTACTCCAGAAAAATAGCAGGCCATCACAGCCCGCGACAAGAACATCCTCTCAAAACTGAGAGGATGGATGCGCAAGAAGCCCAGCTTCAAGACCTAAGAACGTCAGGAGACGGGGAAGAAATCCCGCTCCCTGAAAATGGACAGCTACAGAGCAGATCTGCTCATGCACCTTGGAACGATACTGCACAAGACAACCGCCCAGAAACTTCTGAGGCGCCAAAATGATCCACGCTTTAAACTCATAAGGCAAAAAAAGAAGCGCCCGATGGGCGCAGGGCCAACAATTACAGCCTCGCCAGGCTCTAGAGATGGTTCCTGAGGCACGTGCCTTGCTGCTCCCACAAGCCAAAAGAACACAAAAACCTGAGGAAGGCCTAAGACACTGAACACAGACCACACAAACTACACAACACCACACACGGCCTGGAACCGCCCGGCCCTCCACAACTTAGCATCACACTGAAGACGAATCCTACCTTTTAACCTCCCCAAAGGTAAACCACTTCCTGCGACAACCAAGCTTGCGCCCTCCCTCCCCCGACCCCTCCTCCAGCACCACTGCTTCAGCTTAGCTTTCAGAGAGCTGAGAAGCTCAATCCATCCTCAACAAGGAAGAGCACCATCAGCCCACTAGATCCATCCTTCAGTTGACAGGTGCCTATTCATTACCTGGGGGAAAAAAAAAACCAAACCAACACAACACCCACGGAGAACAGCCTTACCAGTTAGCGTCACGTCAGTCAACACGGACCTTTTCTGCAACATCCGTCATCACAGATGCCACCTGACACTCCCCTCACCAGCTCCATGCCCATTCCAGACTTAAGACTGTCATCATTACTTGCAGCCCCTAGAGATACAGTAAGACAAAATCACCGCTCTCCTTGCAAGGAATCACCAGCCCATGCTCCTCCTCACTGCGACCCAGCTCACCTGAAATGCTCCTCAATTCGCCTTCAGTCATGTCTTCCCTTTAATCCTGCACACAGACCCGCCCGCCTTAGTGTGCTCTACTCAGCTCTTCTCTATCATCCTGCACAGCTCCATCTTCATCGTCTGCAAAAACAGCATGATAGAACAAGTCACCTGGATGCACAGCAATAGCTTAACCATTCCACAGGTCTTGTTTCCACATAGGAATACCATCTAGGGCCCAACTATAGCCTGCCATTAAAGGAAAGAGATTAAATCAGACGTTAAGCCCCACACGCATACAAGCTTGAACAGCTTTGAGATGCACTCTAGCTGCCTCTCCCAGACAGCTACGGTCATCCCCTCGGCACCCACAAAACACCCCGGAAGTTACCATCCTTGTCCGCTGCCAACGGCTACTCGCTCTGACAAGGGTTGTATGGGCTTTGTTGAACCAGTCTATACATATTAACATTAACCATATACTCTTATTGCTATTCTTTCCCCCGCTCTACCATTGCTATACCCCCAGGCGGAGCAACTCTGACACAGGCATCGACATGCACAGATTGACACTGCTCACAATTACTACAAACAACATGACAGAGTATCCTAAGAAAATTCTCCCCAAGATGACTGAGTTTTCCGGCCCAGAGATGCCACTGGGCAAGAAGATCTGTAGGGCTGCGAGGAAGAAGCTATAGCATCCACAGAGAAGTCACACACCGTCACCTGTGATAAAACAATATATCCACAACTAGGACGATGCACGCGCAACAAGCCACTCTTAAAGACCTCAGAATGGTAAAGGTGCAGGGAACAGGTCCCAGCAAAGGGCTCCAGGTAAGCAGACTGCTCTTCAGCAGCAGTACCGAGGCTGCCTTAATCACCGCCGCAAAAAGATGCCCATCTGCAAGGTTCTAATTGTCGTGGTTTAGCCGGCAGCTCAGCCCCACACAGTCGCTCGCTCACTCCCCACCAGTAGATGGGGGAGAGAATCAGGAGGGTAATGCTCGTGGGTTGGGATAAGAACAGTTTAATAATTAAAATTAAAAGAAAACAACAGTAGAAATGCAATGTAAAGGAGAACAACGAGAGGCGCAAAGCCCCGGGGGGGGGGAAGGGAGGGGAGAGGGGGAACGAACCGCCGGAACAAACTGCCCGCGCCGCAGCCGCGCGCCGCCCGCCGACCCGACGCCGCGCCGCCTCCGCGCTGGCGCTGCAGCTGCCCCCACCTCAATATATTGGTCATGGTGTCACATGGTATGGAATGAACCTGCCATTGGCCAGTCGGGGTCAGCCGCCCCCACCATGGCCCTGCCCCTCCCAGCCCCCCCGCCACGCGGCAGAGCGCGGGAAGCTGGAAAGGTAGCCGACCCCCACAGTGAGGAGAATTAACCCCTTCTCAGCCAAAACCAGCACATTCTCCACCCCTTATTCCATACCATTTACACCATGCCCAGGTCCCATATGATGCAATACAACCATACCAACCACCACCCCTCCCCTTCCCATCCTTTAACACAATACACAGACATCATTCCCTTAGTTCATGGACCTTCCCTGTACAATGTCCATTAAAAATGTCCATTGAGTTCATCCAGTCCATGACTCTGGGCTCCATCTGTTGTATCAGTCTTTCCGGGTGGGAGAGATGGTGTGTGGCGTTGGGTCGCTGCATACCGAGTCAGTCATCGTTCCATCACTGCTGCACGGCTTGTTTCATAGTTGATCTTCCATGGGTTGGGAGGCTCGTACTCTGATATCATTGGTACAACACAGAGGTGACACACAGTATTATATAGCAGTTCACATTGTGCCATGCAGTTCATTGACTGTTTTCACCCAAAATCAAATCCCCTTGAGGCACACATCGGATTTCTCCATCCTCCCGCATCACCCACCAAGTGCACCCAAGTCCTCGAGCAAAAGCAATCCCACGAATGGCTTTGCCTTTGCCGGAGGCAGGAAGAACCCAGACTGTTTTGCCCAGCATACTTTTTGTGTGCACTACAGGGACTCTATCCCCTTCCACAGTACGTAAGGATTCTGACTGGGCAGGGCCAGCTCGGTTGGCAGATCCCCTCGTGTTGACTAACCACGTGGCTTTTGCTAAATGTGCATCCAGTGCTTGAATGTTCCACCCCCCCCCCATTGCTCTCAGTGTAGTTTTTAACAGTCCATTGTACTGTTCAATTTTCCCAGAGGCTGGTACGTGATAGGGGATGTGATACACCCACTCAATGCCGTGCTCTTTGGCCCAGGTGTCTATGAGGCTATTTCGGAAATGAGTCCCGTTGCCTGACTCAGTTCTCTCTGGGGTGCCATGTCGCCACAGGACTTGTTTCTCAAGACCCAGGAGAGCGTTCCGGGCAGTGGCGTGGGGGACAGGAGATGTTTCCAGCCAGCCGGTCGTTGTTTCTACCACTGTAAGCACATGGCGCTTGCCTTGGCGGGTCTGTGGGAGTGTGATATAGTCAATGTGCCAGGCCTCCCCATATTTATACTTCAGCCATCGTCCCCCACACCACAGAGGCTTTACCCGCTTCGCTTGCTTGACTGCAGCACATGTGTCACATTCGTGGATAACCTGTGCAATAATATCCATGGTCAAGTCCACCCCTCGATCACGAGCCCACCTGTATGTTGCATCTCTCCCTTGATGGCCTGAGGTGTCATGGGCCCACCGAGCTAGAAATAGTTCACCCTTATGCTGCCAGTCCAGATCCACCTCAGCCACTTCAATCTTGGCAGCCTGATCTACCTGCTGGTTGTTCCGATGTTCTTCAGTGGCCCGACTCTTGGGGACGTGAGCATCCACATGCCGTACCTTTACAACCAGGTTCTCTACCCGGGCAGCAATATCTTGCCACAGTGCGGCAGCCCAGATGGGTTTGCCTCTGCGCTGCCAGTTGCTTTGCTTCCACTGCTGCAGCCAGCCCCACAGGGCATTTGCCACCATCCAGGAGTCAGTATAGAGATAGAGCACTGGCCACTTTTCCCGTTCGGCGATGTCTAAGGCCAGCTGGATGGCCTTTACCTCTGCAAACTGGCTCCATTCACCTTCTCCTTCAGCAGGTTCTGCTACTTGTCGTGTAGGACTCCATACAGCAGCCTTCCATCTCCGGTGCTTCCCCACAAGGCGACAGGACCCATCAGTGAACAGGGCGTATTGCTTCTCATTTTCTGGCAGTTGGTTATACAGTGGGGCTTCTTCAGCACGTGTCACCTCCTCCTCTGGTGATAATCCAAAATCTTTGCCTTCTGGCCAGTCCATAATCACTTCCAAGATTCCTGGGCGACTGGGGTTTCCTACTCGAGCCCACTGGGTAATCAGTGCAACCCATTTACTCCATGTAGCATCAGTTGCATGGTGCGTAGAGGGGATGTTTCCTTTGAACATCCAGCCCAGCACTGGCAGTCGGGGTGCCAGGAGCAACTGTGCTTCAGTACCAACCACTTGTGAAGCAGCTCGGACCCCTTCATATGCTGCCAATATCTCTTTTTCAGTTAGAGTATAGCGGGCTTCGGACCCTCTGTATCCCCGACTCCAAAACCCTAGGGGTCGACCCCGGGTCTCCCCTGGTGCCTTCTGCCAGAGGCTCCAGGTAGGGCCGTTCTCCCCGGCTGCGGTGTAGAGCACATTTTTTACATCTTGTCCTGCCCGGACTGGCCCAAGAGCTACTGCATGGACTATTTCTCGTTTAATCTGTTCAAAGGCTTGTCGTTGCTCAGGGCCCCATTTGAAATCATTCTTTTTCCGGGTCACTTGATAGAGAGGGCTTACAATCAGACTGTAATTTGGAACATGCATTCTCCAAAAACCCACAACGCCCAAGAAAGCTTGTGTTTCCTTTTTGCTAGTTGGTGGAGACATGGCTGCTATTTTGTTGATCACATCCATTGGAATATGACGACGACCATCTTGCCATTTGATTCCTAAGAACTGGATTTCTCGTGCAGGTCCCTTCACCTTACTTTGTTTTATGGCAAAACCAGCTTTCAGAAGGATTTGGACTATTTTCTCTCCTTTCTCAAAAACTTCTTCCGCTGTGCTGCCCCACACAATGATGTCATCAATGTACTGAAGGTGTTCTGGAGCTTCTCCCTGTTCCAGTACAGTCTGAATCAGTCCATGGCAAATGGTAGGACTGTGTTTCCACCCCTGGGGCAGTCGATTCCAGGTATACTGGACGCCCCTCCATGTGAAAGCAAACTGTGGCCTGCACTCTGCTGCCAGAGGGATTGAGAAGAATGCATTAGCAATATCAATTGTGGCATACCACTTGGCCGCCTTTGACTCCAGTTCGTATTGAAGTTCTAGCATGTCTGGCACAGCAGCACTCAACGGTGGAGTGACTTCATTCAGGCCACGATAGTCTACTGTTAGTCTCCACTCTCCATTAGACTTCCGGACTGGCCATATGGGGCTGTTAAAGGGTGAGTGGGTCTTACTGATGACTCCTTGGCTCCTCAGTTGGTGAATGAGTTTATGGATGGGGATCAGAGAGTCTCTGTTGGTGCGATATTGCCGCCGGTGCACTGTTGTGGTGGCGATTGGCACCTGTTGTTCTTTGACCCTCAGCAACCCCACCACAGAAGGGTCCTTTGAGAGACCGGGCAAGGTAGACAGCTGTTTAGTTTCCTCCGTCTCCAAGGTGGCTACACCAAAAGCCCACTTGTAACCTTTTGGGTCCTTGAAATACCCTTTCCTGAGGTAGTCTATGCCAAGGATGCACGGAGCCTCTGGGCCAGTCACAATGGGGTGCTTCTGCCACTCATTGCCAGTGAGGCTCACTTCGGCCTCCAATACAGTTAGCTCTTGGGATCCCCCTGTCACTCCAGCAATGCTGATGGGTTCTGCCCCTATATAGTTCGATGGCATTAAGGTGCACTGTGCGCCGGTGTCCACTAAAGCTTTATACTCCTGTGGGTCGGACGTGCCAGGCCATCGGATCCACACAGTCCAGTAAGCCCGGTTATCCCTTTCCTCCACCCGGCTGGAGGCAGGGCCCCTCTAGTCCTGATCATGGCAGTCACAACTCACTTCCTGCAAATGTGAATCAGGAGTCCCTCTATTACACTTAGAAATAAAATCTGCGCTTCTACTCCTCTGTCTGGGGACTTGTTCACTGGAAATTGGAGCAGCGGCTTTCCTGGAAGAGCCTCCCTGAGCGACTGTTCTTCCTTGCAGTTCATGCACTCGTGCCTATAGGGTCGAGGTAGGCTTGCCATCCCACCTCATCATGTCCTCTCCGTGGTCACGCAGGTAGAACCATAGGGTGGCCCGTGGTGTGTATCCCCTTCTTTGAGCCAAAGGACGCTTATTCCTAACAGCTGAGACACTGCTCTGTCGAGGTGGGGAGTAGGACAGATCTTCTTTGAGTTGCTGGACCTCTTGGGATAGTTTCTCCACAGCAGAGACAAGCGAGGAAGAGATATTTGTGTCGTAATCTCGGAGTCTATCTATCACCTCTGCCACCGTTGGTGTCTCGTCATCTTTCCAGGACATCACTGCCAATGAGTTTGCATGCGAAGATGGTGCGCTCCGTACAAACTTCCGCCACATGGGTCGTGTGCACTCGGCTTCATCTGGATCTTTGGATGACCGTTGATCGTCCAGGTCACCATAAATCACCTCAAACACAGCTAATTCCCTTAGATACTGGATGCCTTTCTCCATAGTTGTCCATTTTCCTGGGCGATATGTAACATCTTCTTTAAAGGGATACCTTTCCTTCACTCCAGACAGGAGTCGCCTCCAGAGGCTGAGGGCTTGTGGCTTTTTTCCTATTGCTTTGTCAACGCCCCCTTCCCCAGAAAGGGATCCCAATTGTTTGGCTTCTTTTCCCTCTAGTTCCAGGCTACTGGCCCCATTATCCCAGCATCGGAGCAGCCAGGTGACAATGTGCTCACCTGAACGACGGCTATAATCTTTTCGCATATCTCGCAACTCGCTTAAGGACAGGGATCGGGTGGTCTCTATTTCATTTATTACTTCTCCCTCCTCTCCCCGCGATGGCCCTGGTTCTTCATCATCCCGTTCTAAACGAGTTGATGTCCGCTTCCAATATTTTGTCTTGTGTATGGGGGCAACTGATACTGGTACGGGTTTATTTTCTGAGCTAGCTCCGGCACTTGTTGTGGGGGTTTGAGTGGCTGCAGTGCCTGTCGTCCGGGCTGGATTGTCTACAGTGCCAGTCACTTTGCATTTCAATCCAGAGACCTTCTCTTCCCCCTGGGGGCATTGAATGCTGTTGAGCAGGGCTCGGTATGCATGGGCCAGACCCCAGCATGTTGCAGTTATCTGTGTCTCTCTGGAGTTCCCAGCGTAACAACATACTTTCTCCAAATATTCTACTAGTTTTTTAGGATTCTGCACTTGTTCGGGGGTGAAACTCCAAAACACTGGGGGTGCCCACTGCCCTAGGTATTTGCCCATGCTATCCCACATGCCCTGCCACTCGTAACTATCAAGCCTCGGGGCAGATTTCTGGGTGATATTCTTAAGTTGCTTAGTCAAAACCAAAACAACCTGCCCAAAAACTAACAATAAGTGCACCTTAACCACCCAAGGATGTTCAAGATACAAAGACGTTGTTGTAACAAAGGCACAGACATCATAGAACAAAGTTGCAAAGGTATTATTCTGTATTTCCTCCATATAAAATCTCTCAGAGGAGGGGGTATAATTGCTAATTGCCTCAACAAGGTGGTATCCGAAGTACAGTAACGGTTTCAGCAAAAACCCCAAATACCAGATAAAGCTGAAAACGAGTGTTTGTATAACAAATCTTGTAGGCAAAACATTACTAATCACAGCAGAACACAGCAGACTCAACAAATCAACACCAATCTGTAACACCAACTGCAAAAAGGACAACATGGTGCTGTGACCAGCAGCTGTTGTTATCTCCAACCCTTGAGCCCCACGTTGGGCGCCAAAAAGACTGTCGTGGTTTAGCCGGCAGCTCAGCCCCACACAGTCGCTCGCTCACTGCCCCACCGGTAGATGGGGGAGAGAATCAGAAGGGTAACGCTCGTGGGTTGGGATAAGAACAGTTTAATAATTAAAATTAAGAGAAAACAACAGTAGAAATGCAATGTAAAGGAGAACAACGAGAGGCGCAAAGCCCTGGGGGGGGGGGGGGGAAGGGAGGGGAGAGGGGGAACGAACCGCCGGAACAAACTGCCCGCGCCGCAGCCGCGCGCCGCCCGCCGACCCGACGCCGCGCCGCCCCCGCGCTGGCGCTGCAACTGCCCCCACCTCAATATACTGGTCATGGTGTCACATGGTATGGAATGAACCTGCCATTGGCCAGTCGGGGTCAGCCGCCCCCACCATGGCCCTGCCCCTCCCAGCCCCCCCCGCCACGCGGCAGAGCGCGGGAAACTGGAAAGGTAGCTGACCCCCACAGTGAGGAGAATTAACCCCTTCTCAGCCAAAACCAGCACAATATGTAAGTTTAAACAGATAGTTAATCTAAATAGAAGTTCTGATAAAAGTGTTGATCGGTATGTCTAATAGATAGATGTGTAAATATTCTATAGATGTATATAGATATAGCCACAATAGATAATATCTGTTTACACTAAGTTATAAAACATCTATGTATTCCCTAAATATACATATATGTAAGTAGATACTTAAGTGTAAATATCTCTGCTATATAGGGGTTTTATAACACTAAGAAAAACACTATTTATGGAACGGTGGCAGAAGTTCAACCCCCCCCTTTCATACGTACTGAAGTTATAAAAGCGCTTTCTGAAGCTCCCCCTTATCCCTTTTCCTGTTCCTCTCCCAAGCCAGGGCCCATTCTCCCAGTTGGTGATTTGCTTCTGCAGGGCTGCGCTCGCAGAGCGGGAGCTGCTGCCACAGCACTAATATAACCCCAAAACCCCAATTCTGGTCCACCTACCTCTCTGGTGCCCCAAAAGTTGTTGCTGTTTTGTCAAACATGCCCTGTACGCTTCACCTCTTCCTCTCTTGTTCCCGTGTCCCTTGTTCCCGTGTCCCTTGTTCTGGCTCTTTCCTCTGTCCTTCCTCCCTTTTTCCTCTGTCACACTGCCTTTGGGCGCCGAGCCTGGTAGCCAGCTCACTGCAACAATTTCTGATGCACATGAATGTGTTTGCAGCCCCTGGGCTTCGGGGTGAGTGGCTGCAGCTGGGTCCAAGGGAGAAGATGATGTGCTGTTGGATGCAGCCGGTGAGTCCGAGGACAGGGCTGGCCCTGCTGTGCCAAGGGGCTCTAGCTGGGGAGAGGGCTGCCTGGACACTCCTGCCTGCAGGAGCTGGCTGAGGAGTGAAAGGAAGGAGGTTCCACAGGCAGGTGCCTCCAGCAAGGAACAGCCTGTCGTGGAGCAAGGAAGGATCCATCCCGGCCAGAGCGCGCCACCAGCACAAGGTATCGGGATATTGGCACCTCTGTTGGCTGTATGCGTTGGCCCCTGTGTGTCCGGGAAACGTGGTGGGAGGGGTGTGTCGGGGCACCCGCCGCCTGCTCCTGGAGGAGCATGGTTTGGGCAGAGGGAGAGAGAGAAACCTCAGGGCTGTGAAGGTGTCCTGCCCACAACATGAGCTGCAGTGAGTCGCACGGCTCCTCCCGTGCATCTGGGCCCATCCCCGCTATGCTTTTTCGGGTCTCTCTCTGCCTTCTCGCCTGTCCCTGCCTCTGTCTCCTTCTCAGGCTGCCCAGCTCAGCAAATCTTTTTGTTCCTCTGCCAACACTGCCCTGCACCCCATCGCCTTCTATGTGTCCTTTCTATACCTCTCCTTTTCTGGCTCCACACCTGCTATTATTTCTTTCTTCCCTATTACTTGTGAAAACTGCATTTCTAGGTCTGCCTCTACCCAGCAACCCCCTCTGCTCTGCCCCGGCTCGCTCTTCCTACGTCCTTTCTCTGTGGCCATCTATCCATCTCCCTCTCTTGATATTTAACTTCTTACCCGCGTGGCCAGAACCCCGTTGATTTTTACATTTGCGCTCTGTCTACATTCAGTTCCGCGTCCACGTTTATTTCTTCCTGCCTGTCCTCACCTAAATCACTTTTTCAATTTTGTTTATGTCTTCATTGATTTAGTTTGCAGACGCTATTTCTTGCTTTTTCCTGTCTGTCCCTTACCCCATTGCTTTTAAAATTCTCTTTCTAGGTCTAGTTTTACGAAGCTCCCAATCCCTATTTTTAAGGGTTATTTGTTGGTCGTGCACCCCACTGCTTTTAAAATATTTTATCAAGGTCACTGTTTGTATTTTTTGAATAGACTTAAGGTTGGAAAAGACCTGTGATATCATTGAGTCCGGTCATCAACCCAACACTATGGCACCTCCTAAAGCGCCACGTATACGCATCTCTTGAATGCCTCCAGGGAGGGCAACTGCACCACCTCTCTGAGCAGCCTGTTCCAATACCTGACGACTCTTCTGGTAAAGAAATTTTTCCTAACACCCTGTCTGATCATTCCCTGACGGAACTCGACGCCGTTTCCTCTTGTCCAATTGCTAGCTCATTGGGAAAAGGAACCTATACCTGGTTCACTACAACCTCCTTTGAGCCTCCTTTTCTCCAGACTAAAACAACCCCAGTTCCCTCAGGTGCTCCTCATAAGACTTGTTTTCCAGACCGTTCCCCAAGCTTTGTTGCCCTTCTCTGGACACACTCCAACTACTGAATGTCCTTTTTGTACTGAAGGGCCCGAAAGGGAACACGATACTCAAGGTGCGGCCTCACCAGTGCCGAGTACGGGGGTACGATCACTTCCCTACTCCTGCTGGCCACACTATTCCTGGTAACAAGGCAGGAGCCCATCGGCCTCCTTGGCAACCCAGGCAGACCGCCGGCTCACGGTCAGCCGGCTGTCAACCGGCCCCCCTGGGTCCTTCTCTGCCGCACAGTTTTCCAGCCGCTCTTCCCCAAGCCTGTAGCATTGCATGGGGTCGTTGTGACCTGAGCACAGGACCCGGCCCTCAGCCTTGTTAATTCTCATAGAGTTGACATCAGCCCATGGGTCCAGCCTGTCCAGATCCCTCTGCAGAGCCTTCCTACCCTCAAGCAGATGAACATTCCCGCCCAACTTGGTATCATCTGCAAACTTACTGAAGGCACACTGTCCCCTCATTCAGATCATTGATAAAGATATGGAACAAGACTAGTCCCAAAATTGACCCCTGGGGAACAGCGCTCATGACCAGTCGCAAATTTGATTTAACTTCTTTCACTGCTACTCTCTGGGCTCAGCCATCCAGCTAGTTTCGTACTCAGCTAAGAGTACACCTGTCCAAGCTAGGAACCACCAGCTTCTCCAGGAGAATGCTGTGGGAGATGGTGTCAAAGGCTTTACTGAAGTACAGGTAGATAACATCCACAGCCCTTCCCTCATCCACTAGTTGGGTCACCCGGTCATAGAAGGAGACCGGGTTGGTCAGGCAGAACCTGCCTTTCAAGAACCTGTGGTGTCTGGGCCTGATCGCCTGGTCATCCCATACGTGCCTGGTGAGCGCACTGAAGGTGAACCATTACTGCCCTGGCGATAAACAGCCAGTCTACTATAGAGACCGAGGCCAAGAAGGCATCAAGTACCTCAGTCTAGTCCTCAGTGGCAGTATTCCCCACCATGGCCCCCAGTAGAGGATGGAGAGTCTCTTTGGCTCTCTTTCTGTTAGCATATATGTAAAAGCATGTTTTGTCGTGTCAGACAACAGTGGCCAGTTGATCTCTAGCTGGGCTGTTGCCTTCCTGGTTTGCTCTCTGATTGGCAGAACAATCTCTGTGTTCTGTTCCTGACTTGCCTACCCATTCTTCAAAAGCAGTAAACTCCTTTCCCCTCCCCCAACCCTGAGCTACTGCAAAAGCTCTCTGTTCAGCCAGGCCTGTCATCTTCCCTGCCCATTTGTCTTACCGCACATGGGGACGACCCAGTTCCGCACCTTCCAGATTTCCTTCTTGACCGTCCAGGCTTCCAGGACCCCTTATCCCTTCAGGACTTCCTCCCAAGGAACTCTTTCAAACAGCGTCCTGAAGAGTCCAAAGCCTGCCCTCCGCAAGTCCACGGTATAGATTTTGCCAGCCCCCCCTTCCTTATTTTGCCGGGCATCAGGAATTCTATCAGGGTGCAGTTGCTAGGCGCAAAAAGGCTTCCAACCCCCCCATCTCCCACCAGTCCTCTGTGTCTAAACAGCAGGTCAGTCGAGGCACCTCACCGGTAGGCTCATTTACCAGCTGCATCAGGAAGTTACCTCCCATGTGCTCCATGAACCTCCTAGACAGTTTCCTCTCTGCTGCGTTTTCTTTCCAGCAGACATCTGGTAAGTTCAAGTGCCCCATGAGAATAAGGGGTAGCAACTGGGAGAGTTCTGCCAGCTGCCTGTAGAATTCTTCAGCTACTTCTTCATTGCAGTCGGGTGGTCTACAGCAGACCCCCAGCTGGATACCTGCCTCGTTGGCCTTTCCCCTCATCCTTACCCATGAGCAGACAACCTCATCCTCCCGGTCTTTGAGCTCTCTACAACCAAAACATTAACATACAGAGCCACGCCACCACATCTTCCTTGCCTAACCCTTCGTAAGAGATTAGAGCCATCCATCGCAGCACTCGAATCATACGAGGCATCCCACCACATCTGGTGAGAAACTGTGCAGGGAGCAGCTAAAGTCACTTGGTTCATTAAGCCTAGAGACGGGGGACCTCATCTCAGTCTACAGCTTCCTCGCAAGGGGTGGAGGAGGCACAGGCGCCGATCATTTTTCTCCGGTGACCAGCAATAGGACCTGAGGGAACGGCAGGAGGATGGTCCAGGGGAGGTTTAGGGTGGGTATCAGGAAAAGGTTCTTCACGTAGAGGGCCACGGAACATGGAACAGGCTCCCCAGGGAGGCAGTCACGGCCCCAAGCCTGACAATATTCAAGCAGCACTAGGGCAACACCATCAGAGACATAGTGTGAATTTGGGGTTGTCCTGTGCAGGGAAAGGAGTTGGACTCTAATCCTCGTGGGTCCCTTCTGACCCAGAACGTTCTAAGAATCTGCGATGTCTGTGACGGCAAGAAAATCAAAGCTATCCCGCCGCACAACAGCTTCTATCTCCTGCCTTACGGCATCTATGCTGCGTGCATCGGGGTAGACCTGCTCAAGGTGGGATATCGATTTCACCCTCGAGCTCAGCACGCCGCCCCTAGGCTCTTCTTTAGCGAGCCTGGCTATATCCCTTCCCCTTCAAGTCTCCCTTAAAGCCACCTCCCTGAGCCCTGCAAATTTCCAAGGAAGAATGCTTTTCCCTCTTTGAGATAGGTGAACTCCATATTCAATCCCTTTTAATTTTTTTCCAGTGGTACCCTAACCACCCTTGCATTTATCGTGTTCTTTTTGTGTACTATTATCACCTTTACTGTGGTCATTTGTTCATTTTCAGCTCTTTCCTTAGCACCATCGCTTTTAAAATTTTACGTCTGTGTTTTATTTCTGTTACTAATTTTTAGTTGTTATTGTCTTGACGGAAAACCAGCGGGAGACAGGCACCATCCGATGATGATCATCAAGTCTCGTTTATTGGCAATTATCAAATATCTTTTATACCGTTCGTTAATTAGCTCATACATATTGCAAAAGCGCAGCTCATCATTGGCTGGGAGGTAGATACCAACTCCTCCCATGCTTATCTCCTGTGTTCAGCCTTGCAATTAGCAGTTACTTGTTTCTCACACTCCTTTACCGGTCAACAACAGCTGGGCCCAAGGTCGCTCCGACCCTGAGCCTGTCCTTCTACTTCAATGCCCTCTTTCTGCTAGCCGTTCCCGGGCTAGAGTTTCCCACATTTCCCCCTTTTTCTTTTGTTCCTTGAGAAAGGAACACGGCACTCATACTTCTTTCCATCATTCGTTGCATACATTGCGATATACAAGGGACACACATTAATATAATAATAAACAGTATAAGTATTATTAATCCCATCTGCAAAATACTCTTGATCCAATTGCCAATGCCCCATCCATTAAACAAGCTGTTAAACCAATGCCATGGATCATCCTGTCTTACAGAGTCTACATCTAGTAGTAAGTCAGATAATGCCTTTGATGTGGCATTTGTTTGCTTAGCTAGCCAACACCCTAGCTTGTTTAATGTCGTGAGGCTTTGAGCAACACCAACTCCAGGAGCCAAGAAGGAAACAGCTATGATCTTTGTAGGATTCCAAAATTCAGCTGTAGAGTCACAGTTATCCTCAAACTTATGAGTGCTCCTTTCGCTTCTCATCTTTCTATGATGTTGATAAATCATTGAAGTGTTAGGGGTAAGAAACGTTAGGCGACCTATAGAGCAAGGCCCTCCCTTTATATGTGACGGGATGCCAGGCCAAGCTCGATCTCCACAAATTAAAAACAAACCTGCAGGTAACGCAATAGGCATATTGTTAGAGCGTGATATATTTACAGAGGTATAGTTACACCAAGCAGTAGCATTAAGAGAGCCCACAAGGGCAAGCTCCTGTGGTTCTGGGCCCACGGGGAGTACATCATCCCAGATATCATACTCAGCAAACACCGAAGGGGCGTCACGCCACTTAAAGGGAAGCTTCCGAGTTATATTATGCTGCTGTTGCAGCTCCGTTACGGACTGAGTAAAAGTCATAAAGGTTGCATTACTTAAAGGCACTCCAATAAGACATGTGATAAATGGGGAGTCGGGCGTTGCTAGGCTGGCACAAAAGCTAGTTGTATTCAATGATCTAGCTAGCGTGACCCAGATATTTTCTCATGGGTCAAAAACGTTAGGCACAAGGGCAGTGCTACATACACTTAAAAGGGCTAATACCCATAATTTCTGTTCAGCAGAGCTCATTATCAGTCCGCCTTGTATTCTCGGTTGAAACCAGACCAAACCTCGGGCGCTATGCACCCTCTGGGACCTTTGTTCCTCCTGGACCGTGGTTATTCACTGGTGAGTGCTGCACAGCGCTCCTCTGGGTTCCTTCCGCTGATCCCAACCGTTCAGGTGCCGCTTCGGCTGGTGCCGCGGTGGGCAGCTGTTCTGCGTCGCGCTGTGTGGGGGAGGTGGCGGGTCTGGCACATCTAGCTGGAATCCATTGCGGCCCTGTAGGGGTAGAAACACAGAGATACCCCCTCCCCCAATATAAAACCTCCACAGGCCCTAACCATACACCCGTACGCGGGTCTTTGTATTTGACCCAAACTCGGGGTAGCTCCCGTTCGTCCTTTTTCTGTCTATAGTGAACGATGACAGCAGGCACTCCCTCAGAGCCAAATACACACAAATAGTTTAACACAAACAGTGCTTTTACCAGCCGCTCTTGCGGGTCTTTTATATCTGCATACTTTTGAACATAGGTTTTCAGCAACCCATTAGCTCGTTCCACTATTGCTTGACCCGTTGAGTTGTGAGGGATACCTGCAATGTGTTGTACTGACGCACCCACGCAGGAGGGTTATCGTGTTCTGCAAATAGGCATAAGTGATTTAATACAAACAAAACTTTTGCACAAACAAAACTTTTGCCATTCCAACACCCTTATCTTCTCCCCCTTTTTCTTTTTGCACTGAGTAAGTGCACCCAAAATGTGAGTAGAACCATGGAGTATGGTGAGATCGATGGGGAGATTGGGGTCCAGGCGGTCTACTGCTCTCTGGACGATCTCGGAGCTAAGACGTTGTATCATAGTGTGTTGTTCAGCAGTCGGTCGGACCGGCGCGGCAGGGTCAGTGCCCTTTAACATTGGGCGAAAAACTGAGAGTCACTGATGCGCCACCCAAGGTATTTCCATACCGGTGAACGTTGAACCTTCTCTGCTGCTATTACTAGGCCGTGTAGCTGGAGCTGTTGCTGTAAATATAATTCTTGCTGTGCTGAGAAAGGTTGTACTTGCGCAAACAAGATGTCATCCATGTAATGGTAAATTACAGTGTCCGGCCATTGCTGCCTCACTTCTTTCAATGCAGCATCTACGAAGAGCTGACACAGAGTAGGGCTATTCTGCATGCCTTGTGGCAATACTGTCCATTCGAAGCGTAAGTCAGGACCATCTCTGTTGATTGCCAGTAATGTAAATGGAAACCGCTGGGTATCCTGAGGATGCAGCTTTGTAGTAAAAAAGCAGTCCTTTAAGTCAATAATTAGTAAATGCCAGCCAGTTGGTAGCATGGCTGGATTTGGAAGGCCAGGCTGTAAAGCCCCCATCACTTGCATTTGCTGATTTACTGCCCGTAGATCATGTAACAGCTTGAGATGTCCTTGATCTAATTGTTGTTTTATTAATATACAGGCTTGTTGTAGACTTTCCCGTTTGAGCGGTCACTGCCCGACCCATACTGGCTCTTCTGTGAGCCATGTCAGTGGGATTGGGAAAGTCCATGTGGCAGTGACCCTCTTTGGTTACTGTTGAGAGTTTTTGGCTGGACCCAATGGGGCGAGAGCGGCACAAACTTGTTGTTGAACGTGTACCATTCCCTGCCCAACTTCCCTCAATGCTTCAACTAACATAGCTCGGGGCCGGGAGGTACCCGACTCATGCGTTCAAGCATCACCTCAATGCCTGCGTCTAGGGGAAGTGTAATTAAAATGCTTTTAGCAGCATGGTTGGAGTTTTCCATAACACATTGACGCAGCAATGGGCCCTTCATAAAAATTTTCCAATCAAGAGGATTATGGTGTGCGAATAAATTTTGATTGTTAGCAGGGTCCGGTTGATAGATGACAGGGAAAGCCTGAGCTAACAAATCGGCGGTCTCTAGGTCCCCGTTCTGTAATGCCTCTAACCCGATTTTTCGCCAGTCAACCTGGCCGCGCACAGCAGGCACAGAACGGTGAGTAGACGGTGTGCTCGGCTTATTTTCCTCCACCGGAGAGACTACATCACATAAATTTTCAATATCTTCACCTCCCTTTCCCAAGCTTATTCCTCCTCCACTAGTTTCTACAGATGTAGATTTAGCAGGGGCGGGAGGGGGGGGAATAAGGGGCTTTCGAGGTACGACAACTGGGATCCCCGAGAAGGGAGGAGAGAGATTGCCTAAGCCAATTCCAATCTTTCCGGCATTGGGGTCACAGTTGTTTAGCCGATCAGAGGTGGCTGTTGCTAATCTTTTTTCAGTTTTATATTTTTTCATACAGTTAATCACTTCCCGCCAAGGTTTCATTAACTTTTCCGCTGTCTTATCGTCATCTATCACCAAATCCCACAAACAATGACCATAGGCTCTCCCCTCCTCTACTTCAAAAATCGACTCCGGTTCTTTAAAAAACCCTTTCGCTTTACCCACTGCAACTAATCCTGACAAGTCTTTTAACTGACTTACTCCCCGCTTTTCTAAAAAGCGCTTTAATAATTCAAAAGCTACCTCGACCTCCATCGCCCGATGTGAGGAAAATCAGCGTCTTTGTACGGCTCTCGCTCCCGGGTTAGCTTCAACTGCGGAAAGCGGATCCCCGCTTGAATCCCGAGGTTGAATCCAGGCCGGAGGGTCGGGACGTATCAGAAATGATGCATAAATCGACTCCTCTTTGCCCCCTGGCCGCCGTCTGCCAGTGCATCTCCGTCTCTCGCTGCTGTATCCGAAATAGTCCTTTTCAGGTGTGGGTTACTAAAGTGTCCCTTCTCGCATCCCCAGCTTATCAGCAATGGTAGTTCTTTGCGTAGATCTATACCCTTAATGCTACGCCTTTCTAAGAGGGGTGTAAAGAAATCATATGCTGCTTGCCTCTGCGTTGTGCTTGTCGGCGCCGTTGCAGCTCCCAAGGTCTCGGCAGCACGTATCGGCTGAGCCCACCTATGTGGTCGCCCAGGGCACGCAGACCAGCTGCGCTGTCTGTTTTGCCGTCCCTCTGCTTGCAGGACCCGAACCCTACGCTGGACCGTCCGTGGTATCACGTCGGGGTCACCATTTGACGGAAAACCAGCGGGAGACAGGCACCATCCGATGATGATCATCAAGTCTCGTTTATTGGCAATTATCAAATATCTTTTATACCGTTCGTTAATTAGCTCATACATATTGCAAAAGCGCAGCTCATCATTGGCTGGGAGGTAGATACCAACTCCTCCCATGCTTATCTCCTGTGTTCAGCCTTGCAATTAGCAGTTACTTGTTTCTCACACTCCTTTACCGGTCAACAACAGCTGGGCCCAAGGTCGCTCCGACCCTGAGCCTGTCCTTCTACTTCAATGCCCTCTTTCTGCTAGCCGTTCCCGGGCTAGAGTTTCCCACATTGTCTCTTAATCCCTTGGCTTTTAAAGTTTACTACTTTTGTCTCGTTTGCCGGTGTTACTTCTCAATTGTTTTTCTTTTTCATAGCACTCTCGCTTTTAACATTTCCTTTTCACATCTGTTTTGGGTCACTGTCCTTATTGCATAAGATTGTCTTTATTTCCTAATACGCACTGCTGCCTAGGCTTTCTTTCTACAGCAACCTCAGTTCTCTTTGCTGTCTTTGCAAAATTATTTCTCGTCTCTCCTTAGCGCCCTCACTTTTTCCATTTCCTTTCTACCTCCCTTCTAGGTTACCGTCTCTGTTTTAATTTTTTCTTTTATTTCCCTATAAGTCCTTCCTTTTTAAATGTTATTTATAAGTTAACTCTCATTCCTTTGGAAGTTTAAAAAAAGTTATTTCTTCTATTTCACTAATGACCTTGCTTTTTCCACTTACTTTCTACATTTCCATTTTACTTGACCGTTGCTACTTTTAATTTTTTCCCTCATTTCTTGAATCTTATTTTCCTCTAAAATTTTGTACAATTTTATCTGGTGTCTTTATGTTTTAGTTATTTCTTGTCCTTAGTAGCAGTACCTTTGCTTTTATAATATTTTTCTATTTTCCATCCCTATTATTAATAGTTTGCTCTAGGTTTCCCTAATCCCTGTCACTTTTTAGATGCCTTCCTTTAGCCAGTTTCCTGTGCTTATTTTGCTCTGTTTTCTTTCAAGTATATGTCTTCCCTTAACACCATCACTTCACCAGTTTGCTTCATCTGTTTGCTGTCCCTATGTTTTAAATTTTATCTTTATTTCCATAATCCCCCTTGCTTTTTAAACCTTTTCTATGCCAATTTTTCTCCCTTTGCTGTCTTTTAAAAATTATTTCTTCTCTTCCCTTAGCATCACAGCTTTTAAAATTTGCTGTCTCTTTTAGATGGCTGTCCCTATCTATTTTTGCCCTTCCTTTTCCTAATCTCTTGCTTCCTAAATGTTCTGTCTACTTTTATTCCCTTTGCTGTTTCTCAGAATTATTTCTTGTCTTTCATTAGTACTGCTGCATTTTAACTTTCTTTCCGCTCCCGTTTCAGTTTCCTGTCCATCTTTTCATTTTTCTCTTTGGTTTTCTAACATCCCGCACTTGATTTTTTTTTCCCCTACATCTCCAAGTCACTTGGCCTTTGGTGTTTTATGTTTTTCCCTATTTCTTTACTATCAGTTTTAACTCCTCTGCCTAATGTTATCCATTGGCTGTATTAACACTTGAATAATTTCTTGTCTTTTGTTAGTGTCGCAGCTTTTAAAATGTCTTCTTTTACCTCATAGGCCTTTTACCTCACCGTCTTAGACGTTCCCCAGCAGCACATTGTTGTCGCAATCGCACCTCTCCAAGACATCTGTTCCCAAAAAAGAGCAATCTTTTTCTTTTCTATGCCATCTAGGATGCCTCCCGAGACCTTCCCTGTGCTCCACAGCATTTTGGTAGCATTTACTCTCCTTTTCAATCTCTTACCCCGCGAGCCTTTCGTGACCCCTCCGCTCCCAGTCGCCGTGCGTCCAGAGAGCCCCTTTGCGTCCCACAACCTTGTTTTAGCTCAGTAGCGGACTTTGGTCTTCCCTTGTTATCTCTGAACCCAGTCGTTGGGTTTGCTTGTGCTTCGGAGCACTCTTAGCATACCGTCTGCTGACTACGGTACCTCCAGCCGGTCCCCGGCTCCTGAGGAGATCTGTAATTTGGTCACACCCCTCCAGACCGTATCCTCATTTCCCAGAGCATTCTTTTGTCTCTGCGCCTCATCCGGGACCCCTCAGGGTGCCGCCACACCTACCGGCCCCTTTGAGGTCGCATTCTGCGCACTTTTAGCTTTGCTGTGGCACTCGCACCCCTCTCTCACCATCTGAAGATTTCCCGAGTCTGTATATGCTGCGCACAGCAGTCATTCTGTCCTTTCTCCCTCCTGTTTGTGCCTCCATTTGTTCCCTGGCTTTCTCACGTTGCGTTTACTGAGCTCAGATGCCCTCTGGATGTAATTGTCACATCCCCAAATACTTTTCTGTCTCTCTGCCTTCCTCAGGACATCTTCTATCCTAGTCACAGTCCTTTCCTAGACTCTCCTCAGGCTCCAGCTCCAAGGCTGCTTTGGTGTCTTGGGCTCCCTCGGCACTCCTCTGCTCCATTTGCTGAGTTCCCATGAGACATCCCCTCATAGAGATAGCCCAGGACCCTGTTCTAGCTCAGAAGGGCACTTTTCACCCCTCTTTACCCTCCAGCTCTATTCCTGAGTCAGTATCTGTTACCCTGATCACTTTTTTCTTTCCTCAATTCTTTGCCACCCCCCGTTCCAGCTCCCCCGAGAATATCTGTTAGTTTGGTCAATTCCCTTTTGAGCTTTCTGCATTCTCACCACTGCTTTAGTTTCTCTGGTCCATTAGAAACTATTCCTATCCCTGTGACAACGCCTCTTGTTCTGCCAGGACCTTTCCTAAAGCCATCTTTGTACTCTGCAGTAATTAATTTGTTTTCTGTCTTATAGTATGTTTCTCTTCGGTATCTGGTACCCCAAAAATATCTACGGGTGGCTCTGACCTTCTCTTGAGATTCTTGGAGAATCAATAGCCTGGATCTATTTTTAGCAACACACGTCTCAATGAGTTTTTATTGCACTTCCCCATTTATTCTTTATTTAGCTGCTTATATGCTCATCAGGACACTTCATATAACTTTTGATACCATTCCTGTATCTCCCTTTTGTAATTTTTGTCCTTTGAGACTGCTATCAGTGTCTTAAGGAAATCAGAGTGTCAAAATTACTCTGAATTATCAGTGATTTATAGAAAATAATTTCATTTGAACCAGAGATTTAATTCACTTTGCCATTCAGTCATATCTAGACTATAGCTCTGCTAGTATGTAGATAGTATGTGTGGTTTTGCTAGAAATGAACCATAATTGTATAACTCTTCTGTTTTACAGAAAAGTAAAACATACAACTAATGGTCATAATAGTGCTATTATAATCCAGGAGCTGCTCTTCTATATAAATTACTAAGACAGACATGGTTTTTCCCTGTATACATCCCAGGAAAATGAAGTTTAATTTCTTACCTGGCCACATTGCTGATGCAATACACGTAGGTGAAGAAAAACAAATAGTAGTACAATTACAGTAAGAACCACTCTTTTTGTCTTCTTCCCTGCTCTTAACATAAAGCACTTGAGAAAACTCCCTGCTGTTCCTTCAGCTGCCTTTATACCCTGTGGTGGTTCACCCCTCCCCTTTCCCAGGTGATTGTGGGAAGGGTGGTGGGCAGGGCCCGGGGTATATGAGCCACAGCCTCTGGTGAGGGAGCTCATTTTCCTCCTGGGTTTCTTCAGTGTGGGTGCTTTGGTGTTCCTGCACTTAAATGTAAGTTTTGAGCTGTTTAAATATTTTTGGACAGGTCTGTTTTGATATTTAAAGAAATGCAGATGCTTGTGAGAGGTAAGGCTTTTAGAACTCAATAAGGGTTGGTGGCATTTAAATTTGAAAGATCATTTGTGTCTAAACTTATCTATTTTTCCTTATCTAATACTGCATTGGAGGTTCAGGTGTGGTAAGATGGCTTGATAGTATGTTGTTCTGTTATTTTTTTCTTTTTAGTTTTGAGTATGTTTCTTTTTATTATTGGAATTCTCAACTTTATTGAGTCTTAAAATTATTTTCATTAACGCTCTTGTGTAATCTAGAAGGTGTTGACATTAACTGTTAAGGGTATTGATAAGATGTGGTAGGGGTTAGGGTGAGTGTTCTGTATGCATTTATGTATGGGAATTTATATATGCTGTTTCTTTAAGAAAAGAAGAGCAATACAAGTGTATAGTTAATATCCATAGACTTCTGTAAAACCCTCTGTAGGCTTGTGCAGAGCTAGTAGCCAAAAGCAATGGGAAAGGTCAGTAACTTTAGTAGTATTTTGTAGATGTTAAGGGGATGACTGTAGCTGGCAGCTAGAGTGCTAGCTGAGAGTACATCCTAACGGTCTTCAGGTTTGTACGTGTATAGGGTGTAATGCTTGAGTTAACATATGTCCTTTAATGGCAGGTGGTAGTTGGGCTCTACATGGTATTCCTACATGGGAGCAAGACCTATGGATCGGTTAAGCTATTGCTGTGCATCCAGGTGACTTCCACCATGTCCTTTTTTTCCAGAGGCGGCGGAGGAGTTGTTCAGGGTGACAGAGGAAAGCAGGGGAAATGCTGTAAGAAGGTAGGCCAGTGTGTGGTATATAGAAGGAAGATGTGACTGACGGCTGAATGAGTCTGCAGTGTGTTTTGGGGGGTTAGAAGGCGGTAGGAATGAGCCAAGTGTGAGCTGGACACAGGAGGGGAGTGGATCAAGGTGAGAGGTGATTGGTGTGCTGAAGTAGCGGTTCTTTCTGAGGTGTTGGGCTGATAGCGAAGGTAAAAGTGACCTGTGTTACTTGTGTGTTACAGGCGATGGGTGAGCCTCAAAGTGGCAGCTGGAACTGCAGAGGCTGGGCAGGCAAGCTGTCAAAGAAAAGATGTGTGAGAACGGGATTCGGCGTGGGTAGGTTGCTGTTCTGGGTAATATCGTAGCATGTATCTTCTTCCTTAAGCTTTTGCACATGTTCCATGTAGGCTTTGCGGGAGAGACACAGTGTGGTGATGAGACTTCAGAGAAGGCTATGGTGAGCGGTGATGGGTGGGCTGAAGGGTAGCGATGCGTCCTGAGGTGCCGCGTTGCAGGTGGTTGTGAGCAACGTGCGTTTGGCTCTTGCAGGTGGTGGGCGAGCCTCAAGGTGGCGACCGTATCTGATGGAGGCCAGGCAGGTGAGCTGTCGAGGGAAAGGTGCGTGTCTGAGATGGGGGCGGTTGGTGCGGGTGTCCTGAGACTCCCGCAGCACCTGAGCGGGTCCTTTTTTGCTTGGGTTCTTGCAGGTGCCGCCCGCAGGCTTCGGAGGGGAGACGCCGCATGCCGACGAGAGGTCCGAGAGGTGAGGGGGTTGAAGGCCAGGCTGTTGTTTGAGAGCAAGGTGTCGTACGGCCACTCAATGGAAGCGTTTGTCTCTGGTTCTGCAGGTTGTGCGCCGGCTGCCTTTAGGCCTGGATGCGCGTTTGAGGTGAGCTGGGTCGCAGAGGGGAGGGGCGCGGGGCTGGTGTGGTTCGTTCTTCCTTTTTTGGCAGAGCGACGGTAACTTTGTGTGTCCTGTGGTATGTCTAGGGGCCGCAGGGGGTGGCGTTCGTCCTCGTCCGGAATGGGCACGGAGCAGCCGGGTGCACGTGAGGTGGGGGACGTTGCGGGGTAGGTCCTTGTTGAGTGATGGGATGCTGACTGCCGGGGCGGTGTGTGTATTTTTGTTGTTTTTGTTTAGATGATGACAAGGCAGCTGGCCCTTGGAGGACCGATGCAGTGGGCTGCCTGTGCGCTTGTTCTTCTGAAGGATGGGTGGACCGGGACTCTGGGCCCCTTGAAAGCTAAGTTGAGGCAACGGTGCTGAGGAAGGGGTTGCGGGAGGGAGGGGTTTTAAGGATGGTGCAGCGGAGCGGGCTGTCTGGGAAGCGGTCCCCTTTGGGAGCAGGGAAAAGGAGCAGGTTCCTCTTGAACGTGACGGGAACGTGTGCCGGGCAGGGGGGTTCCAGGCTGTGTGCGTTATTGTGCAGCGTGTGTGTTTTGTGTTGGGTGTCTCCGACCTTCCTCGGGTCTCGGTTGCTCTCTTTGTTCTTTAGGAGCCAGGCAGGTGCCTCGGCAGCGTTACTAATGCCCGGCGAGGCCCTAGTCGTGGGCTCGGCGCCCATCGGGCGCTTCTCTTTTGGCGTCGCAAGCTTCAGGCGTGGATCGTTTTGGCGTCTCGGACGGTCGTCTTGGGCGGCGTCGTTCCCGGCTGCGTGAGCGGTGCCGCTCTGTGGCTGTGAGTTTTTTGGGGACTGGCGTTTCTTCCTTGCATCCGTAGGCGGTTAGGTCTTGAAGCTGGGCTGGTTGCGTGTCTGTCGTCTCGGTGGTGAGAGGAAGCTCTTGTCCCGGGCCACGAAGCTGTTGGCGTTCTCTGGTGTTGCCGTAGGGCCTGCCGACGTCACCGTTGGGGTCCCGCAGGCGGTCTTGCCGGACGGGGGTTTCCGTCTGGGTGTCGCCGTTCTCTCCGAGAGCTGCCTCTCATCCTTCGGGGTGCATTGCTTGTAGCGTTCTGCGTAGCGTTGTTCTGTGTGTGTCTTGGAGCCGCCCTGCCCGGGGATGGAGAGTCAGGGCAAGGTGGGTGGTGCTGGCATCTATGGATGCGCCCAGGCTTTGAGCGGGGAGGAGTTTTGCAGCCGTCTTGGATCAAGTGGCTGTTGTCGGTGGGCGAGGGAAGTAATTCCTGTTGGGTTTTGTGGGCTGGGCCCCCAGGGAACAACCGTAGGTGTCTGGGAGAGGGAGCTGGAGTCTTAGCTGAGCAGGTAGCATGTCCAGGGTGTTGTGGTTTGTCTGTGTGCTGGGCTTAATGTTTGATGTATTGTGCTTATGTTTAGGAGCCGCCCTAGTTGGGCTCTCAAGGGGGTGTTCCTACATGCGATCGAGACCCGTGTCATGGTTCAGCTGTGGCCGTGCATGCAGGTGACTTGTTTGACATCGGTTTGGCAGGTGCCGAGGGAGGAGTCGTGCAGGGTGATGGAGGGCGGCGCTGTCAGCAGGTGAGTTGGTGTGGTGTAGCTAGAGGGAAGATGTGGCTGTTGGCTCTACGAGCCCATTGTGGTAATTTTTCTTTGGGCGCATGCGAGGAGCCGAGCGGGATCTGGGCACCGGAGGGGAATCGCACAGGGTGAGCGGTGACGGGTGGGCTGAAGCGTAGCGATTCGTCCTGAGGTGCCGCGTTGCAGGTGGTTGTGAGCAATGTGCGTTTGGCTCTTGCAGGTGGCGACCGTATCTGATGGAGGCCAGGCAGGTGAGCTGTCGAGGGAAAGGTGCGTGTCTGAGATGGGGGCGGTTGGTGCGGGTGTCCTGAGAGTCCCGCAGCACCTGAGCGGGTCCTTTTTTGCTTGGGTTCTTGCAGGTGCCGCCCGCAGGCTTCGGAGGGGAGACGCCGCATGCCGACGAGAGGTCCGAGAGGTGAGGGGGTTGAAGGCCAGGCTGTTGTTTGAGAGCAAGGTGTCTGTCGTACGGCCACTCAATGGAAGCGTTTGTCTCTGGTTCTGCAGGTTGTGCGCCGGCTGCCTTTAGGCCTGGATGCGCGTTTGAGGTGAGCTGGGTCGCAGAGGGGAGGGGCGCGGGGCTGGTGTGGTTCGTTCTTCCTTTTTTGGCAGAGCGACGGTAACTTTGTGTGTCCTGTGGTATGTCTAGGGGCCGCAGGGGGTGGCGTTCGTCCTCGTCCGGAATGGGCACGGATCAGCCGGGTGCACGTGAGGTGGGGGACGTTGCGGGGTAGGTCCTTGTTGAGTGATGGGATGCTGACTGCCGGGGCGGTGTGTGTATTTTTGTTGTTTTTGTTTAGATGATGACAAGGCAGCTGGCCCTTGGAGGACCGATGCAGTGGGCTGCCTGTGCGCTTGTTCTTCTGAAGGATGGGTGGACCGGGACTCTGGGCCCCTTGAAAGCTAAGTTGAGGCAACGGTGCGGAGGAAGGGGTTGCGGGAGGGAGGGGTTTTAAGGATGGTGCAGCGGAGCGGGCTGTCCGGGAAGCGGTCCCCTTTGGGAGCAGGGAAAAGGAGCAGGTTCCTCTTCAATGTGACGGGAACGTGTGCCGGGCAGGGGGGTTCCAGGCTGTGTGCGTTATTGTGCAGTGTGTGTGTTTTGTGTTGGGTGTCTCCGACCTTCCTCGGGTCTCGGTTGCTCTCTTTGTTCTTTAGGAGCCGGGCAGGTGCCTCGGCAGCGTTGGTAGTGCCCGGCGAGGCCCTAGTCGTGGGCTCGGCGCCCATCGGGCGCTTCTCTTTTGGCGTTGCAAGCTTCCGGCGTGGATCGTTTTGGCGTCTCGGACGGTCGTCTTGGGCGGCGTCGTTCCCGGCCGCGTGAGTGGCGCCGCTCTGTGGCTGTGAGTTTTTTTGGGGACTGGCATTTCTTCCTTGCATCCGTAGGCGGTTAGGTCTTGAAGCTGGGCTGGTTGCGCGTCTGTCGTCTCGGTGGTGAGAGGAAGCTCTTGTCCCGGGCCACGAAGCTGTTGGCGTTCTCTGGTGTTGCCGTAGGGCCTGCCGACGTCACCGTCAGGGTCCCGCAGGCGGTCTTGCCGGACGGGGGTTTCCGTCTGGGTGTCGCCGTTCTCTCCGAGAGCTGCCTCTCATCCTTCGGGGTGCGTTGCCTGTAGCGTTCTGCGTAGCGTTGTTCTGTGTGTGTCTTGGAGCCGCCCTGCCCGGGGATGGAGAGTCAGGGCAAGGTGGGTGGTGCTGGCATCTATGGATGCGCCCAGGCTTTGAGCGGGGAGGAGTTTTGCAGCCGTCTTGGATCAAGTGGCTGTTGTCGGTGGGCGAGGGAAGTAATTCCTGTTGGGTTTTGTGGGCTGGGCCCCCAGGGAACAACCGTAGGTGTCTGGGAGAGGGAGCTGGAGTCTTAGCTGAGCAGGTAGCATGTCCAGGGTGTTGTGGCTTGTCTGTGTGCTGGGCTTAATGTTTGATGTATTGTGCTTATGTTTAGGAGCCGCCCTAGTTGGGCTCTCAAGGGGGTGTTCCTACATGCGATCGAGACCCGTGTCATGGTTCAGCTGTGGCCGTGCATGCAGGTGACTTGTTTGGCATGGGTTTGGCAGGTGCCGAGGGAGGAGTCGTGCAGGGTGATGGAGGGCGGCGCTGTCAGCAGGTGAGTTGGTGTGGTGTAGCTAGAGGGAAGATGTGGCTGTTGGCTCTACGAGCCCATTGTGGTAATTTTTCTTTGGGCGCATGCGAGGAGCCGAGCGGGATCTGGGCACCGGAGGGGAATCGCACAGGGTGAGCGGTGACGGGTGGGCTGAAGCGTAGCGATTCGTCCTGAGGTGCCGCGTTGCAGGTGGTTGTGAGCAATGTGCGTTTGGCTCTTGCAGGTGGCGACCGTATCTGATGGAGGCCAGGCAGGTGAGCTGTCGAGGGAAAGGTGCGTGTCTGAGATGGGGGCGGTTGGTGCGGGTGTCCTGAGAGTCCCGCAGCACCTGAGCGGGTCCTTTTTTGCTTGGGTTCTTGCAGGTGCCGCCCGCAGGCTTCGGAGGGGAGACGCCGCATGCCGACGAGAGGTCCGAGAGGTGAGGGGGTTGAAGGCCAGGCTGTTGTTTGAGAGCAAGGTGTCTGTCGTACGGCCACTCAATGGAAGCGTTTGTCTCTGGTTCTGCAGGTTGTGCGCCGGCTGCCTTTAGGCCTGGATGCGCGTTTGAGGTGAGCTGGGTCGCAGAGGGGAGGGGCGCGGGGCTGGTGTGGTTCGTTCTTCCTTTTTTGGCAGAGCGACGGTAACTTTGTGTGTCCTGTGGTATGTCTAGGGGCCGCAGGGGGTGGCGTTCGTCCTCGTCCGGAATGGGCACGGATCAGCCGGGTGCACGTGAGGTGGGGGACGTTGCGGGGTAGGTCCTTGTTGAGTGATGGGATGCTGACTGCCGGGGCGGTGTGTGTATTTTTGTTGTTTTTGTTTAGATGATGACAAGGCAGCTGGCCCTTGGAGGACCGATGCAGTGGGCTGCCTGTGCGCTTGTTCTTCTGAAGGATGGGTGGACCGGGACTCTGGGCCCCTTGAAAGCTAAGTTGAGGCAACGGTGCGGAGGAAGGGGTTGCGGGAGGGAGGGGTTTTAAGGATGGTGCAGCGGAGCGGGCTGTCCGGGAAGCGGTCCCCTTTGGGAGCAGGGAAAAGGAGCAGGTTCCTCTTCAATGTGACGGGAACGTGTGCCGGGCAGGGGGGTTCCAGGCTGTGTGCGTTATTGTGCAGTGTGTGTGTTTTGTGTTGGGTGTCTCCGACCTTCCTCGGGTCTCGGTTGCTCTCTTTGTTCTTTAGGAGCCGGGCAGGTGCCTCGGCAGCGTTGGTAGTGCCCGGCGAGGCCCTAGTCGTGGGCTCGGCGCCCATCGGGCGCTTCTCTTTTGGCGTTGCAAGCTTCCGGCGTGGATCGTTTTGGCGTCTCGGACGGTCGTCTTGGGCGGCGTCGTTCCCGGCCGCGTGAGTGGCGCCGCTCTGTGGCTGTGAGTTTTTTTGGGGACTGGCATTTCTTCCTTGCATCCGTAGGCGGTTAGGTCTTGAAGCTGGGCTGGTTGCGCGTCTGTCGTCTCGGTGGTGAGAGGAAGCTCTTGTCCCGGGCCACGAAGCTGTTGGCGTTCTCTGGTGTTGCCGTAGGGCCTGCCGACGTCACCGTCAGGGTCCCGCAGGCGGTCTTGCCGGACGGGGGTTTCCGTCTGGGTGTCGCCGTTCTCTCCGAGAGCTGCCTCTCATCCTTCGGGGTGCGTTGCCTGTAGCGTTCTGCGTAGCGTTGTTCTGTGTGTGTCTTGGAGCCGCCCTGCCCGGGGATGGAGAGTCAGGGCAAGGTGGGTGGTGCTGGCATCTATGGATGCACCCAGGCTTTGAGCGGGGAGGAGTTTTGCAGCCGTCTTGGATCAAGTGGCTGTTGTCGGTGGGCGAGGGAAGTAATTCCTGTTGGGTTTTGTGGGCTGGGCCCCCAGGGAACAACCGTAGGTGTCTGGGAGAGGGAGCTGGAGTCTTAGCTGAGCAGGTAGCATGTCCAGGGTGTTGTGGCTTGTCTGTGTGCTGGGCTTAATGTTTGATGTATTGTGCTTATGTTTAGGAGCCGCCCTAGTTGGGCTCTCAAGGGGGTGTTCCTACATGCGATCGAGACCCGTGTCATGGTTCAGCTGTGGCCGTGCATGCAGGTGACTTGTTTGGCATGGGTTTGGCAGGTGCCGAGGGAGGAGTCGTGCAGGGTGATGGAGGGCGGCGCTGTCAGCAGGTGAGTTGGTGTGTGGTGTAGCTAGAGGGAAGATGTGGCTGTTGGCTCTACGAGCCCATTGTGGTAATTTTTCTTTGGGCGCATGCGAGGAGCCGAGCGGGATCTGGGCACCGGAGGGGAATCGCACAGGGTGAGCGGTGACGGGTGGGCTGAAGCGTAGCGATGCGTCCTGAGGTGCCGCGTTGCAGGTGGTTGTGAGCAACGTGCGTTTGGCTCTTGCAGGTGGTGGGCGAGCCTCAAGGTGGCGACCGTATCTGATGGAGGCCAGGCAGGTGAGCTGTCGAGGGAAAGGTGCGTGTCTGAGATGGGGGCGGTTGGTGCGGGTGTCCTGAGAGTCCCGCAGCACCTGAGCGGGTCCTTTTTTGCTTGGGTTCTTGCAGGTGCCGCCCGCAGGCTTCGGAGGGGAGACGCCGCATGCCGACGAGAGGTCCGAGAGGTGAGGGGGTTGAAGGCCAGGCTGTTGTTTGAGAGCAAGGTGTCTGTCGTACGGCCACTCAATGGAAGCGTTTGTCTCTGGTTCTGCAGGTTGTGCGCCGGCTGCCTTTAGGCCTGGATGCGCGTTTGAGGTGAGCTGGGTCGCAGAGGGGAGGGGCGCGGGGCTGGTGTGGTTCGTTCTTCCTTTTTTGGCAGAGCGACGGTAACTTTGTGTGTCCTGTGGTATGTCTAGGGGCCGCAGGGGGTGGCGTTCGTCCTCGTCCGGAATGGGCACGGAGCAGCCGGGTGCACGTGAGGTGGGGGACGTTGCGGGGTAAGTCCTTGTTGAGTGATGGGATGCTGACTGCCGGGGCGGTGTGTGTATTTTTGTTGTTTTTGTTTAGATGATGACAAGGCAGCTGGCCCTTGGAGGACCGATGCAGTGGGCTGCCTGTGCGCTTGTTCTTCTGAAGGATGGGTGGACCGGGACTCTGGGCCCCTTGAAAGCTAAGTTGAGGCAACGGTGCGGAGGAAGGGGTTGCGGGAGGGAGGGGTTTTAAGGATGGTGCAGCGGAGCGGGCTGTCCGGGAAGCGGTCCCCTTTGGGAGCAGGGAAAAGGAGCAGGTTCCTCTTCAATGTGACGGGAACGTGTGCCGGGCAGGGGGGTTCCAGGCTGTGTGCGTTATTGTGCAGTGTGTGTGTTTTGTGTTGGGTGTCTCCGACCTTCCTCGGGTCTCGGTTGCTCTCTTTGTTCTTTAGGAGCCGGGCAGGTGCCTCGGCAGCGTTGGTAGTGCCCGGCGAGGCCCTAGTCGTGGGCTCGGCGCCCATCGGGCGCTTCTCTTTTGGCGTTGCAAGCTTCCGGCGTGGATCGTTTTGGCGTCTCGGACGGTCGTCTTGGGCGGCGTCGTTCCCGGCCGCGTGAGTGGCGCCGCTCTGTGGCTGTGAGTTTTTTTGGGGACTGGCATTTCTTCCTTGCATCCATAGGCGGTTAGGTCTTGAAGCTGGGCTGGTTGCGCGTCTGTCGTCTCGGTGGTGAGAGGAAGCTCTTGTCCCGGGCCACGAAGCTGTTGGCGTTCTCTGGTGTTGCCGTAGGGCCTGCCGACGTCACCGTCAGGGTCCCGCAGGCGGTCTTGCCGGACGGGGGTTTCCGTCTGGGTGTCGCCGTTCTCTCCGAGAGCTGCCTCTCATCCTTCGGGGTGCGTTGCCTGTAGCGTTCTGCGTAGCGTTGTTCTGTGTGTGTCTTGGAGCCGCCCTGCCCGGGGATGGAGAGTCAGGGCAAGGTGGGTGGTGCTGGCATCTATGGATGCGCCCAGGCTTTGAGCGGGGAGGAGTTTTGCAGCCGTCTTGGATCAAGTGGCTGTTGTCGGTGGGCGAGGGAAGTAATTCCTGTTGGGTTTTGTGGGCTGGGCCCCCAGGGAACAACCGTAGGTGTCTGGGAGAGGGAGCTGGAGTCTTAGCTGAGCAGGTAGCATGTCCAGGGTGTTGTGGTTTGTCTGTGTGCTGGGCTTAATGTTTGATGTATTGTGCTTATGTTTAGGAGCCGCCCTAGTTGGGCTCTCAAGGGGGTGTTCCTACATGCGATCGAGACCCGTGTCATGGTTCAGCTGTGGCCGTGCATGCAGGTGACTTGTTTGGCATGGGTTTGGCAGGTGCCGAGGGAGGAGTCGTGCAGGGTGATGGAGGGCGGCGCTGTCAGCAGGTGAGTTGGTGTGTGGTGTAGCTAGAGGGAAGATGTGGCTGTTGGCTCTACGAGCCCATTGTGGTAATTTTTCTTTGGGCGCATGCGAGGAGCCGAGCGGGATCTGGGCACCGGAGGGGAATCGCACAGGGTGAGCGGTGACGGGTGGGCTGAAGCGTAGCGATGCGTCCTGAGGTGCCGCGTTGCAGGTGGTTGTGAGCAACGTGCGTTTGGCTCTTGCAGGTGGTGGGCGAGCCTCAAGGTGGCGACCGTATCTGATGGAGGCCAGGCAGGTGAGCTGTCGAGGGAAAGGTGCGTGTCTGAGATGGGGGCGGTTGGTGCGGGTGTCCTGAGAGTCCCGCAGCACCTGAGCGGGTCCTTTTTTGCTTGGGTTCTTGCAGGTGCCGCCCGCAGGCTTCGGAGGGGAGACGCCGCGTGCCGACGAGAGGTCCGAGAGGTGAGGGGGTTGAAGGCCAGGCTGTTGTTTGAGAGCAAGGTGTCTGTCGTATGGCCACTCAATGGAAGCGTTTGTCTCTGGTTCTGCAGGTTGTGCGCCGGCTGCCTTTGGGCCTGGATGCGCGTTTGAGGTGAGCTGGGTCGCAGAGGGGAGGGGCGCGGGGCTGGTGTGGTTCGTTCTTCCTTTTTTGGCAGAGCGACGGTAACTTTGTGTGTCCTGTGGTATGTCTAGGGGCCGCAGGGGGTGGCGTTCGTCCTCGTCCGGAATGGGCACGGAGCAGCCGGGTGCACGTGAGGTGGGGGACGTTGCGGGGTAAGTCCTTGTTGAGTGATGGGATGCTGACTGCCGGGGCGGTGTGTGTATTTTTGTTGTTTTTGTTTAGATGATGACAAGGCAGCTGGCCCTTGGAGGACCGATGCAGTGGGCTGCCTGTGCGCTTGTTCTTCTGAAGGATGGGTGGACCGGGACTCTGGGCCCCTTGAAAGCTAAGTTGAGGCAACGGTGCGGAGGAAGGGGTTGCGGGAGGGAGGGGTTTTAAGGATGGTGCAGCGGAGCGGGCTGTCCGGGAAGCGGTCCCCTTTGGGAGCAGGGAAAAGGAGCAGGTTCCTCTTCAATGTGACGGGAACGTGTGCCGGGCAGGGGGGTTCCAGGCTGTGTGCGTTATTGTGCAGTGTGTGTGTTTTGTGTTGGGTGTCTCCGACCTTCCTCGGGTCTCGGTTGCTCTCTTTGTTCTTTAGGAGCCGGGCAGGTGCCTCGGCAGCGTTGGTAGTGCCCGGCGAGGCCCTAGTCGTGGGCTCGGCGCCCATCGGGCGCTTCTCTTTTGGCGTCGCAAGCTTCCGGCGTGGATCGTTTTGGCGTCTCGGACGGTCGTCTTGGGCGGCGTCGTTCCCGGCCGCGTGAGTGGCGCCGCTCTGTGGCTGTGAGTTTTTTTGGGGACTGGCATTTCTTCCTTGCATCCGTAGGCGGTTAGGTCTTGAAGCTGGGCTGGTTGCGCGTCTGTCGTCTCGGTGGTGAGAGGAAGCTCTTGTCCCGGGCCACGAAGCTGTTGGCGTTCTCTGGTGTTGCCGTAGGGCCTGCCGACGTCACCGTCAGGGTCCCGCAGGCGGTCTTGCCGGACGGGGGTTTCCGTCTGGGTGTCGCCGTTCTCTCCGAGAGCTGCCTCTCATCCTTCGGGGTGCGTTGCCTGTAGCGTTCTGCGTAGCGTTGTTCTGTGTGTGTCTTGGAGCCGCCCTGCCCGGGGATGGAGAGTCAGGGCAAGGTGGGTGGTGCTGGCATCTATGGATGCACCCAGGCTTTGAGCGGGGAGGAGTTTTGCAGCCGTCTTGGATCAAGTGGCTGTTGTCGGTGGGCGAGGGAAGTAATTCCTGTTGGGTTTTGTGGGCTGGGCCCCCAGGGAACAACCGTAGGTGTCTGGGAGAGGGAGCTGGAGTCTTAGCTGAGCAGGTAGCATGTCCAGGGTGTTGTGGCTTGTCTGTGTGCTGGGCTTAATGTTTGATGTATTGTGCTTATGTTTAGGAGCCGCCCTAGTTGGGCTCTCAAGGGGGTGTTCCTACATGCGATCGAGACCCGTGTCATGGTTCAGCTGTGGCCGTGCATGCAGGTGACTTGTTTGGCATGGGTTTGGCAGGTGCCGAGGGAGGAGTCGTGCAGGGTGATGGAGGGCGGCGCTGTCAGCAGGTGAGTTGGTGTGTGGTGTAGCTAGAGGGAAGATGTGGCTGTTGGCTCTACGAGCCCATTGTGGTAATTTTTCTTTGGGCGCATGCGAGGAGCCGAGCGGGATCTGGGCACCGGAGGGGAATCGCACAGGGTGAGCGGTGACGGGTGGGCTGAAGCGTAGCGATGCGTCCTGAGGTGCCGCGTTGCAGGTGGTTGTGAGCAACGTGCGTTTGGCTCTTGCAGGTGGTGGGCGAGCCTCAAGGTGGCGACCGTATCTGATGGAGGCCAGGCAGGTGAGCTGTCGAGGGAAAGGTGCGTGTCTGAGATGGGGGCGGTTGGTGCGGGTGTCCTGAGAGTCCCGCAGCACCTGAGCGGGTCCTTTTTTGCTTGGGTTCTTGCAGGTGCCGCCCGCAGGCTTCGGAGGGGAGACGCCGCATGCCGACGAGAGGTCCGAGAGGTGAGGGGGTTGAAGGCCAGGCTGTTGTTTGAGAGCAAGGTGTCTGTCGTACGGCCACTCAATGGAAGCGTTTGTCTCTGGTTCTGCAGGTTGTGCGCCGGCTGCCTTTAGGCCTGGATGCGCGTTTGAGGTGAGCTGGGTCGCAGAGGGGAGGGGCGCGGGGCTGGTGTGGTTCGTTCTTCCTTTTTTGGCAGAGCGACGGTAACTTTGTGTGTCCTGTGGTATGTCTAGGGGCCGCAGGGGGTGGCGTTCGTCCTCGTCCGGAATGGGCACGGAGCAGCCGGGTGCACGTGAGGTGGGGGACGTTGCGGGGTAAGTCCTTGTTGAGTGATGGGATGCTGACTGCCGGGGCGGTGTGTGTATTTTTGTTGTTTTTGTTTAGATGATGACAAGGCAGCTGGCCCTTGGAGGACCGATGCAGTGGGCTGCCTGTGCGCTTGTTCTTCTGAAGGATGGGTGGACCGGGACTCTGGGCCCCTTGAAAGCTAAGTTGAGGCAACGGTGCGGAGGAAGGGGTTGCGGGAGGGAGGGGTTTTAAGGATGGTGCAGCGGAGCGGGCTGTCCGGGAAGCGGTCCCCTTTGGGAGCAGGGAAAAGGAGCAGGTTCCTCTTCAATGTGACGGGAACGTGTGCCGGGCAGGGGGGTTCCAGGCTGTGTGCGTTATTGTGCAGTGTGTGTGTTTTGTGTTGGGTGTCTCCGACCTTCCTCGGGTCTCGGTTGCTCTCTTTGTTCTTTAGGAGCCGGGCAGGTGCCTCGGCAGCGTTGGTAGTGCCCGGCGAGGCCCTAGTCGTGGGCTCGGCGCCCATCGGGCGCTTCTCTTTTGGCGTTGCAAGCTTCCGGCGTGGATCGTTTTGGCGTCTCGGACGGTCGTCTTGGGCGGCGTCGTTCCCGGCCGCGTGAGTGGCGCCGCTCTGTGGCTGTGAGTTTTTTTGGGGACTGGCATTTCTTCCTTGCATCCATAGGCGGTTAGGTCTTGAAGCTGGGCTGGTTGCGCGTCTGTCGTCTCGGTGGTGAGAGGAAGCTCTTGTCCCGGGCCACGAAGCTGTTGGCGTTCTCTGGTGTTGCCGTAGGGCCTGCCGACGTCACCGTCAGGGTCCCGCAGGCGGTCTTGCCGGACGGGGGTTTCCGTCTGGGTGTCGCCGTTCTCTCCGAGAGCTGCCTCTCATCCTTCGGGGTGCGTTGCCTGTAGCGTTCTGCGTAGCGTTGTTCTGTGTGTGTCTTGGAGCCGCCCTGCCCGGGGATGGAGAGTCAGGGCAAGGTGGGTGGTGCTGGCATCTATGGATGCGCCCAGGCTTTGAGCGGGGAGGAGTTTTGCAGCCGTCTTGGATCAAGTGGCTGTTGTCGGTGGGCGAGGGAAGTAATTCCTGTTGGGTTTTGTGGGCTGGGCCCCCAGGGAACAACCGTAGGTGTCTGGGAGAGGGAGCTGGAGTCTTAGCTGAGCAGGTAGCATGTCCAGGGTGTTGTGGTTTGTCTGTGTGCTGGGCTTAATGTTTGATGTATTGTGCTTATGTTTAGGAGCCGCCCTAGTTGGGCTCTCAAGGGGGTGTTCCTACATGCGATCGAGACCCGTGTCATGGTTCAGCTGTGGCCGTGCATGCAGGTGACTTGTTTGGCATGGGTTTGGCAGGTGCCGAGGGAGGAGTCGTGCAGGGTGATGGAGGGCGGCGCTGTCAGCAGGTGAGTTGGTGTGTGGTGTAGCTAGAGGGAAGATGTGGCTGTTGGCTCTACGAGCCCATTGTGGTAATTTTTCTTTGGGCGCATGCGAGGAGCCGAGCGGGATCTGGGCACCGGAGGGGAATCGCACAGGGTGAGCGGTGACGGGTGGGCTGAAGCGTAGCGATGCGTCCTGAGGTGCCGCGTTGCAGGTGGTTGTGAGCAACGTGCGTTTGGCTCTTGCAGGTGGTGGGCGAGCCTCAAGGTGGCGACCGTATCTGATGGAGGCCAGGCAGGTGAGCTGTCGAGGGAAAGGTGCGTGTCTGAGATGGGGGCGGTTGGTGCGGGTGTCCTGAGAGTCCCGCAGCACCTGAGCGGGTCCTTTTTTGCTTGGGTTCTTGCAGGTGCCGCCCGCAGGCTTCGGAGGGGAGACGCTGCATGCCGACGAGAGGTCCGAGAGGTGAGGGGGTTGAAGGCCAGGCTGTTGTTTGAGAGCAAGGTGTCGTACGGCCACTCAATGGAAGCGTTTGTCTCTGGTTCTGCAGGTTGTGCGCCGGCTGCCTTTGGGCCTGGATGCGCGTTTGAGGTGAGCTGGGTCGCAGAGGGGAGGGGCGCGGGGCTGGTGTGGTTCGTTCTTCCTTTTTTGGCAGAGCGACGGTAACTTTGTGTGTCCTGTGGTATGTCTAGGGGCCGCAGGGGGTGGCGTTCGTCCTCGTCCGGAATGGGCACGGAGCAGCCGGGTGCACGTGAGGTGGGGGACGTTGCGGGGTAGGTCCTTGTTGAGTGATGGGATGCTGACTGCCGGGGCGGTGTGTGTATTTTTGTTGTTTTTGTTTAGATGATGACAAGGCAGCTGGCCCTTGGAGGACCGATGCAGTGGGCTGCCTGTGCGCTTGTTCTTCTGAAGGATGGGTGGACCGGGACTCTGGGCCCCTTGAAAGCTAAGTTGAGGCAACGGTGCGGAGGAAGGGGTTGCGGGAGGGAGGGGTTTTAAGGATGGTGCAGCGGAGCGGGCTGTCCGGGAAGCGGTCCCCTTTGGGAGCAGGGAAAAGGAGCAGGTTCCTCTTCAATGTGACGGGAACGTGTGCCGGGCAGGGGGGTTCCAGGCTGTGTGCGTTATTGTGCAGTGTGTGTGTTTTGTGTTGGGTGTCTCCGACCTTCCTCGGGTCTCGGTTGCTCTCTTTGTTCTTTAGGAGCCGGGCAGGTGCCTCGGCAGCGTTGGTAGTGCCCGGCGAGGCCCTAGTCGTGGGCTCGGCGCCCATCGGGCGCTTCTCTTTTGGCGTTGCAAGCTTCCGGCGTGGATCGTTTTGGCGTCTCGGACGGTCGTCTTGGGCGGCGTCGTTCCCGGCCGCGTGAGTGGCGCCGCTCTGTGGCTGTGAGTTTTTTTGGGGACTGGCATTTCTTCCTTGCATCCGTAGGCGGTTAGGTCTTGAAGCTGGGCTGGTTGCGCGTCTGTCGTCTCGGTTGTGAGAGGAAGCTCTTGTCCCGGGCCACGAAGCTGTTGGCGTTCTCTGGTGTTGCCGTAGGGCCTGCCGACGTCACCGTCGGGGTCCCGCAGGCGGTCTTGCCGGACGGGGGTTTCCGTCTGGGTGTCGCCGTTCTCTCCGAGAGCTGCCTCTCATCCTTCGGGGTGCGTTGCCTGTAGCGTTCTGCGTAGCGTTGTTCTGTGTGTGTCTTGGAGCCGCCCTGCCCGGGGATGGAGAGTCAGGGCAAGGTGGGTGGTGCTGGCATCTATGGATGCGCCCAGGCTTTGAGCGGGGAGGAGTTTTGCAGCCGTCTTGGATCAAGTGGCTGTTGTCGGTGGGCGAGGGAAGTAATTCCTGTTGGGTTTTGTGGGCTGGGCCCCCAGGGAACAACCGTAGGTGTCTGGGAGAGGGAGCTGGAGTCTTAGCTGAGCAGGTAGCATGTCCAGGGTGTTGTGGTTTGTCTGTGTGCTGGGCTTAATGTTTGATGTATTGTGCTTATGTTTAGGAGCCGCCCTAGTTGGGCTCTCAAGGGGGTGTTCCTACATGCGATCGAGACCCGTGTCATGGTTCAGCTGTGGCCGTGCATGCAGGTGACTTGTTTGGCATGGGTTTGGCAGGTGCCGAGGGAGGAGTCGTGCAGGGTGATGGAGGGCGGCGCTGTCAGCAGGTGAGTTGGTGTGTGGTGTAGCTAGAGGGAAGGTGTGGCTGTTGGCTCTACGAGCCCATTGTGGTAATTTTTCTTTGGGCGCATGCGAGGAGCCGAGCGGGATCTGGGCACCGGAGGGGAATCGCACAGGGTGAGCGGTGACGGGTGGGCTGAAGCGTAGCGATGCGTCCTGAGGTGCCGCGTTGCAGGTGGTTGTGAGCAACGTGCGTTTGGCTCTTGCAGGTGGTGGGCGAGCCTCAAGGTGGCGACCGTATCTGATGGAGGCCAGGCAGGTGAGCTGTCGAGGGAAAGGTGCGTGTCTGAGATGGGGGCGGTTGGTGCGGGTGTCCTGAGAGTCCCGCAGCACCTGAGCGGGTCCTTTTTTGCTTGGGTTCTTGCAGGTGCCGCCCGCAGGCTTCGGAGGGGAGACGCCACGTGCCGACGAGAGGTCCGAGAGGTGAGGGGGTTGAAGGCCAGGCTGTTGTTTGAGAGCAAGGTGTCTGTCGTATGGCCACTCAATGGAAGCGTTTGTCTCTGGTTCTGCAGGTTGTGCGCCGGCTGCCTTTGGGCCTGGATGCGCGTTTGAGGTGAGCTGGGTCGCAGAGGGGAGGGGCGCGGGGCTGGTGTGGTTCGTTCTTCCTTTTTTGGCAGAGCGACGGTAACTTTGTGTGTCCTGTGGTATCTCTAGGGGCCGCAGGGGGTGGCGTTCGTCCTCGTCCGGAATGGGCACGGAGCAGCCGGGTGCACGTGAGGTGGGGGACGTTGCGGGGTAAGTCCTTGTTGAGTGATGGGATGCTGACTGCCGGGGCGGTGTGTGTATTTTTGTTGTTTTTGTTTAGATGATGACAAGGCAGCTGGCCCTTGGAGGACCGATGCAGTGGGCTGCCTGTGCGCTTGTTCTTCTGAAGGATGGGTGGACCGGGACTCTGGGCCCCTTGAAAGCTAAGTTGAGGCAACGGTGCGGAGGAAGGGGTTGCGGGAGGGAGGGGTTTTAAGGATGGTGCAGCGGAGCGGGCTGTCCGGGAAGCGGTCCCCTTTGGGAGCAGGGAAAAGGAGCAGGTTCCTCTTCAATGTGACGGGAACGTGTGCCGGGCAGGGGGGTTCCAGGCTGTGTGCGTTATTGTGCAGTGTGTGTGTTTTGTGTTGGGTGTCTCCGACCTTCCTCGGGTCTCGGTTGCTCTCTTTGTTCTTTAGGAGCCGGGCAGGTGCCTCGGCAGCGTTGGTAGTGCCCGGCGAGGCCCTAGTCGTGGGCTCGGCGCCCATCGGGCGCTTCTCTTTTGGCGTCGCAAGCTTCCGGCGTGGATCGTTTTGGCGTCTCGGACGGTCGTCTTGGGCGGCGTCGTTCCCGGCCGCGTGAGTGGCGCCGCTCTGTGGCTGTGAGTTTTTTTGGGGACTGGCATTTCTTCCTTGCATCCGTAGGCGGTTAGGTCTTGAAGCTGGGCTGGTTGCGCGTCTGTCGTCTCGGTTGTGAGAGGAAGCTCTTGTCCCGGGCCACGAAGCTGTTGGCGTTCTCTGGTGTTGCCGTAGGGCCTGCCGACGTCACCGTTGGGGTCCCGCAGGCGGTCTTGCCGGACGGGGGTTTCCGTCTGGGTGTCGCCGTTCTCTCCGAGAGCTGCCTCTCATCCTTCGGGGTGCGTTGCCTGTAGCGTTCTGCGTAGCGTTGTTCTGTGTGTGTCTTGGAGCCGCCCTGCCCGGGGATGGAGAGTCAGGGCAAGGTGGGTGGTGCTGGCATCTATGGATGCGCCCAGGCTTTGAGCGGGGAGGAGTTTTGCAGCCGTCTTGGATCAAGTGGCTGTTGTCGGTGGGTGAGGGAAGTAATTCCTGTTGGGTTTTGTGGGCTGGGCCCCCAGGGAACAACCGTAGGTGTCTGGGAGAGGGAGCTGGAGTCTTAGCTGAGCAGGTAGCATGTCCAGGGTGTTGTGGTTTGTCTGTGTGCTGGGCTTAATGTTTGATGTATTGTGCTTATGTTTAGGAGCCGCCCTAGTTGGGCTCTCAAGGGGGTGTTCCTACATGCGATCGAGACCCGTGTCATGGTTCAGCTGTGGCCGTGCATGCAGGTGACTTGTTTGACATCGGTTTGGCAGGTGCCGAGGGAGGAGTCGTGCAGGGTGATGGAGGGCGGCGCTGTCAGCAGGTGAGTTGGTGTGGTGTAGCTAGAGGGAAGGTGTGGCTGTTGGCTCTACGAGCCCATTGTGGTAATTTTTCTTTGGGCGCATGCGAGGAGCCGAGCGGGATCTGGGCACCGGAGGGGAATCGCACAGGGTGAGCGGTGACGGGTGGGCTGAAGCGTAGCGATGCGTCCTGAGGTGCCGCGTTGCAGGTGGTTGTGAGCAATGTGCGTTTGGCTCTTGCAGGTGGCGACCGTATCTGATGGAGGCCAGGCAGGTGAGCTGTCGAGGGAAAGGTGCGTGTCTGAGATGGGGGCGGTTGGTGCGGGTGTCCTGAGAGTCCCGCAGCACCTGAGCGGGTCCTTTTTTGCTTGGGTTCTTGCAGGTGCCGCCCGCAGGCTTCGGAGGGGAGACGCTGCATGCCGACGAGAGGTCCGAGAGGTGAGGGGGTTGAAGGCCAGGCTGTTGTTTGAGAGCAAGGTGTCGTACGGCCACTCAATGGAAGCGTTTGTCTCTGGTTCTGCAGGTTGTGCGCCGGCTGCCTTTGGGCCTGGATGCGCGTTTGAGGTGAGCTGGGTCGCAGAGGGGAGGGGCGCGGGGCTGGTGTGGTTCGTTCTTCCTTTTTTGGCAGAGCGACGGTAACTTTGTGTGTCCTGTGGTATGTCTAGGGGCCGCAGGGGGTGGCGTTCGTCCTCGTCCGGAATGGGCACGGAGCAGCCGGGTGCACGTGAGGTGGGGGACGTTGCGGGGTAGGTCCTTGTTGAGTGATGGGATGCTGACTGCCGGGGCGGTGTGTGTATTTTTGTTGTTTTTGTTTAGATGATGACAAGGCAGCTGGCCCTTGGAGGACCGATGCAGTGGGCTGCCTGTGCGCTTGTTCTTCTGAAGGATGGGTGGACCGGGACTCTGGGCCCCTTGAAAGCTAAGTTGAGGCAACGGTGCGGAGGAAGGGGTTGCGGGAGGGAGGGGTTTTAAGGATGGTGCAGCGGAGCGGGCTGTCCGGGAAGCGGTCCCCTTTGGGAGCAGGGAAAAGGAGCAGGTTCCTCTTCAATGTGACGGGAACGTGTGCCGGGCAGGGGGGTTCCAGGCTGTGTGCGTTATTGTGCAGTGTGTGTGTTTTGTGTTGGGTGTCTCCGACCTTCCTCGGGTCTCGGTTGCTCTCTTTGTTCTTTAGGAGCCGGGCAGGTGCCTCGGCAGCGTTGGTAGTGCCCGGCGAGGCCCTAGTCGTGGGCTCGGCGCCCATCGGGCGCTTCTCTTTTGGCGTCGCAAGCTTCCGGCGTGGATCGTTTTGGCGTCTCGGACGGTCGTCTTGGGCGGCGTCGTTCCCGGCCGCGTGAGTGGCGCCGCTCTGTGGCTGTGAGTTTTTTTGGGGACTGGCATTTCTTCCTTGCATCCGTAGGCGGTTAGGTCTTGAAGCTGGGCTGGTTGCGCGTCTGTCGTCTCGGTTGTGAGAGGAAGCTCTTGTCCCGGGCCACGAAGCTGTTGGCGTTCTCTGGTGTTGCCGTAGGGCCTGCCGACGTCACCGTTGGGGTCCCGCAGGCGGTCTTGCCGGACGGGGGTTTCCGTCTGGGTGTCGCCGTTCTCTCCGAGAGCTGCCTCTCATCCTTCGGGGTGCGTTGCCTGTAGCGTTCTGCGTAGCGTTGTTCTGTGTGTGTCTTGGAGCCGCCCTGCCCGGGGATGGAGAGTCAGGGCAAGGTGGGTGGTGCTGGCATCTATGGATGCGCCCAGGCTTTGAGCGGGGAGGAGTTTTGCAGCCGTCTTGGATCAAGTGGCTGTTGTCGGTGGGCGAGGGAAGTAATTCCTGTTGGGTTTTGTGGGCTGGGCCCCCAGGGAACAACCGTAGGTGTCTGGGAGAGGGAGCTGGAGTCTTAGCTGAGCAGGTAGCATGTCCAGGGTGTTGTGGTTTGTCTGTGTGCTGGGCTTAATGTTTGATGTATTGTGCTGATGTTTAGGAGCCGCCCTAGTTGGGCTCTCAAGGGGGTGTTCCTACATGCGATCGAGACCCGTGTCATGGTTCAGCTGTGGCCGTGCATGCAGGTGACTTGTTTGGCATGGGTTTGGCAGGTGCCGAGGGAGGAGTCGTGCAGGGTGATGGAGGGCGGCGCTGTCAGCAGGTGAGTTGGTGTGTGGTGTAGCTAGAGGGAAGATGTGGCTGTTGGCTCTACGAGCCCATTGTGGTAATTTTTCTTTGGGCGCATGCGAGGAGCCGAGCGGGATCTGGGCACCGGAGGGGAATCGCACAGGGTGAGCGGTGACGGGTGGGCTGAAGCGTAGCGATGCGTCCTGAGGTGCCGCGTTGCAGGTGGTTGTGAGCAACGTGCGTTTGGCTCTTGCAGGTGGCGACCGTATCTGATGGAGGCCAGGCAGGTGAGCTGTCGAGGGAAAGGTGCGTGTCTGAGATGGGGGCGGTTGGTGCGGGTGTCCTGAGAGTCCCGCAGCACCTGAGCGGGTCCTTTTTTTCTTGGGTTCTTGCAGGTGCCGCCCGCAGGCTTCGGAGGGGAGACGCCGCATGCCGACGAGAGGTCCGAGAGGTGAGGGGGTTGAAGGCCAGGCTGTTGTTTGAGAGCAAGGTGTCGTACGGCCACTCAATGGAAGCGTTTGTCTCTGGTTCTGCAGGTTGTGCGCCGGCTGCCTTTGGGCCTGGATGCGCGTTTGAGGTGAGCTGGGTCGCAGAGGGGAGGGGCGCGGGGCTGGTGTGGTTCGTTCTTCCTTTTTTGGCAGAGCGACGGTAACTTTGTGTGTCCTGTGGTATGTCTAGGGGCCGCAGGGGGTGGCGTTCGTCCTCGTCCGGAATGGGCACGGAGCAGCCGGGTGCACGTGAGGTGGGGGACGTTGCGGGGTAAGTCCTTGTTGAGTGATGGGATGCTGACTGCCGGGGCGGTGTGTGTATTTTTGTTGTTTTTGTTTAGATGATGACAAGGCAGCTGGCCCTTGGAGGACCGATGCAGTGGGCTGCCTGTGCGCTTGTTCTTCTGAAGGATGGGTGGACCGGGACTCTGGGCCCCTTGAAAGCTAAGTTGAGGCAACGGTGCGGAGGAAGGGGTTGCGGGAGGGAGGGGTTTTAAGGATGGTGCAGCGGAGCGGGCTGTCCGGGAAGCGGTCCCCTTTGGGAGCAGGGAAAAGGAGCAGGTTCCTCTTCAATGTGACGGGAACGTGTGCCGGGCAGGGGGGTTCCAGGCTGTGTGCGTTATTGTGCAGTGTGTGTGTTTTGTGTTGGGTGTCTCCGACCTTCCTCGGGTCTCGGTTGCTCTCTTTGTTCTTTAGGAGCCGGGCAGGTGCCTCGGCAGCGTTGGTAGTGCCCGGCGAGGCCCTAGTCGTGGGCTCGGCGCCCATCGGGCGCTTCTCTTTTGGCGTCGCAAGCTTCCGGCGTGGATCGTTTTGGCGTCTCGGACGGTCGTCTTGGGCGGCGTCGTTCCCGGCCGCGTGAGTGGCGCCGCTCTGTGGCTGTGAGTTTTTTTGGGGACTGGCATTTCTTCCTTGCATCCGTAGGCGGTTAGGTCTTGAAGCTGGGCTGGTTGCGCGTCTGTCGTCTCGGTTGTGAGAGGAAGCTCTTGTCCCGGGCCACGAAGCTGTTGGCGTTCTCTGGTGTTGCCGTAGGGCCTGCCGACGTCACCGTTGGGGTCCCGCAGGCGGTCTTGCCGGACGGGGGTTTCCGTCTGGGTGTCGCCGTTCTCTCCGAGAGCTGCCTCTCATCCTTCGGGGTGCGTTGCCTGTAGCGTTCTGCGTAGCGTTGTTCTGTGTGTGTCTTGGAGCCGCCCTGCCCGGGGATGGAGAGTCAGGGCAAGGTGGGTGGTGCTGGCATCTATGGATGCGCCCAGGCTTTGAGCGGGGAGGAGTTTTGCAGCCGTCTTGGATCAAGTGGCTGTTGTCGGTGGGTGAGGGAAGTAATTCCTGTTGGGTTTTGTGGGCTGGGCCCCCAGGGAACAACCGTAGGTGTCTGGGAGAGGGAGCTGGAGTCTTAGCTGAGCAGGTAGCATGTCCAGGGTGTTGTGGTTTGTCTGTGTGCTGGGCTTAATGTTTGATGTATTGTGCTTATGTTTAGGAGCCGCCCTAGTTGGGCTCTCAAGGGGGTGTTCCTACATGCGATCGAGACCCGTGTCATGGTTCAGCTGTGGCCGTGCATGCAGGTGACTTGTTTGACATCGGTTTGGCAGGTGCCGAGGGAGGAGTCGTGCAGGGTGATGGAGGGCGGCGCTGTCAGCAGGTGAGTTGGTGTGTGGTGTAGCTAGAGGGAAGGTGTGGCTGTTGGCTCTACGAGCCCATTGTGGTAATTTTTCTTTGGGCGCATGCGAGGAGCCGAGCGGGATCTGGGCACCGGAGGGGAATCGCACAGGGTGAGCGGTGACGGGTGGGCTGAAGCGTAGCGATGCGTCCTGAGGTGCCGCGTTGCAGGTGGTTGTGAGCAATGTGCGTTTGGCTCTTGCAGGTGGCGACCGTATCTGATGGAGGCCAGGCAGGTGAGCTGTCGAGGGAAAGGTGCGTGTCTGAGATGGGGGCGGTTGGTGCGGGTGTCCTGAGAGTCCCGCAGCACCTGAGCGGGTCCTTTTTTGCTTGGGTTCTTGCAGGTGCCGCCCGCAGGCTTCGGAGGGGAGACGCTGCATGCCGACGAGAGGTCCGAGAGGTGAGGGGGTTGAAGGCCAGGCTGTTGTTTGAGAGCAAGGTGTCGTACGGCCACTCAATGGAAGCGTTTGTCTCTGGTTCTGCAGGTTGTGCGCCGGCTGCCTTTGGGCCTGGATGCGCGTTTGAGGTGAGCTGGGTCGCAGAGGGGAGGGGCGCGGGGCTGGTGTGGTTCGTTCTTCCTTTTTTGGCAGAGCGACGGTAACTTTGTGTGTCCTGTGGTATGTCTAGGGGCCGCAGGGGGTGGCGTTCGTCCTCGTCCGGAATGGGCACGGAGCAGCCGGGTGCACGTGAGGTGGGGGACGTTGCGGGGTAGGTCCTTGTTGAGTGATGGGATGCTGACTGCCGGGGCGGTGTGTGTATTTTTGTTGTTTTTGTTTAGATGATGACAAGGCAGCTGGCCCTTGGAGGACCGATGCAGTGGGCTGCCTGTGCGCTTGTTCTTCTGAAGGATGGGTGGACCGGGACTCTGGGCCCCTTGAAAGCTAAGTTGAGGCAACGGTGCGGAGGAAGGGGTTGCGGGAGGGAGGGGTTTTAAGGATGGTGCAGCGGAGCGGGCTGTCCGGGAAGCGGTCCCCTTTGGGAGCAGGGAAAAGGAGCAGGTTCCTCTTCAATGTGACGGGAACGTGTGCCGGGCAGGGGGGTTCCAGGCTGTGTGCGTTATTGTGCAGTGTGTGTGTTTTGTGTTGGGTGTCTCCGACCTTCCTCGGGTCTCGGTTGCTCTCTTTGTTCTTTAGGAGCCGGGCAGGTGCCTCGGCAGCGTTGGTAGTGCCCAGCGAGGCCCTAGTCGTGGGCTCGGCGCCCATCGGGCGCTTCTCTTTTGGCGTCGCAAGCTTCCGGCGTGGATCGTTTTGGCGTCTCGGACGGTCGTCTTGGGCGGCGTCGTTCCCGGCCGCGTGAGTGGCGCCGCTCTGTGGCTGTGAGTTTTTTTGGGGACTGGCATTTCTTCCTTGCATCCGTAGGCGGTTAGGTCTTGAAGCTGGGCTGGTTGCGCGTCTGTCGTCTCGGTTGTGAGAGGAAGCTCTTGTCCCGGGCCACGAAGCTGTTGGCGTTCTCTGGTGTTGCCGTAGGGCCTGCCGACGTCACCGTTGGGGTCCCGCAGGCGGTCTTGCCGGACGGGGGTTTCCGTCTGGGTGTCGCCGTTCTCTCCGAGAGCTGCCTCTCATCCTTCGGGGTGCGTTGCCTGTAGCGTTCTGCGTAGCGTTGTTCTGTGTGTGTCTTGGAGCCGCCCTGCCCGGGGATGGAGAGTCAGGGCAAGGTGGGTGGTGCTGGCATCTATGGATGCGCCCAGGCTTTGAGCGGGGAGGAGTTTTGCAGCCGTCTTGGATCAAGTGGCTGTTGTCGGTGGGTGAGGGAAGTAATTCCTGTTGGGTTTTGTGGGCTGGGCCCCCAGGGAACAACCGTAGGTGTCTGGGAGAGGGAGCTGGAGTCTTAGCTGAGCAGGTAGCATGTCCAGGGTGTTGTGGTTTGTCTGTGTGCTGGGCTTAATGTTTGATGTATTGTGCTGATGTTTAGGAGCCGCCCTAGTTGGGCTCTCAAGGGGGTGTTCCTACATGCGATCGAGACCCGTGTCATGGTTCAGCTGTGGCCGTGCATGCAGGTGACTTGTTTGACATCGGTTTGGCAGGTGCCGAGGGAGGAGTCGTGCAGGGTGATGGAGGGCGGCGCTGTCAGCAGGTGAGTTGGTGTGTGGTGTAGCTAGAGGGAAGGTGTGGCTGTTGGCTCTACGAGCCCATTGTGGTAATTTTTCTTTGGGCGCATGCGAGGAGCCGAGCGGGATCTGGGCACCGGAGGGGAATCGCACAGGGTGAGCGGTGACGGGTGGGCTGAAGCGTAGCGATTCGTCCTGAGGTGCCGCGTTGCAGGTGGTTGTGAGCAATGTGCGTTTGGCTCTTGCAGGTGGCGACCGTATCTGATGGAGGCCAGGCAGGTGAGCTGTCGAGGGAAAGGTGCGTGTCTGAGATGGGGGCGGTTGGTGCGGGTGTCCTGAGAGTCCCGCAGCACCTGAGCGGGTCCTTTTTTGCTTGGGTTCTTGCAGGTGCCGCCCGCAGGCTTCGGAGGGGAGACGCTGCATGCCGACGAGAGGTCCGAGAGGTGAGGGGGTTGAAGGCCAGGCTGTTGTTTGAGAGCAAGGTGTCGTACGGCCACTCAATGGAAGCGTTTGTCTCTGGTTCTGCAGGTTGTGCGCCGGCTGCCTTTGGGCCTGGATGCGCGTTTGAGGTGAGCTGGGTCGCAGAGGGGAGGGGCGCGGGGCTGGTGTGGTTCGTTCTTCCTTTTTTGGCAGAGCGACGGTAACTTTGTGTGTCCTGTGGTATGTCTAGGGGCCGCAGGGGGTGGCGTTCGTCCTCGTCCGGAATGGGCACGGAGCAGCCGGGTGCACGTGAGGTGGGGGACGTTGCGGGGTAAGTCCTTGTTGAGTGATGGGATGCTGACTGCCGGGGCGGTGTGTGTATTTTTGTTGTTTTTGTTTAGATGATGACAAGGCAGCTGGCCCTTGGAGGACCGATGCAGTGGGCTGCCTGTGCGCTTGTTCTTCTGAAGGATGGGTGGACCGGGACTCTGGGCCCCTTGAAAGCTAAGTTGAGGCAACGGTGCGGAGGAAGGGGTTGCGGGAGGGAGGGGTTTTAAGGATGGTGCAGCGGAGCGGGCTGTCCGGGAAGCGGTCCCCTTTGGGAGCAGGGAAAAGGAGCAGGTTCCTCTTCAATGTGACGGGAACGTGTGCCGGGCAGGGGGGTTCCAGGCTGTGTGCGTTATTGTGCAGTGTGTGTGTTTTGTGTTGGGTGTCTCCGACCTTCCTCGGGTCTCGGTTGCTCTCTTTGTTCTTTAGGAGCCGGGCAGGTGCCTCGGCAGCGTTGGTAGTGCCCAGCGAGGCCCTAGTCGTGGGCTCGGCGCCCATCGGGCGCTTCTCTTTTGGCGTTGCAAGCTTCCGGCGTGGATCGTTTTGGCGTCTCGGACGGTCGTCTTGGGCGGCGTCGTTCCCGGCCGCGTGAGTGGCGCCGCTCTGTGGCTGTGAGTTTTTTTGGGGACTGGCATTTCTTCCTTGCATCCGTAGGCGGTTAGGTCTTGAAGCTGGGCTGGTTGCGCGTCTGTCGTCTCGGTTGTGAGAGGAAGCTCTTGTCCCGGGCCACGAAGCTGTTGGCGTTCTCTGGTGTTGCCGTAGGGCCTGCCGACGTCACCGTCAGGGTCCCGCAGGCGGTCTTGCCGGACGGGGGTTTCCGTCTGGGTGTCGCCGTTCTCTCCGAGAGCTGCCTCTCATCCTTCGGGGTGCGTTGCCTGTAGCGTTCTGCGTAGCGTTGTTCTGTGTGTGTCTTGGAGCCGCCCTGCCCGGGGATGGAGAGTCAGGGCAAGGTGGGTGGTGCTGGCATCTATGGATGCGCCCAGGCTTTGAGCGGGGAGGAGTTTTGCAGCCGTCTTGGATCAAGTGGCTGTTGTCGGTGGGCGAGGGAAGTAATTCCTGTTGGGTTTTGTGGGCTGGGCCCCCAGGGAACAACCGTAGGTGTCTGGGAGAGGGAGCTGGAGTCTTAGCTGAGCAGGTAGCATGTCCAGGGTGTTGTGGCTTGTCTGTGTGCTGGGCTTAATGTTTGATGTATTGTGCTTATGTTTAGGAGCCGCCCTAGTTGGGCTCTCAAGGGGGTGTTCCTACATGCGATCGAGACCCGTGTCATGGTTCAGCTGTGGCCGTGCATGCAGGTGACTTGTTTGGCATGGGTTTGGCAGGTGCCGAGGGAGGAGTCGTGCAGGGTGATGGAGGGCGGCGCTGTCAGCAGGTGAGTTGGTGTGTGGTGTATCTAGAGGGAAGATGTGGCTGTTGGCTCTACGAGCCCATTGTGGTAATTTTTCTTTGGGCGCGTGCGAGGAGCCGAGCGGGATCTGGGCACCGGAGGGGAATCGCACAGGGTGAGCGGTGACGGGTGGGCTGAAGCGTAGCGATTCGTCCTGAGGTGCCGCGTTGCAGGTGGTTGTGAGCAACGTGCGTTTGGCTCTTGCAGGTGGTGGGCGAGCCTCAAGGTGGCGACCGTATCTGATGGAGGCCAGGCAGGTGAGCTGTCGAGGGAAAGGTGCGTGTCTGAGATGGGGGCGGTTGGTGCGGGTGTCCTGAGAGTCCCGCAGCACCTGAGCGGGTCCTTTTTTGCTTGGGTTCTTGCAGGTGCCGCCCGCAGGCTTCGGAGGGGAGACGCCGCATGCCGACAAGAGGTCCGAGAGGTGAGGGGGTTGAAGGCCAGGCTGTTGTTTGAGAGCAAGGTGTCGTACGGCCACTCAATGGAAGCGTTTGTCTCTGGTTCTGCAGGTTGTGCGCCGGCTGCCTTTGGGCCTGGATGCGCGTTTGAGGTGAGCTGGGTCGCAGAGGGGAGGGGCGCGGGGCTGGTGTGGTTCGTTCTTCCTTTTTTGGCAGAGCGACGGTAACTTTGTGTGTCCTGTGGTATGTCTAGGGGCCGCAGGGGGTGGCGTTCGTCCTCGTCCGGAATGGGCACGGATCAGCCGGGTGCACGTGAGGTGGGGGACGTTGCGGGGTAGGTCCTTGTTGAGTGATGGGATGCTGACTGCCGGGGCGGTGTGTGTATTTTTGTTGTTTTTGTTTAGATGATGACAAGGCAGCTGGCCCTTGGAGGACCGATGCAGTGGGCTGCCTGTGCGCTTGTTCTTCTGAAGGATGGGTGGACCGGGACTCTGGGCCCCTTGAAAGCTAAGTTGAGGCAACGGTGCGGAGGAAGGGGTTGCGGGAGGGAGGGGTTTTAAGGATGGTGCAGCGGAGCGGGCTGTCCGGGAAGCGGTCCCCTTTGGGAGCAGGGAAAAGGAGCAGGTTCCTCTTCAATGTGACGGGAACGTGTGCCGGGCAGGGGGGTTCCAGGCTGTGTGCGTTATTGTGCAGTGTGTGTGTTTTGTGTTGGGTGTCTCCGACCTTCCTCGGGTCTCGGTTGCTCTCTTTGTTCTTTAGGAGCCGGGCAGGTGCCTCGGCAGCGTTGGTAGTGCCCGGCGAGGCCCTAGTCGTGGGCTCGGCGCCCATGGGGCGCTTCTCTTTTGGCGTCGCAAGCTTCAGGCGTGGATCGTTTTGGCGTCTCGGACGGTCGTCTTGGGCGGCGTCGTTCCCGGCTGCGTGAGCGGCGCCGCTCTGTGGCTGTGAGTTTTTTGGGGACTGGCGTTTCTTCCTTGCATCCGTAGGCGGTTAGGTCTTGAAGCTGGGCTGGTTGCGCGTCTGTCGTCTCGGTGGTGAGAGGAAGCTCTTGTCCCGGGCCACGAAGCTGTTGGCGTTCTCTGGTGTTGCCGTAGGGCCTGCCGACGTCACCGTCAGGGTCCCGCAGGCGGTCTTGCCGGACGGGGGTTTCCGTCTGGGTGTCGTCGTTCTCTCCGAGAGCTGCCTCTCATCCTTCGGGATGCATTGCTTGTAGCGTTCTGCGTAGCGTTGTTCTGTGTGTGTCTTGGAGCCGCCCTGCCCGGGGATGGAGAGTCAGGGCAAGGTGGGTGGTGCTGGCATCTATGGATGCGCCCAGGCTTTGAGCGGGGAGGAGTTTTGCAGCCGTCTTGGATCAAGTGGCTGTTGTCGGTGGGCGAGGGAAGTAATTCCTGTTGGGTTTTGTGGGCTGGGCCCCCAGGGAACAACCGTAGGTGTCTGGGAGAGGGAGCTGGAGTCTTAGCTGAGCAGGGAGCATGTCAAGGGTGTTGTGGCTTGTCTGTGTGCTGGGCTTAATGTTTGATGTATTGTGCTTATGTTTAGGAGCCGCCCTAGTTGGGCTCTCAAGGGGGTGTTCCTACATGCGATCGAGACCCGTGTCATGGTTCAGCTGTGGCCGTGCATGCAGGTGACTTGTTTGGCATGGGTTTGGCAGGTGCCGAGGGAGGAGTCGTGCAGGGTGATGGAGGGCGGCGCTGTCAGCAGGTGAGTTGGTGTGTGGTGTAGCTAGAGGGAAGATGTGGCTGTTGGCTCTACGAGCCCATTGTGGTAATTTTTCTTTGGGCGCATGCGAGGAGCCGAGCGGGATCTGGGCACCGGAGGGGAATCGCACAGGGTGAGCGGTGACGGGTGGGCTGAAGCGTAGCGATTCGTCCTGAGGTGCCGCGTTGCAGGTGGCTGTGAGCAACGTGCGTTTGGCTCTTGCAGGTGGTGGGCGAGCCTCAAGGTGGCGACCGTATCTGATGGAGGCCAGGCAGGTGAGCTGTCGAGGGAAAGGTGCGTGTCTGAGATGGGGGCGGTTGGTGCGGGTGTCCTGAGAGTCCCGCAGCACCTGAGCGGGTCCTTTTTTGCTTGGGTTCTTGCAGGTGCCGCCCGCAGGCTTCGGAGGGGAGACGCCGCCTGCCGACGAGAGGTCCGAGAGGTGAGGGGGTTGAAGGCCAGGCTGTTGTTTGAGAGCAAGGTGTCTGTCGTACGGCCACTCAATGGAAGCGTTTGTCTCTGGTTCTGCAGGTTGTGCGCCGGCTGCCTTTGGGCCTGGATGCGCGTTTGAGGTGAGCTGGGTCGCAGAGGGGAGGGGCGCGGGGCTGGTGTGGTTCGTTCTTCCTTTTTTGGCAGAGCGACGGTAACTTTGTGTGTCCTGTGGTATGTCTAGGGGCCGCAGGGGGTGGCGTTCGTCCTCGTCCGGAATGGGCACGGAGCAGCCGGGTGCACGTGAGGTGGGGGACGTTGCGGGGTAAGTCCTTGTTGAGTGATGGGATGCTGACTGCCGGGGCGGTGTGTGTATTTTTGTTGTTTTTGTTTAGATGATGACAAGGCAGCTGGCCCTTGGAGGACCGATGCAGTGGGCTGCCTGTGCGCTTGTTCTTCTGAAGGATGGGTGGACCGGGACTCTGGGCCCCTTGAAAGCTAAGTTGAGGCAACGGTGCGGAGGAAGGGGTTGCGGGAGGGAGGGGTTTTAAGGATGGTGCAGCGGAGCGGGCTGTCCGGGAAGCGGTCCCCTTTGGGAGCAGGGAAAAGGAGCAGGTTCCTCTTCAATGTGACGGGAACGTGTGCCGGGCAGGGGGGTTCCAGGCTGTGTGCGTTATTGTGCAGTGTGTGTGTTTTGTGTTGGGTGTCTCCGACCTTCCTCGGGTCTCGGTTGCTCTCTTTGTTCTTTAGGAGCCGGGCAGGTGCCTCGGCAGCGTTGGTAGTGCCCGGCGAGGCCCTAGTCGTGGGCTCGGCGCCCATCGGGCGCTTCTCTTTTGGCGTTGCAAGCTTCCGGCGTGGATCGTTTTGGCGTCTCGGACGGTCGTCTTGGGCGGCGTCGTTCCCGGCCGCGTGAGTGGCGCCGCTCTGTGGCTGTGAGTTTTTTTGGGGACTGGCATTTCTTCCTTGCATCCGTAGGCGGTTAGGTCTTGAAGCTGGGCTGGTTGCGCGTCTGTCGTCTCGGTTGTGAGAGGAAGCTCTTGTCCCGGGCCACGAAGCTGTTGGCGTTCTCTGGTGTTGCCGTAGGGCCTGCCGACGTCACCGTCAGGGTCCCGCAGGCGGTCTTGCCGGACGGGGGTTTCCGTCTGGGTGTCGCCGTTCTCTCCGAGAGCTGCCTCTCATCCTTCGGGGTGCGTTGCCTGTAGCGTTCTGCGTAGCGTTGTTCTGTGTGTGTCTTGGAGCCGCCCTGCCCGGGGATGGAGAGTCAGGGCAAGGTGGGTGGTGCTGGCATCTATGGATGCGCCCAGGCTTTGAGCGGGGAGGAGTTTTGCAGCCGTCTTGGATCAAGTGGCTGTTGTCGGTGGGCGAGGGAAGTAATTCCTGTTGGGTTTTGTGGGCTGGGCCCCCAGGGAACAACCGTAGGTGTCTGGGAGAGGGAGCTGGAGTCTTAGCTGAGCAGGTAGCATGTCCAGGGTGTTGTGGTTTGTCTGTGTGCTGGGCTTAATGTTTGATGTATTGTGCTTATGTTTAGGAGCCGCCCTAGTTGGGCTCTCAAGGGGGTGTTCCTACATGCGATCGAGACCCGTGTCATGGTTCAGCTGTGGCCGTGCATGCAGGTGACTTGTTTGGCATGGGTTTGGCAGGTGCCGAGGGAGGAGTCGTGCAGGGTGATGGAGGGCGGCGCTGTCAGCAGGTGAGTTGGTGTGTGGTGTAGCTAGAGGGAAGATGTGGCTGTTGGCTCTACGAGCCCATTGTGGTAACTTTTCTTTGGGCGCATGCGAGGAGCCGAGCGGGATCTGGGCACCGGAGGGGAATCGCACAGGGTGAGCGGTGACGGGTGGGCTGAAGCGTAGCGATTCGTCCTGAGGTGCCGCGTTGCAGGTGGTTGTGAGCAACGTGCGTTTGGCTCTTGCAGGTGGTGGGCGAGCCTCAAGGTGGCGACCGTATCTGATGGAGGCCAGGCAGGTGAGCTGTCGAGGGAAAGGTGCGTGTCTGAGATGGGGGCGGTTGGTGCGGGTATCCTGAGAGTCCCGCAGCACCTGAGCGGGTCCTTTTTTGCTTGGGTTCTTGCAGGTGCCGCCTGCAGGCTTCGGAGGGGAGACGCCGCCTGCCGACGAGAGGTCCGAGAGGTGAGGGGGTTGAAGGCCAGGCTGTTGTTGGAGAGCAAGGTGTCGTACGGCCACTCAATGGAAGCGTTTGTCTCTGGTTCTGCAGGTTGTGCGCCGGCTGCCTTTGGGCCTGGATGCGCGTTTGAGGTGAGCTGGGTCGCAGAGGGGAGGGGCGCGGGGCTGGTGTGGTTCGTTCTTCCTTTTTTGGCAGAGCGACGGTAACTTTGTGTGTCCTGTGGTATGTCTAGGGGCCGCAGGGGGTGGCGTTCGTCCTCGTCCGGAATGGGCACGGAGCAGCCGGGTGCACGTGAGGTGGGGGACGTTGCGGGGTAGGTCCTTGTTGAGTGACGGGATGCTGACTGACGGGGCGGTGTGTGTATTTTTGTTGTTTTTGTTTAGATGATGAAAAGGCACCTGGGACTTGGAGGACCGATGCAGTGGGCTGCCTGTGCGCTTGTTCTTCTGAAGGATGGGTGGACCGGGACTCTGGGCCCCTTGAAAGCTAAGTTGAGGCAACGGTGCTGAGGAAGGGGTTGCGGGAGGGAGGGGGTTTAAGGATGGTGCAGCGGAGCGGGCTGTCTGGGAAGCGGTCCCCTTTGGGAGCAGGGAAAAGGAGCAGGTTCCTCTTGAACGTGACGGGAACGTGTGCCGGGCAGGGGGGTTCCAGGCTGTGTGCATTATTGTGCAGTGTGTGTGTTTTGTGTTGGGTGTCTCCGACCTTCCTCGGGTCTCGGTTGCTCTCTTTGTTCTTTAGGAGCCAGGCAGGTGCCTCGGCAGCGTTGGTAGTGCCCGGCGAGGCCCTAGTCGTGGGCTCGGCGCCCATCGGGCGCTTCTCTTTTGGCGTCGCAAGCTTCAGGCGTGGATCGTTTTGGCGTCTCGGACGGTCGTCTTGGGCGGCGTCGTTCCCGGCTGCGTGAGCGGAGCCGCTCTGTGGCTGTGAGTGTTTTTGGGGACTGGCATTTCTTCCTTGCATCCGTAGGCGGTTAGGTCTTGAAGCTGGGCTGGTTGCGCGTCTGTCGTCTCGGTGGTGAGAGGAAGCTCTTGTCCCGGGCCACGAAGCTGTTGGCGTTCTCTGGTGTTGCCGTAGGGCCTGCCGACGTCACCGTCAGGGTCCCGCAGGCGGTCTTGCCGGACGGGGGTTTCCGTCTGGGTGTCGTCGTTCTCTCCGAGAGCTGCCTCTCATCCTTCGGGGTGCATTGCTTGTAGCGTTCTGCGTAGCGTTGTTCTGTGTTTGTCTTGGAGCCGCCCTGCCGGGGGATGGAGAGTCAGGGCAAGGTGGGTGGTGCTGGCATCTATGGATGCGCCCAGGCTTTGAGCGGGGAGGAGTTTTGCAGCCATCTTGGATCAAGTGGCTGTTGTCGGTGTGCGAGGGAAGTAATTCCTGTTGGGTTTTGTGGGCTGGGCCCCCAGGGAACAACCGTAGGTGTCTGGGAGAGGGAGCTGGAGTCTTAGCTGAGCAGGTAGCATGTCCAGGGTGTTGTGGTTTGTCTGTGTGCTGGGCTTAATGTTTGATGTATTGTGCTGATGTTTAGGAGCCGCCCTAGTTGGGCTCTCAAGGGGGTGTTCCTACATGCGATCGAGACCCGTGTCATGGTTCAGCTGTGGCCGTGCATGCAGGTGACTTGTTTGGCATGGGTTTGGCAGGTGCCGAGGGAGGAGTCGTGCAGGGTGATGGAGGGCGGCGCTGTCAGCAGGTGAGTTGGTGTGTGGTGTAGCTAGAGGGAAGATGTGGCTGTTGGCTCTACGAGCCCATTGTGGTAATTTTTCTTTGGGCGCATGCGAGGAGCCGAGCGGGATCTGGGCACCGGAGGGGAATCGCACAGGGTGAGCGGTGACGGGTGGGCTGAAGCGTAGCGATGCGTCCTGAGGTGCCGCGTTGCAGGTGGTTGTGAGCAACGTGCGTTTGGCTCTTGCAGGTGGCGACCGTATCTGATGGAGGCCAGGCAGGTGAGCTGTCGAGGGAAAGGTGCGTGTCTGAGATGGGGGCGGTTGGTGCGGGTGTCCTGAGAGTCCCGCAGCACCTGAGCGGGTCCTTTTTTTCTTGGGTTCTTGCAGGTGCCGCCCGCAGGCTTCGGAGGGGAGACGCCGCATGCCGACGAGAGGTCCGAGAGGTGAGGGGGTTGAAGGCCAGGCTGTTGTTTGAGAGCAAGGTGTCGTACGGCCACTCAATGGAAGCGTTTGTCTCTGGTTCTGCAGGTTGTGCGCCGGCTGCCTTTAGGCCTGGATGCGCGTTTGAGGTGAGCTGGGTCGCAGAGGGGAGGGGCGCGGGGCTGGTGTGGTTCGTTCTTCCTTTTTTGGCAGAGCGACGGTAACTTTGTGTGTCCTGTGGTATGTCTAGGGGCCGCAGGGGGTGGCGTTCGTCCTCGTCCGGAATGGGCACGGAGCAGCCGGGTGCACGTGAGGTGGGGGACGTTGCGGGGTAAGTCCTTGTTGAGTGATGGGATGCTGACTGCCGGGGCGGTGTGTGTATTTTTGTTGTTTTTGTTTAGATGATGACAAGGCAGCTGGCCCTTGGAGGACCGATGCAGTGGGCTGCCTGTGCGCTTGTTCTTCTGAAGGATGGGTGGACCGGGACTCTGGGCCCCTTGAAAGCTAAGTTGAGGCAACGGTGCGGAGGAAGGGGTTGCGGGAGGGAGGGGTTTTAAGGATGGTGCAGCGGAGCGGGCTGTCCGGGAAGCGGTCCCCTTTGGGAGCAGGGAAAAGGAGCAGGTTCCTCTTCAATGTGACGGGAACGTGTGCCGGGCAGGGGGGTTCCAGGCTGTGTGCGTTATTGTGCAGTGTGTGTGTTTTGTGTTGGGTGTCTCCGACCTTCCTCGGGTCTCGGTTGCTCTCTTTGTTCTTTAGGAGCCGGGCAGGTGCCTCGGCAGCGTTGGTAGTGCCCGGCGAGGCCCTAGTCGTGGGCTCGGCGCCCATGGGGCGCTTCTCTTTTGGCGTCGCAAGCTTCAGGCGTGGATCGTTTTGGCGTCTCGGACGGTCGTCTTGGGCGGCGTCGTTCCCGGCTGCGTGAGCGGCGCCGCTCTGTGGCTGTGAGTTTTTTGGGGACTGGCGTTTCTTCCTTGCATCCGTAGGCGGTTAGGTCTTGAAGCTGGGCTGGTTGCGCGTCTGTCGTCTCGGTGGTGAGAGGAAGCTCTTGTCCCGGGCCACGAAGCTGTTGGCGTTCTCTGGTGTTGCCGTAGGGCCTGCCGACGTCACCGTCAGGGTCCCGCAGGCGGTCTTGCCGGACGGGGGTTTCCGTCTGGGTGTCGTCGTTCTCTCCGAGAGCTGCCTCTCATCCTTCGGGATGCATTGCTTGTAGCGTTCTGCGTAGCGTTGTTCTGTGTGTGTCTTGGAGCCGCCCTGCCCGGGGATGGAGAGTCAGGGCAAGGTGGGTGGTGCTGGCATCTATGGATGCGCCCAGGCTTTGAGCGGGGAGGAGTTTTGCAGCCGTCTTGGATCAAGTGGCTGTTGTCGGTGGGCGAGGGAAGTAATTCCTGTTGGGTTTTGTGGGCTGGGCCCCCAGGGAACAACCGTAGGTGTCTGGGAGAGGGAGCTGGAGTCTTAGCTGAGCAGGGAGCATGTCAAGGGTGTTGTGGCTTGTCTGTGTGCTGGGCTTAATGTTTGATGTATTGTGCTTATGTTTAGGAGCCGCCCTAGTTGGGCTCTCAAGGGGGTGTTCCTACATGCGATCGAGACCCGTGTCATGGTTCAGCTGTGGCCGTGCATGCAGGTGACTTGTTTGGCATGGGTTTGGCAGGTGCCGAGGGAGGAGTCGTGCAGGGTGATGGAGGGCGGCGCTGTCAGCAGGTGAGTTGGTGTGTGGTGTATCTAGAGGGAAGATGTGGCTGTTGGCTCTACGAGCCCATTGTGGTAATTTTTCTTTGGGCGCATGCGAGGAGCCGAGCGGGATCTGGGCACCGGAGGGGAATCGCACAGGGTGAGCGGTGACGGGTGGGCTGAAGCGTAGCGATTCGTCCTGAGGTGCCGCGTTGCAGGTGGCTGTGAGCAACGTGCGTTTGGCTCTTGCAGGTGGTGGGCGAGCCTCAAGGTGGCGACCGTATCTGATGGAGGCCAGGCAGGTGAGCTGTCGAGGGAAAGGTGCGTGTCTGAGATGGGGGCGGTTGGTGCGGGTGTCCTGAGAGTCCCGCAGCACCTGAGCGGGTCCTTTTTTTCTTGGGTTCTTGCAGGTGCCGCCCGCAGGCTTCGGAGGGGAGACGCCGCATGCCGACGAGAGGTCCGAGAGGTGAGGGGGTTGAAGGCCAGGCTGTTGTTGGAGAGCAAGGTGTCTGTCGTACGGCCACTCAATGGAAGCGTTTGTCTCTGGTTCTGCAGGTTGTGCGCCGGCTGCCTTTGGGCCTGGATGCGCGTTTGAGGTGAGCTGGGTCGCAGAGGGGAGGGGCGCGGGGCTGGTGTGGTTCGTTCTTCCTTTTTTGGCAGAGCGACGGTAACTTTGTGTGTCCTGTGGTATGTCTAGGGGCCGCAGGGGGTGGCGTTCGTCCTCGTCCGGAATGGGCACGGAGCAGCCGGGTGCACGTGAGGTGGGGGACGTTGCGGGGTAAGTCCTTGTTGAGTGATGGGATGCTGACTGCTGGGGCGGTGTGTGTATTTTTGTTGTTTTTGTTTAGATGATGACAAGGCAGCTGGCCCTTGGAGGACCGATGCAGTGGGCTGCCTGTGCGCTTGTTCTTCTGAAGGATGGGTGGACCGGGACTCTGGGCCCCTTGAAAGCTAAGTTGAGGCAACGGTGCGGAGGAAGGGGTTGCGGGAGGGAGGGGTTTTAAGGATGGTGCAGCGGAGCGGGCTGTCCGGGAAGCGGTCCCCTTTGGGAGCAGGGAAAAGGAGCAGGTTCCTCTTCAATGTGACGGGAACGTGTGCCGGGCAGGGGGGTTCCAGGCTGTGTGCGTTATTGTGCAGTGTGTGTGTTTTGTGTTGGGTGTCTCCGACCTTCCTCGGGTCTCGGTTGCTCTCTTTGTTCTTTAGGAGCCGGGCAGGTGCCTCGGCAGCGTTGGTAGTGCCCGGCGAGGCCCTAGTCGTGGGCTCGGCGCCCATCGGGCGCTTCTCTTTTGGCGTCGCAAGCTTCCGGCGTGGATCGTTTTGGCGTCTCGGACGGTCGTCTTGGGCGGCGTCGTTCCCGGCCGCGTGAGTGGCGCCGCTCTGTGGCTGTGAGTTTTTTTGGGGACTGGCATTTCTTCCTTGCATCCGTAGGCGGTTAGGTCTTGAAGCTGGGCTGGTTGCGCGTCTGTCGTCTCGGTGGTGAGAGGAAGCTCTTGTCCCGGGCCACGAAGCTGTTGGCGTTCTCTGGTGTTGCCGTAGGGCCTGCCGACGTCACCGTCAGGGTCCCGCAGGCGGTCTTGCCGGACGGGGGTTTCCGTCTGGGTGTCGCCGTTCTCTCCGAGAGCTGCCTCTCATCCTTCGGGGTGCGTTGCCTGTAGCGTTCTGCGTAGCGTTGTTCTGTGTGTGTCTTGGAGCCGCCCTGCCCGGGGATGGAGAGTCAGGGCAAGGTGGGTGGTGCTGGCATCTATGGATGCGCCCAGGCTTTGAGCGGGGAGGAGTTTTGCAGCCGTCTTGGATCAAGTGGCTGTTGTCGGTGGGCGAGGGAAGTAATTCCTGTTGGGTTTTGTGGGCTGGGCCCCCAGGGAACAACCGTAGGTGTCTGGGAGAGGGAGCTGGAGTCTTAGCTGAGCAGGTAGCATGTCCAGGGTGTTGTGGCTTGTCTGTGTGCTGGGCTTAATGTTTGATGTATTGTGCTTATGTTTAGGAGCCGCCCTAGTTGGGCTCTCAAGGGGGTGTTCCTACATGCGATCGAGACCCGTGTCATGGTTCAGCTGTGGCCGTGCATGCAGGTGACTTGTTTGGCATGGGTTTGGCAGGTGCCGAGGGAGGAGTCGTGCAGGGTGATGGAGGGCGGCGCTGTCAGCAGGTGAGTTGGTGTGTGGTGTATCTAGAGGGAAGATGTGGCTGTTGGCTCTACGAGCCCATTGTGGTAATTTTTCTTTGGGCGCGTGCGAGGAGCCGAGCGGGATCTGGGCACCGGAGGGGAATCGCACAGGGTGAGCGGTGACGGGTGGGCTGAAGCGTAGCGATGCGTCCTGAGGTGCCGCGTTGCAGGTGGTTGTGAGCAACGTGCGTTTGGCTCTTGCAGGTGGTGGGCGAGCCTCAAGGTGGCGACCGTATCTGATGGAGGCCAGGCAGGTGAGCTGTCGAGGGAAAGGTGCGTGTCTGAGATGGGGGCGGTTGGTGCGGGTGTCCTGAGAGTCCCGCAGCACCTGAGCGGGTCCTTTTTTGCTTGGGTTCTTGCAGGTGCCGCCCGCAGGCTTCGGAGGGGAGACGCCGCCTGCCGACGAGAGGTCCGAGAGGTGAGGGGGTTGAAGGCCAGGCTGTTGTTGGAGAGCAAGGTGTCGTACGGCCACTCAATGGAAGCGTTTGTCTCTGGTTCTGCAGGTTGTGCGCCGGCTGCCTTTGGGCCTGGATGCGCGTTTGAGGTGAGCTGGGTCGCAGAGGGGAGGGGCGCGGGGCTGGTGTGGTTCGTTCTTCCTTTTTTGGCAGAGCGACGGTAACTTTGTGTGTCCTGTGGTATGTCTAGGGGCCGCAGGGGGTGGCGTTCGTCCTCGTCCGGAATGGGCACGGATCAGCCGGGTGCACGTGAGGTGGGGGACGTTGCGGGGTAGGTCCTTGTTGAGTGACGGGATGCTGACTGACGGGGCGGTGTGTGTATTTTTGTTGTTTTTGTTTAGATGATGACAAGGCAGCTGGCCCTTGGAGGACCGATGCAGTGGGCTGCCTGTGCGCTTGTTCTTCTGAAGGATGGGTGGACCGGGACTCTGGGCCCCTTGAAAGCTAAGTTGAGGCAACGGTGCTGAGGAAGGGGTTGCGGGAGGGAGGGGTTTTAAGGATGGTGCAGCGGAGCGGGCTGTCTGGGAAGCAGTCCCCTTTGGGAGCAGGGAAAAGGAGCAGGTTCCTCTTGAACGTGACGGGAACGTGTGCCGGGCAGGGGGGTTCCAGGCTGTGTGCATTATTGTGCAGTGTGTGTGTTTTGTGTTGGGTGTCTCCGACCTTCCTCGGGTCTCGGTTGCTCTCTTTGTTCTTTAGGAGCCAGGCAGGTGCCTCGGCAGCGTTGGTAGTGCCCGGCGAGGCCCTAGTCGTGGGCTCGGCGCCCATCGGGCGCTTCTCTTTTGGTGTCGCAAGCTTCAGGCGTGGATCGTTTTGGCGTCTCGGACGGTCGTCTTGGGCGGCGTCGTTCCCGGCTGCGTGAGCGGAGCCGCTCTGTGGCTGTGAGTTTTTTTGGGGACTGGCATTTCTTCCTTGCATCCGTAGGCGGTTAGGTCTTGAAGCTGGGCTGGTTGCGCGTCTGTCGTCTCGGTGGTGAGAGGAAGCTCTTGTCCCGGGCCACGAAGCTGTTGGCGTTCTCTGGTGTTGCCGTAGGGCCTGCCGACGTCACCGTCAGGGTCCCGCAGGCGGTCTTGCCGGACGGGGGTTTCCGTCTGGGTGTCGCCGTTCTCTCCGAGAGCTGCCTCTCATCCTTCGGGGTGCATTGCTTGTAGCGTTCTGCGTAGCGTTGTTCTGTGTTTGTCTTGGAGCCGCCCTGCCGGGGGATGGAGAGTCAGGGCAAGGTGGGTGGTGCTGGCATCTATGGATGCGCCCAGGCTTTGAGCGGGGAGGAGTTTTGCAGCCATCTTGGATCAAGTGGCTGTTGTCGGTGGGCGAGGGAAGTAATTCCTGTTGGGTTTTGTGGGCTGGGCCCCCAGGGAACAACCGTAGGTGTCTGGGAGAGGGAGCTGGAGTCTTAGCTGAGCAGGTAGCATGTCCAGGGTGTTGTGGTTTGTCTGTGTGCTGGGCTTAATGTTTGATGTATTGTGCTGATGTTTAGGAGCCGCCCTAGTTGGGCTCTCAAGGGGGTGTTCCTACATGCGATCGAGACCCGTGTCATGGTTCAGCTGTGGCCGTGCATGCAGGTGACTTGTTTGGCATGGGTTTGGCAGGTGCCGAGGGAGGAGTCGTGCAGGGTGATGGAGGGCGGCGCTGTCAGCAGGTGAGTTGGTGTGTGGTGTATCTAGAGGGAAGATGTGGCTGTTGGCTCTACGAGCCCATTGTGGTAATTTTTCTTTGGGCGCATGCGAGGAGCCGAGCGGGATCTGGGCACCGGAGGGGAATCGCACAGGGTGAGCGGTGACGGGTGGGCTGAAGCGTAGCGATGCGTCCTGAGGTGCCGCGTTGCAGGTGGTTGTGAGCAACGTGCGTTTGGCTCTTGCAGGTGGCGACCGTATCTGATGGAGGCCAGGCAGGTGAGCTGTCGAGGGAAAGGTGCGTGTCTGAGATGGGGGCGGTTGGTGCGGGTGTCCTGAGAGTCCCGCAGCACCTGAGCGGGTCCTTTTTTTCTTGGGTTCTTGCAGGTGCCGCCCGCAGGCTTCGGAGGGGAGACGCCGCCTGCCGACGAGAGGTCCGAGAGGTGAGGGGGTTGAAGGCCAGGCTGTTGTTTGAGAGCAAGGTGTCGTACGGCCACTCAATGGAAGCGTTTGTCTCTGGTTCTGCAGGTTGTGCGCCGGCTGCCTTTGGGCCTGGATGCGCGTTTGAGGTGAGCTGGGTCGCAGAGGGGAGGGGCGCGGGGCTGGTGTGGTTCGTTCTTCCTTTTTTGGCAGAGCGACGGTAACTTTGTGTGTCCTGTGGTATGTCTAGGGGCCGCAGGGGGTGGCGTTCGTCCTCGTCCGGAATGGGCACGGAGCAGCCGGGTGCACGTGAGGTGGGGGACGTTGCGGGGTAAGTCCTTGTTGAGTGATGGGATGCTGACTGCCGGGGCGGTGTGTGTATTTTTGTTGTTTTTGTTTAGATGATGACAAGGCAGCTGGCCCTTGGAGGACCGATGCAGTGGGCTGCCTGTGCGCTTGTTCTTCTGAAGGATGGGTGGACCGGGACTCTGGGCCCCTTGAAAGCTAAGTTGAGGCAACGGTGCGGAGGAAGGGGTTGCGGGAGGGAGGGGTTTTAAGGATGGTGCAGCGGAGCGGGCTGTCCGGGAAGCGGTCCCCTTTGGGAGCAGGGAAAAGGAGCAGGTTCCTCTTCAATGTGACGGGAACGTGTGCCGGGCAGGGGGGTTCCAGGCTGTGTGCGTTATTGTGCAGTGTGTGTGTTTTGTGTTGGGTGTCTCCGACCTTCCTCGGGTCTCGGTTGCTCTCTTTGTTCTTTAGGAGCCGGGCAGGTGCCTCGGCAGCGTTGGTAGTGCCCAGCGAGGCCCTAGTCGTGGGCTCGGCGCCCATCGGGCGCTTCTCTTTTGGCGTTGCAAGCTTCCGGCGTGGATCGTTTTGGCGTCTCGGACGGTCGTCTTGGGCGGCGTCGTTCCCGGCCGCGTGAGTGGCGCCGCTCTGTGGCTGTGAGTTTTTTTGGGGACTGGCATTTCTTCCTTGCATCCGTAGGCGGTTAGGTCTTGAAGCTGGGCTGGTTGCGCGTCTGTCGTCTCGGTTGTGAGAGGAAGCTCTTGTCCCGGGCCACGAAGCTGTTGGCGTTCTCTGGTGTTGCCGTAGGGCCTGCCGACGTCACCGTCAGGGTCCCGCAGGCGGTCTTGCCGGACGGGGGTTTCCGTCTGGGTGTCGCCGTTCTCTCCGAGAGCTGCCTCTCATCCTTCGGGGTGCGTTGCCTGTAGCGTTCTGCGTAGCGTTGTTCTGTGTGTGTCTTGGAGCCGCCCTGCCCGGGGATGGAGAGTCAGGGCAAGGTGGGTGGTGCTGGCATCTATGGATGCGCCCAGGCTTTGAGCGGGGAGGAGTTTTGCAGCCGTCTTGGATCAAGTGGCTGTTGTCGGTGGGCGAGGGAAGTAATTCCTGTTGGGTTTTGTGGGCTGGGCCCCCAGGGAACAACCGTAGGTGTCTGGGAGAGGGAGCTGGAGTCTTAGCTGAGCAGGTAGCATGTCCAGGGTGTTGTGGCTTGTCTGTGTGCTGGGCTTAATGTTTGATGTATTGTGCTTATGTTTAGGAGCCGCCCTAGTTGGGCTCTCAAGGGGGTGTTCCTACATGCGATCGAGACCCGTGTCATGGTTCAGCTGTGGCCGTGCATGCAGGTGACTTGTTTGGCATGGGTTTGGCAGGTGCCGAGGGAGGAGTCGTGCAGGGTGATGGAGGGCGGCGCTGTCAGCAGGTGAGTTGGTGTGTGGTGTATCTAGAGGGAAGATGTGGCTGTTGGCTCTACGAGCCCATTGTGGTAATTTTTCTTTGGGCGCGTGCGAGGAGCCGAGCGGGATCTGGGCACCGGAGGGGAATCGCACAGGGTGAGCGGTGACGGGTGGGCTGAAGCGTAGCGATTCGTCCTGAGGTGCCGCGTTGCAGGTGGTTGTGAGCAACGTGCGTTTGGCTCTTGCAGGTGGTGGGCGAGCCTCAAGGTGGCGACCGTATCTGATGGAGGCCAGGCAGGTGAGCTGTCGAGGGAAAGGTGCGTGTCTGAGATGGGGGCGGTTGGTGCGGGTGTCCTGAGAGTCCCGCAGCACCTGAGCGGGTCCTTTTTTGCTTGGGTTCTTGCAGGTGCCGCCCGCAGGCTTCGGAGGGGAGACGCCGCATGCCGACAAGAGGTCCGAGAGGTGAGGGGGTTGAAGGCCAGGCTGTTGTTTGAGAGCAAGGTGTCGTACGGCCACTCAATGGAAGCGTTTGTCTCTGGTTCTGCAGGTTGTGCGCCGGCTGCCTTTGGGCCTGGATGCGCGTTTGAGGTGAGCTGGGTCGCAGAGGGGAGGGGCGCGGGGCTGGTGTGGTTCGTTCTTCCTTTTTTGGCAGAGCGACGGTAACTTTGTGTGTCCTGTGGTATGTCTAGGGGCCGCAGGGGGTGGCGTTCGTCCTCGTCCGGAATGGGCACGGAGCAGCCGGGTGCACGTGAGGTGGGGGACGTTGCGGGGTAGGTCCTTGTTGAGTGATGGGATGCTGACTGCCGGGGCGGTGTGTGTATTTTTGTTGTTTTTGTTTAGATGATGACAAGGCAGCTGGCCCTTGGAGGACCGATGCAGTGGGCTGCCTGTGCGCTTGTTCTTCTGAAGGATGGGTGGACCGGGACTCTGGGCCCCTTGAAAGCTAAGTTGAGGCAACGGTGCGGAGGAAGGGGTTGCGGGAGGGAGGGGTTTTAAGGATGGTGCAGCGGAGCGGGCTGTCCGGGAAGCGGTCCCCTTTGGGAGCAGGGAAAAGGAGCAGGTTCCTCTTCAATGTGACGGGAACGTGTGCCGGGCAGGGGGGTTCCAGGCTGTGTGCGTTATTGTGCAGTGTGTGTGTTTTGTGTTGGGTGTCTCCGACCTTCCTCGGGTCTCGGTTGCTCTCTTTGTTCTTTAGGAGCCGGGCAGGTGCCTCGGCAGCGTTGGTAGTGCCCGGCGAGGCCCTAGTCGTGGGCTCGGCGCCCATGGGGCGCTTCTCTTTTGGCGTCGCAAGCTTCAGGCGTGGATCGTTTTGGCGTCTCGGACGGTCGTCTTGGGCGGCGTCGTTCCCGGCTGCGTGAGCGGCGCCGCTCTGTGGCTGTGAGTTTTTTGGGGACTGGCGTTTCTTCCTTGCATCCGTAGGCGGTTAGGTCTTGAAGCTGGGCTGGTTGCGCGTCTGTCGTCTCGGTGGTGAGAGGAAGCTCTTGTCCCGGGCCACGAAGCTGTTGGCGTTCTCTGGTGTTGCCGTAGGGCCTGCCGACGTCACCGTCAGGGTCCCGCAGGCGGTCTTGCCGGACGGGGGTTTCCGTCTGGGTGTCGTCGTTCTCTCCGAGAGCTGCCTCTCATCCTTCGGGATGCATTGCTTGTAGCGTTCTGCGTAGCGTTGTTCTGTGTGTGTCTTGGAGCCGCCCTGCCCGGGGATGGAGAGTCAGGGCAAGGTGGGTGGTGCTGGCATCTATGGATGCGCCCAGGCTTTGAGCGGGGAGGAGTTTTGCAGCCGTCTTGGATCAAGTGGCTGTTGTCGGTGGGCGAGGGAAGTAATTCCTGTTGGGTTTTGTGGGCTGGGCCCCCAGGGAACAACCGTAGGTGTCTGGGAGAGGGAGCTGGAGTCTTAGCTGAGCAGGGAGCATGTCAAGGGTGTTGTGGCTTGTCTGTGTGCTGGGCTTAATGTTTGATGTATTGTGCTTATGTTTAGGAGCCGCCCTAGTTGGGCTCTCAAGGGGGTGTTCCTACATGCGATCGAGACCCGTGTCATGGTTCAGCTGTGGCCGTGCATGCAGGTGACTTGTTTGGCATGGGTTTGGCAGGTGCCGAGGGAGGAGTCGTGCAGGGTGATGGAGGGCGGCGCTGTCAGCAGGTGAGTTGGTGTGTGGTGTAGCTAGAGGGAAGATGTGGCTGTTGGCTCTACGAGCCCATTGTGGTAATTTTTCTTTGGGCGCATGCGAGGAGCCGAGCGGGATCTGGGCACCGGAGGGGAATCGCACAGGGTGAGCGGTGACGGGTGGGCTGAAGCGTAGCGATTCGTCCTGAGGTGCCGCGTTGCAGGTGGCTGTGAGCAACGTGCGTTTGGCTCTTGCAGGTGGTGGGCGAGCCTCAAGGTGGCGACCGTATCTGATGGAGGCCAGGCAGGTGAGCTGTCGAGGGAAAGGTGCGTGTCTGAGATGGGGGCGGTTGGTGCGGGTGTCCTGAGAGTCCCGCAGCACCTGAGCGGGTCCTTTTTTGCTTGGGTTCTTGCAGGTGCCGCCCGCAGGCTTCGGAGGGGAGACGCCGCCTGCCGACGAGAGGTCCGAGAGGTGAGGGGGTTGAAGGCCAGGCTGTTGTTTGAGAGCAAGGTGTCTGTCGTACGGCCACTCAATGGAAGCGTTTGTCTCTGGTTCTGCAGGTTGTGCGCCGGCTGCCTTTGGGCCTGGATGCGCGTTTGAGGTGAGCTGGGTCGCAGAGGGGAGGGGCGCGGGGCTGGTGTGGTTCGTTCTTCCTTTTTTGGCAGAGCGACGGTAACTTTGTGTGTCCTGTGGTATGTCTAGGGGCCGCAGGGGGTGGCGTTCGTCCTCGTCCGGAATGGGCACGGAGCAGCCGGGTGCACGTGAGGTGGGGGACGTTGCGGGGTAAGTCCTTGTTGAGTGATGGGATGCTGACTGCCGGGGCGGTGTGTGTATTTTTGTTGTTTTTGTTTAGATGATGACAAGGCAGCTGGCCTTGTTTAGATGATGAAAAGGCAGCTGGGACTTGGAGGACTGATGCAGTGGGCTGCCTGTGCGCTTGTTCTTCTGAAGGATGGGTGGACCGGGACTCTGGGCCCCTTGAAAGCTAAGCTGAGGCAACGGTGCTGAGGAAGGGGTTGGGGGAGGGAGGGGTTTTAAGGATGGTGCAGCGGAGCGGGCTGTCTGGGAAGCGGTCCCCTTTGGGAGCAGGGAAAAGGAGCAGGTTCCTCTTCAACGTGACGGGAACGTGTGGCGGGCAGGGCGGTTCCAGGCTGTGTGCGTTATTGTGCAGCGTGTCTGTGTTTTGTGTTGGGTGTCTCCCACCTTCCTCGGGTCTCGGTTGCTCTCTTTGTTCTTTAGGAGCCGGGCGCTTCTCTTTTGGCGCTGACTGTGGAAGCAGTGCTCAGCAAGAACCAAAACATCTCTACATTATTAACGGTGTTTTGAGCATAAATCCAAAACGTATCCCTTCCTAGCTACTGTGGAGAAAATGAGCACTATCCCAGCCACCACCAGCTCCGTGCGGCTGCGGCAACGGCGGCCGAGGTGGCCTTGGGGCAGGGGGAGCGTTGGGGACCCTGAGTCACGAATCGCTCCTGGGACTTGTTACGTGCGCGCCTGCACAAACAGCTGCCCTCTCCTTTGGCCTGAGGGCTGCGTTTGCGCTCCCTTGGCGTGGGGCAAGGGTCTGTGATGGAGCCCGGGGGAGGAGGTGGTGCACTGTGGGGGTGAGGGGAGGGGGCCCCCCGTTGCTGCTGCGCCTCAGCTGTGGGCGGGGTCTGGCTGGAGGAGCCCCAGGTGCGGGCAGTGGGGCTGCCGGTTTCGGCTCCTCCCTGGAAAAGGGGTGGTGCCCTGCTCCGGGGGGCCAGTGTGAGCCGAGGGCGGAGCGGAGCGGAGCTGTGGCCGAGCGTCAGCGGGCTGCGAGTGTAGCGAGGGAGGAGGTGAGCGGGGGCTGGGTGGGGGGCCGCTGCGTGCCGGGTCAAGCCCCGAGGAGGGCTGCGGCGGGGCAGCGGCGGGTCGGAGCGGGCGGTGGGGAGAGCGAGGCTGTGCTGAGGGCTCGGTGGGGCTTCCGGGTGCATCGGCGGGAGGGACGGTGCCCCGCAGGGTGAGAGAGCGGGGAGGGCGGGCTCGCGGCGTGGCGGGAGCTGTGGTGGTGCGTCTGCCGGCTGGGCGGGCGGCCGTGTTGTGGCGCAGAGCATGGCGGGAGCTGTAGTCCTTGTGGCGGGGGGCTGCCGGGCGGCCGTGTTGTGGCGCAGAGCATGCCGGGAGCTGTAGTCCTTGTGGCGGGGGGCTGCCGGGCGGCCGTGTTGTGGCGCAGAGCATGGCGGGAGCTGTAGTCCCTGTGGCGGGGGGCTGCCGGGCGGCCGTGTTGTGGCGCAGAGCATGGCGGGAGCTGTAGTCCTTGTGGCGGGGGGCTGCCGGGCGGCCGTGTTGTGGCGCAGAGCATGGCGGGAGCTGTAGTCCTTGCGGCGGGGGGCTGCCGGGCGGCCGTGTTGTGGCGCAGAGCATGCCGGGAGCTGTAGTCCTGGCGCAGTGGCTGCCGGCCCTGTCACGTGGCTCGCCGGGGCGCGGCGGGAGGCGCGGTGTTCCGGCGCTCGGGTGCCGGGCGGCCGTGCCGCGTACGGTAGGCGCGGTGTATTTTTGGGGTTGGATTCGTGTTGATTTCTGGGGGCTTCCAGGTGCGGCCGCTCCCCGAGAAGCGGTGAGTTCCCCGGGAGCTGACAGAAGGGAAGAGGGAAAGGAGGAGGACCTTTTCCCCCTGCCCAGGGCGCAGACGATGGCCGCCGCCTCCCCGGCTCACCGGAGCTCCCGCTCAGCCTCCCCTGGCCCCCCCCTTGCCCCGTGCGCCTGCCCCCAGCCCCGGCACCTCCCCTGAAGCGTGCTGCGTAGCCCTTGGCCGCCCCCAGGCCCTGTCGTGAAGGCAGCGAGCCGGCCCTCGAGCGCACTGGATTCCCCCTCGGCGCAGGGGCCCTTAGCAGTAGCGCGGGGAAGGGGCGGTGTGTCCAGAAGCCCCTGCGCAAGGAGGGGCTTTGGCCAGGGTCGATCGACGGTAATGACGGTCGCTGTTTCTTCTTTCCCTCTCCCAGAGACCGTGCTGAGGACGTGGTTGTCTGTCCTTCCCCCGGGGATGCCGTTGACTGCAGCCGTCTCAGGCTTGCGTGGCTTCTCTCTGCCCGGTGTTGCCATCCTCGCAGCGCGGGGGCGAAAAGGGACACACAGAGCCCTTCCCGGCTGTGGACAGGAGCTGCCTCGGCTGAAGCTGGAGACGCCAACGAAAGGTAAAGCAGAAGAAACTGAAGGCGCTCTGGCTGCCAGCTGCCTTCCTGCCGCAGGCAAGAGAGAGCCTGTCCCTGCAGGTGAGGGAGGGAGGATCCCCCTTCGTAGCCCGCAGCGGGCCAGGCCACCAACGTGCACCGCAGGGTCTGTACGCGTAACCGGGAGTTGGGTACGGGCGTGTAGTGCACGAGCGAGCTAGGCTACGTGCCTAGGAAGCCTCATCTCGTAAGAGCGGTAAGACACCCATGTATCCTCTTTAGGTGGAGGACGGCCTAGAGTCTGGAGCTGCAGAAGAGGCAGGGCGGAGAGGAGGGGAAAGAAGCATCTGAACGGCTAAATTGTGCCAGCAGCGCTGAGAGCGAGAGTCGCGGTGAGTCCTGGGCCACTGGGGCCCCGTTGCCTCTCTTGTGCGTCCTGGGCCCTCCCTGTCTCTCCCCCCTGGCCCCCTCTCTTTCCTTACCTGCTGCAAATTTTTTTTTTTTTTTTTTTTGGCGCCCCCCCGCCCCTTCTTTCTCCATCTCGCTCTGAGTGGCTCCCTGCCTCCCCGTCTTTTCAGGCCTCCCTCTCTCTGTCCTCTAGCCTGTGGCTACTTTTTCTTTCTCCGCCTCTCTCTGCCTGGCTCTGGCTCCGTTTTTATTTTTTTATTCCTCCTGCTCTGTTCTGTAGCCTGTCGGTATTTTGTCTTTCTCTGGCCCTCTTGGTCTGACTCCGTGTGTTACCGAAAAACGCGGTAAAATCGGAAACAACTCCTCAACGCCGATTTAGTATTAAAGAGCAGGCGTTCTTTATTCACGGCGCCAGATGCACGGGGGATCGCTCCTCCTGGCGTGCGTACCTCACACACCTTTCCCGTAGAATTTGTAGATCAAAATTTTACGTATTCATACATATTCATTATCGTCCTGTCTACTGATCGGTACAAACTGGCTCGTTCCGTATGTAAATCACTGCGCAGGCTCGGTGGTGGTCCGTGAGTCGGTGGTCGCGATCTCCCCCTGCCAGAATTGCCTTTTACCTTCTTGGCTCTTAATCTTGGCAGTCTTGGCTAGTTTTCTCAGTCCGCTACACGAAACCGCGTTTTGTCATCCTTTTCTGACAGAAGCACGTTGTCTGTTGTTCTGCTGACATTAACGATCGCCTAGGGACTAAAATGCAGATCGACAGATGCGCTGATTCGTACGCTCCGTGTTCCCGTAATGGAACACCGTCTCTGGTTGGTTGATTTCATCGCTTTGGTTACACCTGTTCCTGTTGTTCAGTTTCTTCTTTTTTGGCTTTGTGTGATTCTCTCTGTGATTCTGTTTTTCTCTGCCTCGCTTTTCCCAGCTCCCCGTCCCTCACTTTGAATACCCGTTATCCTTCACCAGCTCACTCTCCCTTGGTTGCCATCCCCGTTTCTGAGTTCCTCCTGCTTTGCCACGTAGCCCGTGACTTTTTTCTTAATCTCTCTCTGTCTGCCTCAACGCTCCCGCCGCGCTTTTTAGTTCGTCTGCTCTGCTCTGTACCCTGCTACTGTTACTTGCCTGCCTGAGTTCTTCTCTGTCCAGCTCCCTTTCCCTATTCTTGAATTCCTGTTCTTCCTGCACCCGCCGCTGTTCCCTGTGATCTCCGTCTCCCTCTGTCCAGCTCCCTGTCCCTAGGTTTTAATTCCTGCCTCTGCCCGCCGTAGCCCGTCTAGATTTTTCTCTCGGCCTCTCTCTCTGTCCAGCTCCCCCTCTCTGTGTTCTAATTCCACGTTCTCTGTCACGTAGACCCGTGCTATTTGTTTGTCCTCATCTCTCTCTGTCCAGCTCCTTGCTGCTATGTTTTATTTCTTCCCTCTCTGTCTGTCTTTGTAGCCCATTGCCGTTGTGTGTTTTTTGTTTTTTTTTTTCCTACTTGTTTCTTCATGTGTCTCTGTCTGCCTCCCAGTGCCTGATCTTTAATTCCTCCTTCCCTGTAGGCCGCTGTTCCTTTTTTCCATTCTACATTGTGTTCTCTTTGGTCTCCTGTTCTTATTCATCGATTCCCTCCTCGCCGCCCTGTGGCCTGTCCCCATTTTATTGTTGCGCCTCTCTCCCTCTCTCTGGCTTCTTGCCCCTGTTTTGAAAATTCCTCCCTCTCTTCTCTCTTCCCTGTTGGCCGTGTGATCTTCAGCCTTTCTCCATCTCTTTCTGCCCAGCTCTCTGTGTCTATTCATTAATTCTTCCCTCTCTGCCCTGTAGCCTGTAGCTTTTGTCCTTTCTCCATCTTGCTGTCTCTGGCTTCCCCATGACCCTGTTTTAGAATTGTTTCTCTCTCCTTTCTGTACGCATTGCGATTCCTTTTGCTCCCCATCTCCCTTTGTTTTGGGTGTTTTTTTTTGTTGTTGTTTCTCTGGCTCCCTGTCCCTAATTCTTAATTCTCTGCCTTCTCATGCTCTGTACCACGTAGCCCCATGGTTTGTTTTGTGGTGTTCCCTCCCCGGCCCCTTCCCTCCGTTGTTGGCTGTCTCGGCTCCCTGTCCCCGTGGCTTCATTCTTCCCTTTCTGCCCTGTTCTTGTCGCTTGTCTTGTCTGTCTCCATCGCGCTCGGTCCAGCTTCCTGCCCCTATTCTTCTTTCCTCCCTCGCTGTCGTGCTGCCTGCCCCAGGTTCTTTGTGCGTCTCCAGCCTGCTCCTCTTCCTTCTTTGTTGGTCTGTGTCCTGCTCTTCCCTCTTTCTGCTGCCTCTCTTCCCCTCTCTCTGCTGCTTGTATCTCCACCTCCGTCAGGCTCCCTGTCCTTCTCTGGCCGTCCTGTTCCCTGCCTCGTGCCTTCTCACTACACGCACACACGCCCCCACGCCCCCGTCCAGCCGGCTGCCGCTCTTCTCTTCTCTTCTCTCTTCCTACTGTCCTGTGCCCTGCTCCTCACCTTTGGTGGCCTCCCCCTCTGCCCAGCAGCCCGTCGCTCCAGGAGCCAGGCGACGGACGGTCCCTTCCCTGCCAAACGCGGACAAGTGCGTGCCGTGGTTCAGCCCCAGCTGGCAACTCTGCACCAGGGAGCTGCTTGCTCGCTCCACCCTCAGTGGGCTGGGGGAGAGAGCTGGAAGGGTAAAAGTGAGAAAAATCATGGGTTGAGATAAAGACTGTTTAATAGGTAAAGCAAAAGCTGTGCGTGGAAGCAAAGCAAGGAATTAATTCACTCCTCCTTTTCGGCGGGCAGGTGTTGAGCCACCTCTGGGAAAGCAGGGCTCTGTCATGTGTCATGGTTACTTAGGGAGAGAAATGCCGTAGCCCCCCCCCCCCCCCCCCCAAGGACTCCCCCTTCTTCCCCCAGCTGCGTGTGCTGAGCATGATGTCAAATGGTATGGAATATCCCTTTGGTCAGTTAGCTGGGAAAGCTTTCCCAGCTGTGTCCTCTCCCAGCCTACTTGCTGGTGGGGCACTGAGAGAACCAGAAGAGGCCCTGACTGTGGAAGCAGTGCTCAGCAAGAACCAAAACATCTCTACATTATTAACGGTGTTTTGAGCATAAATCCAAAACGTATCCCTTCCTAGCTACTGTGGAGAAAATGAGCACTATCCCAGCCACCACCAGCTCCGTGCGGCTGCGGCAACGGCGGCCGAGGTGGCCTTGGGGCAGGGGGAGCGTTGGGGACCCTGAGCCACGAATCGCTCCTGGGACTTGTTACGTGCGCGCCTGCACAAACACCTGCCCTCTCCTTTGGCCTGAGGGCTGCGTTTGCGCTCCCTTGGCGTGGGGCAAGGGTCTGTGATGGAGCCCAGGGGAGGAGGTGGTGCACTGTGGGGGTGAGGGGAGGGGGCCCCCCGTTGCTGCTGCGCCTCAGCTGTGGGCGGGGTCTGGCTGGAGGAGCCCCAGGTGCGGGCAGTGGGGCTGGCGGTGCCGGCTCCTCCCTGGAAAAGGGGTGGTGCCCTGCTCCGGGGGGCCAGTGTGAGCCGAGGGCGGAGCGGAGCGGAGCTGTGGCCGAGCGTCAGCGGGCTGCGAGTGTAGCGAGGGAGGAGGTGAGCGGGGGCTGGGTGGGGGGCCGCTGCGTGCCGGGTCAAGCCCCGAGGAGGGCTGCGGCGGGGCAGCGGCGGGTCGGAGCGGGCGGTGGGGAGAGCGAGGCTGTGCTGAGGGCTCGGTGGGGCTTCCGGGTGCATCGGCGGGAGGGACGGTGCCCCGCAGGGTGAGAGAGCGGGGAGGGCGGGCTCGCGGCGTGGCGGGAGCTGTGGTGGTGCGTCTGCCGGCTGGGCGGGCGGCCGTGTTGTGGCGCAGAGCATGGCGGGAGCTGTAGTCCTTGTGGCGGGGGGCTGCCGGGCGGCCGTGTTGTGGCGCAGAGCATGCCGGGAGCTGTAGTCCTTGTGGCGGGGGGCTGCCGGGCGGCCGTGTTGTGGCGCAGAGCATGGCGGGAGCTGTAGTCCCTGTGGCGGGGGGCTGCCGGGCGGCCGTGTTGTGGCGCAGAGCATGGCGGGAGCTGTAGTCCTTGTGGCGGGGGGCTGCCGGGCGGCCGTGTTGTGGCGCAGAGCATGGCGGGAGCTGTAGTCCTTGCGGCGGGGGGCTGCCGGGCGGCCGTGTTGTGGCGCAGAGCATGCCGGGAGCTGTAGTCCTGGCGCAGTGGCTGCCGGCCCTGTCACGTGGCTCGCCGGGGCGCGGCGGGAGGCGCGGTGTTCCGGCGCTCGGGTGCCGGGCGGCCGTGCCGCGTACGGTAGGCGCGGTGTATTTTTGGGGTTGGATTCGTGTTGATTTCTGGGGGCTTCCAGGTGCGGCCGCTCCCCGAGAAGCGGTGAGTTCCCCGGGAGCTGACAGAAGGGAAGAGGGAAAGGAGGAGGACCTTTTCCCCCTGCCCAGGGCGCAGACGATGGCCGCCGCCTCCCCGGCTCACCGGAGCTCCCGCTCAGCCTCCCCTGGCCCCCCCCTTGCCCCGTGCGCCTGCCCCCAGCCCCGGCACCTCCCCTGAAGCGTGCTGCGTAGCCCTTGGCCGCCCCCAGGCCCTGTCGTGAAGGCAGCGAGCCGGCCCTCGAGCGCACTGGATTCCCCCTCGGCGCAGGGGCCCTTAGCAGTAGCGCGGGGAAGGGGCGGTGTGTCCAGAAGCCCCTGCGCAAGGAGGGGCTTTGGCCAGGGTCGATCGACGGTAATGACGGTCGCTGTTTCTTCTTTCCCTCTCCCAGAGACCGTGCTGAGGACGTGGTTGTCTGTCCTTCCCCCGGGGATGCCGTTGACTGCAGCCGTCTCAGGCTTGCGTGGCTTCTCTCTGCCCGGTGTTGCCATCCTCGCAGCGCGGGGGCGAAAAGGGACACACAGAGCCCTTCCCGGCTGTGGACAGGAGCTGCCTCGGCTGAAGCTGGAGACGCCAACGAAAGGTAAAGCAGAAGAAACTGAAGGCGCTCTGGCTGCCAGCTGCCTTCCTGCCGCAGGCAAGAGAGAGCCTGTCCCTGCAGGTGAGGGAGGGAGGATCCCCCTTCGTAGCCCGCAGCGGGCCAGGCCACCAACGTGCACCGCAGGGTCTGTACGCGTAACCGGGAGTTGGGTACGGGCGTGTAGTGCACGAGCGAGCTAGGCTACGTGCCTAGGAAGCCTCATCTCGTAAGAGCGGTAAGACACCCATGTATCCTCTTTAGGTGGAGGACGGCCTAGAGTCTGGAGCTGCAGAAGAGGCAGGGCGGAGAGGAGGGGAAAGAAGCATCTGAACGGCTAAATTGTGCCAGCAGCGCTGAGAGCGAGAGTCGCGGTGAGTCCTGGGCCACTGGGGCCCCGTTGCCTCTCTTGTGCGTCCTGGGCCCTCCCTGTCTCTCCCCCCTGGCCCCCTCTCTTTCCTTACCTGCTGCAAATTTTTTTTTTTTTTTTTTTTGGCGCCCCCCCGCCCCTTCTTTCTCCATCTCGCTCTGAGTGGCTCCCTGCCTCCCCGTCTTTTCAGGCCTCCCTCTCTCTGTCCTCTAGCCTGTGGCTACTTTTTCTTTCTCCGCCTCTCTCTGCCTGGCTCTGGCTCCGTTTTTATTTTTTTATTCCTCCTGCTCTGTTCTGTAGCCTGTCGGTATTTTGTCTTTCTCTGGCCCTCTTGGTCTGACTCCGTGTGTTACCGAAAAACGCGGTAAAATCGGAAACAACTCCTCAACGCCGATTTAGTATTAAAGAGCAGGCGTTCTTTATTCACGGCGCCAGATGCACGGGGGATCGCTCCTCCTGGCGTGCGTACCTCACACACCTTTCCCGTAGAATTTGTAGATCAAAATTTTACGTATTCATACATATTCATTATCGTCCTGTCTACTGATCAGTACAAACTGGCTCGTTCCGTATGTAAATCACTGCGCAGGCTCGGTGGTGGTCCGTGAGTCGGTGGTCGCGATCTCCCCCTGCCAGAATTGCCTTTTACCTTCTTGGCTCTTAATCTTGGCAGTCTTGGCTAGTTTTCTCAGTCCGCTACACGAAACCGCGTTTTGTCATCCTTTTCTGACAGAAGCACGTTGTCTGTTGTTCTGCTGACATTAACGATCGCCTAGGGACTAAAATGCAGATCGACAGATGCGCTGATTCGTACGCTCCGTGTTCCCGTAATGGAACACCGTCTCTGGTTGGTTGATTTCATCGCTTTGGTTACACCTGTTCCTGTTGTTCAGTTTCTTCTTTTTTGGCTTTGTGTGATTCTCTCTGTGATTCTGTTTTTCTCTGCCTCGCTTTTCCCAGCTCCCCGTCCCTCACTTTGAATACCCGTTATCCTTCACCAGCTCACTCTCCCTTGGTTGCCATCCCCGTTTCTGAGTTCCTCCTGCTTTGCCACGTAGCCCGTGACTTTTTTCTTAATCTCTCTCTGTCTGCCTCAACGCTCCCGCCGCGCTTTTTAGTTCGTCTGCTCTGCTCTGTACCCTGCTACTGTTACTTGCCTGCCTGAGTTCTTCTCTGTCCAGCTCCCTTTCCCTATTCTTGAATTTCTGTTCTTCCTGCACCCGCCGCTGTTCCCTGTGATCTCCGTCTCCCTCTGTCCAGCTCCCTGTCCCTAGGTTTTAATTCCTGCCTCTGCCCGCCGTAGCCCGTCTAGATTTTTCTCTCGGCCTCTCTCTCTGTCCAGCTCCCCCTCTCTGTGTTCTAATTCCACGTTCTCTGTCACGTAGACCCGTGCTATTTGTTTGTCCTCATCTCTCTCTGTCCAGCTCCTTGCTGCTATGTTTTATTTCTTCCCTCTCTGTCTGTCTTTGTAGCCCATTGCCGTTGTGTGTTTTTTGTTTTTTTTTTTTCCTACTTGTTTCTTCATGTGTCTCTGTCTGCCTCCCAGTGCCTGATCTTTAATTCCTCCTTCCCTGTAGGCCGCTGTTCCTTTTTTCCATTCTACATTGTGTTCTCTTTGGTCTCCTGTTCTTATTCATCGATTCCCTCCTCGCCGCCCTGTGGCCTGTCCCCATTTTATTGTTGCGCCTCTCTCCCTCTCTCTGGCTTCTTGCCCCTGTTTTGAAAATTCCTCCCTCTCTTCTCTCTTCCCTGTTGGCCGTGTGATCTTCAGCCTTTCTCCATCTCTTTCTGCCCAGCTCTCTGTGTCTATTCATTAATTCTTCCCTCTCTGCCCTGTAGCCTGTAGCTTTTGTCCTTTCTCCATCTTGCTGTCTCTGGCTTCCCCATGACCCTGTTTTAGAATTGTTTCTCTCTCCTTTCTGTACGCATTGCGATTCCTTTTGCTCCCCATCTCCCTTTGTTTTGGGTGTTTTTTTTTGTTGTTGTTTCTCTGGCTCCCTGTCCCTAATTCTTAATTCTCTGCCTTCTCATGCTCTGTACCACGTAGCCCCATGGTTTGTTTTGTGGTGTTCCCTCCCCGGCCCCTTCCCTCCGTTGTTGGCTGTCTCGGCTCCCTGTCCCCATGGCTTCATTCTTCCCTTTCTGCCCTGTTCTTGTCGCTTGTCTTGTCTGTCTCCATCGCGCTCGGTCCAGCTTCCTGCCCCTATTCTTCTTTCCTCCCTCGCTGTCGTGCTGCCTGCCCCAGGTTCTTTGTGCGTCTCCAGCCTGCTCCTCTTCCTTCTTTGTTGGTCTGTGTCCTGCTCTTCCCTCCTCTTTCTGCTGCCTCTCTTCCCCTCTCTCTGCTGCTTGTATCTCCACCTCCGTCAGGCTCCCTGTCCTTCTCTGGCCGTCCTGTTCCCTGCCTCGTGCCTTCTCACTACACGCACACACGCCCCCCCGCCCCCGTCCAGCTGGATGCTGCTCTTCTCTTCTCTTCTCTCTTCCTACTGTCCTGTGCCCTGCTCCTCACCTTTGGCGGCCTCCCCCTCTGCCCAGCAGCCCGTCGCTCCAGGAGCCAGGCGACGGACGGTCCCTTCCCTGCCAAACGCGGACAAGTGCGTGCCGTGGTTTAGCCCCAGGTGGCAACTCTGCACCAGGGAGCTGCTTGCTCGCTCCACCCTCAGTGGGCTGGGGGAGAGAGCTGGAAGGGTAAAAGTGAGAAAAATCATGGGTTGAGATCAAGACTGTTTAATAGGTAAAGCAAAAGCTGTGCGTGGAAGCAAAGCAAGGAATTAATTCACTCCTCCTTTTCGGCGGGCAGGTGTTGAGCCACCTCTGGGAAAGCAGGGCTCTGTCATGTGTCATGGTTACTTAGGGAGAGAAATGCCGTAGCCCCCCCCCCCAAGGACTCCCCCTTCTTCCCCCAGCTGCGTGTGCTGAGCATGATGTCAAATGGTATGGAATATCCCTTTGGTCAGTTAGCTGGGAAAGCTTTCCCAGCTGTGTCCTCTCCCAGCCTACTTGCTGGTGGGGCACTGAGAGAACCAGAAGAGGCCCTGACTGTGGAAGCAGTGCTCAGCAAGAACCAAAACATCTCTACATTATTAACGGTGTTTTGAGCATAAATCCAAAACGTATCCCTTCCTAGCTACTGTGGAGAAAATGAGCACTATCCCAGCCACCACCAGCTCCGTGCGGCTGCGGCAACGGCGGCCGAGGTGGCCTTGGGGCAGGGGGAGCGTTGGGGACCCTGAGCCACGAATCGCTCCTGGGACTTGTTACGTGCGCGCCTGCACAAACACCTGCCCTCTCCTTTGGCCTGAGGGCTGCGTTTGCGCTCCCTTGGCGTGGGGCAAGGGTCTGTGACGGAGCCCAGGGGAGGAGGTGGTGCACTGTGGGGGTGAGGGGAGGGGGCCCCCCGTTGCTGCTGCGCCTCAGCTGTGGGCGGGGTCTGGCTGGAGGAGCCCCAGGTGCGGGCAGTGGGGCTGGCGGTGCCGGCTCCTCCCTGGAAAAGGGGTGGTGCCCTGCTCCGGGGGGCCAGTGTGAGCCGAGGGCGGAGCGGAGCGGAGCTGTGGCCGAGCGTCAGCGGGCTGCGAGTGTAGCGAGGGAGGAGGTGAGCGGGGGCTGGGTGGGGGGCCGCTGCGTGCCGGGTCAAGCCCCGAGGAGGGCTGCGGCGGGGCAGCGGCGGGTCGGAGCGGGCGGTGGGGAGAGCGAGGCTGTGCTGAGGGCTCGGTGGGGCTTCCGGGTGCATCGGCGGGAGGGGCGGTGCCCCGCAGGGTGAGAGAGCGGGGAGGGCGGGCTCGCGGCGTGGCGGGAGCTGTGGTGGTGCGTGTGGCGGCTGGGCGGGCGGCCGTGTTGTGGCGCAGAGCATGGCGGGAGCTGTAGTCCTTGTGGCGGGGGGCTGCCGGGCGGCCGTGTTGTGGCGCAGAGCATGCCGGGAGCTGTAGTCCTTGTGGCGGGGGGCTGCCGGGCGGCCGTGTTGTGGCGCAGAGCATGGCGGGAGCTGTAGTTCTTGCGGCGGGGGGCTGCCGGGCGGCCGTGTTGTGGCGCAGAGCATGCCGGGAGCTGTAGTCCTTGTGGCGGGGGGCTGCCGGGCGGCCATGTTGTGGCGCAGAGCATGCCGGGAGCTGTAGTCCTTGTGGCGGGGGGCTGCCGGGCGGCCGTGTTGTGGCGCAGAGCATGGCGGGAGCTGTAGTCCTTGTGGCGGGGGGCTGCCGGGCGGCCGTGTTGTGGCGCAGAGCATGGCGGGAGCTGTAGTCCCTGTGGCGGGGGGCTGCCGGGCGGCCGTGTTGTGGCGCAGAGCATGGCGGGGGCTGTAGTCCTTGCGGCGGGGGGCTGCCGGGCGGCCGTGTTGTGGCGCAGAGCATGGCGGGAGCTGTAGTCCTTGTGGCGGGGGGCTGCCGGGCGGCCGTGTTGTGGCGCAGAGCATGGCGGGAGCTGTAGTCCTTGTGGCGGGGGGCTGCCGGGCGGCCGTGTTGTGGCGCAGAGCATGGCGGGAGCTGTAGTCCTTGCGGCGGGGGGCTGCCGGGCGGCCGTGTTGTGGCGCAGAGCATGCCGGGAGCTGTAGTCCTGGCGCAGTGGCTGCCGGCCCTGTCACGTGGCTCGCCGGGGCGCGGCGGGAGGCGCGGTGTTCCGGCGCTCGGGTGCCGGGCGGCCGTGCCCCGTACGGTACGCGCGGTGTATTTTTGGGGTTGGATTCGTGTTGATTTCTGGGGGCTTCCAGGTGCGGCCGCTCCCTGAGAAGCGGTGAGTTCCCCGGGAGCTGACAGAAGGGAAGAGGGAAAGGAGGAGGACCTTTTCCCCCTGCCCAGGGCGCAGACGATGGCCGCCGCCTCCCCGGCTCACCGGAGCTGCCGCTCAGCCTCCCCTGGCCCCCCCCTTGCCCCGTGCGCCTGCCCCCAGCCCCGGCACCTCCCCTGAAGCGTGCTGCGTAGCCCTTGGCCGCCCCCAGGCCCTGTCGTGAAGGCAGCGAGCCGGCCCTCGAGCGCACTGGATTCCCCCTCGGCGCAGGGGCCCTTAGCAGTAGCGCGGGGAAGGGGCGGTGTGTCCAGAAGCCCCTGCGCAAGGAGGGGCTTTGGCCAGGGTCGATCGACGGTAATGACGGTCGCTGTTTCTTCTTTCCCTCTCCCAGAGACCGTGCTGAGGACGTGGTTGTCCTTCCCCCGGGGATGCCGTTGACTGCAGCCGTCTCAGGCTTGCGTGGCTTCTCTCTGCCCGGTGTTGCCATCCTCGCAGCGCGGGGGCGAAAAGGGACACACAGAGCCCTTCCCGGCTGTGGACAGGAGCTGCCTCGGCTGAAGCTGGAGACGCCAACGAAAGGTAAAGCAGAAGAAACTGAAGGCGCTCTGGCTGCCAGCTGCCTTCCTGCCGCAGGCAAGAGAGAGCTTGTCCCTGCAGGTGAGGGAGGGAGGATCCCCCTTCGTAGCCCGCAGCGGGCCAGGCCACCAACGTGCACCGCAGGGTCTGTACGCGTAACCGGGAGTTGGGTACGGGCGTGTAGTGCACGAGCGAGCTAGGCTACGTGCCTAGGAAGCCTCATCTCGTAAGAGCGGTAAGACACCCATGTATCCTCTTTAGGTGGAGGACGGCCTAGAGTCTGGAGCTGCAGAAGAGGCAGGGCGGAGAGGAGGGGAAAGAAGCATCTGAACGGCTAAATTGTGCCAGCAGCGCTGAGAGCGAGAGTCGCGGTGAGTCCTGGGCCACTGGGGCCCCGTTGCCTCTCTTGTGCGTCCTGGGCCCTCCCTGTCTCTCCCCCCTGGCCCCCTCTCTTTCCTTACCTGCTGCAAATTTTTTTTTTTTTTTTTTTTTGGCGCCCCCCCGCCCCTTCTTTCTCCATCTCGCTCTGAGTGGCTCCCTGCCTCCCCGTCTTTTCAGGCCTCCCTCTCTCTGTCCTCTAGCCTGTGGCTACTTTTTCTTTCTCCGCCTCTCTCTGCCTGGCTCTGGCTCCGTTTTTATTTTTTTATTCCTCCTGCTCTGTTCTGTAGCCTGTCGGTATTTTGTCTTTCTCTGGCCCTCTTGGTCTGACTCCGTGTGTTACCGAAAAACGCGGTAAAATCGGAAACAACTCCTCAACGCCGATTTAGTATTAAAGAGCAGGCGTTCTTTATTCACGGCGCCAGATGCACGGGGGATCGCTCCTCCTGGCGTGCGTACCTCACACACCTTTCCCGTAGAATTTGTAGATCAAAATTTTACGTATTCATACATATTCATTATCGTCCTGTCTACTGATCGGTACAAACTGGCTCGTTCCGTATGTAAATCACTGCGCAGGCTCGGTGGTGGTCCGTGAGTCGGTGGTCGCGATCTCCCCCTGCCAGAATTGCCTTTTACCTTCTTGGCTCTTAATCTTGGCAGTCTTGGCTAGTTTTCTCAGTCCGCTACACGAAACCGCGTTTTGTCATCCTTTTCTGACAGAAGCACGTTGTCTGTTGTTCTGCTGACATTAACGATCGCCTAGGGACTAAAATGCAGATCGACAGATGCGCTGATTCGTACGCTCCGTGTTCCCGTAATGGAACACCGTCTCTGGTTGGTTGATTTCATCGCTTTGGTTACACCTGTTCCTGTTGTTCAGTTTCTTCTTTTTTGGCTTTGTGTGATTCTCTCTGTGATTCTGTTTTTCTCTGCCTCGCTTTTCCCAGCTCCCCGTCCCTCACTTTGAATACCCGTTATCCTTCACCAGCTCACTCTCCCTTGGTTGCCATCCCCGTTTCTGAGTTCCTCCTGCTTTGCCACGTAGCCCGTGACTTTTTTCTTAATCTCTCTCTGTCTGCCTCAACGCTCCCGCCGCGCTTTTTAGTTCGTCTGCTCTGCTCTGTACCCTGCTACTGTTACTTGCCTGCCTGAGTTCTTCTCTGTCCAGCTCCCTTTCCCTATTCTTGAATTCCTGTTCTTCCTGCACCCGCCGCTGTTCCCTGTGATCTCCGTCTCCCTCTGTCCAGCTCCCTGTCCCTAGGTTTTAATTCCTGCCTCTGCCCGCCGTAGCCCGTCTAGATTTTTCTCTCGGCCTCTCTCTCTGTCCAGCTCCCCCTCTCTGTGTTCTAATTCCACGTTCTCTGTCACGTAGACCCGTGCTATTTGTTTGTCCTCATCTCTCTCTGTCCAGCTCCTTGCTGCTATGTTTTATTTCTTCCCTCTCTGTCTGTCTTTGTAGCCCATTGCCGTTGTGTGTTTTTTGTTTTTTTTTTTTCCTACTTGTTTCTTCATGTGTCTCTGTCTGCCTCCCAGTGCCTGATCTTTAATTCCTCCTTCCCTGTAGGCCGCTGTTCCTTTTTTCCATTCTACATTGTGTTCTCTTTGGTCTCCTGTTCTTATTCATCGATTCCCTCCTCGCCGCCCTGTGGCCTGTCCCCATTTTATTGTTGCGCCTCTCTCCCTCTCTCTGGCTTCTTGCCCCTGTTTTGAAAATTTCTCCCTCTCTTCTCTCTTCCCTGTTGGCCGTGTGATCTTCAGCCTTTCTCCATCTCTTTCTGCCCAGCTCTCTGTGTCTATTCATTAATTCTTCCCTCTCTGCCCTGTAGCCTGTAGCTTTTGTCCTTTCTCCATCTTGCTGTCTCTGGCTTCCCCATGACCCTGTTTTAGAATTGTTTCTCTCTCCTTTCTGTACGCATTGCGATTCCTTTTGCTCCCCATCTCCCTTTGTTTTGGGTGTTTTTTTTTGTTGTTGTTTCTCTGGCTCCCTGTCCCTAATTCTTAATTCTCTGCCTTCTCATGCTCTGTACCACGTAGCCCCATGGTTTGTTTTGTGGTGTTCCCTCCCCGGCCCCTTCCCTCCGTTGTTGGCTGTCTCGGCTCCCTGTCCCCGTGGCTTCATTCTTCCCTTTCTGCCCTGTTCTTGTCGCTTGTCTTGTCTGTCTCCATCGCGCTCGGTCCAGCTTCCTGCCCCTATTCTTCTTTCCTCCCTCGCTGTCGTGCTGCCTGCCCCAGGTTCTTTGTGCGTCTCCAGCCTGCTCCTCTTCCTTCTTTGTTGGTCTGTGTCCTGCTCTTCCCTCCTCTTTCTGCTGCCTCTCTTCCCCTCTCTCTGCTGCTTGTATCTCCACCTCCGTCAGGCTCCCTGTCCTTCTCTGGCCGTCCTGTTCCCTGCCTCGTGCCTTCTCACTACACGCACACACGCCCCCCCGCCCCCGTCCAGCTGGCTGCTGCTCTTCTCTTCTCTTCTCTCTTCCTACTGTCCTGTGCCCTGCTCCTCACCTTTGGCGGCCTCCCCCTCTGCCCAGCAGCCCGTCGCTTCAGGAGCCAGGCGACGGACGGTCCCTTCCCTGCCAAACGCGGACAAGTGCGTGCCGTGGTTTAGCCCCAGCTGGCAACTCTGCACCAGGGAGCTGCTTGCTCGCTCCACCCTCAGTGGGCTGGGGGAGAGAGCTGGAAGGGTAAAAGTGAGAAAAATCATGGGCTGAGATCAAGACTGTTTAATAGGTAAAGCAAAAGCTGTGCGTGGAAGCAAAGCAAGGAATTAATTCACTCCTCCTTTTCGGCGGGCAGGTGTTGAGCCACCTCTGGGAAAGCAGGGCTCTGTCATGTGTCATGGTTACTTAGGGAGAGAAATGCCGTAGCCCCCCCCCCCCCCCCCCCCCCCCCCCCCAAGGACTCCCCCTTCTTCCCCCAGCTGCGTGTGCTGAGCATGATGTCAAATGGTATGGAATATCCCTTTGGTCAGTTAGCTGGGAAAGCTTTCCCAGCTGTGTCCTCTCCCAGCCTACTTGCTGGTGGGGCACTGAGAGAACCAGAAGAGGCCCTGACTGTGGAAGCAGTGCTCAGCAAGAACCAAAACATCTCTACATTATTAACGGTGTTTTGAGCATAAATCCAAAACGTATCCCTTCCTAGCTACTGTGGAGAAAATGAGCACTATCCCAGCCACCACCAGCTCCGTGCGGCTGCGGCAACGGCGGCCGAGGTGGCCTTGGGGCAGGGGGAGCGTTGGGGACCCTGAGCCACGAATCGCTCCTGGGACTTGTTACGTGCGCGCCTGCACAAACACCTGCCCTCTCCTTTGGCCTGAGGGCTGCGTTTGCGCTCCCTTGGCGTGGGGCAAGGGTCTGTGATGGAGCCCGGGGGAGGAGGTGGTGCACTGTGGGGGTGAGGGGAGGGGGCCCCCCGTTGCTGCTGCGCCTCAGCTGTGGGCGGGGTCTGGCTGGAGGAGCCCCAGGTGCGGGCAGTGGGGCTGCCGGTGCCGGCTCCTCCCTGGAAAAGGGGTGGTGCCCTGCTCCGGGGGGCCAGTGTGAGCCGAGGGCGGAGCGGAGCGGAGCTGTGGCCGAGCGTCAGCGGGCTGCGAGTGTAGCGAGGGAGGAGGTGAGCGGGGGCTGGGTGGGGGGCCGCTGCGTGCCGGGTCAAGCCCCGAGGAGGGCTGCGGCGGGGCAGCGGCGGGTCGGAGCGGGCGGTGGGGAGAGCGAGGCTGTGCTGAGGGCTCGGTGGGGCTTCCGGGTGCATCGGCGGGAGGGACGGTGCCCCGCAGGGTGAGAGAGCGGGGAGGGCGGGCTCGCGGCGTGGCGGGAGCTGTGGTGGTGCGTCTGCCGGCTGGGCGGGCGGCCGTGTTGTGGCGCAGAGCATGGCGGGAGCTGTAGTCCTTGCGGCGGGGGGCTGCCGGGCGGCCGTGTTGTGGCGCAGAGCATGGCGGGAGCTGTAGTCCTTGTGGCGGGGGGCTGCCGGGCGGCCGTGTTGTGGCGCAGAGCATGGCGGGAGCTGTAGTCCTTGCGGCGGGGGGCTGCCGGGCGGCCGTGTTGTGGCGCAGAGCATGCCGGGAGCTGTAGTCCTTGCGGCGGGGGGCTGCCGGGCGGCCGTGTTGTGGCGCAGAGCATGCCGGGAGCTGTAGTCCTTGCGGCGGGGGGCTGCCGGGCGGCCGTGTTGTGGCGCAGAGCATGGCGGGAGCTGTAGTCCTTGCGGCGGGGGGCTGCCGGGCGGCCGTGTTGTGGCGCAGAGCATGGCGGGAGCTGTAGTCCTTGCGGCGGGGGGCTGCCGGGCGGCCGTGTTGTGGCGCAGAGCATGGCGGGAGCTGTAGTCCTTGTGGCGGGGGGCTGCCGGGCGGCCGTGTTGTGGCGCAGAGCATGGCGGGAGCTGTAGTCCTTGTGGCGGGGGGCTGCCGGGCGGCCGTGTTGTGGCGCAGAGCATGCCGGGAGCTGTAGTCCTTGTGGCGCGCGGCTCCCGGGCGGCCGTGTTGTGGCGCAGAGCATGCCGGGAGCTGTAGTCCTTGTGGCGGGGGGCTGCCGGGCGGCCGTGTTGTGGCGCAGAGCATGGCGGGAGCTGTAGTCCTTGCGGCGGGGGGCTGCCGGGCGGCCGTGTTGTGGCGCAGAGCATGGCGGGAGCTGTAGTCCTTGCGGCGGGGGGCTGCCGGGCGGCCGTGTTGTGGCGCAGAGCATGCCGGGAGCTGTAGTCCTTGTGTCGGGGGGCTGCCGGGCGGCCGTGTTGTGGCGCAGAGCATGCCGGGAGCTGTAGTCCTTGTGGCGGGGGGCTGCCGGGCGGCCGTGTTGTGGCGCAGAGCATGCCGGGAGCTGTAGTCCTTGTGGCGGGGGGCTGCCGGGCGGCCGTGTTGTGGCGCAGAGCATGGCGGGAGCTGTAGTCCTTGTGGCGGGGGGCTGCCGGGCGGCCGTGTTGTGGCGCAGAGCATGGCGGGAGCTGTAGTCCTTGTGGCGGGGGGCTGCCGGGCGGCCGTGTTGTGGCGCAGAGCATGCCGGGAGCTGTAGTCCTTGTGGCGGGGGGCTGCCGGGCGGCCGTGTTGTGGCGCAGAGCATGGCGGGAGCTGTAGTCCTTGTGGCGGGGGGCTGCCGGGCGGCCGTGTTGTGGCGCAGAGCATGGCGGGAGCTGTAGTCCTTGCGGCGGGGGGCTGCCGGGCGGCCGTGTTGTGGCGCAGAGCATGCCGGGAGCTGTAGTCCTTGTGGCGGGGGGCTGCCGGGCGGCCGTGTTGTGGCGCAGAGCATGCCGGGAGCTGTAGTCCTGGCGCAGTGGCTGCCGGCCCTGTCACGTGGCTCGCCGGGGCGCGGCGGGAGGCGCGGTGTTCCGGCGCTCGGGTGCCGGGCGGCCGTGCCGCGTACGGTAGGCGCGGTGTATTTTTGGGGTTGGATTCGTGTTGATTTCTGGGGGCTTCCAGGTGCGGCCGCTCCCCGAGAAGCGGTGAGTTCCCCGGGAGCTGACAGAAGGGAAGAGGGAAAGGAGGAGGACCTTTTCCCCCTGCCCAGGGCGCAGATGATGGCCGCCGCCTCCCCGGCTCACCGGAGCTCCCGCTCAGCCTCCCCTGGCCCCCCCCTTGCCCCGTGCGCCTGCCCCCAGCCCCGGCACCTCCCCTGAAGCGTGCTGCGTAGCCCTTGGCCGCCCCCAGGCCCTGTCGCGAAGGCAGCGAGCCGGCCCTCGAGCGCACTGGATTCCCCCTCGGCGCAGGGGCCCTTAGCAGTAGCGCGAGGAAGGGGCGGTGTGTCCAGAAGCCCCTGCGCAAGGAGGGGCTTTGGCCAGGGTCGATCGACGGTAATGACGGTCGCTGTTTCTTCTTTCCCTCTCCCAGAGACCGTGCTGAGGACGTGGTTGTCTGTCCTTCCCCCGGGGATGCCGTTGACTGCAGCCGTCTCAGGCTTGCGTGGCTTCTCTCTGCCCGGTGTTGCCATCCTCGCAGCGCGGGGGCGAAAAGGGACACACAGAGCCCTTCCCGGCTGTGGACAGGAGCTGCCTCGGCTGAAGCTGGAGACGCCAACGAAAGGTAAAGCAGAAGAAACTGAAGGCGCTCTGGCTGCCAGCTGCCTTCCTGCCGCAGGCAAGAGAGAGCCTGTCCCTGCAGGTGAGGGAGGGAGGATCCCCCTTCGTAGCCCGCAGCGGGCCAGGCCACCAACGTGCACCGCAGGGTCTGTACGCGTAACCGGGAGTTGGGTACGGGCGTGTAGTGCACGAGCGAGCTAGGCTACATGCCTAGGAAGCCTCATCTCGTAAGAGCGGTAAGACACCCATGTATCCTCTTTAGGTGGAGGACGGCCTAGAGTCTGGAGCTGCAGAAGAGGCAGGGCGGAGAGGAGGGGAAAGAAGCATCTGAACGGCTAAATTGTGCCAGCAGCGCTGAGAGCGAGAGTCGCGGTGAGTCCTGGGCCACTGGGGCCCCGTTGCCTCTCTTGTGCGTCCTGGGCCCTCCCTGTCTCTCCCCTGGCCCCCTCTCTTTCCTTACCTGCTGCAAAATTTTTTTTTTTTTTTTTTTTGGCGCCCCCCCGCCCCTTCTTTCTCCATCTCGCTCTGAGTGGCTCCCTGCCTCCCCGTCTTTTCAGGCCTCCCTCTCTCTGTCCTGTAGCCTGTGGCTACTTTTTCTTTCTCCGCCTCTCTCTGCCTGGCTCTGGCTCCGTTTTTATTTTTTTATTCCTCCTGCTCTGTTCTGTAGCCTGTCGGTATTTTGTCTTTCTCTGGCCCTCTTGGTCTGACTCCGTGTGTTACCGAAAAACGCGGTAAAATCGGAAACAACTCCTCAACGCCGATTTAGTATTAAAGAGCAGGCGTTCTTTATTCACGGCGCCAGATGCACGGGGGATCGCTTCTCCTGGCGTGCGTACCTCACACACCTTTCCCGTAGAATTTGTAGATCAAAATTTTACGTATTCATACATATTCATTATCGTCCTGTCTACTGATCGGTACAAACTGGCTCGTTCCGTATGTAAATCACTGCGCAGGCTCGGTGGTGGTCCGTGAGTCGGTGGTCGCGATCTCCCCCTGCCAGAATTGCCTTTTACCTTCTTGGCTCTTAATCTTGGCAGTCTTGGCTAGTTTTCTCAGTCCGCTACACGAAACCGCGTTTTGTCATCCTTTTCTGACAGAAGCACGTTGTCTGTTGTTCTGCTGACATTAACGATCGCCTAGGGACTAAAATGCAGATCGACAGATGCGCTGATTCGTACGCTCCGTGTTCCCGTAATGGAACACCGTCTCTGGTTGGTTGATTTCATCGCTTTGGTTACACCTGTTCCTGTTGTTCAGTTTCTTCTTTTTTGGCTTTGTGTGATTTTCTCTGTGATTCTGTTTTTCTCTGCCTCGCTTTTCCCAGCTCCCCGTCCCTCACTTTGAATACCCGTTATCCTTCACCAGCTCACTCTCCCTTGGTTGCCATCCCCGTTTCTGAGTTCCTCCTGCTTTGCCACGTAGCCCGTGACTTTTTTCTTAATCTCTCTCTGTCTGCCTCAACGCTCCCGCCGCGCTTTTTAGTTCGTCTGCTCTGCTCTGTACCCTGCTACTGTTACTTGCCTGCCTGAGTTCTTCTCTGTCCAGCTCCCTTTCCCTATTCTTGAATTCCTGTTCTTCCTGCACCTGCCGCTGTTCCCTGTGATCTCCGTCTCCCTCTGTCCAGCTCCCTGTCCCTAGGTTTTAATTCCTGCCTCTGCCCGCCGTAGCCCGTCTAGATTTTTCTCTCGGCCTCTCTCTCTGTCCAGCTCCCCCTCTCTGTGTTCTAATTCCACGTTCTCTGTCACGTAGACCCGTGCTATTTGTTTGTCCTCATCTCTCTCTGTCCAGCTCCTTGCTGCTATGTTTTATTTCTTCCCTCTCTGTCTGTCTTTGTAGCCCATTGCCGTTGTGTGTTTTTTGTTTTTTTTTTTTCCTACTTGTTTCTTCATGTGTCTCTGTCTGCCTCCCAGTGCCTGATCTTTAATTCCTCCTTCCCTGTAGGCCGCTGTTCCTTTTTTCCATTCTACATTGTGTTCTCTTTGGTCTCCTGTTCTTATTCATCGATTCCCTCCTCGCCGCCCTGTGGCCTGTCCCCATTTTATTGTTGCGCCTCTCTCCCTCTCTCTGGCTTCTTGCCCCTGTTTTGAAAATTCCTCCCTCTCTTCTCTCTTCCCTGTTGGCCGTGTGATCTTCAGCCTTTCTCCATCTCTTTCTGCCCAGCTCTCTGTGTCTATTCATTAATTCTTCCCTCTCTGCCCTGTAGCCTGTAGCTTTTGTCCTTTCTCCATCTTGCTGTCTCTGGCTTCCCCATGACCCTGTTTTAGAATTGTTTCTCTCTCCTTTCTGTACGCATTGCGATTCCTTTTGCTCCCCATCTCCCTTTGTTTTGGGTGTTTTTTTTTGTTGTTGTTTCTCTGGCTCCCTGTCCCTAATTCTTAATTCTCTGCCTTCTCATGCTCTGTACCACGTAGCCCCATGGTTTGTTTTGTGGTGTTCCCTCCCCGGCCCCTTCCCTCCGTTGTTGGCTGTCTCGGCTCCCTGTCCCCGTGGCTTCATTCTTCCCTCTCTGCCCTGTTCTTGTCGCTTGTCTTGTCTGTCTCCATCGCGCTCGGTCCAGCTTCCTGCCCCTATTCTTCTTTCCTCCCTCGCTGTCGTGCTGCCTGCCCCAGGTTCTTTGTGCGTCTCCAGCCTGCTCCTCTTCCTTCTTTGTTGGTCTGTGTCCTGCTCTTCCCTCCTCTTTCTGCTGCCTCTCTTCCCCTCTCTCTGCTGCTTGTATCTCCACCTCCGTCAGGCTCCCTGTCCTTCTCTGGCCGTCCTGTTCCCTGCCTCGTGCCTTCTCACTACACGCACACACGCCCCCCCGCCCCCGTTCAGCTGGATGCTGCTTTTCTCTCCTCCTACTGTCCTGTGGTCGCCCTGGGCCCTGCTATCTTCCTCCTTTTCTTGCTTCTCGTCCTCATGTGCCCACCCTTGGGCTCCTCCTTGTCCTCATCGGCCCACCCTCTGGCCCCTCCCCCTCCTCCTCAGCCCACCCTCAGGCCTGCTCTTGGGCCCTCTATCTTCCTCCTCGGGCCCCTCCTCCTCTTCCTCTGCCTGCCCTTGTGCACCTGCTCGTTGTCCTCCTCCTCCTCCTCCTCTGGCCCTCCCTTTGGTCTGACCTGTGCAGTGTGATAGAGCAGAGCTGAGTAGAGCACACTAAGGCAGCAGGTCCCTGTGCAGGATTAAAGGGAAGATGCCACTGAAGGGTATTTGAGGAGCATTTCAGGTGAGCTGGGTTGCAGTGAGGAGGAGCATGGGGCTGGTGACTTCTTGCAGGGAGAGCGGTGATTTTGTGTCTTACGGTATCTCTAGGGGCTGCAAGTGATGACAACTGTCTAAGTCTGGAAGGGGCACAGAGCAGCTGAGCGGAACCCCGGGCTACATGTGAGGTGGGGATGATATGGGAAAGGTCCGTGTTGACTGATGTGTTGCTGACTGACAGCACTGTTTGTTGTCTGTGGGTTGGGAGTTTGGTTTTTTTTTTTTTCTGAGAGTGAAGAGGCACCTGGCAACTGCAGGATTGATCTAGTGGGCTGCTGGTGTTTTTCTTGTTGAGGATGGATTGAGTGTCCAGGCCCTCTAAAAGCAGTGGTGGCCTTTTCTGGACTTGCTGTAGAGTAAGGAGGGGAATGCTGTGGGAAGTGTCTGTGATGTGATGCTGATCGACAGCACTCTCCAGCCTTTTTTTTGGTTGTGTGTGGGGTTTTTTTTTTTGGATGATGAGGAGGCATCTGGGAACTGCAGGACAAATCCAGTGGTCTGACTGTGCTCTTCCTTCTTGAGGATGGATTGAGCTTCCTGGCCCTCTGAAAGCTAAGTTGAGGCAGGGGTGCTGGGGAAGGGGTCGGGGTAGGGTGGGGACAGGGTTGGCCACGGCAGGAAGGGGTTTTAAAGGTAGCCTAGGGGCGAGGGCTGTCCAGGAAGCAGTCCCCTTTGGGCAGGTAAGGGGAGCGAGTTCCTCTTCAGCATGGTGCTAGTTTGTGCTGGGCAGGGCTGTTCTGGGCTGCATGTGTTGTGTAGTTTGTGTGGTGTGTGTTCGGCGTCTTAGACCTTTCTCAGGTCACGATGTTCTCTTTACTCTCAGGAGCACAGCACTATCCCGAGGGGCTGGCAAGGTTCTAATTGTGGGGCTGGCGCCCTTTGGGTGCTTCTTTTTTTGCGTGTTACAGTTTAAAGTGTGGATCGCTCTGTTGTTTGAGGAGTTTCTGGGCAGTTGTTGTCTGCGACATCGTTCCCAGATGCGTGAACAGCTCTGCTCTGTCGCTGTCCATTTTCAAGGAGTGTAATTTCTTCCCTGCATCCTTACGTTCTTAGGTCTTGTAGCCGGGCTTCTTCTGCACCCTTCGTCTCAGTTTTGAGAGGAACTTCTTGTCACGGGCCCTGACGCTCTTCTAATCTTTTTGGATCGCATTAGGGCCTCCTTGCGTCACTGCCAGGGTTCCGCAGGTCTTGTTGCTGGACGAGCTCTTCCGTCCAGTTGTCTCTCTGTTTGCCGAGAGCGTTCTCTCGTCTCGGAGGCGCGCAGTTTGTAGCGTTTCTCATAGCGTTGGTGTGTGCGTTTGAGTTTGTCTCGGACCGCCTTGCTGGCCCTGTAGAGTCGGGTAGGTGGCACAGCGATGAGAGGTTAGGGTTCATCTGTTGCTGTGCCAAGGCTGTTGGGGGAAAGGTTGTACCGTCATCTCGGATTGAGTGGCCCTCCTCAGCGGGCGAGGACCGTAATCACCGTGACGTTTTGTGGGCTCGGAGGCCATGACCGTAGCTATCTGGGAGAGGCGGCTAGAGTTCAGCTGAGCAGATTACCTCTGCAGGGTGTTCAAGCTTGTACGTGCGTAGGGCTTCATGTTTGAAGTCATATGTTTGTTTTAATGGCAGGTTATAGTCGGTCTTCAGGAACCGTTAAGGTACTGCCGTGCAACCAGGCGACTTGTTTGGTACTGGTTTTGGAGATGCCGAGGGACGAGTCGTGCAGGGCGACGGAGGGGAACTGAGGGGACCGATGTAAGCGGGTGAGTTGGTGCGTGGTGTATATAGAGGGAAGATGTGACCGATGGCTCTATGACTCTGTTGCTCCTTGCGTTTGTCTTTTGTTTTGGGTTTGAAGTAGCGTAGCAATGAGCAAAGGAGGCAAGTCGAGCAAGGCGAGTGGTGATTGGTGGGCTGAAGTAGCAGCTCTTTTCTGAGGTGTTGTGTTGCTGGGGAAGTTATAAGCAATGCGTGTTGTTCGGGTGTTACGGACGGCGGGCGAGCTGGACACGGCACCTGGAAGTGGCGTAGGCTGGGAGGGAGGCTGTCGAGGGAAAGGGGTGCAAGACGGGGATCGGTGCGGGCAGGCTGTGGCATCGGGCAGCATCTCGGGAGGTGCCTTTTCGCTTGGCTTTTTGCAGGTGCCGCTGGCAGGCTCGGAGCGGTGCTGCCGCGTGCCTATGAGAGGTCTGAGAAGGTGGGGCAGCGGCCAGCATCTGAGACCAGAGAATGCTGTGGTCCGTCGTCGAGCTCTTCAGTTCTGTAGGTAACACGTGGGCCGTCTTTGGAACGGCGTATGAGCATTAGAAGCGAGCTGGGTAGTAACGAGGAAGTCACGGGGCGGTGATTGCTCACGAGCGTAACGGTAGTTTACTGTGTGTTGATACATTTGGTGCCACAAGCGATGACGGAAGCGGGGGGTGATGCTGGAATCTGTGCAGAGCAGGTGAGCCGATGGGCATGTTCCTTTTGATGAGGGGGGTGCTCTGGAAGAGAGCTGTGTTGACCCGTGTGATACTTATTGCTGGCTCTGGGTTTTTTTCTTTTTTACATGATGAAGAGGCACCTGGACACTGCGAGATTATCCTGGTTAGCTGGTGTGTTTCTTGTTGTGAAAGGATTCATAATCTGGCCCATCTGAAAGCCCCACAGTGTGACTTTTGTTAGGAAGAGATCTTGAAAAATTGAGATATTTCTTATTCAGTGAGGTTGCATTCTATGAACTTGCCATCAGAGTGCGTCTTAGAGACAATGTCTTTGTCAGTAGAACTCATCAGCACAAGACTTGCGAAGTACTGCTTTTTTTTTTTTTTAAGATAAAAAAATCAATGGTCCTTGCGGAGATCCAAGCACAGCACATACTCCAAATGTTGATGGCATTGGTAGTGCTTGGGTTCTCAGTTGTAACAGTCGAGATACCATAAAAATACGGTTCCCCTGCATGCTTCGGTACAGCCAAACGCATTAGCATATCTGCCGGTCCTTCTTGGTAGCCCCATGTATTGCAACACTGGGGATTTGATTCGCGTGGTTTTTTGTTGTGGTATTATTTTTTTCTGCAAAAAAGTAAAACTGTATTGGGGATCTCTTCACTCACCGATTCCTCTGTCATAAATGAAAGTTTAAAAAAAGCTAACATCGTCTGATTAACAATGTGACTTGCGCTGTTTCAGCTGTAACTGCCGAGCAGATGTAGCGTACGATTTGTTAGGTGTAATTAAGCAGGTAGGTATTTGTTGTAAATATTTAACGAGGGGCGACTGAATGTTGGGGTGGGGGCGGTTTTTTCCTGCCGGTATTTTGAGGGAGTGCTCTTAAGTATTTTATTTCAGTCTCGCTTTCGATGCGCGTTTCCCTGGCAGTTCAGCAGCATCTCTTGGGCGGGGCAGCTGGGCGGACGTCCCTCCCGACTCCATAACACGCCAAAACCCCCCAGTCACGTTGCTGCTGTGTATTTTGGAGATAGATAATCTTATGGCGGGTGTGAACGGCTGTGTGAGTTAAATGAACGCAGAAGGAAAATGGAAAGCTTTCAGAGCCTAGATGCTCATATTAGATGTGCGTAAACACGCGCCCGCCTTCTCAGCACAAAGTGCATTACTGAGATTTATTCTTAATTTTTTACGTTACTCTTTCAAGTTTGACGCTTCGCTTCAGGCTTCATGGAGCCAGGCAGCAAGACGTGCGGCGGCAGGGCGAGGGCTGTAGCTGCTGCGGCGGATCTGTAAGCGGAGGTTCCGGTTCCGGTACAACTTTGCCCCGCAGCCTCACGGGGTTATCTCCCCGCAGCGGTGCCGTAAGGAAGGGATGAGACGTTTTCCAGCACCAGCCAGAGCGTTCAGTGTTACGCGAAGAATCTGTTCAAAATGGTATCGGTTAGTCTTAATACCGTTTTCAAGTGTTCCAATCCCTCTAGCTTTTAAAGGAGGTGTTGTGTTTTGACGTGACCCGTTTGCCCAGAATCTTGCTGCGGCTCAATTTCCTTCCTATCCCTTATGTTGACTGAGCTCCTCCATTTTCTTCTGTGCTATTTTATTCACGTGCTGAAATATAGGTTGGGATTTCTGTTTTTCAGATGTCTTCTCAGTGTCTCGTGATGCTCAAGAGATGCCCCCCGGCCCGGGTTTGCCTGCCGGTCGTTAAGCGTGGTGAAGGTAAGGGGCCATCCCTCTGCCTGGGGGCTCCCGGCTCTGTCTCCAGCGGGTGCCCCGCAGGTGCGGCCGTGAGGGCTGCCTGGTGGGGAGAGTCGGGGCCCCCAGGGGCCGGGGCTGTTTGTCGCCCCGGGGAGCCCGTCCCAGAGGGGGAGCATGGCCGAGCAGAGCCCGAGAGAGACATGACACTGTCCTCTGGCACGCTCCCGCTCCGCCGTGGGGCGGCCGCTAGCCTGCGGACAGGGGCTGGGGGGGCTGCCCCACCTTTTAGATTTTAGCAGAGCTCCCCTTTTTTTGGGGAGTGGGTGTGTGTACCTTTGCAAATGACACTCTTAATGAGCTGCAGGTTGGAGCAGATTCCCTTGTTTAGTGCCCTTCTTGGGGGTGAATCACAGAATCTCAGGTTGGAGGGGACCTCAGGGATCACCTAGTCCAACCTTACTATAATAAAATAGGGGGAGTCCTGGGTGGGTGATGATGTCATGCAGGGCACCCCAGTGTCACTGGGGGAGCTGATAATGCATCAGAGGAGCAGGTCAGTGTGTGTGTGGGTCATCTAGGGGTTCCCCCCCTCAAAAAGGGGGGTTGCAGCCCAAAAACGCCTGAAAATTCAGGGGTCTATTAAGAAAAATATTTTAAGCCAACGTGGGTGTGAGGCACTGAATTAGAGAAAACCTCTTATTTTATATATATTGAAAAGTATTATTACTTTATAGATGTATAAATGGATTTTAGGATAGAAAGAATTCTACATTGAGATACAGGATTTTAAAATACAAAAGTAACTCGCCTGTCTACATATATTTAAAATAAAAAATAAAGGAGTTTAAAATGAAGAAAAAGGATTTATGAAGGAATTAAAAATAGAAGGAAGTCTGACTAGAGTGAGCATCTACACTTACTGTGTGTTACATAGTCTAAGTAGATGTCTAATCTAAATATAGATTATATATATAGTGAAATAAATAAGTCTAAATACATGTAATTGTAAGTAGATGTCTAAATAGAGAAGTTGAAAAAGATGAAAGTGTCAGAAAAGTATAAGTAAGCAGATAGCTAGTCTAAATAGGTGTTCTATATATGTATTGATATGTAAGCCTAAACAGGTATGTGTAAATAGCTATTCTGTGTAAGTGTAAATATAGCCAAGAGTAAACATATCTAAATAGATATGTGTAAAATATATGTATTCCATAAGCATATGGATGTGTAAGTAGACACATAAGTGTAAATGTCTATGCTATTTAAGGTTTTTAAAATGCAAAGAAACCCTATTTATACACAGGATTTATAAATTTGACAACCCCCCTCAACTCCCCCCATCAAGTGAAGATACAAATGCGCTTTCAAATGTTGCCCCTCTCGCCTTCTCCTTTTCCTATCCCAGTGTGGGCCTGATTCCCCCAAATGGGGATTTTCCCCTATGGGGCCGCATATGCGGAGTGGGAGCTGCTGCCAGGGCACAAAAGAACCCCAAACCTTTCGAGTCTGGGTCTGCAGTGGTGGGGGGTGGTGGAACCAAAGCAAAGAGAAAAACACTAAACAAAAACCCAAACAGTTTTGGGGAAAAGAAAACTGGAAGAGTCAACTCCAGGTGGATTTGTGCAGCTGGAAAGCAAGAAAATGGCTGGGGGGTATGAAAGGGGGAAGGGGCTCTTAAGATGCAAAACCAGAAGTTAACTGTTCTATCTCTGAATGCTTATCCAGCTGAAAGTTAATTGTTGCGGAACGCTTATCTAGCCGCTGTGTAAAATAATTAGCAAGGAGGCCTGGAATCCACTTGCGAAGGACAAATTCCTGACAAGGATAGAAAATTGTCTAAAGAACCAGGTAAAACAGTAGTTTGGACAAGTGTCAAGAGATAACTGAGTCTGCGCAAAACCAAAAGGTTACTAGCGGTGATGAAGAGGAGCCAGCAGCCTTCATCTTTACTACCCCCGATCACCACCACGAGGAGGCACTGTGCAAGCTCAGTTGGGAAAGATTTATGGAAACTACTTTTTTGGCTAATTTTAATACGACGTGGGGAAAGGTCATGCATATCTATAGGCGTATTGGGAAATTGTATGTATCTGTAATGCTTTACTACAGAAATGGAAGACAAACTATCACACAGGCGCGCATGACTTTGGTGGGACTACCCCCCGTGCTGAATAAACATACCTACTTCACAATCTTACAGATTGTTTTGTCACTCCCCAGCCCCCTACCTGATGTGCGGAAAGCGGACTCCACATGAAGAAACCCATGGACCAGCCACTCTCATCGACAAAACAAACTGAAAATCACCTATTTTTGTGGTTCAAAAACACACCCCCCCCCCACTTTATACAATATTTTTGAAGAACAACCCCAAGTTTTATATTATGGGGAAAAAAAAAAGGACCCAAAACAGAAATCCCCAAGAAACCCAGCAAAATGGAAAACAACACAACCCAAAGATAACAAAAAAAAAAAAAACCCCAAAGCAATAATTGACCAACCCAACCCTATTAAAAAAAAAAACCATGAAAATCCTAATTTGGAGATTACTAGGTGTGAAACACCTGCATTTGGAAGGGCATTTCTGGGGCTTGTCTGGAACGGGTTTTCTGCAGTGCGTCAGTTATCTGGAGCAGATCATCATCTGCAGGTTATCCCAGGTGAGTTGCCTGTTGTGGATTATCCTGGGGGGACCCCCTGGTGTCAGTCATCCCCATGCATGTTCCCCATGGTGTGTCTGCCCAGACATGCCCCTGTCCGGCAGTGTCTGTCTCCTCCCCCACCCTTCCTCTGCGTGTGTCTGTGCCCTCCCTTCCACTGAAATGGGCCTCCTGCATGAGGTTTTCTCCTGTGTGGGTTTTTTCTTGGTGACATGCCCTCACTTACCCTGCTCTCCTGTTGCGTGCTCGCTGAAGCCTTGTGCTTGTGCAGGATGAGCAGAGCAGGGTCCTGGCAGTGCAGAGGCGAGGCGCTGCCAAGCCAACGAAGCCCAAGGCTCAGCAGCGCACAACTCCTTTGCAGGTCAGCCGCTGGCATCTGGTCTGCCTGGCTGCCCTGTGCCCCGACGCACAGCTGCCCCCCTCACCCCGGGCAGCCTGCCTTCAGAAGGGCAGCTGAGTTCCCCTATTTTATTCCTTTAGGTTTGACACTTTGGGCTTCATTGCGTAAGCATGATGTGCAGCAGCAGCGAAAGAGCTGTAGCTGTGGTGGTGAATCGGTAAGCATAGATTCTTGTTACGCTATAGCATTGCCCTGCAGTCTCATAGGGTTATCTCCCTGCAGCAGTGCCATAAGGAAGGGATGAGGCTTTTTCTAACACCAGCAAGAATGTTTAGTGTGGTACCATTTTGATCAGATTTTTAGTATCAATAGCTGTTAATAGTGTTTTCAAGTGTTCTACTCACTTAAGCTGTAAAGGATGTGTTGTGTTTCAAGCTGATCCATTTACTTAGAAACCTCCTTTGACTGAACTGATATACTATGCCTTAGGCTGACAACAGTTTGTATTTTCATCTGCTCCAATTTTTTTAATATGGTGACATATAGTTAGATTTTTTTTTCCAACATCTTGATGAAAGCATCTCGGTATGCTCAGTAAATACGTCCCCACCCATGCTTGCTTCCTGTTACTTGGGGCACACTAATGTCAACTATGTGTGGGGGAAATGATGCAGCAGAGGAGCAGGTGAGGGGGGATGGTGCGTGAGGGATTTTAGATGGTGGTCAGTGTAGGGCCACAGTGGAAGAATCACAAGCTGAACACAGCTGTGAGAACGCAACCTCGAAGGGGGGAAGCGGGAGGATTGACATTGCACAATATGTTGTTGCAACCCCAGAACCGCCGTTAGCTGGCAGAGCACGTACCCGGCAGGCCTTGTTGCATGCGCCGGCTGCGTGTGCGGCAACGTCTAGGCAGTTCTTTTGCCTTGAATCTGCTGAGGGTATAAAAAGGGGCGGGTCAAAGCGGGGGGGGGGGAGACAGAGCACACTCTGGGAACCACAGGGGACACCCTGAAGGTGCCACGCCTACCTCCCTTCTCCGCGATGACCTTGCTCACGGTCACCCTCCTGCTCGGCGGTGTCTCGGGCATAGTCGGGTTGGTCAGACTCTGATGAGGGGAAAACAATATGCTAGTAACTGCTTCTGCAAGGCTCTAACAGAGCAATAAATACTGTTGTGCTTTTGAAATATCATGTGTTGGGTGAATTTTGTGCGTAGGAATCCTGCTAATGGGGGGATTATTAAATATTATAAACTATAAGTATGGGTGTGTGACATTGCAATAAAGGAAAAGGGTTTTTTTCCTGTTTTGAATTCCTTCCTCTAAAAAACTTGTATAGACATAAAATATATATAGATTTTAAAATGCACAAAAAAATTATTTTAAGAGCCTGTACACGTTTCTAATTGGAATATAAAAAATTTAAAAAAACCTTTTACCTACTGCATAGTACAAAGAACTTTTAACTTTAAAAGTTTTTTCTTTATTTATTATTGGTTTTCAAAATATATAAGAAGTCGTCTGCCTGGATAAAGCTATCTGAATTTAGTGTGTGTTCTATAATAAGCCTACCGCAGGGTCACAGGTTGGAAGGTTCTCAGGGATCATCTAGTCCAACCCTTCTGTTAGATATCCTATGTAATCTAAATAAAGATAATAAAATAAGCGTAAACAGGTATAGAGATAAGTAGATATCTCAGTCTAAATAGAGAAGTGTAAAATTAGTGATAATATATGTAAGTTTTATCAGAACTTCTATTTAGCTATCTGTTTAAAGTGTTGATCGGTATGTCTAAATAGATGTATAAATGTTCTATAGATGTATATAGATATAGTCACAATAGATAGTGTAAACATATGTATATTTAGGGAATACATAGATGTTTGATAACTTAATATCTATTTAAGTAGATACTTCAGTGTAAATATCTCTGCTATATAGGGTTTTTACAACACTATTTATAGAATGGTTTCAGAAGCTCAACCCCCCTTCATACGTACTGAAGTTATAAAAGCGCTTTCTAAAGCTGCCCCTTATCCCTTTTCCTTTTCCTCTCCAAGTCAGGGCCCATCCTCCCAGTTGGTGACTTGCTCCTGCAGGGCTGCGCTCGCAGAGCGGGAGCTGCTGCCACAGCACTAATGCACCCCCAAATCCCCGATTCTGGTCCACCTACCTCTCTGGTGCCCCAAAAGTTGTTGCTCTTTTGCCAGTTCTGCCCTGTACGCTTCACCTCTTTGTTTCTTGTTCCCATGTGCCTTGTTCCAGCTCTTTCCTCCGTCCTTCCTCCCTATTTATTCTTTTTCCTCTGTCACACTGCTTTTGGGTGCTGACCCTGGTAGCCAGCTCACTGCAGCCATATCTGACGTGCGTGAAGGGAGGAGGCTTCGCTGCCTCCTGCGCATTCCCAGATGCGTTTGCAGCCCCTGGGCTTCGGGGTGAGTGGCTGCAGCTGGGTCCAAGGGAGAAGGTGATGTGCTGTTGGATGCAGCCGGTGAGTCCGAGGACAGGGCTGGCCCTGCTGTGCCAAGGGGCTCTAGCTGGGGAGAGGGCTGCCTGGACACTCCTGCCTGCAGGAGCTGGCTGAGGAGTGACAGGAAGGGTGTTCCACAGGCAGGTGCCTCCAGCCAGGAACAGCGTGTCGTTGAGCAAGGAAGGATCCGTCCCGGCCAGAGCACGCCACCAGCACAAGGTAACAGGATATCAGCAGCTCTGTTGGCTATGTGTGTTGGCCCCCGTGTGTCCAGGAAACATGGTCGGAGAGGAGTGTCGGGGCACCCGCCTCCTGCTCCGGGAGGGGCATGGTTTGGGCAGCCAGCACTGTGGAGGGGGACGGGGCAGAGGGAGAGAGAGAAACCTCAGGGCTGTGAAGGTGTCCTGCCCACGACAGGAGCTGCAGTGAGTCGCACGGCTCCTCCCATGCATCTGGGCCTATCCCTGCTATGCTTCTCCCAGTGTCTGTCTGCCTCCTTGCCTGTCCCTGCCTCTGTCTCCTCCTCAGGCTGCACAGCTCACCAAAGCTTTTTGGTCCTCTGCCAACACTGCCCTGCACCCCATCACCTTCTAAGTGTCCTTTCTATACCTCTCCTTTTCTGGCTCCACACCTGCTATTATTTCTTTCTTCCCTATTACTTGTAAAAATTGCATTTCTTAGTCTGCCTCTACCCAGCGACCTATCTCCATTTCAGTGACTCCCTCTGCTCTGCCCTGGCTTGCTCTTCCTACATCCTTTCTCTGTGGCCATCTATCCATCTCCCTCTCTTGATATTTAACTTCTACCCACATGGCCAGAACCCTGTTGATTTTTACATTTGCGCTGTCTGTCTACGTTCAGTTCCGCATCCACGTTTGTTTCTTCCTGCCTGTCCTCAACTAAATCACTTTTTCAATTTTGATTTAGTTTGCGGACCCTATTTCTTACTTTTTCCTGTCTGACCCTTACTCCATTGCTTTTAAAATTCTCTTTCTAGGTTTAGTTTTACGAAGCTGCCAATCCCTAATTTTAAGGGTTATTTGTTGGTCATGCACCCCATTGCTTTTAAAATATTTTATCAAGGTGACTTTTTTTTAATAGAGTTAATAAGGTTGGAAAAGGCCTGTGGTATCGAGTCCAATCATCAACCCAACACTACCGTGCCTCCTACAGCACATCCTAAAGTGCCACGTATACGCATCTTTTGAACACCTCCAGGGAGGGCAACTGCCCCACCTCTCTGGACAGCCTGTTCCAATACCTGGTGACTCTTCAGGTAAAGAAATTTTTCCTAATACCCTATCTGATCAATCCCTGATGGAACTCGACACCATTTTGTCTTCTCCAATCGCCAGCTCATTGGGAAAAGGAACCTACACCCAGTTCACTACAACCTCCTTTGAGCCTTCTCTTCTGCAGACTTAAACCACCCCAGTTCCCTCAGCCGCTCTTCATAAGGCTTGTTTTCCAGACCCTTCCCCAAGCTTTGTTGCCCTTCTCTGGACATACTCCAACTACTCAATGTCCTTTTTGTACTGAAGGGCCTGAAAGGGAACACGATACTCAAGGTACGGCCTCACCAGTGCCAAGTCGGGGGTAGGATCACTTCCCTACTCCTGCTGGCCACGCTATTTCTGATACAAGGCAGGACCCCATCGGCCTCCCTGCCAACCCAGGCAGACCACCGCCTCACGTTCAGCCGGCTGTCAACCAGCACCCCCGGGTCCTTCTCTGCCGCACAGTTTTCCAGCCGCTCTTCCCCAAGCCTGTAGCATTGCATGGGGTCGTTGTGACCCGAGCACAGGACCCGGCACTCAGCCTTGTTAATTCTCATAGAGTTGACGTCAGGCCATGGGTCCAGCCTGTCCAGATCCCTCTGCAGAGCCTTCCTACCCTCAAGCAGATGAACACTCCCGCCCAACTTGGTATCATCTGCAAACTTACTGAAGGCACACTGTCCCCTCATTCAGGTCATTGATAAAGACATGGAACAAGGCTAGTCCTAAAGGTGACCCCTGGGGAACAGCGCTCATGACCAGCCACAAATTTGGTTTAACCTCTGTCACCACTACTCTTGGGGCTCAGCCATCCAGCTGGTTTTGTACTCAAGGAGTACACCTGTCCAAGCTAGGAACCACCAGCTTCTCCAGGATAATGCTGTGGGAGAGAGTGTCAAAGGCTTTACTGAAGTACAGGTAGCTAACATCCACGGCCCTTCCCTCATCCACTAGGTGGGTCACCTGGTCATAGAAGGAGACTGGGTTGGTCAGGCAGAACCTGCAGTGTCTGGGCCTGATCCCCTGCTCATCCTGTACATGCCTGGTGAGCACACTGAAGGTGAACCATTACTACCCTGGTGATAAACAGCCAGTCTACTAGAGCCTGAGGCCAAGAAGGCATCAAGTACCTCAGTCTAGTCCTCAGTGGCAGCATTCCCCACCCCGGCCCCCAGTAGAGGCTGGAGATTCTCTTTGGCTCTCTTTCTGTTAGCATATATGTAAAAGCATGTTTTGTCATCTCTAACAACAGTGGCCAGTTGAGTTCTAGCTGGGCTTTTGCCTTCCTGGTTTGCTCTCCGATTGGCATAACAAGCTCTGTGTTCTGTTCTTGACTTGCCTACCCATTCTTCAAAAGCAGTAAACTCTCCTTTCCCCCCCGCCCCCGAGCCACCGCAAAAGCTCTCTGTTCAGCCAGGCCTGTCATCTTCCTGCCCGTTTGTCTTACTGCACACGGGGACAACCTGGTTCTGCACCTTCCAGATTTCCTTCTTCAACGTCCAGCCTTCCAGGACCCCTTAGCCCTTCAGGACTTCTTCCCAAGCAACCCTTTCAACCAGTGTCCCGAAGAGTCCAAAGCCTGCCCTCCACAAGTCCACGGTATAGATTTTGCCAGCCCCCCTTCCTTATTTTGCCAGGCATCAGGAATTCCATCAGGGTGCAGTCGCTAGGCGCAAAATGGCTTCCAACCCCCCCATCTCCCACCAGTCCTTCTGTTTCTAAAGAGCAGGTCAGTCGAGGCACCTCCCCAGTAGGCTCATTTACCAGCTGCATCAGAAGTTACCTTCCACTTGCTCCATGAACCTCCTAGACAGTTTCCTCTGCTGCGTTTTCTTTCCAGCAGGCATCTGGTAAGTTCAAGTGCCCCATGAGAATAAGGGGTAGCAACTGGGAGAGTTCTGCCAGCTGCCTGTAGAATTCTTCAGCTACTTCTTCATTGCAGTCAGGTGGTCTACAGCAGACCCCCAGCTGGATACCTGCCTCGTTGGCCTTTCCCCTCATCCTTACCCATAAGCCGTCAACCTCATCCTCCCAATCATTGAGCTCTCTACAGCCAAAACAGTACGTAACATACAGAGCCACCCCACCACATCTCCTTCCTTGCCTAACCCTTCGTAAGAGATTAGAGCCATCCATCGCAGCACTCGAATTGTACGAGGCATCCCACCGCATCTGGTGAGAAACCGTACTAGGAGCAGCTAAAGTCACTTGGTTTATTAAGCCTAGAGACAGGGAGACCTCATCTCCCTCTGCAGCTTCCTCACAAGGGGTGGAGGAGGCGCAGGTGCCGATCATTTTTCTCCGGTGACCAACAATAGGACCTGAGGGAACAGCAGGAGGATGGTCCAGGGGAGGTTTAGGGTGGGTATCAGGAAAAGGTTTTTCACTCAGAGGGCCACGGAACAGGCTCCCCAGGGAAACAGGCACAGCGCCAAGCCTGACAATAATCAAGTAGCACTAGGGCAACACCATCAGAGGCATGGGGTGAATTTGGGGTTGTCCTGTGCAGGGAAAGGAGTTGGACTCTAATCCTCGTGGGTCCCTTCTGACCCAGAACGTTCTATGATTCTGCGATGTCTGCGACGGCAAGAAAACCAAAGCTATCCCGCTGCACAACAGCTTCTATCTCCCGCCTTACGGCATCTATGCTGCGTGCATCGGGGTAGACCTGCTCAAGGTGGGATATTGATTTCACCCTCGAGCTCGGCACGCCGCCCCTAGGCTCTTCTTTAGCGAGCCTGGCTATATCCCTTCCCCTCCAAGTCTCCCTTAAAGCCGCCTCCCCGAGCCCTGCAAATTCCCAAGGAAGAATGCTTTTCCCCCTTTGAGATAGCTGAACTCCTTATTCAATCCCTTTTAATTTTTTTCCAGTGGTACCCTAACCACCCTTTTTGTTCTTTTTGTTCTTTTTGTGTACTATTATCACCTTTACTGTGGTCATTTGTTCATTTTCAGCTCTTTCCTTAGCACCATCGCTTTTAAAATTTTATGTCTGTCTTTTATTTCTATTACTATTTTTTAGTTGTTATTGTCTCTTAATCCCTCGGCTTTTAAACTTTCCTACTTTTGTCTCGTTCGCCGGTGTTACTTCTCAATTGTTTTTCATAGCGCTCTCGCTTTTTACATTTCCTTTTCACGTCTGTTTCGGGTCACTGTCCTTATTGCATAAGATTGTCTTTATTTCCTAATACGCACTGCTGGCTAGGCTTTCTTTCTACAGCAACCTCAGTTCTCTTTGCTGTCTTTGCAAAATTATTTCTCATCTCTCTTTAGCGCCCTGGCTTTTTCCATTTCCTTTCTACCTCCCTTCTAGGTTACCGTCTCTGTTTTAATTTTTTCTTGTATTTTCCTATAAGTTCTTCCTTTTTAAATGTTATTTATAAGTTAACTCTCATTCCTCTGGAAGTTTAAAAAAAGTTATTTCTTCTATTTCACTAATGACCTTGCTTTTTCCACTTACTTTCTACATTTCCATTTTACTTGACCGTTGCTGCTATTAATTTTTTCCCTCATTTCTTGAATCGTATTTTCCTCTAAAATTTTGTACAATTTTATCTGGTGTCTTTATGTTTTAGTTATTTCTTGTCCTTAGTAGCAGTACCTTTGCTTTTATAATATTTTTCTATTTTCCATCCCTATTATTAATAGTTTGCTCTAGGTTTCCCTAATCCCTGTCACTTTTTAGATTCCTTCTTTAGCCAGTTTCCTGTGCTTATTTTGCTCTGTTTTCTTTCAAGTATATGTCTTCCCTTAACACCATCACTTCACCAGTTTGCTTCATCCGTTTGCTGTCCCTATGTTTTAAATTTTATCTTTATTTCCATAATCCCCCTTGCTTTTTAAACCTTTTCTGTGCCAATTTTTCTCCCTTTGCTGTCTTTTTAAAATTATTTCTTCTCTTCCCTTAGCGTCACAGCTTTTAAAATTTGCTGTCTCTTTTAGATGTCTGTCCCTATCTATTTTTGCCCTTCCTTTTCCTAATCTCTTGCTTCCTAAATGTTCTGTCTACTTTTATTCCCTTTGCTGTTTCTCAGAATTATTTCTTGTCTTTCATTAGTACCGCTGCATTTTAACTTTCTTTCCGCTCCCGTTTCAGTTTCCTGTCCGTCTTTTCATTTTTCTCTTTGTTTTTCTAACATCCCGCACTTGATTTTTTTTTTCCCCTACATCTCCAAGTCACTTGGCCTTTGGTGTTTTATGTTTTTCCCTATTTCTTTACTATCAGTTTTTAACTCCTCTGCCTAATGTTATCCATTGGCTGTATTAACACTTGAATAATTTCTTGTCTTTTGATAGTGTCGCAGCTTTTAAAATGTCTTCTTCTACCTCATAGGCCTTTTACCTCACCGTCTTAGACGTTCCCCAGCAGCACATTGTTGTCGCAATCGCACCTCTCCAAGACATCTGTTCCCAAAAAAGAGCAATCTTTTTCTTTTCTATGCCATCTAGGATGCCTCCCGAGACCTTCCCTGTGCTCCACAGCATTTTGGTAGCATTTACTCTCCTTTTCAATCTCTTACCCCGCAAGCCTTTCGTGACCCTTCTGCTCCCAGTCACCGTGCGTCCAGAGAGCCCCTTTGCATCCCACAACCCTGTTTTAGCTCAGTAGCGGACTTTGGTCTTCCCTTGTTATCTCTGAACCCAGTCTTCGGGTTTGCTTGTGCCTCGGAGCACTCTTAGCATACCGTCTGCTGACTACGGTACCTCCAGCCGGTCCCCGGCTCCTGAGGAGATCTGTAATTTGGTCACACCCCTCCAGACCGTATCCTCGTTTCCCAGAGCATTCTTTTGTCTCTGCGCCTCATCCGGGACCCCTCAGGGCGCCGCCACACCTACCAGCCCCTTTGAGGTCGCATTCTGCGCGCTTTTAGCTTTGCCGCGGCACTCGCGCCCCTCTCTCACCATCTGAAGATTTCCCGAGTCTGTATATGCTGCGCACAGCAGTCATTCTGTCCTTTCTTCCTTCTGTTTGTGCCTCCATTTGTTCCCTGGCTTTCTCACGTTGCGTTTACTGAGCTCAGATGCCCTCTGGATGTAATTGTCACATCCCCAAATACTTTTCTGTCTCTCTGCCTTCCTCAGGACATCTTCTATCCTAGTCACAGTCCTTTCCTAGACTCTCCTCAGGCTCCAGCTCCAAGGCTGCTTTGGTGTCTTGGGCTCCCTCGGGACTCCTCTGCTCCGTTTGCTGAGTTCCCACGAGACATCCCCTCATAGAGATAGCCCAGGACCCTGTTCTAGCTCAGAAGGGCACTTTTCACCCCTCTTTACCCTCCAGCTCTATTCCTGAGTCGGTATCTGTTACCCCGATCACTTTTTTCTTAATTCTTTGCCGCCCCCCTGTTCCGGCTCCCCCGAGAATATCTGTTAGTTTGGTCAATTCCCTTTTGAGCTTCCTGCATTCTCACCACTGCTTTAGTTTCTCTGGTCCATTAGAAACTATTCCTATCCCTGTGACAACGCCTCTTGTTCTGCCAGGACCTTTCCTAAAGCCATCTTTGTACTCCACAGTAATTAATTTGTTTTCTGTCTTATAGTATGTTTCTCTTTGGTATCTGGTACCCCAAAAATGTCTACGGGTGGCTCTGACCTTCTCTCGAGGTTCTTGGAGAATCAATAGCCTGGATCTATTTTTAGCAACACACGTCTCAATGAGTTTTTATTGCACTTCCCCATTTATTCTTTATTTAGCTGCTTATATGCTCATTAGGACACTTCATATAACTTTTGATACCATTCCTGTATTTCCCTTTTGTAATTTTTGTCCTTTGAGACTGCTATCAGTGTCTTAAGGAAATCAGAGTGTCAAAATTACTCTGAATTATCAGTGATTTATAGAAAATAATCTCATTTGAGCCAGAGATTTAATTCACTTTGCCATTCAGTCATATCTAGACTATAGCTCTGCTAGTATATAGATAGTATGTGTGGTTTTGCTAGAAATGAACCATAATTGTATAACTCTTCTGTTTTACAGAAAAGTAAAACATACAACTAATGGTCATAATAGTGCTATTATAATCCAGGAGCTGCTCTTCTATATAAATTATTAAGACAGACATGGTTTTTCCCTGTATACATCCCAGGAAAATGAAGTTTAATTTCTTACCTGGCCACAGTGCTGATGCAATACACGTAGGTGAAGAAAAACAAATAGTAGTACAATTACAGTAAGAACCACTCTTTTTGTCTTCTTCCATGCTGTTAACATAAAGCACTCGAGAAAACTCCCTGCTGTTCCTTCAGCTGCCTTTATACCCTGTGGTGGTTCACCCCTCCCCTTTCCCAGGTGATTGTGGGAAGGGTGGTGGGCAGGGCCCGGGGTATATGAGCCACAGCCTCTGGGGAGGGAGCTCACTTCCCTCCTGGGTTTCTTCAGTGTGGGTGCTTTGGTGTTCCTGTACTTAATTGTAAGTTTTGAGCTGTTTAAATATTTTTGGATAGGTATGTTTTGATATTTAAAGACATGCAGATGCTTGTGAGAGGTAAGGCTTTTAGAACTCAATAAGGGTTGGTGGCATTTAAATTTGAAAGATCATTTGTGTCTAAACTTATATGTTTTTCCTTATCTAATACTGCATTGGAGGTTCAGGTGTGGTAAGATGGCTTGATAGTATGTTGTTCTGTTATTTTTTTCTTTTTAGTTTTGAGTATGTTTCTTTTTATTATTGGAATTCTCAACTTTATTGAGTCTTAAAATTATTTTCATAAACTCTCTTGTGTAATCTAGAAGGTGTTGACATTAACTGTTAAGAGTATTGATAAGATGCGGTAGGGGTTAGGGTGAGTGTTCTGTATGCATTTATGTATGGGAATTTATATATGCTGTTTCTTTAAGAAAAGAAGAGCAATACAAGTGTATAGTTAATATCCATAGACTTCTGTAAAACCCTGCGTAGCCTTGTGCAGAGCCGAGAGCCAAAAGCAATGGGAACGGTCAGTAACTTTAGTAGTATTTTGTAGATGTTAAGGGGATGACTGTAGCTGGCAGCTAGAGTGCTAGCTGAGAGTATATCCTAACGGTCTTCAGGTTTGTACGTGTATAGGGTGTAATGCTTGAGTTAACGTATGTCCTTTAATGGCAGGTGGTAGTTGGGCTCTACATGGTATTCCTACATGGGAGCAAGACCTATGGATCGTTTAAGCTATTGCTGTGCATCCAGGTGACTTCCACCATGTCCTTTTTTTCCAGAGGCGGCGGAGGAGTTGTTCAGGGTGACAGAGGAAAGCCGGGGAAATGCTGTAAGAAGGTAGGACGGTGTGTGGTATATAGAAGGAAGATGTGACTGATGGCTGAATGACTCTGCAGTGTGTTTTGGGGGGTTAGAAGGCAGTAAGGAATGAGCCAAGTGTGAGCTGGACACAGGAGGGGAGTGGATCAAGGTGAGAGGTGATTGGTGTGCTGAAGTAGCGGTTCTTTCTGAGGTGTTGTGCTGATAGCGAAGGTAAAAGTGACCTGTGTTACTTGTGTGTTACAGGTGATGGGTGAGCCTCAAAGTGGCAGCTGGAACTGACAGAGGCTGGGCAGGCAAGCTGTCAAAGAAAAGATGTGTGAGAACGGTATTCGGCGTGGGTAGGTTGCTGTTGTGGGTAATATCGTAGCATGTATCTTCTTCCTTAAGTTCTTGCACATGCTCCATGTAGGCTTTGTGGGAGAGACACAGTGTGGTGATGAGACCTCAGCGAAGGCTACGGTGAGCGGTGATGGGTGGGCTGAAGCGTAGCGATTTGTCCCGAGGGGTCGCGTTGCAGGTGGTTGTGAGCAACATGCGTTTGGCTCTTGCAGGTGGTGGGTGAGCCGTATTCTTCTGAAGGATGGGTGGACTGAGACTCTCGGCCCCTTGAAAGCTAAGTTGAGGCAACGGTGCTGAGGAAGGGGTTGCGGGAGGGAGGGGTTTTAAAGATGGTGCAGCGGAGCGGGCTGTCCGGGAAGTGGTCCCCTTTGGGAGCGGGGAAAAGGAGCAGGTTCCTCTTCAACGTGACGGGAACGTGTGGCGGGCAGGGCGGCTCCAGGCTGTGTGTGTTACTGTGCAGCGTGTCTGTTTTGTGTTGGGTGTCTCCGACCTTCCTCGGGTCTCGGTTGCTCTCTTTGTTCTTTAGGAGCCGGGCAGGTGCCTCGGCAGCGTTGGTAGTGCCCGGCGAGGCCCTAGTCGTGGGCTCGGCGCCCATCGGGCGCTTCTCTTTTGGCGTCGCAAGCTTCAGGCGTGGATCGTTTTGGCGTCTCGGACGGTCGTCTTGGGCGGCGTCGTTCCCGGCTGCGTGAGCGGCGCCGCTCTGTGGCTGTGAGTTTTTTGGGGACTGGCGTTTCTTCCTTGCATCCGTAGGCGGTTAGGTCTTGAAGCTGGGCTGGTTGCGCCTCTGTCGTCTCGGTTGTGAGAGGAAGCTCTTGTCCCGGCCCGCGAAGCTGTCGGCGTTCTCTGGTGTTGCCGTAGGGCCTGCCGACGTCACCGTCGGGGTCCCGCAGGCGGTCTTGCCGAACGGGGGTTTCCGTCTGGGTGTCGTCGTTCTCTCAGAGAGCTGCCTCTCATCCTTCGGGGCGCGTTGCTTGTAGCGTTCTGCGTAGCGTTGTTCTGTGTTTGTCTTGGAGCCGCCCTGCCCGGGGATGGAGAGTCAGGGCAAGGTGGGTGGTGCTGGCATCTAGGGATGCGCCCAGGCTTTGAGCGGGGAGGAGTTTTGCAGCCGTCTTGGATCAAGTGGCTGTTGTCGGTGGGTGAGGGAAGTAATTCCTGTTGGGTTTTGTGGGCTGGGCCCCCAGGGAAGAACCGTAGGTGTCTGGGAGAGGGAGCTGGAGTCTTAGCTGAGCAGGTAGCATGTCAAGGGTGTTGTGGTTTGTCTGTGTGCTGGGCCTAATGTTTGATGTATTGTGCTTATGTTTAGGAGCCGCCCTAGTTGGGCTCTCAAGGGGGTGTTCCTACATGCGATGGAGACCCGTGTCATGGTTCAGCTGTGGCCGTGCATGCAGGTGACTTGTTTGACATCGGTTTGGCAGGTGCCGAGGGAGGAGTCGTGCAGGGTGATGGAGGGCGGCGCTGTCAGCAGGTGAGTTGGTGTGTGGTGTAGCTAGAGGGAAGATGTGGCTGTTGGCTCTACGAGCCCATTGTGGTAATTTTTCTTTGGGCGCATGCGAGGAGCCGAGCGGGATCTGGGCACCGGAGGGGAATCGCACGGGGTGAGCGGTGACGGGTGGGCTGAAGCGTAGCGATTCGTCCTGAGGTGCCGCGTTGCAGGTGGTTGTGAGCAACGTGCGTTTGGCTCTTGCAGGTGGTGGGCGAGCCTCGAGATGGCGACCGTATCTGATGGAGGCCAGGCAGGTGAGCTGTCGAGGGAAAGGTGCGTGTCTGAGATGGGGGGGGTTGGTGCGGGTGTCCTGAGAGTCCCGCAGCACCTGAGCGGGTCCTTTTTTGCTTGGGTTCTTGCAGGTGCCGCCCGCAGGCTTCGGAGGGGAGACGCCGCGTGCTGACGAGAGGTCCGAGAGGTGAGGGGGTTGAAGGCCAGGCTGTTGTTTGAGAGCAAGGTGTCTGTCGTACGGCCGCTCAATGGAAGCGTTTGTCTCTGGTTCTGCAGGTTGTGCGCCGGCTGCCCTTGGGCCTGGATGCGCGTTTGAGGTGAGCTGGGTCGCAGAGGGGAGGGGCGCGGGGCTGGTGTGGTTCGTTCTTCCTTTTTTGGCAGAGCGACGGCAACTTTGTGTGTCCTGTGGTATCTCTAGGGGCCGCAGGGGATGGCGTTCGTCCTCGTCCGGAATGGGCACGGATCAGCCGGGTGCGCGTGAGGTGGGGGACGTTGCGGGGCAGGTCCTTGTTGAGTGATGGGATGCTGACTGCCAGGGCGGTGTGTGTATTTTTGTTGTTTTTGTTTAGATGATGAAAAGGCAGCTGGGACTTGGAGGACCGATGCAGTGGGCTGCCTGTGCGCTTGTTCTTCTGAAGGATGGGTGGACCGGGACTCTGGGCCCCTTGAAAGCTAAGCTGAGGCAACGGTGCTGAGGAAGGGGTTGGGGGAGGGAGGGGTTTTAAGGATGGCGCGGCGGAGCGGGCTGTCTGGGAAGCGGTCCCCTTTGGGAGCAGGGAAAAGGAGCAGGTTCCTCTTCAACGTGACGGGAACGTGTGGCGGGCAGGGCGGTTCCAGGCTGTGTGCGTTATTGTGCAGCGTGTCTGTGTTTTGTGTTGGGTGTCTCCCACCTTCCTCGGGTCTCGGTTGCTCTCTTTGTTCTTTAGGAGCCGGGCAGGTGCCTCGGCAGCGTTGGTAGTGCCCGGCGAGGCCCTAGTCGTGGGCTCGGCGCCCATCGGGCGCCTCTCTTTTGGCGTCGCAAGCTTCAGGCGTGGATCGTTTTGGCGTCTCGGACGGTCGTCTTGGGCGGCGTCGTTCCCGGCTGCGTGAGCGGCGCCGCTCTGTGGCTGTGAGTTTTTTGGGGACTGGCGTTTCTTCCTTGCATCCGTAGGCGGTTAGGTCTTGAAGCTGGGCTGGTTGCGCCTCTGTCGTCTCGGTTGTGAGAGGAAGCTCTTGTCACGGGCCACGAAGCTGTCGGCGTTCTCTGGTGTTGCCGTAGGGCCTGCCGACGTCACCGTCGGCGTCCCGCAGGCGGTCTTGCCGGACGGGGGTTTCCGTCTGGGTGTCGTCGTTCTCTCCGAGAGCTGCCTCTCATCCTTCGGGGTGCGTTGCCTGTAGCGTTCTGTGTAGCGTTGTTCTGTGTTTGTCTTGGAGCCGCCCTGCCCGGGGATGGAGAGTCAGGGCAAGGTGGGTGGTGCTGGCATCTAGGGATGCGCCCAGGCTTTGAGCGGGGAGGAGTTTTGCAGCCGTCTTGGATCAAGTGGCTGTTGTCGGTGGGTGAGGGAAGTAATTCCTGTTGGGTTTTGTGGGCTGGGCCCCCAGGGAAGAACCGTAGGTGTCTGGGAGAGGGAGCTGGAGTCTTAGCTGAGCAGGTAGCATGTCAAGGGTGTTGTGGTTTGTCTGTGTGCTGGGCCTAATGTTTGATGTATTGTGCTTATGTTTAGGAGCCGCCCTAGTTGGGCTCTCAAGGGGGTGTTCCTACATGCGATGGAGACCCGTGTCGTGGTTCAGCTGTGGCCGTGCATGCAGGTGACTTGTTTGACATCGGTTTGGCAGGTGCCGAGGGAGGAGTCGTGCAGGGTGATGGAGGGCGGCGCTGTCAGCAGGTGAGTTGGTGTGTGGTGTAGCTAGAGGGAAGATGTGGCTGTTGGCTCTACGAGCCCATTGTGGTAATTTTTCTTTGGGCGCATGCGAGGAGCCGAGCGGGATCTGGGCACAGGAGGGGAATCGCACAGGGTGAGCGGTGACGGGTGGGCTGAAGCGTAGCGATTTGTCCTGAGGTGCCGCGTTGCAGGTGGTTGTGAGCAACGTGCGTTTGGCTCTTGCAGGTGGTGGGCGAGCCTCGAGATGGCGACCGTATCTGATGGAGGCCAGGCAGGTGAGCTGTCGAGGGAAAGGTGCGTGTCTGAGATGGGGGCGGTTGGTGCGGGTGTCCTGAGAGTCCCGCAGCACCTGAGCGGGTCCTTTTTTGCTTGGGTTCTTGCAGGTGCCGCCCGCAGGCTTCGGAGGGGAGACGCCGCATGTCGACGAGAGGTCCGAGAGGTGAGGGGGTTGAAGGCCAGGCTGTTGTTTGAGAGCAAGGTGTCTGTCGTACGGCCGCTCAATGGAAGCGTTTGTCTCTGGTTCTGCAGGTTGTGCGCCGGCTGCCTTTGGGCCTGGATGCGCGTTTGAGGTGAGCTGGGTCGCAGAGGGGAGGGGCGCGGGGCTGGTGTGGTTCGTTCTTCCTTTTTTGGCAGAGCGACGGTAACTTTGTGTATCCTGTGGTATCTCTAGGGGCCGCAGGGGATGGCGTTCGTCCTCGTCTGGAATGGGCACGGATCAGCCGGGTGCACGTGAGGTGGGGGACGTTGCGGGGCAGGTCCTTGTTGAGTGATGGGATGCTGACTGCCAGGGCGGTGTGTGTATTTTTGTTGTTTTTGTTTAGATGATGAAAAGGCACCTGGGACTTGGAGGACCGATGCAGTGGGCTGCCTGTGCGCTTGTTCTTCTGAAGGATGGGTGGACTGGGACTCTGGGCCCCTTGAAAGCTACGTTGAGGCAACGGTGCTGAGGAAGGGGTTGGGGGAGGGAGGGGTTTTAAGGATGGCACGGCGGAGCGGGCTGTCTGGGATGCGGTCCCCTTTGGGAGCAGGGAAAAGGAGCAGGTTCCTCTTCAACGTGACGGGAACGTGTGGCGGGCAGGGCGGTTCCAGGCTGTGTGCGTTATTGTGCAGCGTGTCTGTGTTTTGTGTTGGGTGTCTCCCACCTTCCTCGGGTCTCGGTTGCTCTCTTTGTTCTTTAGGAGCCGGGCAGGTGCCTCGGCAGCGTTGGTAGGGCCCGGCGAGGCCCTAGTCGTGGGCTCGGCGCCCATCGGGCGCTTCTCTTTTGGCGTCGCAAGCTTCAGGCGTGGATCGTTTTGGCGTCTCGGACGGCCGTCTTGGGCGGCGTCGTTCCCGGCTGCGTGAGCGGCGCCGCTCTGTGGCTGTGAGTTTTTTGGGGACTGGCACTTCTTCCTTGCATCCGTAGACGGTTAGGTCTTGAAGCTGGGCTGGTTGCGCCTCTGTCGTCTCGGTTGTGAGAGGAAGCTCTTGTCCCGGGCCGCGAAGCTGTCGGCGTTCTCTGGTGTTGCCGTAGGGCCTGCCGACGTCACCGTCGGGGTCCCGCAGGCGGTCTTGCCGGACGGGGGTTTCCGTCTGGGTGTCGCCGTTCTCTCCGAGAGCTGCCTCTCATCCTTCGGGGCGCGTTGCCTGTAGCGTTCTGCGTAGCGTTGTTCTGTGTTTGTCTTGGAGCCGCCCTGCCCGGGGATGGAGAGTCAGGGCAAGGTGGGTGGTGCTGGCATCTAGGGATGCGCCCAGGCTTTGAGCGGGGAGGAGTTTTGCAGCCGTCTTGGATCAAGTGGCTGTTGTCGGTGGGTGAGGGAAGTAATTCCTGTTGGGTTTTGTGGGCTGGGCCCCCAGGGAAGAACCGTAGGTGTCTGGGAGAGGGAGCTGGAGTCTTAGCTGAGCAGGTAGCATGTCAAGGGTGTTGTGGTTTGTCTGTGTGCTGGGCCTAATGTTTGGTGTATTGTGCTTATGTTTAGGAGCCGCCCTAGTTGGGCTCTCAAGGGGGTGTTCCTACATGCGATGGAGACCCGTGTCGTGGTTCAGCTGTGGCCGTGCATGCAGGTGACTTGTTTGACATCGGTTTGGCAGGTGCCGAGGGAGGAGTCGTGCAGGGTGATGGAGGGCGGCGCTGTCAGCAGGTGAGTTGGTGTGTGGTGTAGCTAGAGGGAAGATGTGGCTGTTGGCTCTACGAGCCCATTGTGGTAATTTTTCTTTGGGCGCATGCGAGGAGCCGAGCGGGATCTGGGCACAGGAGGGGAATCGCACAGGGTGAGCGGTGACGGGTGGGCTGAAGCGTAGCGATTTGTCCTGAGGTGCCGCGTTGCAGGTGGTTGTGAGCAACGTGCGTTTGGCTCTTGCAGGTGGTGGGCGAGCCTCGAGATGGCGACCGTATCTGATGGAGGCCAGGCAGGTGAGCTGTCGAGGGAAAGGTGCGTGTCTGAGATGGGGGCGGTTGGTGCGGGTGTCCTGAGAGTCCCGCAGCACCTGAGCGGGTCCTTTTTTGCTTGGGTTCTTGCAGGTGCCGCCCGCAGGCTTCGGAGGGGAGACGCCGCGTGCCGACGAGAGGTCCGAGAGGTGAGGGGGTTGAAGGCCAGGCTGTTGTTTGAGAGCAAGGTGTCTGTCGTACGGCCGCTCAATGGAAGCGTTTGTCTCTGGTTCTGCAGGTTGTGCGCCGGCTGCCTTTGGGCCTGGATGCGCGTTTGAGGTGAGCTGGGTCGCAGAGGGGAGGGGCGCGGGGCTGGTGTGGTTCGTTCTTCCTTTTTTGGCAGAGCGACGGCAACTTTGTGTGTCCTGTGGTATCTCTAGGGGCCGCAGGGGGTGGCATTCGTCCTCGTCTGGAATGGGCACGGATCAGCCGGGTGCACGTGAGGTGGGGGACGTTGCGGGGCAGGTCCTTGTTGAGTGATGGGATGCTGACTGCCAGGGCGGTGTGTGTATTTTTGTTGTTTTTGTTTAGATGATGAAAAGGCAGCTGGGACTTGGAGGACCGATGCAGTGGGCTGCCTGTGCGCTTGTTCTTCTGAAGGATGGGTGGACCGGGACTCTGGGCCCCTTGAAAGCTAAGCTGAGGCAACGGTGCTGAGGAAGGGGTTGGGGGAGGGAGGGGTTTTAAGGATGGCGCGGCGGAGCGGGCTGTCTGGGAAGCGGTCCCCTTTGGGAGCAGGGAAAAGGAGCAGGTTCCTCTTCAACGTGACGGGAACGTGTGGCGGGCAGGGCGGTTCCAGGCTGTGTGCGTTATTGTGCAGCGTGTCTGTGTTTTGTGTTGGGTGTCTCCCACCTTCCTCGGGTCTCGGTTGCTCTCTTTGTTCTTTAGGAGCCGGGCAGGTGCCTCGGCAGCGTTGGTAGGGCCCGGCGAGGCCCTAGTCGTGGGCTCGGCGCCCATCGGGCGCTTCTCTTTTGGCGTCGCAAGCTTCAGGCGTGGTTCGTTTTGGCGTCTCGGACGGTCGTCTTGGGCGGTGTCGTTCCCGGCCGCGTGAGCGGCTCTGTTAGCTAGCTGTCGCTTTTAGGGACTGGCTCTTCTTCCGTGCGTCTTCAGGGGCTGAGGTCTTGAAGGCGGGCTGCTTGCTTGCGCATCCATCTCGTCAGTTTTGAGATGAAGCGCTTGTCCCCGCCCACAAAGGTCTCGTCGTTTTCTGGCGTGGCGCTAGGAGCACGCTAGGGTTCTGCGCGTGCTCTTCCCAGATGGAGGTTTTCTGTACGTGCATCGTCGGTCTCGCCGAGTGACTTGCCTTGTTTTTTGAGGCGTGTTGTTGTTGGTGTTACGTGTAGGGTTCGTCTGTGGTTGTGGTGTCTTGGCTTGGAGCCGCCCTGCCCGGGGGTCTCGAGTCAGGGCAAGGTGGCAAAGGAGCGTTTGAGGTGAATTGGGTTGCAGAGAAGAGGGGTGCGCAGCTGGTGATTTTTTTTAGGAACTGCAATGGCAACTCTATGTGCTTTTATCTCTAGGGGCCGCAAAGGATGGTGACCGTCCAAGTCCAGCACGGGTAAGGAGCAGGTGAGAGGAGAAGCCAGGTGCATGTGAGGTGGGGGATGTTGCGGGGTAGGTCCTCGTGGAGCGATGTGGTGGTGACAACGCTATCGAGTGTGGGTTTTTTTTTTAGGTGAAGGCATATACGTTCCTCCCTTTGGTAACCATCATCTTTGGGTGCCTGCACGCTACTAAATTTCCTCCGACACTTGTACGGTTGAGTGCACATACTGTTGTATCGGTGTATGTATATGCCTGCACACATTCCTCCAGCTCTTGTTTGTTGGAACATATCTATGTAGTTTCTATCGTGCAGTTCTTTATCGTTGTGTATCTGTATAGCTGTCCTGTGTGACTCGTGTGGCTGAGTGCGTGTACCTAGGCAGTTACCTCCGCTGTCTTGTACGGTTGCCCATATGTAGTGCTTGTTGTACCCTGTTTGCCTGTTGTAGGTGAGTGAATGTCCATAGTTAATCTACCACTGCGGTGTGGCGGAAGTATCCGCCCGTGTACATCATTGCTGCGTGCGATCGATTAGAGCCGGTGTGGTATCGTCGGATGTACATTGACGCATCCTTGTGTAGTGAGGTTGAGTGAATGCAGAAGTCAATATTGGCTGCCTGTGTTCTATGGGTGAATGTAGTTTGAAATAAACCAGGGACACGGGTAGCGACATATATTTTGTATAAACCGTCTTTGATAACGTTGTGCAGCGTGGGGTGTTCACGGTGTTTTGAGGGTTGGGTTTGGTGGTGGTAGCTAACAGCAAGCTTTTTCCACAGGATTAAAAAAAAAATTAGAATAAAAAAACCCCAGCTGGGGGATTTTTTTTTTCTCCCCCAGCTGGGGTTTTTTTCCCCCGGTCCCGGCCGCTCTGCGAGGCGACGTTCATCGCCAACGTTTGGGCGGAGGTCAGGCTCTGGGACGGGGTTTTGGCAGGCAGGGCAATTTTTTGAGGCGCCTGGGAGCGGAGTTCCCAGGGAGCGCCGGAGGAGCAGGGTGACAGGTGGCGGAGCGGCTCGGTGGAGAGGAAGGGGCGATAGACACGGCGGGCGGATGAGCGGTCCGTTGGAAACCTTTGTGAGGTTGCTGGGTTGAATGCGTGCTTCGGTAGGGTCGTGAGGCTTGGCGGTACGGGGTTTTTGCAGGCAGGGCCCTTTTTTGAGGCCGTGGGTTGTGTGGGTGAACGTAGGTATGGGACTACGTGCGTCCCTGGTACGTTGCAGTCCTTTGCATCTACCTCCTTTGATAACGTTGTGCGGCGTGGGGTGTTCACGGTGTTTTGAGGGTTGGGTTTGGTGGTGGTAGCTAACAGCAAGCTTTTTCCACAGGATTAAAAAAAAAAATTAGAATAAAAAAACCCCAGCTGGGGGATTTTTTTTTCTCCCCCAGCTGGGGTTTTTTTCCCCCGGTCCCAGCCGCTCTGCGAGGCGACGTTCATCGCCAACGTTTGGGCGGAGGTCAGGCTCTGGGATGGGGTTTTGGCAGGCAGGGCAATTTTTTGAGGCGCCTGGGAGCAGAGTTCCCAGGGAGCGCTGGAGGAGCAGGGTGACAGGTGGTGGAGCGGCTCGGTGGAGAGGAAGGAGCGATAGACACGGCGGGCGGATGAGCGGTCCGTTGGAAACCTTTGTGAGGTTGCCGGGTTGAATGCATGCTTCGGTAGGGTCGTGAGGCTTGGCGGTAGGGGGTTTTTGCAGGCAGGGCCCTTTTTTGAGGCCGTGGGTTGTGTGGGTGAACGTAGGTATGGGACTACGTGTGTCCCTGGTACGTTGCAGTCCTTTGCATCTACCTCCTTTGATAACGTTGTGCGGCGTGGGGTGTTCACGGTGTTTTGAGGGTTGGGTTTGGTGGTGGTAGCTAACAGCAAGCTTTTTCCACAGGATTAAAAAAAAAAATTAGAATAAAAAAACCCCAGCTGGGGGATTTTTTTTTTCTCCCCCAGCTGGGGTTTTTTTCCCCCGGTCCCGGCCGCTCTGCGAGGCGATGTTCATTGCCAACGTTTGGGCGGAGGTCAGGCTCTGGGACGGGGTTTTGGCAGGCAGGGCAATTTTTTGAGGCGCCTGGGAGCGGAGTTCCCAGGGAGCGCCGGAGGAGCAGGGTGACAGGTGGTGGAGCGGCTCGGTGGAGAGGAAGGGGCGATAGACACGGCGGGCGGATGAGCGGTCTGTTGGAAACCTTTGTGAGGTTGCCGGGTTGAATGTGTGTGTCAGTACAGGTCTGATGTTTGGTGGTGTGGGGTGTTGTTGGAGGTGTTCTTGTTGGGCTGAGATGCAGTCTTTGCAGAGGCTTAGAGATGGGGGATTTCTGAATCTGGGTTTTGTCTTCCATGGCCGGTGCTGGTTTCCCGAAGCGTTTATAGGCATTCTACAGCCAGTGTGTCAGGCAATGTGTAATAGGCATGTTTGGGCGGCTGTCCCGCTAGGCATAGGGTTTTGTGTGCTGTCTGGGTATACAGCATTGAAGGGGTGATGTTGGGATGTAGGAGACGATAGGTCTGGCTCGGTGGGGATGAAATCGCATACGGTGGGTTTCGGGTACGGGGAGTTGGAGTAGGCGGCTATCGTTTAGGCGGGGCAGCCTGAGAACGATGCGGGTTTATGGTCATTGCGTACGCCTAGGGCGTAGGGAAGTACCTTTGGTGCGGTTAGCGTATGTTATAAGGATGCTGGTTTGTCTGTCATAGGGGCGTTGAAGTCTAAGGTCCGCAGAGATGCGAGAAGGCATGCTGTCAGACGATCGGCAGTACGCATCACGGAGGCAGTGTGGATTGGAAGAGGAGAAGTTATATTAGCAGAGCAGTAAGCGGAATACATAAGGAGAGCGAGCTTTGTGCCTAAGGTAACAGGGTCTGAGGCTCAGTTGGTAAGTGCTTGCTAGGAGCCTAAAGGTGTTACAGTTCTAGTATAATTAGAGGACTATTGAGTAAGAGGCGACCCAATTAGTAGGGATGTGAAGTATCAGACCTAGGGAGGTGAAGTTATCCTTGCAGGGGAAGTGAATTACGGCAATGAGAGGAGACGGGTACCGCTCAGTAGACGAATGAACGGTAGAAATGGATTTATCTGGGGGAAAAAGGGGTTTAAGCGTAGGACATGTTGTCCAGTACGGCGATTGTATCAGTAACAGCAAATAACTGCATGGGCCTAAGCGCTACCGCTCGGCCTTGGAGCAAGGATGAGATTGAAGCGTGGATGTAGAGACGCATATGAGCACGTAGAGGTGTTGCTGCAAAGCTAGGTAAGGAACGACTCGACGCATAAGGGTAACGACGAAGCCGGTATCGGAGGGAGAGGAGCGAGGCAGGCTGAGTAAACGTAGTTGCATGAGGAGCAAAAGACACGTTGCGGTAGTAGGTATCATAAGTTGTGGAAACACATATGTTGTTTACATGCGGCGAGGGCAGTTAGGTGTGGGGAGGCAGGGCACTTTGTTACCATATCCTTAGAACGGGAAAACCTCAATGGGGCGTAGTAACGGAAACGAAGGCTGTTAGGAGGCATGCTCATCACACCTCTGTTACATTGCAGGTGCAGCGGTCCTAGAGGAATGCGATGGGTGGAAAAGTACGCTTTATGGCCGGTGTTTCCCAAAACCGGAGGCATAATAAAGGAGCATTACTCATACAATAATAAATTAAATGAAAACACATGTCTCACTGTTTTATTCAGGCCTCCTGTGCATTATTTATGGGCGGGGTGTAATTTCCAGTGGGTGGGATTTAATGACAGGGCTCTGTGTAGCCCTTAAACTCTATGGGAGGTAATTAAAGGAAAAAAAGCAGCAGTAGGGAATGGCTTTTGGCTCTGGGAGTAAATTAAAAAACCTAAATGTTATAATTGAAAATAAAAAAATTTACTCCCAGAGCCAAAAGCCATTCCCTACTGCTGCACCACTCTTATTATTTCTAATTTTTTTTTTTTTCCTTGATGTCAGTAATACCAAATAAAAAAACTAATCCACCATGACCTAAAACACACACAAACACCTGACACAACAGTCAACAACAAAAAAAGCAAAAACAAACATACAAACACAAAAACACACACTACAAACACAACAAATGAAAGAAAAAAAACTACACAAAAAAAACCATTCAGGAACCCAAACCGCAACACAAAACCTAAAATGAACCTCCACCCAAGACAGTCACTAGCCACCTGCAACAACAACATAGACCACAACAATCACCAATACACACCCCTGACAAATAACACCCCCTACCGGAACTCTACCAGACACACACATAGGCACTGAACACACAACCAGAAATAACCACACAGACCCAATTATCTGTACCACAACACACTCTACCACAAAGACACAGACCCCAGAAACTAATTACAACACACAAAATTACCAACACCCCAACCAACCAATCACTACAACACAGACAACCTAAAACCTCAATACAGGATTATACCTTAAAACCATAATTGCACACAACACAGAGCAGTTACCAGTCACCATTTCAGCTTCCAGGGTTAACAGCCATGGGTCATCACAGTTAGGCATCATTGGGGTGCTGGCTTCAGCATAACGGTTACTAGGGTTTAGCGGTTGTTACAGTGGGGTTTCAGGGTTCAGGTTGAGGTTAGGGCTGTTACAGCCGTTATGGCCGCCAGGGCCGGGTTTAAGGGTTTAAGGGTTTAAGGGTTTAAGGGTTTAAGGGTTTAAGGGTTTAGGGGTTTAGGGGTTTAGGGGTTTAGGGGTTTAGGGGTTTAGGGGTTTAGGGGTTTAGGGGTTTAGGGGTTTAGGGGTTTAGGGGTTTAGGGGTTTAGGGGTTTAGGGGTTTAGGGGTTTAGGGGTTTAGGGGTTTAGGGGTTTAGGGGTTTAGGGGTTGGGGTTGGGGTTAGGGTTAGGGTTAGGGTTAGGGTTAGGGTTAGGGTTAGGGTTAGGGTTAGGGTTAGGGTTAGGGTTAGGGTTAGGGTTAGGGTTAGGGTTAGGGTTAGGGTTAGGGTTAGGGTTAGGGTTAGGGTTAGGGTTAGGGTTAGGGTTAGGGTTAGGGTTAGGGTTAGGGTTAGGGTTAGGGTTAGGGTTAGGGTTAGGGTTAGGGTTAGGGTTAGGGTTAGGGTTAGGGTTAGGGTTAGGGTTAGGGTTAGGGTTAGGGTTAGGGTTAGGGTTAGGGTTAGGGTTAGGGTTAGGGTTAGGGTTAGGGTTAGGGTTAGGGTTAGGGTTAGGGTTAGGGTTAGGGTTAGGGTTAGGGTTAGGGTTAGGGTTAGGGTTAGGGTTAGGGTTAGGGTTAGGGTTAGGGTTAGGGTTAGGGTTAGGGTTAGGGTTAGGGTTAGGGTTAGGGTTAGGGTTAGGGTTAGGGTTAGGGTTAGGGTTAGGGTTAGGGTTAGGGTTAGGGTTAGGGTTAGGGTTAGGGTTAGGGTTAGGGTTAGGGTTAGGGTTAGGGTTAGGGTTAGGGTTAGGGTTAGGGTTAGGGTTAGGGTTAGGGTTAGGGTTAGGGTTAGGGTTAGGGTTAGGGTTAGGGTTAGGGTTAGGGTTAGGGTTAGGGTTAGGGTTAGGGTTAGGGTTAGGGTTAGGGTTAGGGTTAGGGTTAGGGTTAGGGTTAGGGTTAGGGTTAGGGTTAGGGTTAGGGTTAGGGTTAGGGTTAGGGTTAGGGTTAGGGTTAGGGTTAGGGTTAGGGTTAGGGTTAGGGTTAGGGTTAGGGTTAGGGTTAGGGTTAGGGTTAGGGTTAGGGTTAGGGTTAGGGTTAGGGTTAGGGTTAGGGTTAGGGTTAGGGTTAGGGTTAGGGTTAGGGTTAGGGTTAGGGTTAGGGTTAGGGTTAGGGTTAGGGTTAGGGTTAGGGTTAGGGTTAGGGTTAGGGTTAGGGTTAGGGTTAGGGTTAGGGTTAGGGTTAGGGTTAGGGTTAGGGTTAGGGTTAGGGTTAGGGTTAGGGTTAGGGTTAGGGTTAGGGTTAGGGTTAGGGTTAGGGTTAGGGTTAGGGTTAGGGTTAGGGTTAGGGTTAGGGTTAGGGTTAGGGTTAGGGTTAGGGTTAGGGTTAGGGTTAGGGTTAGGGTTAGGGTTAGGGTTAGGGTTAGGGTTAGGGTTAGGGTTAGGGTTAGGGTTAGGGTTAGGGTTAGGGTTAGGGTTAGGGTTAGGGTTAGGGTTAGGGTTAGGGTTAGGGTTAGGGTTAGGGTTAGGGTTAGGGTTAGGGTTAGGGTTAGGGTTAGGGTTAGGGTTAGGGTTAGGGTTAGGGTTAGGGTTAGGGTTAGGGTTAGGGTTAGGGTTAGGGTTAGGGTTAGGGTTAGGGTTAGGGTTAGGGTTAGGGTTAGGGTTAGGGTTAGGGTTAGGGTTAGGGTTAGGGTTAGGGTTAGGGTTAGGGTTAGGGTTAGGGTTAGGGTTAGGGTTAGGGTTAGGGTTAGGGTTAGGGTTAGGGTTAGGGTTAGGGTTAGGGTTAGGGTTAGGGTTAGGGTTAGGGTTAGGGTTAGGGTTAGGGTTAGGGTTAGGGTTAGGGTTAGGGTTAGGGTTAGGGTTAGGGTTAGGGTTAGGGTTAGGGTTAGGGTTAGGGTTAGGGTTAGGGTTAGGGTTAGGGTTAGGGTTAGGGTTAGGGTTAGGGTTAGGGTTAGGGTTAGGGTTAGGGTTAGGGTTAGGGTTAGGGTTAGGGTTAGGGTTAGGGTTAGGGTTAGGGTTAGGGTTAGGGTTAGGGTTAGGGTTAGGGTTAGGGTTAGGGTTAGGGTTAGGGTTAGGGTTAGGGTTAGGGTTAGGGTTAGGGTTAGGGTTAGGGTTAGGGTTAGGGTTAGGGTTAGGGTTAGGGTTAGGGTTAGGGTTAGGGTTAGGGTTAGGGTTAGGGTTAGGGTTAGGGTTAGGGTTAGGGTTAGGGTTAGGGTTAGGGTTAGGGTTAGGGTTAGGGTTAGGGTTAGGGTTAGGGTTAGGGTTAGGGTTAGGGTTAGGGTTAGGGTTAGGGTTAGGGTTAGGGTTAGGGTTAGGGTTAGGGTTAGGGTTAGGGTTAGGGTTAGGGTTAGGGTTAGGGTTAGGGTTAGGGTTAGGGTTAGGGTTAGGGTTAGGGTTAGGGTTAGGGTTAGGGTTAGGGTTAGGGTTAGGGTTAGGGTTAGGGTTAGGGTTAGGGTTAGGGTTAGGGTTAGGGTTAGGGTTAGGGTTAGGGTTAGGGTTAGGGTTAGGGTTAGGGTTAGGGTTAGGGTTAGGGTTAGGGTTAGGGTTAGGGTTAGGGTTAGGGTTAGGGTTAGGGTTAGGGTTAGGGTTAGGGTTAGGGTTAGGGTTAGGGTTAGGGTTAGGGTTAGGGTTAGGGTTAGGGTTAGGGTTAGGGTTAGGGTTAGGGTTAGGGTTAGGGTTAGGGTTAGGGTTAGGGTTAGGGTTAGGGTTAGGGTTAGGGTTAGGGTTAGGGTTAGGGTTAGGGTTAGGGTTAGGGTTAGGGTTAGGGTTAGGGTTAGGGTTAGGGTTAGGGTTAGGGTTAGGGTTAGGGTTAGGGTTAGGGTTAGGGTTAGGGTTAGGGTTAGGGTTAGGGTTAGGGTTAGGGTTAGGGTTAGGGTTAGGGTTAGGGTTAGGGTTAGGGTTAGGGTTAGGGTTAGGGTTAGGGTTAGGGTTAGGGTTAGGGTTAGGGTTAGGGTTAGGGTTAGGGTTAGGGTTAGGGTTAGGGTTAGGGTTAGGGTTAGGGTTAGGGTTAGGGTTAGGGTTAGGGTTAGGGTTAGGGTTAGGGTTAGGGTTAGGGTTAGGGTTAGGGTTAGGGTTAGGGTTAGGGTTAGGGTTAGGGTTAGGGTTAGGGTTAGGGTTAGGGTTAGGGTTAGGGTTAGGGTTAGGGTTAGGGTTAGGGTTAGGGTTAGGGTTAGGGTTAGGGTTAGGGTTAGGGTTAGGGTTAGGGTTAGGGTTAGGGTTAGGGTTAGGGTTAGGGTTAGGGTTAGGGTTAGGGTTAGGGTTAGGGTTAGGGTTAGGGTTAGGGTTAGGGTTAGGGTTAGGGTTAGGGTTAGGGTTAGGGTTAGGGTTAGGGTTAGGGTTAGGGTTAGGGTTAGGGTTAGGGTTAGGGTTAGGGTTAGGGTTAGGGTTAGGGTTAGGGTTAGGGTTAGGGTTAGGGTTAGGGTTAGGGTTAGGGTTAGGGTTAGGGTTAGGGTTAGGGTTAGGGTTAGGGTTAGGGTTAGGGTTAGGGTTAGGGTTAGGGTTAGGGTTAGGGTTAGGGTTAGGGTTAGGGTTAGGGTTAGGGTTAGGGTTAGGGTTAGGGTTAGGGTTAGGGTTAGGGTTAGGGTTAGGGTTAGGGTTAGGGTTAGGGTTAGGGTTAGGGTTAGGGTTAGGGTTAGGGTTAGGGTTAGGGTTAGGGTTAGGGTTAGGGTTAGGGTTAGGGTTAGGGTTAGGGTTAGGGTTAGGGTTAGGGTTAGGGTTAGGGTTAGGGTTAGGGTTAGGGTTAGGGTTAGGGTTAGGGTTAGGGTTAGGGTTAGGGTTAGGGTTAGGGTTAGGGTTAGGGTTAGGGTTAGGGTTAGGGTTAGGGTTAGGGTTAGGGTTAGGGTTAGGGTTAGGGTTAGGGTTAGGGTTAGGGTTAGGGTTAGGGTTAGGGTTAGGGTTAGGGTTAGGGTTAGGGTTAGGGTTAGGGTTAGGGTTAGGGTTAGGGTTAGGGTTAGGGTTAGGGTTAGGGTTAGGGTTAGGGTTAGGGTTAGGGTTAGGGTTAGGGTTAGGGTTAGGGTTAGGGTTAGGGTTAGGGTTAGGGTTAGGGTTAGGGTTAGGGTTAGGGTTAGGGTTAGGGTTAGGGTTAGGGTTAGGGTTAGGGTTAGGGTTAGGGTTAGGGTTAGGGTTAGGGTTAGGGTTGGGTTAGGGTTAGGGTTAGGGTTAGGGTTAGGGTTAGGGTTAGGGTTAGGGTTAGGGTTAGGGTTAGGGTTAGGGTTAGGGTTAGGGTTAGGGTAGGGTTAGGGTTAGGTTAGGGTTAGGGTTAGGGTTAGGGTTAGGGTTAGGGTTAGGGTTAGGGTTAGGGTTAGGGTTAGGGTTAGGGTTAGGTTAGGGTTAGGGTTAGGGTTAGGGTTAGGGTTAGGGTTAGGGTTAGGGTTAGGGTTAGGGTTAGGGTTAGGTTAGGGTTAGGGTTAGGGTTAGGGTTAGGGTTAGGGTTAGGGTTAGGGTTAGGGTTAGGGTTAGGGTTAGGGTTAGGGTTAGGGTTAGGGTTAGGGTTAGGGTTAGGGTTAGGGTTAGGGTTAGGGTTAGGGTTAGGGTTAGGGTTAGGGTTAGGGTTAGGGTTAGGGTTAGGGTTAGGGTTAGGGTTAGGGTTAGGGTTAGGGTTAGGGTTAGGGTTAGGGTTAGGGTTAGGGTTAGGGTTAGGGTTAGGGTTAGGGTTAGGGTTAGGGTTAGGGTTAGGGTTAGGGTTAGGGTTAGGGTTAGGGTTAGGGTTAGGTTAGGGTTAGGGTTAGGGTTAGGTTAGGGTTAGGGTTAGGGTTAGGTTAGGGTTAGGGTTAGGGTTAGGGTTAGGGTTAGGGTTAGGGTTAGGGTTAGGGTTAGGGTTAGGGTTAGGGTTAGGGTTAG